>NC_091882.1:2490816-3113520 GCF_019399895.1 Cardiocondyla obscurior
GATCTTATCGTGCACCGTGAGATATCGCGGCATTAAGACGACCGTCAATGCGCCGCCCTCCCTCTCCCCGCGCGGGAATTCTACTTTGTATCGGTTTAATTCGACGAATTAATTAATCCAATATTTGCTCAGTCTTGGCGGACCGGCTCGCCAATGCCGGCGACTTGTATTAATCTGTCCTCCGATATAATGAAGTCTTTTTGTCGCAAGACCGGTATCCAAGATGGCAAAAGTGCCAGAGGTTGCCCGCTAAGGTAATGCCGTATACTGTCTCCTTTTTTTCTCTCTCTCTTTTTTTTTTTTTTTTGTTTCCGCGTCACCGAGCAAAAGATCAAAGGTCAGTAGACGGATCGCGGAATCCACTTATCGTCGGAAAACATATTGATGTGTGCGCGCCGCGCTCTGGGAGAAAATTATTCTCGTTCCGTATCGTAGCCGAGGCTCGGTGCGCGGGCGGCTGAATCGCCGTAGAAAAGGGCAGCAAATTCGCGACAAAACTGTAAAAAAAAAAACGCGATACGGCGCGCGAGCCGCATGCCGGCTCGATTCAATTCGCTATAATTCAGACCGGGTGAAAAATCGTTCGCCCGCGCGACTCGGCTCGATATAATTTAGATAATGACGTGATACACCGCGGCAACATCAATCTAATCGGTAATAATCGGCTGCCAGTTCCCGAGGAATCCATTACCGCCGCCGCCGATGATTTAGTCCGGATCATTACAAAAGCCGGTATCGGGTTACACCGTGACCTGTCTCAAACAGCAATCCCGGCTGATAGAATCTGTCGAGCGGCGCGCATAAATCCAGAAGTTACATTCGACGCCGGGGCTGTTTCTCGCGGCCGCTTGCCGGCGGAAAAGTGGATCGACGTTTATCGCGAGGTGATACGAAGTTACCGGGCACTTTATCGTTGTCGCGCTTGATTATATATTAAATATAAAACTGAATCGCGAAAAAGTTCGATCCCGTGGCTGAAATAAAATAAGGAAATGACGTAAGTCCTGAAATACTATCCGGGGAAGTTCGTATTTTATAACGGTGCTAATAAAATTATCGGATATCTCCGTGCTGTTAAACTGTCACGAGGTTCGTTAAGAATGTACGTTCGACTGTTGCGCAGCTAATAATCCTCTTTGAAGAAATATTCTGGCCTCGCGCGCAGACATGGTCTGCTAATTCCCGCCAGTTAACCGGTACGGGTTCGCGGTACGCGTACTTAACAGTATTTCAGAATCATAAACTCGAGCGATAAGCACGACCGTTTAGGCTTTCCGTGTATGCGCCAGCGGATTCTGTCCTTCACGGTTCACGTGCGTTCCCTGCATAAAGACCTATCACTTTTGCCGCACGCTAAATTATGATTTGAGAGGCGCGAAGTTTTGAAATCGCGGTATTAGAAGCGGCCGAGAAATTTTTGTTCACGCCGACGACGCAAACTGAATTATTTTTTCAGTAATTAAAACGCATAGGCGTAAGATTCAGACGCGTCGCATTTAATAGAAGCATTATTATTTGGCAAATTTTTTTTTTCTTTTCCGATCTACTTTCCGCGAGTTATCACCGCATCGTGCCGATAGCGTTGCGCGGTGTTAAAAATTTTCTAAAGTCGCGCAGCACGTGACGCGCCACGAAGGTGCATCCCCGCGAAGCTGACAGTTCAACACGGTCGTAAAGCGACGGCCACGGCACCATACGTGGACAATCTCCGGGTTAAGTTGTCACCGTGGCTACGGTATCGCCTCGTAAGAGGCGAGGCGGGTTGGCAAGGAAGCATTAAGCGTGGAATCATCCTGAAATATGGTCAGATAAAAACAGCAGGCTACGATCTGCGGGACGTGCCTGTAGTCAGGTCGGGTTACGCATCGACTTTACAAACGACTGACCTCCGGCCCGTCTCCGCTCAAATCGAAAAGAGGACGGCGAAGAAAACTAGCCGCCTGTGAAAAGATGCTCTCGAGCCCACCGATAAAACAGCCGAAATTTATTTCGATGGGGAGGGAGGGAAATTTATTTCGTAATTTCTTAAAGTGGAATAAATTCAAACGTAACGATCAATGTACGGGATATTGAAATTTGCACGGATTTCAATTCGATCTCCATCCGCTCTGTTTCCGCGAATATTTAAGGTTACTGCCCGTTCGCCAACGGAATAACGCTCAGCAGGTAGACTCGTTCACTCGGTCGCATATCGAAGAGAGGTGAAATGAGTGTGTAAATGTCGCATATTTCACGCCAATGGAAACCGCACAGATCATTACAGCCGATCGCGATGGGATGAGAAAACTTTGCCGCAGCCAAGACCATACGCGAATATACGTAGCGGCATAAACTCGAGTGATACGGCTGAGAGAAAAAAAAAGAGAGAGAGAGAGAGAGAGGAAAAAAAAAAGAAAAAAATTAAAAAAGAAAAAGGATTGACGCAAGGCTCTCTGACATCATTAAGTAACGCTAAAGGGCTCTTCGACTTTTTTTTTTTTTCATCTATGAAATCGCAATGATAAGAGCACGGCTAAGTATACCCTTCGTATAATAACGACTTCATTCTCATTATGTTAGCGCGCGAGGCAGCTTTAACTATGCGGGCACAAAAATAGTTCGATGAAGCGAGGATGCGTCGTCCTTCGCTAAGAAGCTCCGGGCACCTCGGAGGGCCCGGTGTCTCCCGATTAAGAGCGAGCTTGCGTTCCAAGGTGCTCGTAACGCCGCTCTAAGAGCCCGTACCTGTCCACGGCCAGGTAATACCTGAAAACATGTCTCTATCACGAAAGAGAATCTCCCTCGTCCGGTAACGCCTTCGCATAAAACCGACGTTTTATCCCGTCTCCGGCGGCCGCGACGTGTTTACGGCGTTTCTATAGTCGACAGCGCAATAACGAGAGAGGGTATCGGGGAGGACAGGGCGAAAGGTGCGGGAGGGAGGGTGTTCCACGAGCATGGGGTAGAATATTTTCGCGGGGCGGCGTCTTAAATTAAGAGACGGCCGAGCGTAAGGTGGCGCCGACGAGAGAGAATGAGAGAGAGAGAGCGCAATCTTTTTCTGCCCTTTTCCGGTTTCTCATCGGAGGGTCGTACGGAGGCATAAATATGAATTCTGCGTCATCCTCGGGATGCGACCAGCTTTAAATGCCCTTCTTCTCTTTCTATCTCGTACAAAGATGTCTTTTTCCCCTCATCTCCCGATCTTCGATACTTCTTTCCCGTCCCGCTTCTGCCTTTTACATTTCGCCGCTCAATAATTTTTTTTTTTTTCCTTTCTACGTTCACGGTTGCATCCCGACTATAGTCGTCCTACTGAACGACTTCTTAGATTTTTAATCAAGTGTATTTTAATGTAACTTTTGTACCTAATGTGTAGCTAATGTTGCCAAATGTCGTGAATTCCGATCGTGCGGTGCATTAATCAGTATTTCATTACGTACGAAAATTGATATCCAGAGCCAAACGCGTGTATTCCGATTGAACTTGACGCGAACGAACTTAAGAATGTACTCGACGCGGAGCGAATTATAAGCCGCGCCAGATTATCTGTCTGCATTTGCTGCAAAGAAGGACGGTGCTTTATATTCCATTGACGTCTCGTCTGGATCGTCATACCGACACGCCATCAACGATACAACGCTAAAGGTCTCGTAGCTGGTAGACAGGCACGCTAGCACAATGTTTGAAGATACTCGGAATCGATCGATCCCGCGCGGTTCGACACAAATATGCCTTTGACTGACTTCGGCTCGACTTTATTCTCCGCATGATTTCGTTCGAGCAGATTAAAAACTACACATCGTCAAAAATCATAGGCTTCGCATTGCTAATCAATATATCGGAAACTAAAGTAAAATTTTAGTTTAGTTTTAAATTAATAATTTCTTTTCTTTTTGTTTTTTTTTTTTGTTTTTTTTTTTAGGTAGGACTTTGTACGTTATTGCGATTAAAACTGGAATGGAGCTTACGGGAATATCCACCGAACTCGTTCTTATTCAAACCACTTTGATCAATGATGATCTCGGCAGATAATTCGCACGTATGAGATTTGCTACCGCGATTAGAGCGTTACCCACATTCGTGGAGATCAACAGCGACAGTGAATCGCAAAAGATGTTATCTGCGCGCGCGAGAGAGTCCCCGTGTCTCATTTGCATTTTCATAGAACGTATCGGTGGCCGTGCGAGAGTGAAATGCATAGCAACTGCTCAATCGAAAACTTTCCTATGCGCCTCTCGCGAGAATCGTATTAATTCCCATTTCAAATTATATGCAACTGTAAATTTATCTCATTACAAAATTAATTTTCTTTTTTAAATAAAAAGTTTAATATACTCTCCGAGTTTAATGATAACCAGAACTTTGCGCCAACGTCGAGAACGATTCGGCATCGACTATTACTTTGCACGTAACTCAATTCCGAGCACCGTTCTCGCGGGACCTGTTTTTTTCACAGGTCACCTGAACAAATGGTACCAGACAGGCGAAAGGTAAAATTAACGAAGCTATTTTTATCTAAATTATCGACGCCGATATCTCAGAATCGTTTGGAATAATATCGCGCTCCTTAATTCACGCACATCTTCACCGCCGATCATTATTATTCCGACGATTATTCTGCTTTATTTAGCTCGTAAGCTCAAATGCGTCTGCTATTTTTAATTCACTTATCGTAACTTCTTACGTAAATGGAATGTGTCGTCGTTTTCTTAAAAAAAAAAAAAGAAAAGAAAAAAAAGGCAGCTGGCTTGCAAATTTTGAAATTTCTCGTTAATAAAACGCACGATATAAAAATCCTACGTACATAATCTTACTATGTCACGTTAGAGGCTGCTATCGAAAAAACATCGGTGAACATGGCGAAGTGAAAATGCAATTTCTACGCATAATGCAACGTTATTATAACCGTCATGCGCGTCGAGGAAGCGTGCACAAATAAACAACGTGTTGATTAAATAAATAAACGTTACACTTAATAGAAAGGGAGGGCTAGGACTTCCTTAATCGTCATCGTCCAGACGTCGACCTACATATATTTTTACAGCCAGCCGAATAATGCCCGCGGGATTGTTTATTGTGCTTCAGCACTCCTCTCATCCGCGCGTTTCCCACCCCCTTTCCCCTCCCGCCCCCCGCGATAGATTCCTTTCCTCTCCGTTGTAGAGAGCCGTGACCATCTGTCATTTGTCGGTTGAGATTTTTCGAGGCGTCCGGTCTGAACTGAATGGAGAACTCGTCTTCTCCTCGATGGCTCGTTATCGACAGTAAACCCGCCACTCGTCCTCACTCGTCCTGGCGCGTTAATAATAATGTCAGGTAGACACCCGCTCTCTCTCTTCCGATTCACGAGTGTGCCGAAGTGTTTCCCGAAAGATAAACGCGTGCCGTGAACGCAATCGGCCGGCGCTCCGGCATTCAATAATTCGCACGGGCAATTAAGCGACGTGACTCGGGCGATTTCCGATATGAAAACGTCATGACGCGATTAAGGACTCCCCCTGTCACCTGTTGGAACGACAGGCCTGAGGACTCGTTGGACGCGCGCGTGTCGCCGCGATGGAAGAGAAGGAGAACGAGGAGCGGAGGAGGTACGAACGGAGGCGCGGATCACATCCATTTAGGTACTTCGAAGAAGGCGATTCGGAAGCTGGCTGACCGCGATAAAAAAAAATAAGAAAGAAAAGAAAAAAAAAATTGAATTAAACTTGATCGAAGTTTAATCAAAACTTGTTGCAGCTAAATGCCATTCCCAATAAAATTTTAATTTATTCATTAATATCGAGAATAAAATATCCAGCCTGCTACGTGTATGTATTTTATTTTAACGCGACTACTAGTAATCTCATCCAGCTTTAAGTATCGTTTTACTTGTTTTTTTTTTATTTCTTTCTTTTTTTTTCCTACTTCAGTTTTGTAGCGATTGCGAATTGCGATTCGCTGTTTATCAAATCGATACCTTGTACGCACCTGCCGATAAATGACACCGTAATGACCTCGTCGTTGCGGTCAATTCGACCACGATGGTCGATCAAACGAGAGCATCATTCCGAGGCGCGATTCTGCGGTACCGCCGAAAAAAGAAATCGAATCAAAGGACAGACCGGATCGCGGATGGACGAGGGTAACCAGCGTAGGAGCGGGGAGGGCGCAGGGTTCCCGGGTATTATCTACGCGGTTTGGACTCCGTGGCCGAGAAGGGAAGAGAGACTCTCTTCTTCGTGTTCGCGGCCGCGAAATAACGTCAGTGGTTTGTGGTTTTTCATACGTGCAAAAAGTCACAATGGTTTATCCCGTAGCGAGCCCTCTACGTAGCGCGGAGCCTCCCCTTCCCTCTCCGTCTCTTTCGTCCTCTTTCTCTCCGTTTTTCTCCCTCATTCTCTCGAAGAAAGCTTTGTGGACGAAGCGGTGGAAGAAAAGCAAGAAGAAGACGAGCAAGAAGAAGAGGTGGCTTTTGTTCCCACCTTGAACGAGCTCGACGCGGTCTGCCACTTTTTCACGTTTCCCCTCGCCCGCCTTGCCCTTTCTATGCCTTTCTCTTTGTTTCACCTTCTTCCTCGTCCTCATCTCTCCCTTTCACCACTTCCTTGTCTCTCCCTAGGCGCATCCTCGACCACGGCTGATGCCCTTTGTCTCGAAGGAAACACGATTAGAAACCCTCGCGATGCAATTTTAAGGCGGTTCCCGCTTCCGTCATAATGGCGAGTCTATTAGTCTCTTGAGCGAGGGATGATTTTAACAAATTCCTTGCTGCTGTTTTCTCTACAGTTCTTTCAATTATTTTCTTTCTCTTTCATTTTTTTTTTATCTCGTAATTTTCTCGTAATTCGACAGATAAATTTTTCGTAACTAAGCTTGCTAAAAGTTCGATCCCTTATTTTCTCCGAAATTATTCGTACGCATATAATTAATTATGTAATGTTCAATTAATATAATTACACACTTTTAGTCTCAATGTCGTAACTATAATTCCAACTGCATTAAAATTAAATACGCGACACGGTTAACGCGCCGGAGACGGGCAGCTCATTATCTTTAGAATGACAAACCTCGTTAGACCTCGGAGACAATAAAAACTAAAAACGTCGCGTATAATCACGCACGGGATCTACCGAGAGCGAATCCCGACGAATCGGCAGGGAGAAGAAGATCCTAAGAAAATGACAGTCGGAAACAGAGGCCAATGGTTTGTGGTCCATAAATAAGACGCTGGCCGATGGGCAGATGTACAAACGAACCGCCGCGAGCGTAATCGCGTTTGTACTTTAAGCGACAGCTAATATTTAACTCTGACAATGGCAATCCGTAGGATGACAACGACGACGACTAGAACGTGCCGGAGAACGCTACCGGTGGGTTGCGAGAGGGACCGGTAAATCGGCCTGTACCTTGACGGAAAGCGAAGGCTGAAGCTGAAGCTGCGCGAGCGCCGTGATCCTTTCGACTGTTCGACGCACGGGGCCTTAAACGGCGCCTTCGATAACAAGATAAAGCAGCCAGCGAGTACCGCGATCCCGGGAAACCTGGCCGGGAATGCTCGGACGACGATAAGTCACGAAAGTGACGAGGCCGTGCCTCGACGACGCAACTGAACATTTCGAGATATTGAAAACATTCCCCGCCCATCATTCCGTCCAATGTACATTTCGTAAATCCCGTCGGACGTAAGAAAAGAAAAGAGATAAAAAAAATATCTCTTGGTCAAAATTAAGAAGAGCGATACGTCGCGTTAGGGAGAGAGAGATGGAAAAAGCTAATTATACTCGTTAGAAGATAATGACGTTGATTGTTAGTTTGAAATATAAGCGGCGATAACAAGGATACGATTACTTAACTTAATGATGATAATATCGTCATAATTGAAGAGTCGCGAGAGTGCACTGGCATCAATAATTGTTATCGTGATTTATAACTTTCTCCACATGGCTCCTATACGTCGCGGTTTTGACAGAACACGTGAATATGCTTGTACGAGAGGCCGCGGCATTAAATAGCCGTTGAGAAAATTTAATCGCAGAGATTAAGAAACCGAGGAGGATATTTAAATTAATCACTCACGACTCTGTCATTCAGAAATACGAGTTATTATATCAATAGATAAAATAATTAATAAGTACAATAAATTACTAAAGCAAATAAGTGAATAATTAATTATAGATTAATACCGCAAGAAAAAAAAAAAAGAAAAAAAACGTTTAAATTAATTTTATTTATATTGCGCAGGATATTAATATTATTAAATGCAAAAATAGACGGCAAACGATTAGTAATATATTTTTCCGGTAATAATTACGGCTCTCGCTAATCACAGATTCCGAAAATGGATTTCTGCGGCGATATTAAACGATTCGTTTTGCCGACGCGAAACAATGTCAACTTTCTGTCGACCACGGTAATCACATTAGCGGTTGCAACGAGAATGGCACGTCCGCAGAACCGTCTTTTGCCATTATCTCAATTTATACCGTCCTACGGGATCGATTCTGTCACCAAATTCTAATTTCGCTACGCTGCTCCGAGTCGGCAGTCGAACAATAAACGCGCCTAGTTTTCTCCAAAGTAATCGATCGCTCGGCGATTAGCGGCGACATTTTTGCCGAGAATCCCGAATAGGAAAAGCTCGGCGAATTACCCCCTTAATTAGAAGACACCGACGAATAATGCCGCGTTGATTGGGCGAGATAAAACTACCGAAAGTTGCGGAAGCTAAGTGGCCCTTATTTCGCTACTGACAGCTTCCAAGAGTTCCTAATTGTCGAGATCGAGCACCATAATTACACCCTCCGCGATTTGTTCTCGTGTCTCGGAGAGGTCGTCTCGTTAACGAAAAACCGGGCAAATTTCTGCGCCGGCGAAACGAGAAGCGGCGACGGAGCGCAGGTAGCAGAGCGCTTCGAAATTAAGAAGTTTGGCCCGATAAGACGCGATAAAAAACCACTTTCCGAAAAGGCACCCGTGACCCTCGCATATTTCTCTTTACTATATTATAAATATGGGACGAATCCATTAGGACCCTAAATTAGCGAGATAGATATTATCATAATTTAATCGTGAGCTATCGCGCAAAGAAAACAAAGTCAGGTAAGAGGTAAAAAAAAAAAAAGAAAAGAAAAAAAAGGGAAAAAAAAATTTCACCGAACAAAAATAAATACGAACTTCTGTTTGATTTAAAATCCAAGCTGCTGTTTTTTAGCATTGGAATTCTGCTTACTCGATGGCGCTCGTGTTACACGATGCTCGAAATAAGTTTATTGACATTAGAGCGATATCGCGCGGCGAGTAACTTCCGAGAAATTAAGATCTGATCGACATACGAACGCCGTGAAACACTTCATTGTCGTATTTCTTAATCGAGTATCAATTTCTGCGAGCTCGTGTCAGCGTCGCCTTTTTTTTCCTGCACTTAATTCTCTCATTATTACCAATAAAAAAAAGAAAAAAAAATGTAATCGCGATATAGAAATATATGTAATCGACACGACGCGACATGTGTATATTTCTAAATTAGACGCCAATTAATTATGATAATCAGGAATTTTAATCGCTTCGTTAAAATAATTTAAAGAACAGAAACGCGACACCGTGCCCCGCGCTTTCTCATTCAATTTGATATTTGTCTTTCGTCTGTCATTTGAGACGCGGATGAAGTAATAGAGTACGAATTCCAAAGGTGCCGCGTGACACCTACTTGCGTACGCGTGTTTCATAACTTTTCTCAAACCGCTACGGCGCTTTGCGTTCTGTTACGCTACGACTAGTTATAATTTCGCTGACCACCGTATACTCGTACAAAATGCATCACGCTCGCGAATCAATATATCTCGTGTAGCGTCAAAACATAGCAGCAGGGTCTCTCAAATAATACTTGAAAAATATTCAACAAAAAGCACGTGTTTTCATAAAGAAATCGTCGCATAGTCGTTGCAGATGACGATATTAACATCATCGTATATCATATTAATTTCTTTTTATCTCTTTCTTCCTTTTCTTTTATCGAGTATACGACTTACCAGTATAACACCAGGCCGGCCAGACGACAGGGCTCTCCGTGTCCAGCTCCCTCATTCTCTCAGCGACCCGCGGACATCTCCACTCCGTTCTTCCCGACGTGGCGGTAAGAATGTCCAGTTTGGCTATCAGCGTCAACCTCGAATCGAATGAAAGGCAACCGATTCTGCCTGGCGGAAGTCGCAGGAGAACCTCGATCGGCGATCTTCGAATGTAAACCACCTGTTGCTTCGCAACGGCTCGACGTCTACGGGTAGGCCCTCGTTCCGAGGATCTCGTTTCGTTTCTCGTCCCGACTCAAGGGAGCGGACGTCCGCGGGAAACGTGCTCGTCCGCGGCTATTCGTATTCTACGTCGTGCACGTGCAACCGAAGAATTCCGAGAGGCAGATAAGTCCCCTGGATGAGTCTTTGCTGTCACCGCGCTCCGGTTCCACCGGCGATAAGGCACGCAGGACGCGTCATCGGCTCGCCCGGTCCTCGCTTCACTTCCTTTCCGACGCGCACTGCTGTCTTCTCCGGCGCATCACGTCGCTTTCCTACGACGGGCTCCCCGCGAGATCTCGCCGTCGTGTAACAGCGAAGGAGACACGCGTGTTACACGAAAAGGTGGTCCGACACACGGCTCGAATCGCGCACTAAATGTCACGAAAATGTCAATGAGGTGCCGCCGACGTTTGACACCTTCACCGAATGTTCCCCTTCCTCCACGCGCCTTGTCGCCCGTCCGATAATAAGTGCCTTCTGGGATCACAATCTAGTCTCGAATTATCGCCAGACGACGACTCGTTCTCTCACCTTTTTTCACTCGTAAACGCAATCATTAGGCCGTGCAGTTACGCGGATATTAAAAATCGGTACGATATGTACGTCGATCTCTCTCCCGAATCACTCTTAACAAGCTCAATCATGACAGAATTTTTTCCTCTTATTTTTTTTTCTCTTTTCTTTTACTTCCTTCTACCGCAGAAAATATCACCAACGTAGAATTTTCTTTTCTATCGCTCGAATCGAAAACGGATGCACCAGAATTCTCGCATCTAAATATTACAGCGGGTGGGTTCGTCGTAAAAATTCTCGTTTATCGGCGTCGAGATAACACGCGTACCATCGGTATATCACTTCTTTTCACCTGTACGGTGACCGCGACTTGCACCTTTCCTCACCCTATTGCAGACCGGCGAGCGACCGGCACCCGGTAATCGCAGAGGGTACTCTCTTCGACCCGGCCGATCCTTGCCTTCAGTCCAGGAGGATCGTTGACGTACCGCGGGATGACACGACACTACAACACGGCACTGCTGCGTGAAGTGATGTCGAAGAGGATAGACGGATAGAGAGAGAGACAGCGGGGAGGGGGGAGGTAGAAAGAAAGAGACGGGGGACACGCAGGTAGGGGGATAGATAGAGGGAAAAAAGAAGAGATAGCCGGCGGAGAAAAGGACGAGGCAAAGGAGAAAGAGAGGGAGGGTGGAAAAGAAGAAAGAGAAAGAGAGGGAAGAATCTGACCACCGGACACTACTACTCTTTTGCCTTGGTAGGCGCGCACACACAGATAAGCGGAGTGGCACTTAGGTTGGTGCACCTGCCGCGAGAGTCCGCGTTGTAATGGGAGCGGGGCAACGGGCGGCAGGTAGGCAGGCCCTCCACTCGTCAACGGAGAAGGGGAGTCAGTCACATGGCGAGTGCCTCGCAAAAGAGGTGGTAGCCCGGAGTAAACCGTGGTGGTGGAACGAAGGTGGTGATGCTGGGCGACCGCGACAGTGACAGCGGTGGTGGTGGTGCTTATGGTGGTGGAGGCGACGGTGGTAGTGGCGGAGGTGAATCGCGGTGGTAACGCAAGGAGTAGGAATCAACGAAGTACTCGGGACCGAGAGCTGACTTAGGCCGCTACCGGTGTAATCTGTCGCGACGATCAGTGTCGGTGCGGCGATTCCACCCGGGAAAGAAAAAGAAAAAGAAAAAAAAAAATAGAGAAAAATTTGAGATGATTTTCTCGCGTCGTAAAACGACGGCGATGAGACGAGCATGGAAGCGAGAGAACGGGATAAAAGTCCCCCGAAGGGCTCACGCACATTCTGACGATCGCCGGGAATAAAAAACTAAATTACGCACGGAAAGTTTAATATATATAAAATATCCAACGCAAATAAAGATAAAAGCCGAGAAGACGTACTATTTTCTGCGTACTTCGACTACCGATTACGGGTAATCGGGATGCTCTCTGCGTAAGCTCCATATTTGGACGCACTTACGAGGGAAAGATCGGAAGAACAGTCATTGAATTCCAGGCGCTTCCCGAGATCATTGATAGAACTTGACGGTAAATTGTCTCACAAAGCTTCCTCCCAAGCACGTCGTTCAACGTCCAGCTATCAATGCTACGTCTTCCTTCGCGACTGTAATCGGTCGTGGCTCGTATAGCAGTCTAGGTGGACGCTACATCGGAGTGAAACAAGACGCGAGCATCTCGCTTGCTTGTATCCCACCGTTTCTTTACTCATAAAACAATATCGTCGACTCCGCGATCTTATTTTCTTCGCGATTCTCGTTAAACGTATTATTTTTATAAAACAAAAGTAAGAAAAATAATAAATTACGTAGAAATAATAATCGTCGACGAATTACAAAAATACCGCCTCGTCGCCCGCGCTAATAGACGAATAAATAATACTAACAAAAATTATTCCGGAACTCCGATTCTATTCACTCGAAAGTCGCGTCCTATCCATCCGCCTGGATTAACAATAATTACGCGGCACCCCCGGGGAATCCTACAACATCGTCGAAGCGAGGGAACGTATTATCCCGGAGATTATTCTGGGAGCGTCGCCTTAGGTGTCCGAACATGTTCGGAATTCTGTGCCGCAGTGGGGTACCTAACGTGTAGAGGCAAGATGAGAGCTTGTTACGTTAACCATCATATTGTTTCGCGAGGGCGAGACGCCGCGCCGGCCGTCCGGCGAGTCCGCGGCCCAGGCGCAACGACTGGTAGTTCGCCCCGGCTTGCGAGGTGTACCATCAAGGACGATATATCGCGCCCGATATATATCACTCGGGAGAGAAAGAGCACTTCTACACACGTCGGGTTTATTATATGTGCGTACGTATCCGTACGCGCCGGCCCGGAGGCTGTGCTTCGAGCACCTCGTTTAGATATCCGCTCCGCGAGATTATTCGAGAACGAAGGACGGAGCGTACGCTCGTCGAAACGTCCCGATGGACGGCGCATTATATTGGTATCCTATCTGGCGTCGATCGCGGGCTTCCGCAGGTAGCGATTACCACCTCGGCCATTTTCTTTCCCTGTAGAACTATCGGGCGATTAAACGGTCCGTCGACCTCCTCCGCACTTTGCCGTACGCGCGCGCGCTCGCAACGGGATGTATTAATCGTTCGGCTGGATCGATACGGTCGTCCTTGTGTATACCGGGGCCGGCGTCCGTCAGCCCACTCGTAAGAATTAATTAGCGCACTCCCGCCGATTAAAAATCTAACGATCGACCCCCGGCCGTAACGATGCAGAGCCAAGCGGCATGAAAATTTTTAACGATAACTTACTACATAAATGCATTCTAAAATATCCGCAGTAAATTCAATTTCTTCGAAGTCGAATAAACTTTTAACAATTAACGTTACCTCACCCAGCGTCGAATAATCAAATCGCACGATTACCAATATGCACCATTCTCACGACTTGTCAGAGCCAAATAAATACCAACGGCCGAGCGCGCGGCCGTACCGTCTGCTATTCAAATCCATTTTCTCGTGAATGAACGACGGGGAAACGCGCGCCTTTGAACCGCCTCGTTTCGCACCGCATAAATCTCAGGGGGGGATCCTTGACGGAAAGCGTTTTCGCGTTTCTGAAACGGCAGCTTTTTTTTCCAATCGCGGACGCGGATTAGCTGAGCGCGTGTTCCTAGCGGTGGTTCATCCTCGGAGACGAAGTAACCGGTGGCGTTCATGAATACGTGTTCATTATTTATGAGCAACGCCTCTTAGCATCAACTGGACCGGCCTCTCTATCTACCGGTAGACACCCGGGAGAGGAAGGCAACCGGATAACGTATTACGTCTTCATATTTTTTTTTTCCCCCCCTCCTCCCCCCTTTCCTCTCCGTGCACGCCCGGTAATTAAAGGTGCCCCGCCAAGGACCCCGATGATTTACCGACGACGCTGCACCGACCTGATAAGATGGGACCGGTTGATAACGAGACTCCTTTCGGCATATCGCGAAGTCGGATCGAATTTTACTAGGCTGTATCATCTCTTTATAATATTCCAATATCTTCTCGCTGTCGGCTACCGATAGACTTCGCCGTGTACCTCGCGCGAGAACTTTACGCCGACAATAGCGCGTGCTGAAGTAAAAAGAACGGGTGGCTCGATTAGCGAAGAAGTAAAATAATATTCTCGTTATCGTCGGCGAATTTCTAACGGTACGAGATCTCCGACATATTTACGCACGCAAACCCGCCACGATGGAAATAGAATCAGGGGCCCCGCCGACGAGAGACGCGCGAATATAATCACTGGAATAATACACGTCGATCATTACATTATATTGCGATAAGTAAACGTTAGTTTTGTATATCCGAGATGATTATTGACAGCTGCTAATAGAACGGTTACGCCTAGCCGATCGGAAAGCGTCGTGATCCCCGGGACAAGCATCCGCGGCATCATCGGCAGGCAGGCACCGAGGGATCTCGAGGGATAAAAAGCAGCTCGCGGTATTCCCCTTTCTCATTACGGTATGCTGGATCAAAAGTGCTCATATTTCATAGACTCGTTCTGGCGTGCGGCACGAGAACCCCGATGGCCTCCGCTCGTGCGCGCGTGTACGGAGAAGTTACGGTCCCGTTGAGTGGAGAAATTTACGTTCGTCAGCAAAACGAGCACCGCGACGGACGGAACGAGCGACGACGGGACGAAACGGCGAACGAGTAAACGGTCACCGACGATCGTTTCGACGATTTAATCGAAATCGCTCTTCTTTTCTTTCGCGCGCGCCTACCGCCGCTCCTCTCGCTAAATTTTTTCCGTCGGCGGCCGATCGCCGCCGATTCTTTCGTGCATTAGTTGCTCCTCGAGTCGAATATAAACGCCGCGACCGGCATCCTCCGAGGAGCCGCGCGAGAGAATTAACGTCGGAGCGTACGAGCTCGGAATTCATTCACCGCCCTGGACCGATTTACTCGTCAACGTTCGCAAATCGCCTTCCCCTTGAATGCAGGAAACCGCGGAGGCAATGAACTATCGGGGCACTGATCGATATCTCCGCGAACCACATGTTCTCTTTATCATTCTCTCTCACCTGTCCCGGTTTTTCGATCATTAATTGAAAGGAACGATATGAAATTTGCTATTTTCAGCGATCCATCGTCCGCGATACGTCCGTCGTCCGTATAATTATCGGTAATTCTAACTCATTTCATGCAATTATCCGCGATAGCTATTGGCGCGGGGATTATCAACGGGGCATAATCATCCGCGTTAAAAGCTAGCTAGCAGATATGACATTGGTTTTCGCAGCCTGGGCATTTCTGTACCGAGACTTCTTGCGCGAAGGGATGTAATTAAAGCGATCGAAGGAACATGTAAAAATAATTAATATTTTCTGTCAATCAAGATGTTAATAAAGGAAGGATTTTGAAATATTAAATACTGCTATCTTTATTCTATTCCAAAGCTAATTCGTTCCCTGAAGCAATTTCCTCTACGTTCTAAAGAAAGAAGCGAGTGTTTCATCTCGTATGCGGATAGCGACAGAGATTATACGTATAAAAAGAAATATATATCTAACAGACATTAATTGAAAATGTAACGGATTAAAAATTATCGACGTCGCGCACTTAATTCGCAAGATCGCAGGAATGATATCCGACGTCGTAACTACGATCGGTAAATTAAGATGAAAGGGGCTCCCGAGTTTTTCGGATCGTCGAAAGGCCGTGTTCGCGCCGATTAATATCGTCGGCCGGCGCGATACGATAAACGAGATGATAAATACGAACACGCACGATTATACCGCGCGAGGTTACGCCGCGAGATACCGATGAATCAGCGGTGGTAAAGGTCAGACGGATGAGCGTGCACTTGAAAGGTCAAGGAAAGATGCAGGTGTCGAATGGAGGCGTCGACGAAAAAAAAAATATACGTATAAAAAAAAGAAGAAGATTTTATATAAGCGGAACGGTCAGTCATGCTTCGATCCAGCCGCTTTAAAAATATCGAGAACGGAAGAGACGATGAGCTCACGCGAATAATCTGAGAGTCTGAATATTAAACGTACCGAAAATCCTTAAGGAAATCGACGGTGCCTGTCGCCGTGACGGAAACCGCGGGGCCACGCATAATCGCCGAGAAAAAGAGGCGCAACGCGCGGAGGGTGGCGAAACGAGCGCGCGCGGGGAGGGGCGAGGTGAGGGAAAGAGGGGCACGCACGGTGCACAAAGTGCAATTTCATAATTTTTGCCTCGTAAAATCCGAGCAATGAGCGACGTAAAAATGAATAACTGGAGGAGCATTCACCCGCGGAAAGAACGAGTCGGTGGAACACCTCTCGCTGCCCTTCTTCCCCCCTCGTCTTCGGACCCCTCGATCGCCCGTGCTCCTCTCGCTCGCACCAGGAGGCGGCTGGGCCCGGTCGGTGGTGGTTGCCCCGTTCCGTGGCCCCCACTGGCAAAGACCGAACCGATTTTTATCTTCCGGGTAGAATAGATTATCTTTATTTACGAGCAATCTGCGGTATGAGCAAATTGTTTGGGAACGAGTAAGGGCCGCTTATTTAAAAGCCGTAAACTATTCAATACGCGTACGGACTGAAATCCTCGGAGTCGCGAAAGTGTGAGAATGCGTATGTGCGTCACGGAGGAATCCCACAATAATTTCACTCTCGGCGGGATGAAGTCTCAAGGACGATGGACGATGAATTTTTAGAGCCGCAATTTCTTTTGCCGCTTGCTTAAAGAGCCGCGATAATATCGTGCGTTAAACTTGAGGTTTCAACGTGCCAATAAGCGAACGTCTAATCTCCGGAGTAGCATTTTCGAAACCGGGCATGCACATTTTACGCTTGAAAACGTTGCCCGAGTGCGTCTCGAGCCGCTACGGCATTAACGGAACACGTAGACCAGATCGGAGTTTGCGTCGAACAGAACGCGCCTTTCTCGCGAGCTTTGCTACAGCGAACTTATCGAATGTTACTTGGAAAAAAAATTAATAAAAAAAAAAAAAAAACATGGACGGAAGCGAGGTCAGATAGATATGTAAGTGAAGTATCGCGTGCGAAAAGAGGAGAGTTCGAGCGGCGAAGATATCTATCTATCTCTTCTCTCGACACTGCGTTATCACGCACACGACGCCAAATGACGTGAACATTCAACAACGACGTACGCCCGATCCGTAAACGATTTCGCGGAAACTCGGGAGACATCTCGGATGCTAATCGAGCGTACTTTGTTTGACGAGTCTCACGGTTCGACTCGAGTAAGTTTTAGAAATGTAATACAATTAAGGAAATCAGAAAGGGGCGTAACGCCGTAAAATGTGAGACGCGCGAAACGCCGCATATCGACACTCGCGAACTGCACCCAGGATTAATAATGCCGGGCGTGCTGGTCATCGAAGACGGGGGGAGGGGGAGGAGAGAGAAAGAGTGAAGTACGGAAAAGGACGAGAAGGGAGTTGAAAGAGAAGAGGCAGAAGAAGACGACGACGACGACGACGATGAAGAAGAAGAAGAAGAAATGAGAGAGGAGAGGTAAAGTAGAGAAGAGCAACAAGAGGTGCAGCCTCGGGTGCCGGGCGGGGCTCAGATGTTTATCCCGGTCGACCTCTCTTCCCCCGTGTCCCCCCCCTCCTTTCCCTCCCCTGCCCCGACGTGCCCCTCTTCGTGGTCTCCGATGTGCCCCCTTCACCTCCGGTTCTTGCAGAGAAGGAGCGCGCCCTCGGCAATCCGGTGTTGCGGAGAGTTGCATCTACGTTATGCGTGCTCTTGTTGCTCGGATGCGCTCACAGTGGCGTCGCAACCGTCTCCATTCTCTTCAGCTTGGCGGACGGAAATTATGACAGGCTCAGCCGAGAACGAAAGCCCCTGGCTCGCCTCGCGACGCGATACATATTTAAAAGGCAACCGGAGTACTGCCCTAACGGCTGGAGAATAACGCGAGTGCCTCCGTGCGAGCCGACTGTAACGCGGATAATTTTAAACGCGTTCTTCTAAAATTAGATTAATTTCGCGCGATCTTTTATCGGCCGCCGCTGGGGGAGGCCAGCGGCTAATTATCCGCGAGAGCGCATTGAAATAACGATATCGTTTCGAGGAATACAATTTCGGGGCGACCGGAGATTTTCGGAGAAGGAGATCAGCGCGAAAAACCTTTGCCGTGACATCGCGGAGAATGAGGTAGGGTGGCTCGATTCGACAACCGTATCGATCGTAATCGAAACGACCGGAAAGAAGACCGGGAAGGCGAGGCTTGTGACGAGGCGTCGGACGGTCGGCGGCACTTGCAAAAAATCAACGTTAATCAGACACTTCGTATCGCCTGTACTCAGCTCCCGGTGAGCCGAGCGATCTAGCTCGCAGCAGGTTCTTCGCGGCAAAAAATCGATGAATGAACTTACGCCAGAGCGGATGCTTCGCGCTCGAGTTGACCGACGACGATGGTTTTACGAGTGTCCATCACGCATATCTTCATCATTATTTGTTAAAACGCTCTACTTTTTTTTTCCTACCCCGTGCCTTCTGCATTAAAGCTTTTACGTGTAAATTGCAACGTGAAATAAAATAACGCAGAAATAAAAAAAATATAACTATCAACGATGTTATTACATGTTATATGTCCAGGCAAATAGAAATCGGTTGACTAATAAGTATAATATAATAAAAGCGAAAGTATCACTGGAGCTTCTCGAAATAAACGTGATGTTTCCGATGGTATCGCTAATTATTACTTATCGTCGTCTAGCCTCTCATCTTTTTCCTATCAAAATCAAGCTGTTTTATCGTATAAATTATATTTCTCGTCGAACAGTAGTCCGATTCCATACATATGCATGAAGCACGGTCCGCAATTATCGCTTCGCAATTAACTTTAACCACCACGAGTTAATCTTTTCCTTCCCGGCCGTCCTTTAGTTCGTCTCTTCTGCTATCGCTACCATCCGCGCCGTCCTCGCGGCATTAATATAATAATACAATTATTTTCCATCGCGCGATTCTATTTCGAATTGACGCAACGATCGGCCGTACTATCGATCAATGACAACACCGTTGCGCACAAGCGCGAACGAATCGGAGCTAATCATCCGTGCGCTCGGTGGCACCATCGAGATAAGAACCGACGGCGAAGTTCGATTCCCGGCGTCTACTTCTTCTAGACGTACGGTCCTTAGAATTTTATCGAACGCGTATACCCCGCTGATGACGCACTTCCGGCCAAATGAACCCGCGCGTTGGCCCCCGCGATAATTCCGGAGGATCGAGAAAGGAGCGAGAGAGATCCATCCACCGTGACTCCGTGGCCCCGTGACGACCCCGAAGAGATGTTTGCTCTTGTTGCGGTGCTATGCACCGTAGCGACCGGCGGCTGTATGGAAGTATAAGAAGAAGAAGAGAAGAGGCAGGCAAGAAGATAGAGAAAGAGAAAGAGAGAGAGAGAGAGAAAGGTGGAAGAGGGAAGAGAAGAGTAAGGCGAAGAGGATCAAGGAAGAGCAGCGAAAGGAGCAAGAAGTCAGCGCAATGATGAGGTGGGGCGAGGCAGAGAAAGGGACGCGAAGGGGCAGCGGTGGACGGGTCTTGATTCAACGCCTAGCCTCCGAAGGAGCTCGCTCGGGCGCCCGATGGTAGCGGTTCGCTCATCATTGTAATTACTTCACGAGGATGTACCAGTATATTGGATCATTATCGACCGCTCCATATCTACCACCTAGCCCATAAGTATAGACTTATGCACCCGGTGCTCGGACGGTGATCTGTGTGCCTCCTACCTATCTCTCTCTCGCTCTGTTTTCTTTCGCCCGGTACCGACGCGCGTATGTGCACGTATACGAGAATGCGTGCGCGAAGACACGCACCGAAACGTACATGGAGGGAGGGGAAATACGATCGCGGCACGTACCAGCTAACGACTCGTTCGTACGGCTCTCTGATCAAACAACCGCAGCGGCCGGGGTAACTAACTTTCTAAAGGGCCCCTCGCTTTCGCCCAGCATCCGTTTTCGCGGAGGGCGATGACAGTGGCGTAAGCGGGTGAGCGATGTTGATAAATTTGCGCAATACCTCACCTGCCGAACTTAAATGCGTTTGCACGCGCACGACCGACCGAAAACAATCGAGTATCCCCCGCGCGCTTCAGTTTGTATTAATTAAAACGAGATCTCTAAGCAACTTAATTAGAGATAGAAATTTTATAAGATTGTTAAATTTTTTATTTTTTTTCACATATTTTAATAAGTATTTGCTCCGTTGTTTATTTCTGCGATAAAACAATACTCGCCGTAACGTCATCGGTCTTTACTCTTTAAGAAGTAATAATGTATATAAAATATCATAAAATGTTAATGCGAATAAGATTGTTAATTAGAAGATGAGGTACGCGTTGCAATAAGTGTATTCCGCGCACCGGAAGCGATCGGCTGTACCGCAGCTGATCGATTAAAGGATATAGTGCGGTAATTATCGTTATGCGGTGATCTACGGGCTATAAAATGCAGACTATAACTGTGCGCTTTTATTGAGAGGGAAAAAAAAAAAAAAGATAAACTCTTATGTCTTTAATGTCGTGTCGAGGTCTTCACAGACCATAAGAAGCAAATATTCTAATTTTAGAATAAAGTTATATTTTAAGCTGCTCATTTTTTTTTCTTTTTCTTAAATTAATCTAGTGTAATTATTCGCGCTAAAAATACCAATAATTAATTCATTTTTTTAATTCCGCCGCGATCTTGAATATGAAAATAAAAGTCACGTCGACTACAATATAAATACGTCGTCGTTCGCTCGTAAAAGGTAGCACGTTTTATTTTGTTCAGCATGGAAATAAACGAAAGAAATTGAAAGGAAACATTAATGGAAGAGCGTAATAAGATTAGTTAATTGCAGAGTAGGATGCATTGTATACCGGAAATATCGCATTACGCGCGCATTTTATCTATTAATAGGTATCGCGACGCAATTATCATTACGCGATGATTTACTGTCCATAAATCGAATGCGCTGTAATATTTAGTTACGCATATCTCTAGTCGAGGGCTGGAGAAAATTACTTTATTTGATATACATTCGCAGCTTAATGGAATTATTTCCAACTGTATAAATAAGCAATAAAGAAGCTAAACGTTTCGCGTTCCTCAATTAAAAAGCATCCAGGCGCCGTGGAAATCGGCTCCTCGGAATGTCATTGAAATTCGTTCGCGAGCACGTCGACTCGTACAACGCGGCCGCGGGAGGGGAACTAGATTTCCGTTCGAGCGATAACCGTTCGTCTTAAAAAAATTCCACGGCGCTTTCCTGCTCATCAAAATTTCCGCAGAGACCGCTCGCGTGCGCGGCGAAGAGAGCCGTCGATGAAATATATTTAAATTCATATTTCGTTACGATCCGATATGCCCGATAAATTACTCGATGTTAATGCAGCGCGCACGAGATCCTCGTCGGTGTCGTTCGTCTATCTGACATCGCGAAAAACACCGGGCGCAACAACATTCCCCGGGATATCTGCCAACCCCGCCGACCCGGCACGACCGTTAGACCGGAATCCGAATCGAGGATCAGGATCCTACGGGGCCGTACGTCGGGGGCCGGGAATCGATCCGGGACGCGCAACGGGAGCCCGCAGAAAGGAACGGGAGCGTATCGAAAGATGCAGGCTTCGATAATCCTTCAGGGTAGGTCGGTACATCGTGCTCGCCCGAGTCTTGCCTATCGAGGTGAGGCGCTACGCGGAGGAAGTAAAGGGGCATGTATCCGCGTCTCGCTTTTTCTCTCTCGCCGTCTTTCTCTCCCTCCTTCTGCTTTCTCTTACCGTCGTCCCCGTTCCTCGCTCCTGCTCGCTCCCGCGGTCAGCCCGACCTACGGAGATGCTCAGGTGTAAAACCGTTGATTGCCACGGCGCGGTATTTTCTCTTTGTACGGCGATGGTAGCGGTGGGCGTGCCGGGCACGACCGAAGGGAGACGGCCAAGGCCTCCTCATCGCGCGCTACCGCGATTATGTTTATTATACTTCGGCACACGCGTGTGCGTACGTGCGCGTACTTACACGCGTTTCCCCCCCTCCCCTCACCCGCCGTTCGTTGCGGGGAATTTTTATCGCGGACACTGGGACGCGCGGCATGCTGCACCCGTAGTCGAGGTGAATGGCGATAGCTACCGTGAAGACGCGTTTCCCGTCAGATTGCACAGCCACGCAGAAGCGTCGCCACGCCTGATACGAGAGAGGAAGAAAGAGAGAGAGAGAGAGAGATAAGATCGTACTTGATTGCGCGGACTTAGTTTAGAGAATCGGTCGCGGTCGCGTAGGATTGACTCCTCATGCTCGGCTAACGACCGAATAATCATGCGTGGAGGAGCTTACAGGAGAAGCACATTAAATGTTAATCAACTGTGCTCGTATGTATAATTTCTATATCTGATAAGCATAGAGGGTCGTATGAATATATTTATTCTCGCGTCGTGTAAAAAAATCCGGCGTATCCTAGGCCACGAATTTTATGAGAAATTACCGGAAGCCGCAGTCGAGCGAGCTCGCGCCGGTGGCTCGTTACCGATATTCGTCGACGATCCGTGAGAAATGAGAACGGTATCAGTGAATATTACCGGCAGCCGCCGGAGTCACCCAGGGCGACTTGCTAATCATCCAGCGGGTCCCCTCGCTTCGAGAAGAGATCGATCATCGCGATTCATGACGGCGTAACGATCTCCGCTGTCGTCATCGGCGGTGACGCGCCGCGCGATGCGCCATCCTCGAAGATGAGGCTGCGTTAGAATTCCAACGAGATGAGAGCCTTGACATTTCGCGGCCTGGAATCGACCGGCATAATTGATCGGCCTCCACCGACTCCTATTCGACGAACGCGGTCGTGTTATTTCGTCCGATACAGTTACAACGAGCTGCGTCGACTTTGCAAACTAAATTCCAGTTTTTCGTCGCACGAAAGGGAGCGGGACTAATCAAATTGGAGTTTCAAAAAATCGTGCGATAGGCGCGAAGTAAATCACGATAAAATCGTGAAGGTACAACTCGATGTATAATTACGCTAATGTATTAAATAAATGTTACGGGACAGGAATGTTTCATTTAATTCGCCCACCCGAAATTTCACCGAATTTGAAGAGAAAAAAAGTACTCGCAATTTCCATGCAGAGTTGGCGATGCCTGTTATTACCGCGGGGTGTTCCTATGCAATGTGTGCTGGCCAAACGAACGCGCAGCACGGCAAATATAAGCCCGGCAACGGATACGACAAACAAATGCTACGGGTGCTGCAATTTTCTGTCGTTAACGACCAGTAGTGTCTTAAACCCGCGTGCAAGCGTACCAATAATGGTCGCGCTCGTGCGTACTAAAAATTTTATAGCGTCGCGTTTATCGGCACGAGAATGGCGCTGGCAAAACCTTGTTTAACAAAATAATGACTACAATTATTCTACTTTACATTTGCCCGTTGTGTAGCGCGAACACGATACCCTCCGCGCGCGAAGGAGGGGAGCCGCTTCCCCTCAGCAATTTGCTACAAGTAATCGTCGATCAAGAAGAGTTATAACTACCGGATTGTCAGCCGTTTGCCAGCATTAAAAGCGCATTTTTCAGTTCGCGCCGACGGCCAGTTCGTTGCGCGCAGTCAACGTTTACAGGACCCTTAATTGCCCATCTGTCACAGCTGGGATTGCAAATTTTTCACTCTTTATATTCTATCAAAAAAAAAAATCTAAATGTTTTAATCTAAGGTTCGAGGGTCGACAGAAGTTGAGAGAGAAAAAAAAAAAAAAGATAGTTACGCAACGGATAAAGAGACGCGGCTTAAAACGAAATAAAATAGCCGGTCGCGTCTCCGCGCCCGAAGATGATCGCGTGCGATTCCGTAGGTCCCTATGTCTCCTGCTTTCTACCACGTAGGCTAATAAAAGAATCATGCGACTCTGATGTGGCGCCCAGGGTGCAACCGCGTAGCAAAAGTCGCTCGCGTGGTTCGTGTCTCGACTCGTTCAATTTACATAAACACGTACTCATTGATTGCTGGACCAGATTGTCCGGCGTTATTACTTCTACGACCGGTTAACTTCACCGCGGGACCGCGAATAATCGTTAAGCCCTAATCACTTCGCTGCGCACGTAGCTCGCCCGATAGATACGTCCGATACATACGCCCGGTGCGTAAAGTTAACCTGGACCGGCCCCCACATAATCGTTTCGAGCCAGTGGGACGATGATTTTCACTTCCGACATTCGCAAAACGGCGGCTATTACGTTACCCGCTCGGCCGCCGGTTATCGCAGCGAATTATCGAGAGAAGAAATACCACTTCGGCGACAAATAAGTCGAGATACATGCGGATCGTAATGATATTCGCTGCTGAAAAAATTATTAAAGATATTGCTCAAAGGCAAGTACTCACCGAAATGATACGAGAATGAGCGTCCGCCGTCAGAATAGCCGTTCCTCTCGGATCCTGGAAACAGAAAAAAAAATACAACGTTAGAACAAGATCAATATCTCACTGAAATTAATTAAGTTCAATTGTATCTCAATCGCAATTGCGCCGAGCCGGAAAAAAAAATATATATTCGATTAATTCCCCGTTAGTTTTCGAGCTTTCACGTTTCTTCCCGTACAACGGCTAGTTGACGATTCCCTTTAAAAGAGACACGCCGATAGATCGATCGAATACCGCGTGCACCGCGAGTGCCAGATAGCAGTCCGGAGCACCACCCACGAAGCGGCTACTTAGCATGAACGACTAGCCAGGAGGTACCTACCTACCTATCTGACAAGGTTAACTAATACAGCTTCTACCGATCGCGCGCGGTCTCTTGATTAGAAATACGTCGATAAATCAGAGAAAGGACACGCGGGCGAGTCCCCATGCATATCGGAGATAGCCGCGAAGCAGGCGAGGAGAAGAAACCCGGCGGAGGAAATAGACGCGGACCCCGAGGATCCCGCGTAATTATTCCCTTATATGTCTGTAAACAGCTCGGCGAATAACCTGCGCGAAGTCGATAGATTTACGTACAATTAGCAGATAAACTGCTGATTATTCGACATCGTCCGTCGACGCGATGAAATAAAAATTTCGCGAGTGTAACGCGCGTTACGTCGAAACGAAATTTTCGGTCGGACAAATTCATTTGAAGCGAAAATCCATTAGAATCTATATAAAGCATATTACGGTATATCTTCCGCGTGGCGGCCGCGTTAGCAGATGTACCGCTCGCTGCACCCGCGCTTCGTGCAAGCGTACTTTCTCGCGGTCGTACAAGATAATTAAATAAATATAATCAACGATAAACGCGCGCTACCTCTCTCGAGTCGTCATTTAATTGGACGTTACGCCTGTCAAAGCACACTGCCTCCGTTGCAGCGAGATGCCTGTGCATTCCTACATAAAATTACCAGCAAGGAAGCAATGTAAGTTTTTAATTTTTTCAATGACGCATTTTTTTTTTCTTTTTTTTTATCTAAGAAAAAAAAGAGAAGAGTCGGGGCTTGAAAAAAAAATTTTTATTATTAAATATAAGTTTAGAAAACTATTTTTTTTTTTTTTTTAATGAGATACGATTTACAAACGTTAATACCGTAATCTCGATGGCTATTTCGCGGCAAAGGTAATACGTACTGGGCCAACGCGATTTCACCGCGATCGTTACCGTTCGTACCGTCATTTTCATGCCTCCTCCGTCGTTTTTTCTTTTTTTTTTTTTTTATCGCGATCGTCCGCGTTTCTCGTCGCGGCGTACACGGGACGAGCGGCATAATCGTCCGCACGGCCTGGAAAGGCCGGCGCGAGATCGCGCGCGGTCGAGATTCCGCTCGTTCTTACGCGGCGAGAGAGCATATATACGAGAGGCTATAGATTACTGTTTTATGCCGCGATGAAACTATCTCTAGGCTAGGTGCGGCCTGGCACGTTCGCCTGCCCAGGCCGACGAAAAGGAAAAAGCCACCGCAGATTTCCCTCGCGCCTCTCCACGAAACCGTTCAGCCGCGGCGGCGAGCAAGCTACGCTTCGTAACGCTCCGGGCCGCGGCGCGCACAGGTACCATTGGCGGCACGGCGGTTTCAAACTTAAGGCCGCGGTTGCGTTCCTTTATCACGATGGTTTTGCCATCACCGCCGCTAGAAAGGAACGCGGCCTCGTGCATTTACCCGCGGATCATAAAGCACGCCGTAACCGTACTATTCGCACCGACTTTGCCGTGCGTCTCGCCGATATCCGGTGCATAAAATCGATATAAAAAAAAGGGTCTACAAATATTTGACCTAGTAAAGAAAAATCGACGGGCGAAGCGTACTTCGCAATCGCGGCGCAAATTGAAATTTTTTTTTAATAACAATAATAATAATAAAGGAATGAAAAAAGACTTTTTCTTTTTTTTTTTATGTGTTATTTAAGATTTAAATTCCTATCAGCGGTTTTCTAACTTATGGCGAAATGTCGAACGCGCGGCGTAGTGCGTTTTTTAAACGAGAAATATTCAACAAACTTTAAAAACAAACAGAGTTCGCTCAATCGATCCGTAAATTCCAGCGCCGCGGGAAAACACATCGAGGAAACAAAACGTCGTCCGTTCTCCTGCCGCACAAGCTCCGCACGACCGTGAAACAATCGAGTTTGCGGGAATGATCGCTCACAATGTAATGGGATTTTCTTTTGCACCGTGACTCACGCGCCTTTGCACGGAGTCCGTATTGAGAACGAAAGGAATTAGAGCGAACACGAGCCGACCGACGTTCCCGTTGAAGTTCGCCCTTCGCCACTCGCCTAAGCTCGCCCTCTCGCCGATGTTTTCAACTCTCTCGCGCGTTAATAAGGACTTTTTTCACGCCTGTTTGCACGTGTCGCCGAACCTGGCGTCTATTAATGGCAAAAAGCCCGAAAGGAAAACGGGTGTCCGTCGATTATACGTCGCGTTTGTATATTCACGATTGAGCAAGTCGAATATTCTCACGCCACGTGTAAGACAGTCTGGTGCCTTTCCGGGCATTTATTTTTCCGTGTAGATTATATTAAAATTAAATAATTAACCAAGTTCCTCAGCGGCTTCGGAGACTCGTTCACTTACGAAGGCTCCGTAAACGAAATTTCCAAGTCGATACGGTTAATCGTGATTCATGCCCGTTTCAATCGATTACAGCGAGCGAGCGAGCAACAAGGTCGGGTGAAAAGAGTCCGAATTGAATACTGAAATCATCGCGGGAGAAACGTAACGGATGAAAGACCAAAGACGAGAAAGGAACAAGCACGTGGCGTGGGAGTTCACGGGGATGGAGCGAAGGGAATGAACGAGCACGCGTTGTGGGCGGACCTCAAGGTGGTGGTGGAGGTTAAAGAGGCGGCGTTGGTAGGAGCTACTTCGATAAAACCAAGAACTGCGAAAGCATAACGCCAGGCATCAATTTCTAAATGTATCGAGTCGTCAAAGCTGCCGGTCGTGCGGGTATCGACGGAGAAAAAATCTCGGCCGCTAAAGGATTCAACGCGAAGGACGTGTTTTAACGCGGCGCCGCCGAGTACATCGAGATCGAAAGAGCCTCTGCGGGAGAACGGATGCCGCGGTACTCTCTTTCGCCCCCGACGCGAGGGCTCTCCCCCGAAAGCTATTAATTTCAGACTCCGCGAAAAGTCACCGTCTCGCCACCGTGATTACAGGCTATCGGGACGTTCCTGAAAATTTCGATCATCCGCCGGAGGGGGGTATCCTGGAATTAAGGGAATTACGCCCGGCACGATAATTCAGGAGGTGGATGGAATCGCACATTGAAACCTAATTTACATTTTCCTACGTATTAAGAGATTGAGGAGGCCTGTAATTGGAGTTCGTGAGGTAACGTGTAATTTCTATGTGAGTTTCACCTAACGAGACCTTTCAGGCTCAGGTGGGTTAAACGCGGCGTTAAGAAACGTTCCGCGAAGCAGGAAACGAGGCACGCGGGTAGGAATCATTCTGCGCGCCCGCGAATAATGACGTGTCGCGACAATTTTCCAGTTATTATGCCCTGCCACGGCGTTTCCGGCGAAATCGCCGGCAAAAACTAACGAGGCGAGCCATAAATCATTCCGCCGCGTCGCGCTTCGTATCTAGAATCAAATAGCCGAGTTTATTAAGTTAACCCTTCGCAATTCAGCGAGCGTAATGGCACGAGAGTAACCGTTCTATTTAAATTTAATCGCAAATCGTAGACAATTTTCGCAATCGGAATACTAATAAAACGGAATACTCCACGGAGTATTAACATACTTCGCATTATTATTATTACATTATTATACTTTAAAATACTTCGAATCAAATTATAATAGTAATAAAAAAAATATATATATAAAAAAAATAAAAAAAAATAAAAAAAACCCGAGCGCGAAATCATATTTGCGTTTCCGTCTTCGAGCGCGATGATCTACTAATCGATTTCTACCTTTCTGTCCTCTCGGAGCCAGATTTACATAATGTTAGCATCAACCGCGTCTGATTGCTCGTAATTAGCGACACGTAGCGTGCGCCCACGTCGGGTCACCGATGCACAGAACGGACGAAGAAGGAGAGAGCGATCCCCGTTAACGAACCGTGGTGTAAGGTCATTCGTGAGCCGGCGCGTGACCCACGATACCTACGCACGTATGTGCACCCACGCGCGAATGAGATGTATACGCAACCTTCCTCGCCGCGTAATCAAGGGAACGATTCACTCGGTAATTGTAATGCAAACCGAGGCTACCGGTGCGACTCTCTTCATTAACGACGGTATTTACGAATTCGACTCGAACGTCAGCATTGATCGTCATCGAATGTCGCTCGGATCAATTGAGTTCATTGCTAAACTGTTCGCGGAAAAACGTAACGTTTTCTCGTAAACGTGAAATATGTAAAAAGAAAAAAAAAAAAAATGAAAAACGCTTCTTCGTGGCAAAAAGATCGTACTATGGAGCCTCTCGTAAATAATTGATTATTACCTTGTGAGGTCAATCGGCGCGCTTCTGCGAAACGCATTTGCGGCACAAGTGCGTGCCGCAGAATTATGTCATTAGGAGTTAATTTTTCTCCGTTACTTTAGATTCGTTTATGGATCATTAAGCGATTTGCGGGACGGCTGCGTAGCTGCTCGCGATTCCTCGGAAAGAGCGCGCTTGATTGCTCGTCATTCCCGTTTTATTTACGATTATCCGGGAACGACGACGCCACGGCCGCGGGTAATTAAAGCCGCATCCCGACACGGCTCTCATAAAGGGACGTATCGCCTTTACAACGTCGAACGAGAGCGCGCGCGCGCCCGTTAAAGCATCTGACGAACCCACGGAGTAGCTAATCGCGCGAATCGATACTAAACGCGTGACACTGACCCTGGGAGACACGCGATAACGAGTGCGGCTGTCGTTTATAATACGACGCGACGGATGGATGTCATACGCGCAGGTTCTGCGAGGTCGAATGAAAGCTTTGACCCGGGCTTTAATGTAACGTCTCGAATCGTGTCGAAAAGGTTGGCAGAGCCGTTCGGCGCCGGGCCTGAACGAATAGAATAAAAGTGCGCCGCTCGCGTATTTCGCGATGACGATTCAATCCCCCGACGTCTTTATCGTGACGAATTCCGCGCACGTTGCCGCGACAACGTTCCGTTTGATCCCCCAACTCGGTTACGTGCACGCGATAAAACGAGTTTATTGCCGGCACTCCGAATAATTTATCGTCATTGTCTCCGTCGGGCCACGACCGTAATGTGCAATAGTGATTTTCAAGGGGGAGGGAGGAGGGGGAGGGACATTACGCGGGCTGTGCCGTTATTGTGTAGTAATGGCGATTTACGAGCGATTGCCGGGGCGTCAGAAGGAGCGTACTCTTGTTAATAGCGAGTAGGATAACTCAGCCGACAATACGCGAGATAAGGCGCGCTTATATGACAATGAGCGTCATCGCTGCTACGACCCGTGACATTAATCACATAGACAATTCACCTTATACTCTGTTAATGTATCAACGTTGCAAAAAAAAATAAAAATATATTGATTTACTGAAGTAAAGAAATGTCCTAATTAATTTTTCTTTATAAATTATTTAAGAAAACCTACTTTTACTGCTTTATTTTATTTTTATTAGTTTTTTTATTTTTAATATTTTATTTTACTTAGTTTTATTTTATTTTATTTTTTTAGAAAATAAAAAAAATTAATTAAAAGTATCACCGTTTACCCATTATCATTCTCCTCCCTCGACCGACGGTTCCGCTCGAAAGCACGAAAGCCGCATTATTTTTGCCACAATCGCAACGTAATACGCGTCGTCCACAGCGGATGCACCCGCGACACAGAAGGCATATTCGACGCCGCAAAGGGAGACACGTAGCACGATCACACCGGGGAATGCGCGAGGAGTCTCGTGGCGACCGAAAATTCGTTTCACGGGTTCCCTCTTTTCCCTTTCGAATTTGTCCCGGACCCGCCGACCGGCTCTCTCGTTCGCCGCCGAGAGCCTCGCACTCGAGTCGGTCACGAAGTAGAGACGGGGCTCTAGGTGCGCTTGGTAGTGGTCTGCACGGGGTCTCGAGATAGGCTGGAAGGGGGATAAGGTCGAAGGTCAGGGTTATGCCGTACGACCCGCGACCTCTGACCCTCTCGATCCCTCCGACCCGGCTCCGACCAGCGCACGTTCTCTCCGTCTCTTTCCCGCAACCTCTCTTCCTTTCTCCTACGTTCTTCTCCTACTACTAACTACTACGAGCCGTTTCCTTCTCCTCGCGCCCGCGGCTCCGTTTCTCGCTCTTTCTCTATCTCGCCTCCCTATCCTTTCTTTTTCCTCTCTCAAATGTCAGCTGGCGCGGCAGCCGCACAATGCGAGTTATACATGTATGCAAGGCATACGTATGTATGAACAGCGAAAAGCCGGCGCACACTCGAAGAATGCGTACGGGCAGAAATACATATGAGCTCCTTCATCTCTTCCAGTTTCTTTAATTTTTTTTTTTATGACGCTACGTTTAACTTTATTAACAGCCGCTTGTTCTTTTAAGACGCATTCCCATCCTCTTTTTTTTTTTTACAAAACAACGGAATATGTTTCATTAAATAAAATTTATAAATATCCCGCGTAATACAACAGAGAGAAAAAAAAAAAAATCCGAAACAATATGCGAACTTTAAAAAATAATAACAATGTGTAATTCATTACGTAATAACAAAACGCGATCTTAGCATCTGTTGCGTCGAGATAATATCTTTTTTTCTCTCTCTCTCTCTCTCTTTTCTCTTTACGCGACGATAATTGCATTTGCTTATCCCGAACACATCCTGGTGCGTGAAAGTGAGCCGCTTAATATGGACGTGTGTGCGGAAGACCCCCGGCTTCGGACCTCTGAACTATGACCCTCCCGCATCGAGACCGTCGGCGGTAGCGAGCCGGCCGGCCGGCCGGCAGGCTCGTGCAAGCTGAAAAATTTCATGCTACGCGCGTGAATGTGGCCAATTACAATCGAAGTGCCCATTATCTCATCAAGACTGTTTTGGCTTCGCCTTCGTCGGCGTACGATGTGCGCGCCGTTACAGGCGTTAAGATTGATTCATTATGCCCTCCGCTCCAGCCTATACGCGAAAGATACACTCGTTAAGACACTTCTTCGCCGCTGCTTTTCCTGTCTCGGCCGTGCGCAGCGGAATGCGCCGTTCGTCCGTAATTAGGGATGTTACCGCAGAGAGGAATCGCGATGCTCGCGTAAAAGAAAAAAAAAGAGAGAGAGAGAGAGAGAAATTGAAAATTAACCGCGCGCATTATCCGAAATTAACGCGGAATTAATCGAAATTAACTCGGTTGTCCGAGGCGAATTAGCATTTTTTCTAATAATCCGGAATAATGAATAAAAAAAAAAGCTGAATCGCCTTGGCCGTTGACTCGCGACCCCGCATCTGAAGCAATCGCCGCAAGCCGATCGGCTACTTTGATCGGAAGGAAACTTTCGCGCTCTACGCGCGTAATTGTGGCCTATTACTATGGAACTATCCATTACATCATTGCGATTTTTCTTGGTTGCCCTCGCGTTGCATTGCCAGAGGGAGTGGGCTTGATCTTACTTAATGTCTTACCTACATAATATAAGCTATTATTTGTGCATTTTTAAAAATATTAAACTGAATAACAAATCTCTATTAAAAAAAAAAAAAAAAAAAGATGGAGAGATTTTATTGTTGCCTGGTTTAACGTAAAAGAATTAAAAATAAATAACACGCAAAAAATGTGTTCTGTAACGTCTGGTATTAAAAAAAAAAAAAAAGGAATGCTATCCCCTAACGTGTCAATATCAAATAAATTAATATACATTAATCTCTCGTTAAAAAAAATTAAAATAAAATTTATTATAATAATTCTTTAAATTAAATAAATGCAGGTAAGACAGTAGCGCGAATCAATTAGCAGTAAGACGTATTATTCATGTACGAAAAGATATTTCTCGTGTTTCTATAAAGCTCCCTGTGACCAGTCTTCTCTTACAAAAAAAAAAAAGAGAGAGAAAAAAAAAGGAAGAAAATATTGGTGTACAATTTTCATTTCGACTGTTGCATCGTTCCTGTCGACGGCGCTAATTTTGAAAACGAAATAAATCGGACCCGAGCAAACGTGCCGTAACTTTATTAAACAGATGATAGCGATTAATACACCCCAATAAATACTCCCGCCCGATATAAATCGCGAAAAAAAAATAAAAAAAAGAGAGAAAGAAAGAGAAAGAGAGAGAAAAAGTGCAGACACGAGGAGAGAGATCGAGGAGTCACACGCACGGGCTCACGCGGCGTGCACGATCGCACGCGCTTGGCAATCTTGCCGATTCCCCGAGTCACGAAAGCCGAAAGACGGGTAAATCCGCCGTGAAGCGATGAAATGAGAGAGCCCTACGACCTGCAAGCGTGGTTATTACTACCATAACGCAACCTCTACATACGATCAATTACGTAAAAGTCTAAATTAATTTTTCTTTCATCTCGGTATTTCTCCTCGACAAAACGTCGCGAGCCTTCCTCCAAATTTTCGTTCGCGTTAAATCCAAGTGCGCGCGGCACTTTATCAATTGCAAAGAAATATACATAAGAAATACGTTTTTCGTAGTTAAAATTAAATTCGCGTATCCGAATATTTGCACAGCGTTTCGTGAATCCAGCCGTCCCGTGACGACCCGCGGTCGTCCAGAGAATCCGTATTTACGACACGCGAAGCTCCCCGGTTCCAAGTTTCAATCCCGTCCGGTCCGGCGTTAATCATATACGGCGGGCTACCACGTAAAAGCACCGGACCTCGCGAATTGATGATTCCTAATTAAGGTTCGGCGGCACAATTAATGAGACGCGCACCGTTAATTGCGACGATCAATAAAGACAGAGGCGGGGGTGAGGAAGGACGGGAGGGCGGTGTCGCTCGATAAATGTTTTCGTGCTACCGTACGTATGTACGTGCCTCTTCGCGGACTCGCCATCAGGGACCCCGAGTGTCCCTTCCCCCTCCCCCCCTCCCCGACCCTCCCCCGAACCCCGCGGAGGGGCCTACGGTCCGCGCCGTCGGAATTTCTCAATTCGATTTCCGTTCGGAGCGCTCATTAATTGCGGCCAGCTCCTTAAGAGGCGAAACGAAAGCACCGTGCCGCGATGCACTCGAATCGCGCTTTCTTAATTGGATCGCGAGCGCGATGCATATTCGTTCGACGAATCGATATGTTTTTTTTCTTTTCTTTTTCTTTTTATTTTTCTTTTTTATTTTTTTTTTCTACCCGACGTGTTTTGCAAACTTCGTTCTACGAGACACGATAATCTCACATTCAGAAACATGGATTCGTGTTATAATTTGTAGGTATGTATGTACTACTACTACTTCAGAATTTTCATAAGAATGTCTATCTTCGGATAAGTTAGAATTTGCGAGTCGCCGATAAAAATATTTGCATCTTGTAAGTTAAAGAGAGCATTTTTTTAAATTGACGTTATTAAAAGTATTTTTTATCTTATTTTAATACACGCCTACAATAACGCGGACACATTTACATGTGCAGATCGTCCCACCCGCTTATATACCGAGACGCTTGCGATCTTATCTGTCTCTAAAATAACAGCACTCGATAGTACGTCTTCGGAATCAGTGGAGCGACCGTCGAAGTGTGCAAAATCCTATTCACGAGAAGCGGCCGTATCGGAAATTTAAAATCGTCAACAACAAGAGGCGGGGGAAGGGGAAGGGAGTCTCGTCTGCGGCCGCGCGACAAGTCGGCTTCTTTTTTGACGAGAAAGGATTCCGCTGATTCGAGACGAATAAATTCCAACCGTGACAAAAGAAGGACGCTCTCATGTGAGGCCTAATAGCCTCAGTCTGGCTACCGCAACGGAAGGACAAGCAGACGGACGGGCGAGCCGACTGCTCCGTATTCTCCGCTCTTGGAAGTCGAAATAACGAACGGGGGCGCGGGGGTTCCTGCCTCCAACGCGGTCAATCCGCAGGATCACGTCGTTTGTCAGGACGCCACGCATGCCCGGGCCATCTCGTCCCGCCAGAGGCCAGAAATCAGAGCGGTACGCGATCTTGTCTCGAAACGTTTCGCGGTACCGGGCCATGTAAATGAAAAAATGTAAATTGGCCCAATTGCCTTTATGGATCGCGTGGCCCTTCGGCTACGACGGGCCCGTAACCCTCCCTGCGTCCACGAACCCAGAAAAAAAAGAGATCCGCGACTGCGAGATGCACCTGCGTAACGCAGATGCATCTCGAAATTCGGTAGCGCGTTTGCATTAGTCGCGGTTGTAAAACAAAGATCGCGTTGCGGCGTTTAAGGGGAGGGAACGGGCGAGTAGTTTTTGGTTTCGTAAATAAAAAATTTCTCATTACGTTTCGTATAAGGCTAACAGCTTTACGCTTAGAAACGGTGGGCAAAATAATCCCGAATACCGAGAATAATTCTTTTGTTATGCCGTCGGACGGACGGCTTACGAAAGTCGAGTGATATAAAAGCTTGCTTGTAAATCGAATAAACTTTTATCCGGCCAGTGATAAAAATTCAACGTTAGCGATCGAAAGTACAATATATCGACACCGTGTTATGAATAAAAAATATAAATCACGGCCGTCCTTACCGATCACGGCTTTTCGGTACCTCTGGTAAATCGAAAGCGAAAGAAAAGGATCTAAAAAGCAAGACAGACCGCGAAGACGGAGGGGGAGAGGAGGGGGCGGGTGAATGAGAAAAAGAGGAAGACGCGGCCTTTCGCTAGACTGAAGAGACAATGCCATTGTTTTTAGACTTCAAAGGGATCTGGCCGCTCGCGAACTGGGCCTTTGCTCTTGCCGTCGTCCCTAAATTCTTCTACGTCAACCCGCGGTCCCCGTAAACCGCGAATCCCGCTTCGGACCTCTCGTCCTCCACCTACCGATCCGACGCTACCTCTTACCATTCTCTGCATTATGTACGAACGCGGCTCGAGGGGACGTTCGTTAACCCTCCCGAGGAGAACACGAGTTCCGCCCGTACCATCCTGCAATTTCTCCTTTCCGCGATTCTGTGTCCTTGCGGCGGGATGTTAATCGGGGAGCCGCTTAATTGATCGCCCGGAGGGAATGCCGAGGGGTGGACCAGCCGCGGGAACGTATCTCTTATACCGCTGTAATTGAGCGAGTGCTCCGAATTTGAAAACGTCGTCTCGCAAACGATTATAAAAACGGAAAAAAATATATCGTTATCGACGACAAACGTTTCGAACGGACGGCCGGGCCGGTGGGTCCGAGCGGGCGCGAAAAATTGTGCCCGGGCAGCCTTTATCCACGGTCGCCGCTGTTTCGTAGACCACGCGTAACCGCGTTTATGACACACTTTCGCCGTTCGCACGCGATATCGGGGCGAAAGAGCGGCGTATTCGGGGAGCTACATCCGGAGGGAGGAGGGGGAGGGGAAGAAAGGGACGCGCGAAGGCGGACCTCACCGAGGTGCATCCGCAGAAGCCGGCGGGCAAAAGCACGGTAATTGCTGCGCTGGCGCGGCCTTCGCTCCAATAAGCTATACCATATGCTCTCGAGAGATACAGCGGGACATGGAGGAGCGTGTGGCTGTAAAGGCGGCGGCGAACGGAAGAAGAAGCGAGTTCTCTCCCCGAGAAAGAAAGTAAGAGACAAAGAGAGAGAAAGAGAGATCCGTACACTCCCTTCTCTCGCACTGTCCGCTAACGCGAGCGGCGCGTACGTTCTCCTCTCGCGCGTATGTAAATGCGTATTGTCTTACGTCGCCGATAAAAAGACCTCCGCCGTGCTGGCTGCATTACCGTCGCCCGCAGTATATTAGCCCTTTGATTTATACCGGATTGCCATATAAGCCCTACAATGTCTTTCGACGAGGCGAAGGTGTACGCGAGACCTTGATAACTGCGAGGAGCTGCTCTAAATCGTAAAGACGCCAATGTTTTCACCGTGATTGGAAAATTCGTTTCTTTCGGACAGGATTTTTATTTTCTCCCTCCCGCTGCGCATTTAATTATTACGTTGCGGTAAGTAAAAAATGTATAGATTACTTTAAATTTTTCTTTATATTAAATTTAACAAATTAAAAAAAAATTGTTATCTCTTGTTACATTTATACTGTCAAATTGACATGAAATAGTTTAACACGCGATGGCTCCGTTTATTTGCAAAACGCGCCGCGGTAGCACGTGGTAAATTGTTCTGCCTTATACGTAAACCGGCTGGATTCTTTATGGAAATATTGATTATCGCGATCTTGATGAATTTCGCGTCTGTGAAGCGCCGACACCGCGCGCAGAAGCACACTTCCATCTGGAAACGAGAAACGAGGCACGAAATAAGGAATCGTGTGGCGTTTCACGGCTATTGCGGCGCAACGGGGCGCTAAAACTCTTATCTGGCTAATTTAAGGTGCACGCTTTTCTTTACTTTCCAAGGCGGATCTACGCCGCGCGCATAATGTCTAATATGGTCGAGAAACGGTACGCGAAACAATGCGGGCATAATGCACCCGCGAGCTAATTTGCATGCTCGCGGGAATATCAGCGCGTTTGCATCGTGCAATTAATAAATTTGTCCGACTTCTACATTATTCATGAGACGAGACTCTCTGCCTTCGCTGTTATTACCTTTGGCCTAGTCTTTTCTTTCTCTCGCTTTACACAACGTGCTTGGAATATCTATATCACGATTGGCGAACCAGAACGAAAACGCTGCGAGATTAGCAATCATAGAAAATTGTTTTGTTCTTTCGAACTAATATTATAACCGATGTTAATGATACGAATCTTAATTCACTTCACGTTCCGTCTTTTATCAATTACAGAACCGAAACGGGGAATAATAAATTGGCACGTTTTAATTACAAGGGGAGAAACAAAAATATATATATCGCGCGAGCAGAGGCTTTTATTACTGGTATCAACCGAATTCTGTTTTTCGTGCAGAGTCCTACGGCGTGTCTACAAGTGTGAGACACAAGGGCGGCCTATTGCCGCCTTATAATAAGACAGTATCACGTGAACGAGCGGCGTCGGTCTTTGCCACAGAAGGCGGTCTCCGAACAATGGGCCTGAATATCCCGGTTGAGGCCCGCTTCTCCGGCAGCGGCGTTACTTGTAACAAGAACCACTCTTTCTCTCTCTCTTTCTCTCTCGCCGCGCGGGCAAAGCGATGCGGCGCGCGGAGGAACGTGAACGGAGGGGGCCACGGGTGGAGGAGCAATGCACGCCATATATCAACATCGTACCGATAACGAGGTCCCCAGGAGGCTACCGGTCGCGGAGGACGACGACGGGCGACGACGACGACCGAGCTGCCGAGCGCCACGGCCGCTTCGGTTCGCCACACGAACTCCGCGGTGTTACCAGGACCTGCTCTCTCAGGGATCCCCGCTGAGGTCCCGAGCGATGAAAAAGCGGCGGACGCGTCCCCACGAAACGCCAGACACGTCGCGCAATAATTTACGACGTTTACCGCATCGGATTCGTTCGAGTCGCGCGCAGCCGCTATCTCTCTCTCTCGGAAACCCGTCCCGCGATTCACGGCCGCGGCCGCAATTTTCGCGGTTTCCGCTGGAAGAACCGTGAAATTCGCTGTCCACCGAATATATTCAGGCGCGGTATAATTTTTCTAGTAAAAACGTCTCTAACGAACGAGCCCTCGCGTACTTCCCGGCCGAACAAGAGAAATTCAATTTTCACGAACAATGGCGAAATCGTGCGAGGTAATCATCGACGTGGCCGGCGTGAACGATCGGCCAGGGCGAGGGAAGGAAGTACGAAGGCCGGGGATGGGACGAGAGGGTGGGCGTGAGACGAGGGGAGAACGAGGGGGGGGGAGAGCCGACAGAGTGGCGAAGTCACCGCGGCGTGGCAAGCTTGGGGCCCGACTCGCGGTGCACCGGGACAAAAACCCGGTGTTGGTTTAACTGGCTCGCGCGGGTTATGATGAGAAATGTAATTTAAATTATCCACGCTTTTTGTTCGCGGCGCGCTTTTTTTTTTTCTTTCTTTTTTTTCTGACGTGACAATCACCGGCGAAAGCACCGGGCGACGGAGACCGAAACGGAGGTGGTATAAAGGGAGCCGCGGCGAGGATCGGTTCCCCGGGGCCTGGTTTCGACGGAAACCTGTCGAGAGAAAGCGAACGCGTAAGGAATATTACGGTAGTGCGAACGAGAGGGAGCGTATTTCCCCTCGGTGAATAAAATTGTAACTACCTGCCGCGTAACTACGATAATGCGCTTTCTTACGCAACGCGGCTTCCTGTCGACGACGAGCGACGCAACTGCTCGCGTGGGTCTTTAGATGAACGGCGGACACTCCATCGTTATGTTTACCATTTCACAAATCCTATGTTCCGTGTAACCTAATGATGTAAGACGTCGGCTAAGCGTAGGTGTGCCTCGGACTAGAAAAAATTCTTGCCCGCACAAAAATGTACATATGATCATCGGTAGACGCGTTTATTTTGCATTTCTATCATTACCGCGTGAGATTAATATTCGAGGATATTAATTCGATATTATTCAATTATGAAAAAAAAAAAAAATAAAAAATAATCTACTACAAGCTGCGGCATGTAAGATATTAAATAATCTCACAAAAACATCTGTTACTCTTCGCGAAACGATTAACGTTAAGTATTTTCCAATCGTCAGATTTACTGTACGGAGCAAATTTCGCGATAACGCCTGCTCGTTAAACACAGGAAAAGCGCGCCTTGAAACGTCATTACGTTAATGACTCGCGCGGAGATGCGCGGCGATACCGGTCAACGCGCGTTAGGAATAATTACCGGCGGTAACGAATATTAAAAGTTAAAACCCGCAGTTCAAAGTGAAATAAACGAAAGCCGCGCGCCTCCGTGCTCCGTTCACCTCGCGGATTCCCGCGGGCAATTAATTTTTCCGAGTCGGAGGCAGACCGTACGCACCACGCGGCTGGGCGTGTAACAGTGCCCGACCGGTCGCTGGTCCCCGCGGCCCGAGGTAATGGGACTTAATGCAACGTGGAAAAGCTCGTGAATGAGTTGCGTGACACGTAGGAGAGGTTTGCGGGGCCCCCATGCGAAGATCCGCGTGACTCCGCGCGTCTTATATCGCGTAGGGAACCTGGACTTCCTGTCCGCGCGCTCACATGTCCGACTCCCAACCATTATAGCATCATCTACTACCGCCCGTCGTTGTGGGAGAGTAAGCATCGCTCACACGTCACGTTATGTGACCGCTCGAGTGAACGTAGAGACCCTCTCATCTTCGTCTCCGCGGTCTTCCTCTCCTTTTCCTATTCCTCCCGTCCGCTTTTTCTTCCGCTTCGATCCTCCACCTTCGCTCTCCTCCTCCCACCCCTCGTTCGCCGACTCTCTCATTCAGCTTTGCATTCTGCCATTCACGAGCTACGCCGGGGACTCACGTGCTGTGCACGCCGGCCGCGATTTTCTTGCCGGACGGACGCGGAGATGCGGCGGACGGCGATCGTCCTTTTTTTTCTTTCTTTCTTTCTTTTTTTTTTTAACTCTTTTCTTTTTCAAGAGTTGCACGCGGGAAATAAATTGCGACGGCAGATTTGTGTCCGGAAACAACCGCCGGCTCGGCTGTCACGCAGACCTCGGCTTTCGGACGTATTGGAATACTCGTGTGAATCGAAACGCGCCGCCCTAACGACCGTTTCGCGGCGCTCGTCACTGCGTACCGAGCGAAGACGCAACGCGTAGGAAGCGTTCGGGCATTAAAGAAACTATCTTTCGCCGTTAGACGATAATTCGGAGTCTGTTCATTCGCGGGGCCTCTGCGGAGACTAACGAACGCGCTTCTCTTCTGCGGGACGAGTTGTTCAATTACGACGCATCTCGCGAGATCGTTCGCTTCTCGCGATTGTATTCCGCGTGTTAATTTACTACCGAGCTAAAATAACTGACGAGCGAAATATAACAAAGATATCAGAGGGAGAGGGCGTTAGGGAGACGGATATTTGCCTCGGGATTACGATCTTAAATCATATTCCGATTGTTGCCGCGGTCGACGAGTGTCGGTTACACGTGTAACACTTACGTTTACGATCATACGCCCGTCGCAATTACGTTCGCGTCCAGTGACACGAGGCGCTACAAATATTATTTTATGATATGCCGACTGCATCGTGAGAGTGACCACAATGGTCCTGCGCTCGCTTATGACCAATTTGCGTTAGATTTATTACGACCTGAGCGGCAGGCACTAACAAGACGAATCGAATGCGTTTTCTGTGATTTATTGGATCGATACGAAACTTCTATATTACCCATGATACTTTTAATTTCGTAAATTAATTATGAGAGTATATTAAATATTTTTTTTTAATTAGAATATTTTTATATTGAAAGATTTTTGGCGCAACATTTTTATTTTTGATTAACAAATTGAATATTTAATTGATTTAATATTTCGCTTACCTTGGAGATGTTTCACTGTCGCCCGATGCCTTCCTTCGGCCGCCTCCTCCTCTCAGCTTCCATCGCAGCTCCTCTCAGCTTCGATCGTAGTTCCTCTCAGCTTCCATCGTAGGTCCTCTCAGCTTCCATCGTAGTTCCTCTCGACGACCGCTGCTCTCGTACGCACACACACACGCACTTAGCACTCGCGACGCGGCCGAATGCAATCGCGCGCGTTTCATTCGGCAGGAAAATCGTGGCCGGCCACGGGAATTATCGAGTCGACGTAAAGTTCAGAGTTCGTTCAGAGTTCGTCCATTCTACCGGAGCATCGTCGGCGATTATCGCGGGAAGCCGTTGCACGGTTAATGGCGGATCCGGTCTTCTTTACGACGCACGATGCCGTCGATCATCGATTGACTTCAGGGTTCATGTGCGAGTGCGATGGGCGAGCTCGGAATACGCGGAGAAGGTCCGCGGAGGTACGGTCGGGTGCTTGAATTCCGATGGCGATCAATTTTCACGAAGTCGCCGAGAAAATACTACGTCACGCCTCGTCTGATCTTGAGGGGAGTGTCCTGCTGACGAGTCGGAGGAGTGTCGCGGGTGAGAAGCGCGACGCACGAACGGTAGTCACCCCGGCCACTCAGAGTCTATTCGGCAAGTGCGACGCGCGGGGGGCGGAGGATCACACGCACGGACGGCACTCGCGGTTAATCTCCACGACTTCCTACGCATTTCATTCCGACTCACCGACGCCGCGATCAAGTTCCGCGATCGAACTGATTAACGATTAACTACCAGGGCAGCCAACGGCACGGCGTTGTCCCCGACGACGGAAGTACGAAACGAAACTCCTGGTGGCAGCATTGTGAGCATCCCGCGCAAAAGTATTCGACGATGCTTCAATACGACAATGAGGTTACATACTTCTTGGCGGGCGTTGCGAGTTTTCCTTAATCGACGGTACGGCCGGGTGCTTAGATTCCGATGGCGATCAATTTCCACGAGGTCGCCGAGAAAGTACTACGTCACGCCTCGCCTGATCTTGAGGGTCGGGTCTTGTTGACGAGTCAGAGGAAAGTCGCGGGTGAGTAGCGCGACGCACGAACAGTGGTCTCCCCCACCACTCAGAGTCTATTCGGCAGGCGCGACGCGCGGGGGGAGAGGAGGGTCACACACGTAGACGGCACACGCGGTGATTTTCCACGGTTTTCTACGCGTATCATTCCGACTCACCGACACTCTGACCAAGTTCCGCGATCGAACTGATTGACGACTAACTACCAGGACAGCCAACGACACAGCGTTGTCCCCGACGGCGGAAGTACGAAACGAAACTCCTGGTGGCAGCATTGTGCGCATCCCGCGTAAAAATATTCGACAATGCTTTAATACGACAACGAGGTACATACCTCGTGGCGGACGTTGCGAGTTTTCTTTAACCGGCGGTACGATCGGGTGCTTAGATTCCGATGGCGATCAATTTCCACGAGGTCTTCGAGAAAATACTACGTTACGCCTTGCTTGATCTTGAGGGTCGTGTTCTGTTGACGAGTCGGAGGAAAGTCGTGGGTGAGTAGCGCGACGCACGAACAGTGGTCTCCCCCACCACTCAGAGTCTATTCGGCAGGCGCGACGCGCGGGGGGAGAAGAGGGTCACACACGTAGACGGCACACGCGGTGAATTTCCACGGTTTTCTACGCGTATCATTCCGACTCACCAACGCCCTGATCAAGTTCCGCGATCGAACTGATCGACGACTAACTACCAGGGCAGCCAACGGCACGGCGTTGTCCCCGCCGACGGAAGTGCGGAAAGATGGTCGGTGGAAAACTCCCGGTGGTAGCATTGTCCGTATCCCGACGGCGGAAGTACGGAAAGATGGCTGGTGGAAACTCCCGTTGGCAGCATTGCGCGTATTCCGCGCAAAAATATTTGACAATGCATTAATACGACAATGAAGTACATAGTTCGTGGCGGACTTACGAGTTTTCTTAAACCGACGCGGGATATTAATCCGTGTGCGCGTACGTTGTTAAATCGCGTGAATTTCGGGACGAAAGCGGTAATCGCGTCGCGTGAGAAGTTATTTCGTCGCCGGGCCGGTACGTAGTTAATCGTAATTAATCGTACGTGCGAGTGTGCTCATGAGTGCGTAACAGCGGCAGCTGCGAGGATGCCGTTGGATGATCGGAGGGCTGCCTGGATCATCGGAGGCTGTCTGGATCATCGGAGGCTGTCTAGATCATCCGAGGCTGTCTGGACCATCGGAGGCTGCGAGGAGAAGGCGATCCAGAAGGCATCGGACGACGGCGAGAGATCCAAAGGTAAGTTTAATAACTATATAAAATTACCGGCTCTCGAAGCCGGCATCACATATTCTGTGCGTTCGCCATACGCAATCGAAGTACGATTCCTGTCGCACGTAACGTTTAACGAGATACGTCGGATTATATATCTATTAAAAAAAGAAAAAAAAGAAAAGAAAAGCGACAAAAGCGGAGTAACAATCAACGCCGATACCATTCGCTCTCAGACCTGTTAGCAGAAATCTAGAGATCAATACAATGCCATTATTTAGTTACCATATATGTCGTGCCATTAGCGGTGAAGGCGGCCTCGTTCCCGCGCGGTCTAATGATTTTATTTCAACGTTGTCGAGCTTGTTCTAAAAGCCCCATCGGTCGACGGACGTTTCATCCATTTCGATCACACGACGCGGCTCTGCGTGCGCCGCATCGATAAGTATCGAAATTCTCGTCCACGCAGAGAGGTTTAATTAGACCGTAAACGCGATTCATATCCCCGGCTGAGTTACGAAACCCTCCCTGGACAAGCCGCACATTCCAATTTGTAATTATAACGCGCGGGAGACTGAGCCGTTGCTCTTAAAGCGTTCCATTCTTAACGATAATTGTTCGATTGAGGCTCTTACGATCGTCTCGTTAACCATGCGAGAGAATTACAATAAACGTAAAATGTACGACACAAACCGGACTGTAACTCAATTAGAAATTAATTAATTGTAAATTAAATTCTATCGATACCCTGTAAATTAATTTATTACCGCAACGTTCTTTAAAAAAAATTCTCTCTTTCTCTCCTTTTTTCTTTTTTAAATTACGGTAGAATTAAATCGTGAATATAAATTTTAATCGAGTAAGCCGGCCGGAGTCCAAAAGATTAGTGTGCTCGTTTGTTGCGTCTTTCGTTTCTTATCTACGAAAGTGTGCGACTCAATTAAATGCGAATCGCTGGACGGAAAAAGATGCGGCGCTGCATCCTCCCAGCCGGGATCCGCGGGAATATGCCAAGGCGATCGTTAACCAGGTTTCGGTCGGAGATATCGCGTTTATCGCGGGACTATGAAAGTCGACCCGCGGGGCCGGAAACGGGCGCTTACAACGCGGCGTTCCCCGGATAAGACCGCGTCCTGACCTTTAATTAGTTACCGCGAGACTGCGGGTAGAATTAACGGCTTCCTGGCTTGCTAAATAAATAAAAGAAGGCGTCGCGTTCGCGCGAGGGCAAGAAATCGGTAGACACAGGACTAAAGCACAGTTTTTCTCCTCGATGACGAACGGGATAAAAAAAAAAATAAAAAAGAAAAAAATTAAAAAAAAAAAAAAAAACCTAAAGAGAGAATGACGAGATGTTAAGTGAGATTATAGAGAAACAGAAATGAAAGAGGAAACACATAATCGGACCTCGGGACTTGCCGTTGATTATATGCGAAAGCCACGCTCGGCGGCTCAAGCACATCGCGAGAGATTCGCGTGGAAATTCAAGTGCGCGTCCGTGATCTTGGCTCCTTTCTTCCTTTCGCGGTAATTAATTGGCCGCGCTTCTCTAGCCCCGGCCACACTCGACCGAATTTCAACTGAACCGTAAGGCAAGCCCATCTCCGGTCAGATATCAGCCCTCCCCCCTCGCGCCTGATTCCCGTGCGTGTCGGACGAAGCTGTATCCGCCGATACGGCGACTCGAGCGATTCACATAGCCGATACAATTACAACAACCTCAATTAAATTTTCGTTACATATTCTTTCGGGCGCTTACGAAATCTACAGATAAAATCTAAAGTCTCTGTCGCTTCGTTTGAGATATATTGTAACATTGAACTATAAATTACCAGTCGCTCTTTTCACCGTTTAATATTTGTAATGGCGTAAAGAACGTTTTGCACGTTTCTATCGTGCCGTGATTAGCCGGAAAGTTTAGCACGGCTCGTGACTTCGGCACTTCTCCAGCCGCAGCTGCAAGAGGTCGAAAGAGAATGCGGTGCAGTCAGCTTCCGTGACGACGAGGAAGGCTGCGCGTCTTAATAACGCGCACCGACATTTTCTTACCTCCGACTTAGACCTGGCCTATTGCTAACCGTCACGCTGGTGATCCTAATTAAATCGGCGCCAATTAAGATCGACCTTAATGCACGCTTTCGCGAATTATGCCGGCTACTGCGAACTCATTTTTCACGCGATACCGTCGCATCTACGAATTCCGATCTGTGCCTCCATGCGCGAATCGGATCTAATCTCCGGTCAGCAACAACGATCATATCGACGAAAATACAAAATTTAACAGCGGCGGCGCGCAAATTCCGTTACGGGTTTCTTTTTATTTTTATTTCTTTTTCTTTCTTTTAATAAAAATACGTAACAGTAACAAGAAAAATAAGAAGTAAATTGGAATGTTTTAATTTAACGAGAACGAGCGATTGTTAATAAGCCCCTAAACATAAAATGAATGAGTTTATCTTAGATCAAGGTTTCATTGCGAAAAGCAAGTAGTTGGCAGGAACTCGACCATTATACGATATACTCTATCGCAGCGTATTCAAACGTAGATACTAATCCTTAATGGAAGGAAGAGCGCGCGGGTGGGGACGGCGAGCGGGGAAGCGGACGACGTGTTTCCCGACGCATGACAAATACCTGCGTTTACGCAGATAATGCATCTAAGCAATCGCGTATATGGGCGCCTTACGTAAAGAAGGCACGTGATCGGGAAAGGGAAAAGAAGGGAAATTCTGCGGGACCGGGCGAGCGTCGCGGAACGCGCTAATCGGATTAGGCCGTAATTAAGACTCTCGTTGTCTCGAGGGGGGAGGGGGGGAGAGCCGGCGGAGCGAAAGGACCCGATTTGGTGCGTGCATATCGCGGGGCTCCTAATTATCGCGAGCCGGAAGCTCGTGCAATCGTCGAGCCGCGGGCGGAAAAGAGGGAGGGGAGGGAAGGGGGTGACGGCGTGCAACAGAGCCCCCGCGAACGTATGTTTCTGGGTTCGCTCGTTCGACCTTCCTTCCTCTCTAGAGCAACCGCCTTCCTCCGCAATCACCACCGTGCCCGTTTCTCAGAGGGGGAGGGAGAGGAGACGGGGGAGGGCCCAAGCTCGCGTACGGAGGGAATGAATAGCGTGCATTCACGGTAAGGCGATCCCCGTAATGGTGGCACACGCCGTTACCACTACGCGGAAAGGCGGCCGCGTCGGGCCGCCGCTCGCGCGCGCGGCTCTACTTATGATAATTAACATGATTGCCATTATACGTGGGTACGTGCGCCGCGACCGGCGTGCGTTGTAATGGGCAGCCGGCGACCCACCGTTGCGAAACCCAACCGGGTAGGAAACGCCTCCCCAAGACGGGCATTCTCCAAGACATTGAGGATGGTCGCGCTTACTTCCGAAAGGAAGTCCAAAAGGGGGAGGGGGAGGAGGACGCGGATGTGGCTCGAGCCGCAATCTCGGCGCGCATTTAGCGTTACACGTAATTCCGAGAGAGGATGTTCACAAATCATTTCCTTTCCGTTTCGCAGAGTGGACAGAAATAATTATCGCGCGTGTACGTTTTCGACATTGAACCGGATGTTTTTTTTTTTCTCTCTTCCCTTATCGTTTTAATCGTATTTATGGACCGGTGGAAGGCCGCCGGGGCCCTATTCCGTTCCTTCCCCCGCAGCGTTAAGTCAGCCCGTAACTGTCTTATCTTCGGCGTCGCGGACGAGCAGTACATTACGCGTCTGATAGCGGTTATGCGTCCCTGAGATAGGTGTATCGGGCAACTTACGGGCGAGAGAACTTAGTAGACACGAGCCATTACCGTGGTGGGCGAAGAAGGTAGCGAGTGCGGACGGTAATGGTCATTACGAGCACGTTTCGCTGACCGTCTACCGCCACGGGACCGAGGCGGAGAGGGCATCATCGCCGACCCGGAGACCCGCTCTTATACACCGCGCCGGGGGGAGAGGGCGTCGTGGCGGAATATTCTTTTATTAAGCTAGGCGCACTGCCCACGACCGGACTCGTTCGTTAGCTAATTTAATGCCGGCCACTGAACGCCGATGCCGCCGTTAAGGCTCTCTATATCACTTCAACGCACGAAGCCCGGATGCGGGTTGCGGTAAGTGCGATGAACTCCGAGATCTGCAATCCGCGATTCGCGCCAACTCTGAATTATCGTATATAAAAAAATTGGTGTCACGCATGAATTAACTAATTAATCGATTCTAATGTTGCCGATTATTAAATTATATTTTTTTTTTTTGTTACAGATCGACGAAGCTGCATGTCAACGAAAGTGTCGTCACCGCCGATTATTAATTGTACGAACCGCGGCCGGTTCGTCGGTCGTTCCGTGAGTTCGTTAAGTATTCAGGCGGATTTTCTTGATATACGACTTTCTAAACGCGAGTACCGAACATGGGACGCGCGAAAGAGATTATTGTGTAATTTTCGCGAACTGTAAAATCACGGTCGGGGTGTTCGCGAGTGACCTGTGCGCGGAAGGATGACTCGACACGTCCCATCTGAGAGGAGGAGCAGGCCCGGGGGGCATCGTGCATCGGCGGAGCAACTTTTAGGTAAGAATCAATTTTTGTTTTTAATTTGCCATTTTATTAACTTGATTTTTAATTATTTTTCTTAAATAATTAAATGCAAATGCGTAATTTTTTTTTGTTTAAATATTAACTGTTTTCAGCACGTCTACATTAATATTTTCTATTTTATGTTACAGTCACCGGCAGAACTCTTCAACTCCGCTGAAGCTCATGCAGATCGGTAAGTCGCATGATTTTTTTTTCGTAGTTTGTTATTGGGGTTTCATAAAAAATAGCGCTCGCGTAGCACGCGCATCGTTTCTTCTAGTATTAAACAAAAAGAACGTGATGCAAATACAAAAAATATAAAAAATAAAAAATAAATAAAACCAATATTTTTTATAAAAAAAAAAACTAACGATTTTAGAAATACATTTTTACTTCTTATCGCGTTATGTGTGCACCATATGGTATATATTAATTTTTTAAATATCGTATAGCCAAAAAATCGTGCAAATTTAAGATTGATAAGCAAAATTTTCAGTCAGTTACATTGATTTGCGAGATTCAGCGTTAGGTATACTCCGTACAATTTCTGATTGGCAAAGCAAAAATTTTTCGAGACTACAAAAAGTCCACACAATGGGCAAAGACGCGTCTAGAGTCACCGGTGACAGTGCACACCTATAATTCTTCGAGTAATCGTTACGGTTCAACCCGTTAAACGATTATAAACCACGTAACGTTCGTTAGCGAATTTAATGCCAGCCCGTACAGTCGCCGCCACGGTCCTATATCACTTTAACGCACTGCCGTGAAGTTCAGGGTTACGCCAGGTACGATGAACCCGTCTGGCCGCGCTATGATATCAGGCATCGGAAATTATATATAGCGATATGAATTTTCTGCTTTACATTACTTCATAAAATTCTCAACTTCAATTTAAATAATTTCAAAATACGATTCGTAAAAATAAAAATTAAATAACCGAAATAAAATAAAATATCATAGATGTAAATAAGTCACGAGATAGACATTAATACAAAACTACTGCCAAAAATTCGAGTTAATATTCTATTAATCCAAAAATTGATAATTAAATCGAAAACTGATTTTAAATAAAACATAAGATCCATTATCTTGACGTATACTTTCAACATGTTTCATGTAAAGAAAGATTTGTATAATTACGCTGAATTTAACAACGTCTAGTTACTTTTTACGCTCGCCGGAAGAATTATAAAACGTACGATATGCGAAATAAATGTGAGTTCAGTGGCGCGTTCGTGACCGTCCGTCAAGCAGCTGCGAGAGAACGAGCGGGCGAGTTGGTCGCGAGGTTCAATAATGCAAAGAAATAAAAGTAAAATAAAAATAAAAAAATAAAAAGGGAAAAAAAAGGGGGGAAAAAAAATATTAAAAAAAAAGAAAAAGAAAGCGAAAAGGGAACTCGCACCCGTGGCGAGATACCGCGAGAGCGGCGCACTCGTTTTCTCGCGGCTCTCGTGCAAAATGCATCCGCACGACCTCGCGTGGCATGAAAGATCAGGGGAACCTTCGCCATATAAGACCCCCGTTGCGTCTGGCGGGCACAGGTGGCAGCGTGGCACGTTCTAACCAGACCTAAGCGGAGAAACGAAGTGCAAGCGGTGCTCCCCCCCCGAGAAAAGGGGCCGCGAGACGGGTGGGAAGGGAAGGGGGGAAAAAGGATCCAGAAGCGAACGAGCGAGCCTCCGTAATTACGGGTCCAATATGCACCCGGGGCCCGGGTGCATCGGCGGCGGTATGCGCGCCGCTTAAAGCCGCGGCTGATCGCGAGATAGGCGTATCATGGATACCAGTTTCGCGTGCAACTTTCAAGACCAGCCTCGTTCCTTCCTCCGTCCGTTCGCGCATGTACATTCAGAATGATTAATGCGCTCCCGGACCCACGTAACACCTGATCTGTCTCGGGCTAAAATTACGCGCCGGCTTCGACGCGGGGGGAAATTGCTACGGCGGAGTCGTGCCCCGGATGACACCCGGAAGATCGGAGGGGATCGATCGCGAAGTCGACCTTCGATCGTTGAACCTGAAAGGGGTCGGGCTGCGGCCGATAGAAGCGCGAGCTGCCTTTCCGTAAACACCTTTCCTCAGGCCTGGCACGAACGGGGCTTTAGAAAATTGATGAAATATGTAACGGCGAGCGTGCGCGTTCCTAAATAACGCCAGGGAGTAACGAACCTTTTTCCCACTCGCGTTATTTTACACGGTTTTCCGGCGCATTACGATCGACCGTTTTGTTACTCGCGACGTTCGCCATCGCGCACGGTTATTTATTATCGGATATTCAAGAGGAACATCTGCTATAAATTAAACTTACGCACCGCGTACACGTATGTGCCGTACTTTCAATGTACTCCGCATCCGGAGGCGAAGTATCTTATCGGGGCGTTATCATTAAGAAAGCGAGCAGTCCCGCGAGGAAATGATTATGATAATCTTAGCGGAAGGTGCGCGACGAGGGCGGAAAGAGGAAGGTAAAGAGAGAAAGAGAGAGAGAAGCGAGTCCGTATCTCTCCCGCGGCGGAGCAGAACCCGGGTAATAAAACATTCGCGGGATTCACGAGGAGACGAATTAATGGCTCTCCCGGTTCACCCTGTTGGGCATAAGCCACTGGCGATACGCCCACGCATTTCGCCGTCGGTCACAATACAAGACGGGACGTAGATGTCGGAAGATATTCCCTGGCCGCCGTTTCTCGCTACGTAATTAATTATCCGGTTCGATATTACGGCAGCCATGAACGCGAAACGACCTGGCGCACTCGTTACGCGCTAAGTGCAACGCGCGCCTCGGAAATCGGCATTAACGTCGCGAGTAGAAATTCCAAACATTCCCAGATACAGAAAGACGATCCGGCGCCCATTTTGCGGCCGAGCGAAAACGCGTTACGGAAAAGAAAATATTTTGAAACAGAATATAATTAAACCATTTCGCCCGACTCATTAACGATAGCGCAACGTCGTGATAAAGTGATAAATATTAATTTTACAATCCGATAAATTAAAGCCTCGCATTCGAGCTTTCGCGATGTGATAAGCGGCTCGCGATTATCGAAATAATAAACGAGATGACAGGCGGCGGCCGACGTGCTGCCTTTAAGCGCTGCATTATTTCGCTACCGTGACTATTACAGATTCTTAAAATTACAAGACAAAGGGGGAGAGTCGATCGATTGAAGTATCGCGTGGATAGCGTAAGAAAGAATCGCGCGAGCTGTCGTCGGCGAATACGGGCATCACCTACGCGTCGTTCAGCCGGGCGTCATCGCGCGTCGTTTATACACGCAGCCGCGCCGCAGACATCGGTATGCACAACGGCGCGGTCCCGAGAGCTACGTCTCTGCGGCCTGGCAAGGCTAAGAAAATCGAAAGTAAGCCGGGAGGCGGCTCCATTGCCTGTGAACACGTCCGACGTTACTGTATGCAAAGTAGCCATTTACAGATAAGTATCCCACGGATGTACCCATACGCCGTTTATCTGTCCCCGACGTAACGCGCGTTTCCTACGCTCAAGGGTGAACGGGTGGGTGAGGAGCTACGAAACGAAGGGGCCGGTTCAGGTACTTTTATCCGGGCCGCGTCACCCCGGCGTCTCCTTCGGAGCCCTTCGAAAGTTAATCGGCGAAACCGCGCGGATGAACGAATGAATGAAACGAGCGTGCCCGGCCGCGAGATACGGAAACTTAACGATCGTGAATGAAAACTCGTAAACGAGCGTACCGGAGGACGGAGGGAAATAAATGCGCGACCGGTCAGCGATCGATCGCGCGGGGAGCAAGGTAATCGGCAGGTCGCGTCATCATCGCAAAACCATCCGTAATGATTGTTAGGGAAACGGCCCGTGGGACGTATTTGCCGACATTACAAAGCCCTATTACGCAATTGAACATTCGAACGGCGCATCTCGAGTTGATTCATTTCGGATGAGCCGCGTGCTGCTAATTCAACCGCGCCCGACCGATGCACTCGCCGATCGAGCGGCGCATATACGCGCACCGTGTACGCCTGAAACGCGCGCACGTGCGTCGGGTGCACGCGTAGCGCCGTGTGCGTGCGATCGAAACGAAGGTAGCGCGCACGGGGAGTCCAGATTGTGAGATTTCATTCTCCGGGCCTGCAATTTGCGAAATTGACGGGGCAATTTGTTTACCAGTAATTGCGATACAATCGAGCGGGAACTCGTTATAAACGGCTAGAATCGGCGGCGTTATGCTCGCAAGGACCGGCGTGTACCGAAGAACGATTCTCCCTTTTCGTGTCTGCCACGCGCGTAAGTTTCGTGATCGCGGTCGAGGGGCAGGTGCGAAGTATACGAGGAGAGCGAAGATAACACTTGATTTCACCGAACGAGTTATTTGACTGTGAAATCGTGCGAGCTCGCGGCAAGCTTATCAAACAGAATTTTCCCGTTTTACTTTCCGCATTGATTTTTCGTGATCAGGCCACGGGCGCGTATCGATCGTTTTTTGCTGTTCGTACAAAGTGTACCCGGTACGATGTCGCAAAAAAAAATAAAAAAATAAAAAAATTAATTAAAAAAAAATGTGCACGTTCACGATCGCGGCCGCAAAAGGCGAGCGAGGAGGCGCGAGACGAGCGAGTACCTACGTACCACGATCGATGCTGTAGACCGACCTTTGTTCCCCCGTGCCGGCGTCGCGGTGGCCCGCAGTATAGTTAGCAAGGATATACCGGTTTGCATACTTCGCAGTGATCAAACGTCACCGAGGCCCTCCGAGGCCTCGTCGAAGAGAGGAGTTCCTGCTTCGTGTATACGAGCAGAGCATGATGAGCGAGGCGAAAGAATGCCGGGCCGGGCAGCGAGCAATCGTTCCGTCGGCGAGGTCATCGTCAAAGTCATCGATCAACCTCAGTCCGAGGTCGTCCCGCGACCCGGCAGCAGCTGTTCGGGCGGTGCGGTCAGTCATCGATCTACAGATCCCGCCGTAGATCACTGGTCTCGATACTCCACCTCCGTCCCTAGCGTTCCCCCAACCCACTGTAAATATACCGCGTATGCGCGTGTATACGGGGTGCCCGAGAATTAAGGCATCATCGTTCGGATTTTCGTTTCTCTGGTCCCTCGATCGTGATCGTCGCGGGCGGAAGGTTCGAACGTCTCGTTAGGAAAGCGATTAAATCGGGGATTTAGAAGATGGAACGCCGAAAAGCAACGATCGATCACGTCACGTGTAATCTTATTTCAAGAAGAGATGGTTTAAATGTTTTATAAAAATTTCGCCTGAATTCTTTTTTTCTTTTTCCGAGTAAAAAAAATATTCGGGATAGAAATAAATTTTCGTACACCCTTTATACAGACGGACGGACGGACGCGAACGAAGGTACACACGTCGAAAATCACGAGGCCATTATTTATGCGCTCGTAATCTGTCATAACTGTGGGCCTCCCTTATGCAACCTGACGATATCGTTACGGTCTAACGGAAACGCCTACCAGCTCTCTCTTTCTCGAGCGACGACAGTTATCAGCCTCTGAATCGCCTCGAGAAAAATAACCCGGCGCCGTCTTTCGGCAATTTATTAAATTCAAATCTTTTAGCATTTGGGGATTATTCGCCGGGGTCCACGATTAGCAAATTTATATCTCATTAATATTTCCCCTTTTTTTTTTTTTTCTTAGTCGGCGTATTAGTTCGCGACACGTCGGAGCGATTCGTCGACCCCCAAGGTTGAGGTCTTCGCTCTCGTAAAACCGATTGTTGTTTCGCGTCACCAGCGCACTCGTTGAAATTTCAGCGTGCTTTTATAATCCGTGTGCCGAATTGCACAAGGGGCTAATAAACGCATCCCGCGCCATGCTTTACCGTGCACCTTTATAACGCCAGGCCATAAACGCATAAAAAAGAAACACGCGGGAAATGCGAGGCTGCGTCGTTCACCTAAAATCGTTGCGACGGTCGTTTTACTGAATCGTAAAGGTCCCGCTGAAACACGCGGTTAGATGAATAAAACGATAACACTCAGTCACGTTTCACGAGCGCGAAGGATTTCTCCTCTTTAAAAAATAAAATAAAAAAAAAAAAAACAAAAATAATTTGTTAGAATTTTATAATTCCATCGCGAGTTGGTATAATCAATTTAGTGATCCTCGGATCGAAGAAAAAAAAAAAGAAAAAAAAAAAGTAATTAAAATTATGGTCGATCTTCCGCCTTAGCGTTACGCTCTCTCGACCTCGACCTCGCCGTCTGCGTCTCCGCGGTGGGACACTCGAGGATCACGGGCTCGTGCTTTCAAGATTACGGAAATTCCGGGACCCTCCGGCATCAGTATCACGATTATACACGGCTCACGATGGGACGATAAAAGTGATTCCTAATCGCCGATCCGCGTAGTTAAACCTCCGTCGTGTTCATGATTTAAATACCTCGAGCGACTGCGGCCTTTTTTTTCTCTCTTTCTTTTTCTTTCGGACAACTCGCTGACGAAGAGTTTACCAACGCGCTACGCGTGCCGTTACGACGCTTACAAATTATCCCGGCGAAATAAAATTACACACGCGTCTTAAGGCACATCGGAATAAATTTACGCGGAAGTGTATCCTCGGCGGGAATTCGCGACGCCTCGAAATTTACGTTCCGATCGTTCGCGGTATATTCGCATATTTTCGGTAACAACATATTTGTCCGCCGCGTAGAATCTGTCGGGTAAATTTCCTAAAACGTTCGTGCGTTACATTGTTGGACGTTTCCGTGAAAGAGTTAAGTCTTGCTACGCCGACTTCTTCCGCGGGCTGCTCACAGAAATGACCGCGTCGCGCCGCTCGTCCCGCATTTATTTTCCCCCGACTGAAATCGGTTATTCAATTTCCCAGTGTAATTGCTTCTATCGCTCACCGGTCGTCTCGTTGCCAATCCGCGATCACGCGAGCCGATACGACCGCCGCGGAATTGCATAAAACACGACGCGGCGCGCCGGCGTCATTACTCACGATTATACAGACGCGCGAGCCGGAATACGCTAACGCCGCGTGGCACATCGATCTAACGAAGGCGCCTAAGAATCCATTGTTTCCGTAATGAATCGCGTCAGAGGGCCCGTGCCGCATCATACGTCACGGCCTCTCCTCTGTATAACATAATCGCTGTCGAATCGCGCGGCGGCATTAATAACATTGAGCACGGGCCCGATTGTCTGCTCGCTCTGTCGGGCTCGGTTAATTTATTATTTCTCGTACGCGCCGTAGATTCGTACCCGTGTAATCGCGAGAGCACCCACGAAGAGCACAACGCCCTATCATTAATGTCGATTTCTTTTACGGTCCCCGGTTCTTTCTTCCCCAGTTCGCGGTCCTCCTCGACCCGCGGGTGTTCGCGATTGATGAATAGCGCTTTACCGCGTAAGTGATCAACGAAACACCGTTATCCGTTTGATAACGCGCGGCACCGAACCGCATATTATTCAAAGAATCATTTCGAATCGCGTAACTCGAACCCGACGGTCGTTGAATTGTTCCGCGAAGATCGCGGGGGGAGGGACTATAAAATATCGCGCCGCCGTTGCTAAGTACCGATCCTTACCCCGTTTGAAAAAGATTAATTAGAGCGCAATGAACGTTCGGCCTACGTTTACGAGAGCCATGGCGTTTTGCTCCATAATGCGCGCGCTACGCTCACACCAGATATATTCTCTCGTTTAACGAACTTTCCCCGCACACGTTCTATGATATAATCCGGCTTGGTGCCTCGCGCCTCCGCTGTGTTTTCACACTCGCCACTTTCGTGCAACCTGTCGACCAACTTTCGCCCTGACATTGACAAATGGGATTAAATATCGTTCGTAACTAGCGAATCATTAATGCGGGGAGGCAAATCGCTCCTATTCCGCGCTTTGGCGGCGCGCGGTGAGCCTTCCCGACGATATGTACCGCTGACATCAGAGCTCGCCGGCCATTAATGAGCGGCATTGTACGATCGCCCGTATCGCGCCACTGTCTTCATATTTCAGCGCGCGGCGGTTCGCCCGCGTTAAAAGCGGGCGCGTTAACTCGCGGCGTGGGTGCAACGCGATATTAATAGGACCACGCGCGGTAGCGCATATACGTCGAACGAGATACGCGGTTCGAGCGTATTACCGTCGCGGCCGGCAACGGTGACCCGGGGTGAAAGAAACAAAAAAAAAAAAAAAGAGAAAAGAGGAAGAAAAAGAACCCGGCCGCGGCACAGGTATAACGCGGAGCGCGTGCTAGAAGTTACGGCGGGCACCGCCGATGACTAATGAGAAATTCACGCGGCTGCTAATGCACCATAACGTTATCACCTACCACCGGCCACGATTACTGAAGTCTATCCGGGTGCGATTTACCGGCTGCGCGGTGCGATCCGTGACTCGAGAAACCGTAAAGCGGCGAGGTGAGCAAACGCGGCGAGCGCTCGTCCGCTGGAACTCGAGGCATAAGTCCAAAGAGACGTAGGAACGATTATTATTAAGAGAGTAAAACAGAGCTTATTCGCGCGCACTGCGATTTTTATTAATACAAATTCCGTTGAAAGGAATATCGTTAAGCGACGAGAGATGTGAATTTAAATTTTATCAAACTCTTTCGGGCGGTATACATAATTATAAAAAATAATATATAAGACAGCGAAGAGAACCGCGCCTTTAAGCACCAAATACTTGGCGGCCCCCGAGAATCTCAAAGGAACGATCGCATGCTGATTTCACGTGGCGTGAAAGAGCGCGGAAGAAAAAGAATTCACGCGGTGTGGTACGAGCTACCGATCACGAATTAATTAAAGCCGTGTAGCAATATGCACGGTACATAGTTCCGTGCGGCACATACACGAGAGATAGGGATTTGAATTGTTCGCGATCACGCGCACGCTTTCGCGGTATAACCGCATGCGATATATCGCGATTATCCGCGACAGCGCGGCACTTCCCTCCCCCCCCCCCTCGCTCCCTCCCGTCTCTCCGCCTTTGCAGAAATGCACTGAAAGAAGCAGAATTCTTCGACAGTCGCCCTTTGACGACACGGTTCGCCGAGCTGCAGTTATTCACCCGCGCGGACAATCGTTACGCCGGTTAAAGAATCAAGACAATTGACCTCGCGATTGTTTCGAGATTTATCTGCATTCTGCGTCCCAGAAAACTTGAGAAAACCAGGATTCTCGTTAAGGCATACCTTCATTAAAATATCAAAATTGAAAGAGGGAAAAAAAAAAAAAAGAAAAGAAAGAGAAACAACTTAACTCCGTAGAAAGCATCTAAAATAAAATTTATGATTTAACGAAGCAATAGAATTTCATCCGTAAAATTCCTCACGAATTTCAATTCTACATCGAGTATGTAGGTAAATTTATCGACCTTCCTTCGGCACCTCCGACTTTACTGCTACTTCGGAATGCGCCCGTGCGCGTTTCAACTTTTGCGGCGCCGTAATCTTTGGCGATATCGAGGGAGTCAATCTCAATCCGATGTAGGACAGAAACCTCTCTCGTATCATTTCTAGCGAGAGACGTGCCACTCCCGCCGGGCTTTAAGAGGGTCAAATTCTTGACTTGTATCTCGAAGCACTGAGGCGGCAGCGGCGGCGGCGACGTGGAAGACACTTTATAATCGAAGTAAGCCGACGGCCGTGCTCTTTGACACGGAACGGACAGGAGAGCGAGGAAAGAGGGACCGTATATATATACCGTGTCATTTTCAGATCAGGTACCGAGTTGACGCGCGCCGGCATCGGACTTTCCTTTCCGGATCCGACCTTGAATAAAGGCGGCCGGTCCGACCGCCCTCTTTACACGCTTTGCTGGGCCACGTTAACTGCAACACTCGCGCACACAACTCGAACACACGAGATATGTAGAAAAGCGGATACGCTTATCTGGAATACATCGCGCGTGGCAGGTCAGCATTTCACGAGAACCGGCTACTTTGTTGATAGCGCAAGAATTTTCGTTTCGCCAGATCGGATCGCGATTTACAGTTCGCCGAGAAAGAAAAGCCAATGCGATCGCGGCGTCGAAGAATCGGCGTAGTTCAAGGTTCTAAATATCGGGAATATTGTTAAAAGCGTCAATGGCTAAGGAATATAAATTTTTTTATTTTTATAAATCGCGTGAGACGCGCGCGTTACTGAACATCTGGCTTCGCGAGCGGGAGATGCGTGCCTCTTTACAGCTAGCGTGGCGCAGATGCGATTCAACGTCATAAAGCCCCGGTTAGCTAGCACGCGGGCACTCGTAAATATTTGGAGGGATAAGGACCCGATAGCGCGATTCCGAGTTCGCGTGCGGACAGCGTGCGATGCAACTGCAACCAGCCGTGCACACACACACACACACCCAAGCCCGATCTCGAATTAATCCGCGGAGAGGTTACCAGTGCCCGGCGCACCGGTAACTTGACCGACGCGCGACCGCATAAGTCGAGGATAACGAAAGAGAGAAAGAACGAGCAAAAAGGGAAAAGGGGACGAAGTATGCGGATCGAGGGAGAAAGGATTGAGAAAGAAGAAAGGGCGAGGAGGAGAGACCCGGTCCGGCGGCAAGAAATTCTTTACACGCATCCTGTCTGCGGTTGACGAAAACTTATCCAGACACGAAGCTTCCCAGAAGCTCGTTCTCGACACGTAACGAGGGGGGCGACTTCGCCGCGTTTTTTTGCCGCGGTTCCTGCGCGTCTCGGGGACCCCAACGACGCGACACCGCATTATTATCCGCCGATCGTTAATGCGAACGGGGGGGAAGATCCAGGGGAGAGCGCCGTCGCTCTCGCGGGAGAGCGCCGTTCAGTGAAATAAATCACCTTAAAGCGTTGATTGCTTTTCGGAAGATGTCGAAAGTTTCTCGGCCGAATTTCGCACAAAACACCTGCGAAAACCGGCTCGCGGTGGTGGTGTTTTACTCGCCCGGTATGTAATAACGACGGTCCCGTGTTGCTGGAATTTCTAATTTACGTAGTGCGCTTTTATTGCACGGCCGTAAGTACGGTTTTGCCGCAATTCACCAAGCCCCGGTCGCATAATACGCTACACAATACGACGCGGCGACCATCGCGTGCCCCGGGACGATAATCGTGATATTTACAGCAACGCACGGCTTGCAGCGAAATGTCAATCCGGCATCGTCGAAAAGCGAACGTCACGAAGTCGAGGAGAGCGAAGAGGAAGCCACGGACGAAGACATCCACTCGACATAGCGTGTTGCTAGCAGCTACCAGAGTTGCCCTTAGGGCAGCCTACCTATCTGTCAGAATCCTGTCTAACCACTGGAAGCTACCGACTATCGTATCTCGCTGGATCGCAAGCGATCTTTAGCTTCAATAGTTTCAAAGACTGCAACTGAACGTGTTTTTACCTTGCGCCTTGATTTAAAATAAAAAAAACTCGCGAACCGTGACGTGTTAAATGAAGGCGACGATTTCAAACGTTTTAAACGGCAATTTAAGTCTAGATGTATTAAAAAATTGATAAAGCATGGCGTTAATTGTACAATTAATAGTACGGATAATTTGCAGATTTAATTCTGTTGCTTATAAAAATTAAAAAAAAAAAATAATAATAATAGTAAGGAAGATTAAACGCGGTTAAGTAAGAAGCGTAAGCGAGATGTTTCGTAGAGAAGATAGAGAACGGTAACTTTGCGTGTTGTCCGTGGCTACTTCAGGAAGCTGAAAGTAGCCGCGTAGTTGTCGAGCCAGCCTCGACTTGCCGCTGCATGTTTGCTGACCCTTTATCACATTAAGGTCGCGCCGTCATGTTTTCGATTCTAAAAGCGAATAACGAAAGGTAACTTACGAGAGAAGCGGAGACGAACAAATATGACGAGAAAACTTTAAGCGAGACAAACGAGACGGAACAGCTGTGTGCATCGTAATATCAAAGTAACTGACCATTGAAATAAATTTTAAAAAATAAATTCACATTCAAAAAATCGTCTTAATCATATTTCGTAAATAATTTTCTATGTATTTCTAAAAAATAAAAAATTAAAAAAAGACGAGCGATTTATTCGCGAGTTTTTGAAACACGGCGAGACGCGATACCAACAATTGTCTTACACGGAAAATAAAAAGACCAGTCCGCGGCGATGACTGGTTGCAATTTTCGGGCCCACTCGTAATGTATACTTATAGTTGATGATCCAGAGAACCGCGCGATCCGCAACATTGTGTTTGTTTTAATGGTTGACACGCGAGCTTAGTCAATGGTTAGAAGGTAGGCAATCTCGGGGACTTCGAAGAACAACGAAGATGAGCGGCGAAGCGACACGATACGAATTTCTGGGAGCGCTCCGGAAGAATAATTGGCGAGGTTTAAAAAATTGGCCGCAGCTAGCGCGGGCAAAATCAAATGTAATGATAAAGCTTAATTGAGCCCCCACATTTCCACGGAAAGGAAGAAAAAAAAAGGGAGGGGGAGCCTCGCCGGGAACGAGTTTTCTCTCGATTACGTTTTAACGCGGCTGGGTTTATGCGCGCTCTTTGCGCCGCGCAGTTTCAATTTCCCAAGGCGGAAAGCGCCGGTTAATTTAACGCTCGCTCGTCGCGATGCAAATGAGATCGGCGCGAAACTAAATCGGAGATAGCGACGTGGATGGCGGAGATAGGCGCGCGACGCCGCGCATGATTTATATTTCATAAGACTCGGTAAATTAGAAAACAAGCCCGACGCGGAAGCAATCTCGATTATACCGGGGCGAAAGATAGATGAGAGTCATCGGGACAAGAGCAGCTCTTTTCGTTTCCGATCGGCTCGCGGCGAGACCTTGAGCCAGGGCGTCGTTCGATTTTTCTTTCTCGCGGTGAGATACCACCGAAGGCGAGGCTGTGCCGCAGCAAGCGTTATGACGTATCTCCAATCGGTAATTATTGCTGATTAACGACTTGCTGTGCCTGTTATCTCGGCTACACTGTCCGGCGGGGACCCCGATAGGCTCGCAATTGCCTTCGATTTCGGGCCGGTCGATCTGACTCGATGTATCTTAACGAGCCCCAAAAGACCCCGGCGTGCCTCAATACGAGAAGTAAGGCATTTTAAATTCACTTTCACGTGTTTGTTTTGCTCCGTGTTGTGCAAACGTTATTCGCTCGCTCGAGAAAACCACTTTGTAAGTCGATTCGCGTATCTAATGAATAACGACGTTTCAAATCTTTATCCCCTTACTGTATTAGCTTATTTCGCGTCGTACGGCGTAAGCGAAACGTACGTCGGCGAAGAGGAAAACGAGAAGTACGATTCCGAAAATATACGCCAGCTCTATGATAATCGCAGAAAGCCTGCTCGATAAACGAGATTGCGCCGTGGCCGAGGTAGCGGCCGAACGCCCGTCCCGAGCACCTTGCCTAGGCTCCTCTTCGTCTCTTCTATTTGTCTTCCTCGTCCACGCGGTGAAGGGCCCCGCCCGGACTTCTTCTACCCGCGGTCCACTCTTTCAGCGCGTCTTTCTCTTCTCTCCCTATCTGCCTCTCTCTTTCTCTTCTTCCCCCTCGGCCCCTCTTTCTCGGTCGCATTTCTTAGTGGCTTCCTCTTTTTGCCTCGCTCTCGATTGGTCCTCCTCTCGCTTCGTCACTCTCTTCTTCATCGTCGAGAGAGCCCAACGACTTCCACGAGTCGACGTGATTACTTATGGTAACTCCGAAGGGGAGAGGGGGGGGGGAAGGTTAGGGGGGAATATAACCTTCTCCTCCGGATGCCCCCCTCGCGCTCCCGTTCCCCTCCTGATAGAGAGAGATTAGCGCCGTTATAAAGCGGGCCCAGGTTTGTCGAGGCTGATCGATCATCGGTCGAGGTCGTCGACGACGACGACGACGACGAGCTGATCTCGTTCTTCAAGTTCCTCGCATTTACGACGGGGGATTACTGTCAACCGGTGATCTGGCCGCGATACGTGCCCACTGTAATTATTCCCCGCGATGTTCTTGTTACGACTAAATCGCTCGCGGCGTCAAGCCCGGTCCGCGTGTATTTATTAATAATACCGGGAATAGCAATTGGATATACATTGTAGATTTCAAGTGAGCACGGAGCCGCGCACTCGGCCCGAGTATACACATAGAAAGTAGACGGCGCGACTTAATGGATCGGGTGAGAGGCGATCGGGATTTTTTTTTTTCAGCGCTTGCCCGCTCGACGAGAAGTCGTAATGAGTTTGTCGTTACAGCTAAGCGTTCCCCGGCGCGTGCAATTAGTAAATCATCTGTCTAGTCCGATCGGTACAGTTATTTCGTCCCTTACTATTTTATCATTTCCCCCTCCGCGCTAATTAAACGAAACGCCAAAAATTATTATCAGCCGTCTTCGAGCTCACGGGATACATATTTTCCCATCGAAATAATATATTAGCCCCAGTTATTTAATTATTAAAATATTTACGCGGCGCAATTTATTAGAGCGATGATTTATCAATATTTCACGATATAACTTATCCAAACGTTATCACGATTTTAAGAAATATGGTTGCCCACGCGCATTAAATCAGCAAACTCGCGGGTATCTTTTTGCGAGACCGGGAACGTTGCGTCGTAATTTAACCGGCGCCTTCTGCCGCGTCGCGGCGAACGTTACATAGCAAGTTGAATTTCAGTAATAGCCACCGTTTTCTTGCACTATGCGAGGCAAGCGCGGGGCTAGCGGCTCAGAATCGGTGGAAAGCATTCCAGGCATTACCCTGAACACGCGCCACGTGGAGCGTGTCGCTCAATCGGCCTGAACAAAAAAGTTAAGTGCACGCGTGCACCGGTCGTAGGTAGCGACGAGCATGATATAAATGCTGGCCTATAATCAGTGACCGATTCTTGGCATTCATCTTAGCGTGCATGGTTTAAAACGTAATTGAAGAAATCGAATTAAAACGCTGAGAAAGATCGTAATTATTTTTTGCTAACCGCGCACGGTTTTACGATGCGCCGCACTTTAACTAAAACTACGATCGCGGAGAGAAAGCAGGCGGATAAAATAGTTAAATTCCGTATATAATAATTTAACAATTTAATAGAGAATTTTCGTTTCTTCCGATAAATGCCGCATATACTTTTCACGTAGTTGTCGTCTTAAAAAAAAAACAATAGCAACGCTCTAATAAAATTTCCCTCAAACGTGCAAATTTTTTGTTAACCTTTTTCTTCTTCTTCTTCTTTTTTTTTCTAAGTCGTGAGTTAAAAAATTATATTAAATTAGATTTGACTTTTTCGACGCGGTCATCCGAATAAATAGTCTCGTGGAATTCGTGTTACTTTGATAGTGCTACGACGGCGTTTAAATAAAACTGTAATTTTCATGAAACCGCATCGCTACATTTTAAGCCCATCAGTGGACGTGGAGCATAAAACGTAAAAATGTAGTCGATAGCCGACAAGCATCTACGTGCTTCCCTAAGAAACTATTATACCGGAAGCTCGCGGGAGCTACGACGAGGGGAAGCTCCTGTACCGTTTCGTTCGTGCCGTGTATGCGCGCTCACGCTTGTACTAGGAATACCATAAGGATCTTTAAAGCGTCGCCGGTAATGTCCCGAAGACGAGTGGGTCTTTCTCGATGTCGCCTGCCTGCGCCGAGCTCTCGCTGAAATAACAGCCGTAACGACGAACATATCCCTGGGTTCAACCGTGAAGGCGAGTCCGCGACGTGTCCGTCGCGGCAAAACCCACGAAATAAATGCGAAAGAGACGGTTCAGCAACAGTTTTCTTTTTTCTTTTCTTTTTTTTTTTTTCATATATAATAAAACAATTTTATAAAATATATTTTTAAAAAATACGCGCACAAAAATCCGGGGGTTTTTGCACCGCCAGCAGGGAATCGTGAAGCTGTAACCAATTTCTCTCACCGGTAACTCACGCGTAATAGACGAAAAAACGCCGAGACGTTACCGCGTCGTCGACACTTCAGGAGATCGTAACTTCTTCGAAGGACAAGAACTAGGTACTGTGGTACTTCCTACAGTCGGAAATTGCCGAGAAACTCACCGGTATTCTACGAAAATCTGGTAGCCAGATGTCATGCCGCTTAAATCCCGTGCATCTGTTATTTCGCGAGGTACGAAGCAAAGAAAAAAAAAAAACACGTATGCGGGGTAGAAATATTCACCTTAACGAGAAATACATTTTTATGCGAGAATAAATAAAAAAATAAAATAAAATAAAATAAAAATAAAAATAAAATTTTAAAAAAAGCAAACGGGTCGCGGAGGGCAGGTCGCCGTGAATCTTGCGGAGGTGTTTGCCATCTCGGCTTCCACCGAAATCGGTAGCCCGATCGAAAAGAGAAAGCGAACGGAACGGCCACGGCGGACAGATAAGCGCCCACCGGCTAGAGCATTTGACGCGGCTCGCCTAATTGCGATCTTTCGATCGCTGTCGTTGCCAAACAAGGAAGTCGCCGCCTATCTTATTGGCTGCCAATGCCTCGGTCTGACCCTACGATACCGTGGCTCCTACACACGCTATCCAAGTCCGCGCGCCTTGCATCGCGCTCTCGCTTCGGCTGAATAACTCCGCGACAGTTCGACGCGGAGAAAAGCACGCGATACTATAAATTAATCGAGCCCCACCGATATTTGTCATAATACACTTCTAAATTACGCTACCGAGATAACCGTTGTCAAATAAATTTTTTTTTACGCTCCCGTAATAATTGTGATACCATGTTAGAAAATAATTCCGAAGAGAACTCATTATTTTAGCCGTTTACTTTTGCTTCTTCCGCGGGAAAGCTGTTTTACTTTTAATTGTTGCGATTAAACATTACGGCTTCGCTAATCCGTAATATCGATACGACGTCCGCATCAGGAAGCCGCGCGTTTCTCGGATTAAAAACCCGTATCGCCGAGCCTGTATCTTAAAGCCGAAACGGATGTAATAATGCGGATTAGATAATAAATGGATCGATTGCAAGTAATCGCGGAACTGGTCTCCGCCGCGAGAACGAGGTGCTGAGCGTTTCCAATAACCCAATAAATGTTCGTCAAACCGTACATTGAGAGCTAATCGATTATTGTCGCGGTGCATGCAGCCACTTGCGGCCGATTTAAACGAGTCCGGTGAGAAACAGGATCGCCCTGAATACCGTCTGTCACGGTCAACGATTTCTGCGGCGATTTCCGTAATAGAAGCAAGAAGGCGTACAAACGATCCGCGGCTGTCCATCAATCCTAAAACATGCGCCACGTCAGCGTGAGCCTCGCAGCGAAGCGAAGAAATTCTGACGATCGCCGCCGAGGCGATATATAATCACCAATCATCGCGAAACAAAAGATCGATGAGATCCGAACCGCGGGAAACCGGGCGACGAGCGCCCGACAGTTCGTAGAAAATAAACCGCGATACGATAATATAATTACGATCCGAGTCGAGGAACTTCCTTACTGTCGATCAAACGGACTACATTTATTACGTTTCCTGTATTTGCAGTTCGTACAAATTTCTAGTAAACCCCACGATTTCCAAGCGGCGAGGAGGGGGCTCTTTGCGTTCGCACGTGCGTAATTAATATGAAATAATTAACTGAAATGTCAAAGCGCTTTTGATTCGGATGAAAATGAAGAATTTCCGACCCGAGTAGAAATCAATCATTGCAATTAATTGCCGAGCGTTAGGTAAAATCCGGATCCCAGTCGCGAGAGCGCATCGAAGTGGGAAAAAGGGGCTCGACGAAAGATTGTTCAACGGTCGACACAGCAGCCCGGGACCCCGGATGAAGGGTTAACTGAGCGAGGCACAATTACGCTCGAACGCTGTGAAATCGCGCAGGTGTATACACTGGAGAGTACCTAATTAAAGGCTTAACGATGACGATGCCTGCATTAGCACTCTCTAACCGATTACGATCGTTGCGATTGAATCTTCACTGCGAAGCGTAATCTCATCCGCGTGCATATGTCAGTCGCGTGAAAAACGCAATTTTACGAAATTGCCTACGTAGAAAAAGTAATATAACATATACGATGAGATCACACAGATCATCGAAGCATGTTCGGAGACCTAATTCATGAAGCGGTTATTTTCGTTTATTGGTTATAGAAAACGGTACTCTCTCGCGCGAACGGAGTAAAATCCAAGAAGATGATTGTAATATTCGAAAAACCGTGACGCATCGGTTTAAAAGATATAATTGATAGTAATCGATCCTGAGTTATAATATTCATTAAATTAGTTATTTGAAAAAAAAAAAGAAAAAAAAAAGAAAGAAGTCTCGTAAACTATTATAGAGTTCACGCAAATTGAAAGTTATTCCGGTATCACGATTATCCCGATTGACCCGATTTCCTCAGATTGCCTTATGCGTCGCAACTAATCTCGTCGAAATCATGCAGAAACCCGGTAAAAGAGAAAGTCACGATAACGCCGCGATAAATTACTATATTTCGTATTGTTTAACGTGATATTTCACTAACGAGTATTCTCGTAACATCTGTGCCTTAGACAGGTGCGAGCGATAAGGAGTGAATTTCATCTTCGTGCCGTGGCAATTGAAGACCACCCTGAAATAACGCGCTGAAACCAACAACAAGCGGTTGATGACGGTCATCGCGCTCGTGATTATGCACTATTGTATAAACGACGCACGCGCCAATAGTAGCTCAAAACCTCATTTTACCGCTTCACGCCGAGAAAATCCAGCGTTTCGTATCACGTTCAAATTTAACGCGTTATTTTCCAAAAAAAAAGAAAATAATAATTAATACGCCGACGGTAATTTCTTTTTTTTTTCTTTTTAATTCTTTTTTTCCGTTCCTTCGCAAATACATGAAACGAGCGCGCGAAAAAAACGAGCTTCTAGGAAACATATACGTTGCACATCGTGCCAAGTCCCTCGTGGCCGAGTGAAATTATTATGAGAGCCGGTTACGTATGTAAGAGCCGTGGCAAGATGGTGTTCGCTCGCTTGTCGCTGCCCCGAGCAACTAACCTTCCTGTTGTTGCATGACCCGTGCCTTCTTCAGCATCTCCTCCTCGATCGCCTCTTCTCCCCTGCCTCTTTTTATACTGTTCTCTCATCTGAAGACACATACTGCACTCTCTAACCACTTGCGTACGAAATGTTTATTCACAAATGTGCACCAGCAACGTGCGCGTTTTCTAAAACGTGGATATTGCAACTTTCATAGACTAAATATTTCAAAGTAAATTGTTACTCCAAAGCCGAATTTTAAGTATAAAATAAATCGCAAGAAACTTTTTTCTTTTCGCGGCAAATAAAAGAAAAAAAACAGTTAACTATCCCGCGTAAAAAATTACGAAAAGGGCACGCCACTGAGCGCGAGTGACCTCGTAATCGAAAAGGGCTGCTATCATTATTCGGGAACGTTTCATTGAGAGGCAGGTTCCTTCTCTATCCAGCCGGTGTACTCGTTCTTCCCGACTCTCGAACCCGGTTATTCGTTCTTCGATGTCATCGGTGCCTTGGGCAAGCATATCCCTCGCGTATACAACTGACCTCGGTGGACCTCTAAGAAGCCCAGCCCAGTCTACCAACCCACCGACCCACCAAGCCCACTATTAGTAACCTACTCTGTTACCGCCGACGATCAAGACGATTTCGATTCCGGCGCTCGTCCGTCCTTCCCTCGCGTACGGCAACGATGCATTAAAGTAATGATACGTCGCGTTGTAAAAGAAGAACCCGTAAAAATACTTATTTCACGTTATTTCCGTACGAAACGTCAGGCGTCGTGACTACCTGTTTTTTATTACAAGGTGCACTTTATCAGTTATCTCTGCGTGGAGAGGCGACGCGCGCGGCGTAACAAAATCTCATGCACGTCGAAGGATTCAGTACGTTCAGACGCGCCAGTTAAATATTACAATTAAATCGAATAAGAGTGCCGGGCAGGTAGTCGGGGGGGAAGAGGGGGTAAGGGGGGAGAAGCGAGTGCGGGCCTACGTGCCGCGAGCTAGGTATATTCCCCCACTACTCCCACTCTCGCTCTGTCCTTCTCCAGCGGTCGCGCGAGCACACACGTACGACGCACTGCACAACAAGCACGTGTCTCCGTACCGAAATTCGCACTTCCGTTCAACGAAAACCGCCCGGCTCGCGAGAACTATCTTCTCCTCTCGATTATCCGTGTGAGGAGAACACGTGTGAGTACATCTCCTTTCCGTAGAGTGAGTTATATCCCGCGTTTATCTGTCCGTAGTAATCTTTGTTTCAGATGCGTTGCGTAGACTCGCGCGATTCTAATTAACAATCCGGGCTTTTGTTGCAGGTGACGCAGCGCGAGGACGATGTCCAGACGATCTGAGAGGAAGGTCTACTATTCTGAGAGGAGGAGGAGGCCTCGGAAAGGCATCGTGCATCACCGGAGCAACCCCAGAGGTAAGAATCACTTTTATAAAAGGCAAAACTAATAGCTTATACTTGTGGCATCTTCAAAATTAATATATATATATTTCTTTTTGTTACAGATCGACGCAGCTGCATCCACCGGTCATCAACGAATGTCGTCACCGCCGAAAATAATAATTATACGAACCGCAGCCGGTTCGTCGGTCGTTTCGGGAGTTCGCTAGTTTTCGGGCGCTTCTTTTTACGATTATTTTTCTTACGGGAGTGCCGAAGATCAACGTGCGAAAGTGTTCAATAATTTTCGCGCTTGTAAAATCACGGTCGGGGTGTTCGCGAGTGACTTGTGCGCGGAAGGATGGCTCGTCACGTCCCAACTGAGAGGAGGAGCAGGCCTCGGATAGGCATCCTGCATCGGCGGAGCAACTTATAAGTAAGCATAAATTTTTTTTAAATTAAATCTTCATTAAAAAAAATGTTTACCTATTTTTTTATTAATTTTATTAATTTACTGGCACGTCTACATTAATGTTTTCCTTTTTATGTTACAGTCACCGGCAGAAATCTACACCTCCGCTGAAGCTCATGCAGATCGGTGAGTCGAATGATTATTATTTTTCGTAGTTCGTAATTAGGTTTCTCGATCCGGCAACACGTCGTCGAACATAGATTACTCAATCGTAATTATCATGTAGAAATTCGCGTACAAATTAAGACCTTTCGTGAAATAGCGCACGCGAAGCGTCTGCGATCGAATCCACGTCAAAACGCACGTCTTTTTACGTTTCGGTACAAAATTAATTACAGGATGTTAATACATGACGTTACGTTAAAACGAATTTCGCTGCCGCGGCTCTCTCGACGTCGTGATTCGAGGACGAAGGTGAGAAGAGCACAGAAAATATTCATAAATCTATCCGACACACGGGGATATCTTAATTATCCGTGTATGAAGTCGCTATATAGAAGATCGGCGCATCCGGCCGATTTCAACACGATAAATAACGATTTACCGTGATAACGCTACTGCTTTTCTCTATAATTTCACGTTTACGTAAGCTTTCTTGACGTCGCGAAGGTAGCTATTAGCTACTTAATTAATATAATGTTGTGCATGTAAAGAAGCACGGCCGCTGCATAATGCCAAGAGTGATATATTTATTTTTCTACATGCGCAGCACCTTCCATTTCACGCATAATATTGCGATAACATGCAAACTCTGCAAAACTCTTAACACGAGACCGTCGCTAATTAAACATTTTACACCGCGATGCGGAATATCGTCTTAAGTAAAAAAATAAAATAAAAAGAAAAAAGAAGTTTTTTTTTAATCATCGACGAATCCCTCGATTAAACGAACGGTACCTTAATCTCTTTACGGACAGCCTTTGGTTTATTTTTCTAAAAAGATCTAATCAATATCGCGATAAAACGACGACAATTAATTCGATTTAATCTAACACCAATTTTTTAAAGATAAGATTACGATATTAATGTAAAAAAAAAAAACAAAAAGAAAAAATTTAGTATTTTATTTATTATTTGAAATACAAATTTTTGTAAAGATACAATTATCTAAGAAAGATCTCTTTCATCCGGATAGTTCGAGGATAGCCGTAGGGCAAGAAGTAGTAAAACTTGATTTCATGATTTCGCATAAATTATCGGCAAGGGTATCTCGTCGCGTTTGCGTGTAGACGATACGGAGAAAGGCGCACGAGAGAGAAGCGCAAGACGGGAAATATTAATAATCCCATTCACGGAGACGTCCGATGTATCCCACATCTTTATCCTCGCGGAATTTGATAGCTCGAAGGAAGACTGCGTCCGTTTCAGCGCCGGAGTTTCCGGAGATCTCGATCGTGTTTCGACCGTAAGGATTTAATATTGTTTATTTCCGTCGATTTGCGCCATTCCTATATTAAACCGTATTCGTTATTAAAGCATACGGGATTGATAATAATTTTTTTTTCCGCGACCGTCCCGCGGGATATCCGCTTCTATGGAAGTGCACGGCGGCTCGTCCTACCGCGTGTACTCCCACGTGCGATTGAGGAAAGTATTGATCACGGTGTTTGACCGCGACCCACGATGCTATCGATATACGCGCTCAAAGAAACGACAATGCACCGACTACCTCCTCGAGCGCATACGGGTCTCCCTCTCATTTACTGTTTTATGCTTACATTTTGCGTCCCCGGCGCGGCGCAGAGGCCGCGCGATCGTTATCCGCGCGGAGAGTTAGTTGCGAGCGCGGCTTTGTGCGGCCGCGGTTTTCTCGAGTACGGCCCGGGACTCTTAAGATGAATAACAGGATGCGGGGTATTAATCATTCCATTCACCTGATATCCGCGATATCGTTCGTACAACCCCCTCGCCCCCCTCCCTCCCTCCCCCGCGCTAGCTCACGTCGTGCCGACGCGTGCGATCAAACGGTCGCGATCAGATGCGACCGGGTAATAAAATTTTTACGATTCTGAATAAATTATCGGGACGGAGGCACCCGGCGGACACGGCCGACGACGGATACAAATAACGGGCGTGTCCCGGCAAACGACATTATTTGCGCCGTCTTAATTCCGCTCACGGTAGTGCGCGTCGCTATAAAACGGACGATAAAGCGCGCCTCTCCGGGTCCCGGTCCCGTCGCGGTTCAAGGGGTCATAAACGCCAAAGTTAATAAGCCGATGATACGGGTGAAATACAATGACGGGGCCTCTAACGGTACGATTTGCATATCGGCGCGCCGTTGAAACAATGCACGAACTACTCTTGTCGACAGCTCGCTTATACGATCGTTTCCTAGTCTTCCCGATAGAATATCACCGCGATATACTTGTTTACACGTCCCGCGAAGTATGCGGCGCCGAGATAAAAATGTTTCACAGAGATTTCTGCACGGCTGGCTCCTCGCGCGCGTTAAAGAAGTTCGATCGCGGCACTCGGATCGATATAAATAACAATGCCGCCTTATGACACGCCGAGTACGTAAAAAGCGAAAGAAATCCATAGAGCGAGATGAAAAAGAGTAGGACGACAAACTCATTTCCCTTCTCCGATATCTTAATTCCGCGAAGGCGTTGAAGGGGTCGTGTTACAGGCCCGGCTTCCATTTCGTCGTAGTTCCCGGGTTCTTGCTCCAGAAGGAAAGGAGGAAATTGCGCGTATAGCTGACACCGACTAATGGTCGACCAAGGCCCCGCGAAGGGTACGCGATAAACTCAACTGGACACTAGTAAACTCGTTTCGTTTTCTCGTTTACACGCGGCCAGCAGGGCGTTTTGTCCTGCGAATTGATCGGTACACAAAGCCGGGAGGGAAGGAGGGGGAGGGGGGAACGATGCGGGGTGTCGGATCAGTCGTTAAGAGAAACCGGACCCTGGGCCGATAGCACGTCGATGAACCGCAGTCATTCGAGTACATTGCTGGAGGTCTTTTTGTACGCGGCCGATGACCCGCTCCTTTCCTCCCCTCCGGCTTCCCTCCCCCCTTACCCGCCCCCTGCCTCCCCCGCATATCTCGATAATCGCAATTTCAATAAAACCGTCGTGCGTCGGTTTCGAATTGATTACTAATAAAGCGGCGCGCTCGACGCTGTAGGAAGCGGGACGTTAAAAAGCGATATAAAGATACCCGCGCGAGATAATGCTCGGGTGAAACGTGAAATCGGTATTAAGTAACGGGGAAGTGTTGTCGAAACCGAGGTGTTTGCTCCGCTTCTTCGACGCATCCGCGGACGATGACGTACGCCGATAAACAATGGAAATTATCGACTCATCGTTTCTCGGGGATAGCGCTTAGGCCGCGAGTGAGGGTTCTTTCGCTCCACTTTATATTAAGACCGCATCATCCGCCTGGTCTCTCCGTTCCGCAGCATCCGTATCAATACCGCGGGCCGGCCGGCCGGCCAGCTGGCCGTTTTTTATTCGATGCCCCCACGATTGCCTGACCGATAACACGTATATCCGAGTGAGCATCGGAGTCCCGAGATAGCACCACCATCTGGGGCACCATCGCTCGTAACACCATCCCAGTCAGACGGGGCAGCATCCATTACCCGAGAGGCCTTTGCCTCGTTGCGTATTGTGTTGCACCGGGAGATCCGCTCGCTCCTCTCTCCGCGTTACCTCGTCGTCGTCACGAAGTCCGCTTTATTAATGTCTCTATTCGCGACGTCCGCGCGCGGATATACGCATTATTCGCCGGCGAAGCACCGCGCGTCTTTTCTACGAACGCCACGTCGTTTAAATCGCGCGTCAATCACGCGCGCGGGCGCGCGCTCGCGCGCTCCAACTTTCGCCCCATTAATTGCGTTTATCGCTCTGAATGTTGCGCGCGTTACGAAAGCGCGGACCGAACGATCCGGAATGCAGTCAGGAGGTGTGTGTAGGTAAATCCCGTCCACTGGATTATTCATCGCGGGGATCGCGCCTGTCGCAATTAGCATACAAACGCAGCGCGCAGGAGTATTTCGCGACCGATTTGTTGTAGAACGGGCCGGTTTGACGTATCGGCCCGTTTAGAACCGTAACGCGATTATTTAGCGTTGCCGGCAACGAAAGCAAAGGCCGCGGCAGCTAGAAACCGAGCGCTACCGTCCACCGCCGACCGACTCGCGACGTTACGAAACCGCCGGTGGGAGACTGAAATAATAGAGATTCCTGAGCGATCGCCCTGATAAATGCGCGACGAAATAAATCGAACGTTAACACTTTCTACAAACAGCCCGTGGTGGACGGAAGACGCGCGATTTATTATTTATTCAACGCGGCGCACGTTATTTCTCACCGCGACGTCCCCGATCTGTCTGGCCTCGTTGTACGCGGGAGCGAATTCGTGATACGACAGATGCACCGCGCGCTATCTCGAGACGCGGCGGTGGCAAGACACGTTCCCGGCGCAATCAGCGAGCGATTATCGTAATTACGTTTGCGGCTAACGGCTCGAGCTCGATTTTTATCTCCTTGACGCTTCCCATAACGCGCTCGTCCGTAACCTTGCAGCGCCGCGGATTTCTAATATCTCGATTGACGTCGAGTTCACACCGCCGACGTTAACTCGATCTTTAACATTTTCGTCAGCCCCCGCGAGCTGTGCGGGCATCTATTTAAATCGCCCTGCGTGCGCGAGGAAAAAGGAATCTCGATAAGAATAACTATTACGTTCCTACGGTGTACGTCGTGTAATCGTAACTCGCCGAGCTCGAGGGGGGAGAGAGGGAGGGAAAACGTCCATTGTAAATTAAACGTCTGGAAGAATTCGCGCGTACGTCAAAATGGTGGGATGCGAGCGCGGTTCCGCGGAGTAACATTTATTTCTTTACGCCGTAAATCTCGAAAAGGGCAACGGGTGAAGTCAATCATCTTGCCTAATCGCTAAACATACTCGGCGCTCACGAAGAATGGGGCTCGCAACTTTCTTCCGAGAAATGATTATCCCGCGCGCTGCGAAACCTTCTATGGATATCCCGGTGGCGTACGGGTGTAAGGTCAGAGCTCATCCGCGCTACCTTACCCTCTTTCCCCGGCGCGCTCGTCTATCTGGAGTACGTCACGGTACCTTCACCGACGGCTATCGACTTTATTTTTATTTTCTCCTTTTTTTTTTTTCCATCGGCCGTAAAAGCCGCCGTGAAACGAGCCCGCGCTCTTGATTTCGCGAAACGAGCGAGCGAGCGAGCGGTAAACCGCCTCGCAATCCCCGCGTGCACGCGAGATTAGGTGCACTGAAAGTCCCTGCCTCTCCTCGAACGCGGAAGGTGAGCCTCATCGAAAGTGATTTATATCCGCACGCTCCGCGATTAATCTCCGCTCGGCGATTGATTCTAATGTCACGATAATGCCCGGTGGGTTACGCTCGGCCGACGATTTCGCGTGTTTGTTTCTGCTCCAGCAAGCCGCGCCGCCGCCATTTTTCGCGCCCACGTCGTTAGTAATTAGAACATGTGTCGATTAACAACGACGTGAACTTATGTTTTAACATCGCGCCGACGAAATCGCGCGAGGAGATGGATACCGTGCGGATCTATCGAGCAATTTCAAAGACAGGTATTGGTGCTTCCGATTAAAAAAAAAAAAATCTAAAGGTTAAAGCGAGCTTCTGTTAAATAATTTTCGTAGATAAAACAAATAGGTTTTTTTAAAATTTTTTTATTGATTTAAAATAAACTTTGGTAAGCGGGCAAAAAATCCGTACGCGTCAATTTAAATGTCGACGTATAAAGACACATTTGCGAGAAAATAATCGGCTGAACGAAATTTACGAGACGTTTATCGAAGCGTGCCCGTAGCGAGAAATCAATGAAGACGAACGCGGATAAAAGCAGCGCGACAGGTGAATACGCGAATCCTCTAAAACGCGCGTAACTTCGCGCGTTGAGGCGCTACCGCGTTTAACGATAATGGGGAAAAATATGCGGCTGTAAATAACCGCGGCTACTCATACGAGGAATCCTCATTAGCATCGTAACGTCGACATAAGTTATAGCTCTTAATAATAGAGGCCTCCCTAGACTATAGCGAGAAACGAAAAGAAAAAAAAAAAAATTCACGTTACGTTCCGTATGTAGCAGCCACGGATGCGAGCTCGTAAAAATCTTCAGAGAGAAGAAAGATATACACGTGGCGGGCATAAACCACGTTAATATATTCTACGATGACATATGAATTTGCCGAATTTGCGTTTAAAGCGATAGCCACGTATCTATATACGTATTCGTAAGAGTACCAGAGACTAAAAGCGACTAAAAAAAAAACAAAAGAAAGAAGAAAGAAAAAAAAAAAAAAAAAATAGCTTACGTCAATTTCAAACGCACTTTGGAGCGTGCTTTTAAGATTCTCGTGTCATTTGATTTCGTATGGTAACAAATAGGAATAAGATTAGGAGAGATTCTCTCGCCGCAGATAAACGAGCACGAACGAAGCGAGAGCGCTATCGCCGCGGAGCGCGTATTCGAACGCCGGTCTCTCCGCTACGTAGGTATACGACGAAGAAATAATGAAAAGCCGAGCGATAAATAATGCATCGGCTACCGCGGGAGGCATATAACTCATTCCACGGGAATATAGCCCCCGTATCGGGACCCAATGGCTCACCGGCGCTGTCTTTCTCCATCTCTCCTTATCTTTCTTTTTCTCCTTTCTCTTTTACCTCCTCTTTCACCTCCGCCTTTATTCTCTCTCTCTGTCTCGCGCTCTTTTTCTCTCTTCTTTCCACGGCCCAGCCGCCCTTCGTCTCTCCACGGCGGATTCTCTACCTGCCATAAATCCGAGCGCTACCATCCGAGGCTCTAATTGCATTATAAATTGTGTATGCCCCTGCACATCCCGCGGATACCGCATAACGCGGCGCGTTGCACCCGCTCGCCGCCGTGTCGAATCGGCGCTTCCAGGATGCCGATCGAGCCGACGAGGCTATCGGAAATCGAAGGGATTACGGCCGAACGCGGAAATCGTCCGAGTTTCTCGGTTGAAAAATACCGGTTTCCAGACGTAAAGGACAACGGGGAGCCGCGACGTCTCCGGCTATACTTAACTAGAATTCCCGTCTGGTCGCAGCCGCTTTCGAGCGTGTTCTCGCCGCGTAAGAATGCACGTACAGATTTATGCGTTACGCTCGCGTTGTCAAGTCGCAACGGGCAGTTATCGTAATACGAGACAAAAGTATCCAACAGCAGAAAAGAGATGTCAAAAAAAAAAAAAAAAAAGAGAGAGAGAGAGAGAAAAAATTCGAGGCTCTCGTGCGTATCGAAATTACACTTGCACACTGTAGATTACAGAATATTATCGTGGGCAAACACGATAAAGACAATTCGTGACACCGCCTCGGATCACAATACGCGACACTTGTCCCCCTTCTCCCTTTCCCTTGAACGCTGACAACTAATTAAACCAGTGGTCATTTACATATTAATTTTATCGGTACAAAGATTAATATGCAAATCAACGGAGAGACTGATTTACGTCGCTTGAGAAGCAATACGCCCGCGTATCCGTATCTTGAGAGTAGGAAAATTTTAACGACAGCACCCGTCGTCCGTGAATGATTTATGAAAACGATGTTAAACTTTGAAACGGAGTGCATTACTGGGCGAGCAATGTAGACGCGACACAAAAATCTTGAGCAAAGCCCGCACCGTCGGTCCACCGGGCTCGGACAATTCTCGGATAATAGTAGATCGTATTATCGAAAATTAAGTAGAACAACGTGATGTCATTCTTTAATGACGCATTGTGCCGGCGATGCGCGGCACGGCGATTATCCTGGAATAGCTAATCGACCTAAACCGACTACGAATTCCCGGTATTCCATTGACGAGAACAAAAAGATTCTCCGCGCGGCCGCGAGACGGATTTCTTTGTGCTTATCCTTGAGCTGCCCCCGTTTCGATCTCGCAACAAGAGGCACGATCGTAAATTCGAATTGTTGCTTCGATTCAGTTACGTCCTCGGAAAGAAGTTGCGGGTCACGGAGATCGGTATCTTTTTTTTTTTTTTTTTTTTTTTTTTTATTCTTTCCCGAGAACTCGGCAGAATTGACGCGAATAAAATTTCAATAATAATAAAATTGAATATCGCGAAGTCTGTTTCGCTCGGTGAAAAGAGAGCGAGCTCGAGTCACTCGCTAACTGTACCGCCGTCTTTTAAATGATTGCACCTACGTCGATTCGCCCCGGACTGTAATAAACTATCCTCTCCTCGGGAATCGTGATTTGAGGTTGCCGCGTTCACTCCCTGCGCCGCAGGAGAGACGAAAAACCGACGTTCATAAGCGGAATTATCGCAGATACCGAGAGAGACCACGGTGTTCTTGAATGAATCCGCCGAGGCGGCGCGGCGCATCTCCGCCGCGCTTCTAGTCTACCTACTCAATGGGGCAGATCGTTAGATAGGATCGAGAGAGACCGGACCCGGCCCTATAAATCCTCCGCGGGCGCAATTATATAGGGGGATACGGGGATTATTCTTGCATGCCGGAGAAAGCCGCGCATTTTCGTACGCGCACGGCCACGGGGATTACTCCCATAAATATATTCAAGGTCCATTATGCGAGCCCGGAGACGCTGATAATGTAATAATGAGGGCGTAGGCTAATGAGACGAGCGCTGAAAACTTATCCCATAATTGTGATTGACGTCAAGATTTTGCCCTACTCGCTGCGAGGTTCTTTCTCTCCCGCTCTCTCGACGTTAGCTTTCCGTTCCGTACAATCTTTCGCGCGCATAAAATTATAATACGTTTCGCTGGCTGTCGCCACGGCTTCGCAAACAGAGTTAAGTAACTTTGCTCTAATCGATACCGGTGAAGATATTCGCCAAGATGCCTACGTTTCCCTTTCGCTTCCGTCCGTGACATTTTACGACTACCGCTTCCACGTTTATAAGTGGCAATAATATCGCCACCTGCGTTTTATCTCTCCCGATCGACATAGAGCTCTCGTGACCCATCTAATACTTCTATACTTCTTTCGCAAAGGCTTCCCCGTATCGTTTACCTCGCGTGCACTGTCGCGACGCACATTTTATCCTCTCTCATCGATTTCTAAAACGGGGTGGCTGTCGACCTACTTTTTCGCACAAGCAACGCGACGCGGAGTTATCCGTCCCGATATCACCTACATCATCCTCTCTCGTTCCGTGCGAGTTGACATTTCGCGGGTAACGCTGCCGTTCACCTCGATTATTAGCGGCGGCATTATCGTTATTACTTTTAACGTAACTATCGCCGGCGATACTATTATTACCGTCATTACCACCGGTGCGCCGGTGCGTCCGCCTATAATTGTATTTTATCTCCCCCTTGGCTTGAAATCCTCCTGCCCAAGGTCGTAATAAAGTCTCGAGTCGCCGTCGTGTACCGGCGGTGCCCGGTTCCTGTGTCCGCCGATGTAACGCTACCGTAACGTCTTAGAAGGAACCGCTCCCTTCGCGTCCCTGACCCTTTCCTCGTAACGCGTCCTATCGCGTGCTTTCCACCCAGGATACTTGGGCGAACCTCGCGATGTGCAAAAGACCGCGGCGCCCGTCCCCGGCCGACCACGGTCCGAGGAGACGCACTCGTTTCACTCGAGAGAATCTGGACGCGAGCGCGCATAAGCGGCTGGTATACGGTCCCGCTTATGCGCATCCGTGCCTCTAATTACCCGGGATGAAGACATCACCGAGAGTCGCCAGAGTCGACTCGCCGCGGTCCGCTTACTCGCTCGCTCACGACTTACGAGACGCGCCGCCATCAAAGAAACGGAACGCTCGTGCGGGTTTTGTTGCCCGATATTTCGCCTGATTATTTATTATCGTTACGAGAGCGCGCGGACCGATTATTATCGCCGTGTTTATAGCATAGGCGTGCTCATTACTCCTAATAGCGTTCGTATCCGCGCCATCACTCGCCCTTCTTTTTCCCTCCCCTTCCCCGTAACCCCCCTCCGTGCGCGGATTAAATGCATCGGAATTCTTATGAATACCGGCGACGGCGTATAGATACGCGGATTTCTTTGCGACTTTATGTACGGAAGGGAAAAAAAAAGAACAGAAAAATTACTCGTGCTAAAAGAAGGACAGTAATAAACGTGCTGCATGTACGACTCACCATTGTGAAGTCTGCTCTTAGAGGTACGTAGGTGTTCGATGATGGAGATGAGGGGTCTGCGGCCACCACCGCTGCCACCCCCACAACTCCAAGGGGAGTCTCGTTCCGAACTGTCCGCCAGGTTGTCACAGTCCCTAAAAATAAATAAAAAAAAAAGAAAGATAAATAAGCCATTTATTAAAAATAATAAAGCGAAAATGAATAATGAGAAAATCGGAAACATAATGCCGCGAAAGTAGAGCGGCAAATGACTCGATAATTGACAATTCGCGGTATAAATCGTAACGATGTATTGATGATTAATTAAAATGTATCGTTGACAAGTAAATGAGGATTTTAATAAATAACCATATTAATGAATGAGCTGCAACGGTGCCGTACACGCGATCACGTGAAATTATATGTAATTACATTATTACGGAGCTACACGTTACGTGAATCGCTAATTACAACGTTGTAGAATAACTGTCTGACTTTCAATAATTAGAATATTATAATAAAAAAAAAAAAATCGCGCCGCGATGATTCCGTCCTCCAGTCAGCCAGCGCTGGAAGCGCTCGCGTTAATTACGCGATAAAGCCAGCGAGCAGATTTATTAATTTATTTAAGGATAAAATGGGGAGGGATAAAATGTTCGCCGTGGTTGACAACGAACCTCTCCGTCGATCGTTCTATCGTAGCTGCAAGCGTACCGCAGCGTCTCGCCAAGAATTTAACACGGGGTTCATTGTCAGGCACGCCACGCGAAATTAGCCAAACCGTTACGAACCGGTTCGATCCCGTTTCAGAACAGTGCTCGTCGATGATCCACTGATACTCTATCGCTCGTGAAAATGTCTCGCGTGCATGCGCATTTAATTAGACGGCGCGTAGACGTCGCCACGGTGTCACGATTAATCGCGGATTAAACTGAAAACAGATGTAACAATCACGGTGCGACCGATAAAGCGCGTATCGCGCGGCTTCCTTCTCGAGAATTTCGCGTGCGATTCTTTCTGGCGTTTTGCACGACAGCCGATAATCACGATTAGTAAAACCTTAATTATTTGCGCTGCGCATATGTGAAGAGAGAGAGAGAGAGAGGAAAAAAAAAAAGAAAAAAGTATCGCTCGCCGCCCGCCGTTGAACCCGGATATATCTCGCAGGTGCCCATTAAATCCGCGCGTCCGGCAAGCCCGACAGCCTGATAAGCGCTGTAATTAAATCGGCTGCGATTTCGTAAGAGCAACGAAAAGGGAATACGCGAATCATGCCCTCTTTCGCGCGATTAAGAACGCGAATCTTGTTTCAAACCCGGACGAGGCCCGGCATCTCCGCCGAGGTGCCGATCGCCATCCTTCCTGGCTTCCTGATGAATTTTCGCATATCATGCCAGCCGGTCCAGCGAGCGTCATATCGAAAGCGTCAAGCGAACGACTAACACCTGCGCATTTTCGCGCGGTGCTTAAACGGAACGATGAACGATGAATAGAAAAGAAAGAACGCCTAGAACGCCACTCGACTTGATACAGATTTAACGTAGAGAAAATTTTGGAATAAAAAAAAAAAAGAAAAGAAAAAGAAAAAAGAAAAAAGAAAAAAAATATCTTTATTCATCTCGTGAGACTCTCGATGTCGCGTTACCGGTGCTGCCTCTCGGGACCAATGACCCCGGGGCTTGGAATTAAAGTGACCGTGTCCCTTCAGAGCCGAGGTGTCAGAGAGAATCGAGCCTTTAGCATAGCGGATCAAGACCCCGCGTTTTATTCGGCTTTCCCGCACGCAGAGAGCCGGAGACTCGACGTGCACGATGCCTCGATCCACGGCGAACTTATGGTTAGGTCGGCTTACAACCGGATCGGATCGATTCCCCCGTGACACGTATGGCGATGTCGCCCGTGCATTATAGAACCGAGTCTCGATCGCTCAACCGGACGACCGGGGGTCTCGGCGGACGACAGGCCCCAAGTTTAGAATTCCCGCGGATCGTAATGCTCGGCGACGGCGAGGAGGAGGGCCTCGGCGAAACCGTTACCGCGAAGTCGTTAAGCCTCGTCGTTAAGTCGATTATCCGCAGCCCTTGACGACGAAGATCTCGCATCGTGTTTCCTCCGGGATCCCACCGGGGCCCCGGCCGGTCGTGTACGTTTATCGCTCGATAACGCGTCGCCATTCGGAGTATCCTCTCCGCGGCGAGATTCCCCCGCGATTCTGTTTTATTGATCGTACTATGAGGGAGGGAGAAGCGATCGAGATAATATCGCGATTTAACAAAGTGTTAATCTCTGAAGTTCGTTAATCGTACGTTTATCGACTACTACCTCTTAGGCGACTGTTAGCTCTTTCCGTCGCGTTCGGATCGCAAGCGGCGAAAGATTATTTATTCGAATTAAAATATTAAAAGGATAGTTTTATTAGCCGTTTCGACTCTGGAAAAAATTACATTACCGTACAATATTGCGCGACAGAATATTTACACGCGCGAGCAGATGCTAGATTGATCACGGAGCGATAAATTTTCCCGATATAACACTAGTAGCTAGGGGAATAATTAATTAAGAAGAACGATGACTTAAAACGGGCCATCAGGAGCCGAGGCGGTTATCTCGCGCGGGATAAATACTGCAATATATATTCTGTCATAAATTCACGGGTAGATATGGCGAAAAAGAAGGTAAAAGAGGTAGAAGTCGAAGATGGCGCGGACGAACCGATGCAGCTTGCCACCTGTCTCTTACGGTGCCACTCGAGCTGTAATTGCCGAAGAGAGAACGTCGTAATCACCGCCGTCGCCGCCGCCGATCGTCGTCGACGGCGACGGCGGCGACGACAAGGGTCGACCCTCTTCGAGAAAACTAAGCGCCAACAACACGCCGGCCTGCTCTCAAGTGCCGTAGAGTGTCATCAGCGACTTACAACGTCGCCGGTTACAACGACCGACAGTTTTCGCGCGAAGCCGAAGACGGACGTAGCGCGCATTTGCCGGCGCGAACTGTCGCACTCGATAAGCAGAATAAATTTTTCGAAGCTGTCGCTCGTTCGAGACGTCGCTCGGTAATGGCGCAAATTGACGACGACGTCGAAACGATCGTGGAAAAAAAAGAGAAAAAAAAAAAGCACGACACCGAAAGTATAGAAATAAAATGTTATATAAAATACAATATACAAATTGCGATTTAAATTCGAAATTCTTTTTTTTTTCTTTTTTTAAAGTAGCACAATCGAGTCGAAAAGTTTAAACGAATCGCGCGACGTGCGAGATAAAATTGCAATGAAAGCGGCGCGATAAAATACTCGACGCGCCGACGATTGCACGTGAAGAAATAAATGCGAGTCGGCGTATTGCATCCATCACGACCACCCGAGGCTACGCGCTGCAATTTCGTAACGTCTAATTAATCCTATACGCACGGGCGCAAGTAACTGGCTTTGCCGTCGCATAAACTACACCACCCGCGCACCCTCCCCCGCGATCGGGGTCGCGCCGCGAAGACAAAAGCCGCCCGTTTCGAATTCACCGAGTCTATCGACTGCACACAATCCGGCCGTAAATCGCGCTGGCGCTGTTCGTAACGAGTAGCGAGCAACGATTAGCGGCACCAGGCACTCGCGGCTGCGCGCCCGTTGGCAGCGTGTAACCGATGGGACCTTTCCGCGAAAGCTCACTGACCTGGCGCCGAGATCAATTCAATACCCCCGTAGATTTCAATGCACTCGATTGCGCGAGCCCACCGAACGAATCCAAATTCAATCTATCAATATTCACCCCGGAGGAGTAAATAAAATGTCAAAACGCGACGCATCGCGTAACCGTATGCATTATCCGGATACGTTCGAGCGATTATTCAACGTCACATATTAGCCGAACATTTTGAGAATAATATTAGCGGCTGACATTACCGAAGTAACAAATTTCTCACGTCCCAATTATTCCCCGAGCAAGGTAAATAATTTGAGACAAGCAATTTTACCTTCAATTTACAATGCGATTTTCAACGCCGTGGCATGATTTCATAAATCGTTGGCGTAGCAAAGTTTACGGGATATTTTAGCCGGATGGTAAATAGATTTCGGCAAAACGCGTGCTTGCGGGGAGATTCGTCGCTACTTGGCGAGATATCCCGGCGTATCGGCGCCGAGGAGTGCGGCGCGTCGACGGGTATTGTGCGAGTGATCTCTCGGAATCGGCATGTAATTAGCTGACCCGATAGGGTACCAGCTGGCCGACGAGTGCGCGCGTTAATGCGGCTCTAATGTCGTGGGGGCCCTCATCGCGGACTCTATACTCGGCCGGCTAGCCTTTTAGAGCGGTGGCAGCGCGGCGCATGAGGCCTTTTCGACGTGCATACGATCCGCGCGCTCTCCTTCCATCGCGCGGGGCGCTTTACCGCTTTACCTCCCTTCGCCCGCTCCCTCGTCCCGGCGTCCGTTAGAGCGGATGCGCCGCAAGTCCGGAGTTACGAGCCGGTCGTTTCGCGATTTTTGCCGGCCGACGTGCTGAACCGCGCTCACCTGAGCGCTGCACCGAGCGGTCAACATAAAAGAAAAAAGAAAAAAAAAAGAGAGAAAAAAAGAAAAGGAAAAAAAAATGGCTGTAAGTGCCACGTTCTTAAAAGTATTTTTGCATTCGAAAGGGTACCACGCGGGTTAAAGTCAATAGCGCCTGTAAAGGCACGCCAGATTTATGGGATTATTTATGACGTACAGAATGGATGCGAGAAAAATGCTCTTCTTTTTTTTTAGACCCCTTTTAAAGTACGTTGAAACAAATAATTCCGGAAATAACTGCATTCGAATGCGACTTTTATCTCCCGCATCGGGAATCGTTGCGTTCGCAATTAACGTTCCAACGCGGTACAGTGATACATAGAAGAGCAACATGTAGGTGTAATTATCGATTATGCCCGCTTCGAATTTCTGAAGAGATTAATTAATCGTGCTAGCTCTAGTTTCATCGGAAATTTATTTTTCGCGCAGTAAATTGACGCGATTCGTAAAATATCGTCTTTCACCGAGAGATTAAAGCGAGATTGAGCGAGAAAAAGAGAGATAGAGAGAGAGAGATAATACCCGAAGACGGTAGTGCACGTTCTTCCGAGAAATTATCGTCCCCGAGTTCGTTGGAGCGCGCACCTTTGCGGCGCTGGCAGGTAAAAAGCTTCCAGCCGGGTGACCCGCAGAGACGATGACGAACGTGACGAGCAAAATAATCGCTGGCATCGATAAGGCAGGTAATCGAGGCAAGGGTAGCCTGGCAGGCTCTCACGAGGTTGCCTCTCATCAAGGACGCATTAAGGAAGGACTCGCCGGACGTCCCGCGGGGAAGGGGTGAGAACGTGCCGCTACCGCGGAGGAAGGACAACATCGATCAAATCGTCTTCGGATCGTTTGAGAGCTAACCTCGAGAAACTTACGGGCGAGCAGTGACTGATGCGCGTGTACGCTCGCTCCGCAGCCTCTCGCAGAAATTCCGCGGGAAAGTCTGTTTAATTAGCCGACTGTGATGAATTCGTTGATTTAAGAGGAGCGCGCGCACGGGGTCGCGAAGGGTTAGAAAAAAATCGCGAGGGCGACGTGAGATATCGGCCGGTCGGTTTCAGATCGGCCCTCGAAGACCCCTCAAGCCGCGGCGAGCTCGATATCACGGCGAGCTGCCCCCGCGTCCGCGCGGAAATCGACGATGATCTACGCCTCACCCGCGACCGGTCACGTCCGCGGAATTAATCCGCGATGAGAAAAGTGTCCGCGTTTTCGAGCCGCGGCCGGCGTATCAAATTTTGTATCGCTTTCACTCGCAAACTTTCTACCCGCGGTGTCTCGCCGCGGATATAACGCGGTGCACGTAACGGCCGGGCACGACCGCAAAATGATCGACGATCGACAGTTATCGCCGGAACGATCTCTGAAGGAAGTGCACCTGCCGAATCGGGGTCACGGCCGCTACGGGGTTCAACGCGAATCGAATGTCGCCCCTTTCTCCGCGCGGGTGAAAGAAACGCGCATGCGGTGGGCCCGTCTTGTTTCTCTTTACCCGTGATTCAGTCCGTATTAAACGCGAAGCAGATCTCGCCCTTCCTGCGCACGCCACAATTTCTACTCATTGACATTAGAGCAATTAACGCGAGTTTCTCTAATTTCCAGAATGATTTCTAGTAGCCGTATCTCGCGAAGCTGGCGAACGTAATTCTCAATACGTTATCCCGCGCGTATAAAACGAATTGCTTTTATTTCATAAAAGTGATAAAATCCATCTAGCTGTTTGTTATAAAATAATAGAAAAAGAGATAGTATAAAAATGTAAAAAAAAAAAAAAAAAAAACAATTAGAAAGATATATCACCTTAATAAATAATGCAATTCTTCAACGCGATTTAAAAAAAAAAATCAGCATACTTTATTGCCTCCTTTGTCGCATAATCGACTGGTACTGCGAATCGCACAATGAGTCACTTGCGAATGTCAAGAGCTGATTCCTGAGATTCCAGTTTAGTCATGCGTATACACGTGCAATGCCGTGCGTTAAGCCGATTCCGCTCGAGCGAGAAAATCGATCGTTCATAATCGTTTCAATATCATTTGTCACATAATCTATCCATTCGCAACGCGGCGAATTAAATTTACGGCGTTAAAAATACATAAGGGACACGTAGTATCGCGCGTTATATTTTTAGCTACGAGATATTTGCCCCCCTCCTCTCCCTTTCTCCACCCGGCACGAAACGCGAATTAAAATTATTTGTTAGAATCGTTTTATAAATTCGTTCGCTAATACGATATCGTTAAGTGAATTAGTGAGATTATATTTCCTTATTATATCGCGCGCAAAATGTGTAAAACTCGACGCTGAACGGCCGCGTTTATCCTTAAGTGCACGGCTGCAAAGAAACCGAGCCCTCGCAGGCTAATAACATCGTGGAATCGTCTTGCACCAGGAAAGCTCTTTTCGTAGCACCGTAAATCCTCGGCCGGCCGTTTGCGTAACGGCGTTACTTTTTACACTCGGTACCTACTGCCGAGACCGGTGAACCGTAAAACCGCGACCCTTCTCGAGCGAGCAAGAACCGAACGATAAAAAGAGAGGAGGTACCGGCGCGACCGTCATACATCGATGATTCAATCGTCAAGAATGTCGCGTAATATGTCAAAAGAATTGTCTTCGCGTCGCCGCGAAGATACCTCGCGTTCCCGATCCGTTTCTTAGACGAGAACAGCAGTACAACGACGTAATTGCGGAGTATCGGCACTGAATTAAAAAAAGATTTCAACGAGTAAAAAAAAGAAAGAAAAAAAAGAGCTTTTTGCCTTTTTATTCGAGGCGATTTATCTCGAATAAAAAGGCCGCGCGCGCACTTGCTGGACGGGCAATTCCACCCAAACGTTAATCAGCGATCTGCCATACGGACTATGCGAGCTGCGAGATTCGCTCCGAGGGATTTCTACGCTAATTGAAACTCGAACGTCCGAGATAATGGCACCATGCACCATACGCCGACAATCCTCGTGCCGCGAGCGTTGATTATGAAATCACGAAGTGGTAGGTGGTCCTGATTAGTGCTCTTGGCAACGTCTGCATACATCGGCCTCCTTCCGCACTCGCCGTACCCTACGTCCGTCGTACGCGTAGTCGAATTGTTTAATAATTTCTCCGCTAAATGCGACCGATGGAATACGCGCGAGCTCTTTACCGCCGCGCGTATAAAATTTGTTACGCAGTTAAAATGCCACGCGGTAAAAATGCGTCGATAAAGGTCGCGTTGACAGGAGTCAAGGGCATAGATTACGATAAGCCACCGTGAACCGAGTGGCCGACCGACTACCGTGCTACTAATTACGGTAATTAGTCGTTTCAAAAGCCGACGCATGCTACTTCGTAGTCGCGTAAAAGGTAGACTCCGTATCGCAGCGAGCTACGGATTTTTTTTCCAGCCGATATAATTAATCGCGAGGCTAATTTTTTAATGTCTTAATTAATGCTCGACGTCGGTTCGGACGCCGCTTCGGTATCTGCAACTTAATTACGAAGTCTCCGTAATCTAATTGAGGTTCTGGATCTTTTGTGTAAATCTATTTTTTTTTTCTCTCTCTCTCTCTCCTCCGGGATATCCGACCCGATTTCGGCACATTATTAAATACCCTTGTCATTTTAATTAATAATCAAAAGGGAAAAAAAAAGAAAAAAAAAATTAGAATGCGATTTTATAGTTTAGTAAGTAATATATTAATTTGCAAAAATATACTTTTGACGTAAATAATGCAAGTCCGCGCGCATGAGGCGCGTCGAATATTATTACATAATTATATATAACAGTAACTTGGCGTTGAAAAGGATGAATTATTCGTGATCGATACCGCATAAAGCACGGACAAGCTAATGTATGTACGGCCGTAAGTTCCGCGGTATTCCACGGCGCACGGCCGTACCTACGGATACGACTGCGTGTCAAGAGGTGAAGGTCTAACACGGCCTTGAGGAGCATCGTACGTTCTGCAACACGCTCGCCGCCATTTCCTCATTGGCTCTCGTGACTCCTTCCTCGAACAGCCGGATCGGAGCTCGCGCGTCGAAGCGCGGCCTCGTCATAAACGCGAACTCGCGCGGTTTTATCAGCGACAAAAAGACTCACGCGATGTAATATAATTCTAGATAATTAAAAAAAAAAAAAAAAATACGTATATCGCCCGAACGCTTTCCACTTTCGATTTAGCCTAGGCTGGTCTTTAGCCTATTAAATGCCTTCTTTTGTGATCAGGCGCTGCATACGGAACGCAATTACGGCCGTAACTCTTTTTATACCAACGTCGCGAAAGTAATTATACCATTCGCCCGTAACGACCGTGCTCCGCGTGTAAAAATTTTGCATATGTCAATTCTCCTCGCGCTACCCGTGGATCGGGAGCATCGACGCCTCTTTGAAAAGTACCTCGGTCGCGTTTGTGAACTTTCGCGGATTAAACGGCCCAGCAATTATCCCCGACTTTCATCATCGGCGCATGATATCCGAAAACTGGTTCGGCAGGTGTAGGCTCCCGTCAGAGTAAAACGCGTTAATCCACGGGTTTTCCAATAACTCCCGTTGCTAATGTCAAAATGTCAGAGCACATGGCTGGCTGCCCGTAGGATGTAGGCTCGATAATTATCCCGGTCGCCACGGTGCGCGAACGAATGCGGCTGCTTCTCGCGCAAATGATGCCCAACGCGCAGGTGGTGCGCCGTCGAGCTTCACGCGCAATTTCCCACCTTCACGTTTGTAAATCGTATCCCCCGCGTCTGTTACGAAACGCACTAAATGTCAGCGCTGTCACTTCCGAATTACATCTCCCGGACAAGTCGCGTAATCGACCCGGGATCGATCGCGAGGAAATGGAAAGAGATGACTCGCTGGTATTTTTTATGTATAGAGATTGCATCAGAGCGCGCGTCATTACATCAGGACTTTAATCAATTAAGTTAATTATTTTCTTTTTAACAATTATGAAAATTATAATATAGAAAAATTGTTCAACGTAGAAAAAAAGACAAAATTAAAATCAATCGTAGCCATGAAAAAAAAATGCGTACGTCCCGTATATCAACGACATAAATTTTATAATATTAAAAAATAATCGAGCGAACTGCAGTTCGCTTTTATCACTGCGCGGAAACGATAAATCGTCCGTGCAAACACAGATTCATCATCTCTCTCGGATTTCCAGTCCGCTCGGCCACCGTTCGCTGCCGCTTCTTTCCGGCCGCGCGCACGTCGAAGAAGTGGAAGGAATACAAAGACGACAATTTACGACTGTCGCCGTTCGCGCAGCGAATTGATTTCACCGGATTTCACGAGCGCGCCCAGTAACCCGACCGACCGACCGCTCCCTTCGTCTTTTGCTTGTTTTTTTTTTTTTTCTTTCTCCTCTCGGTCTTCTTCTCCACTTCCTCCACTTTTTCCTATTCTCGCGTTCGCGTCAAGAGACGGAAAGAAAGCCCGCGCGACGTCCCGCCGTTGCCCTTCGCGTGTGTCGCAAAAAAAAAGGGGGGCAGTTCGGACCTCGATAACTACTACCGCGCGCGAACAGTTGCGTCAGGCGAAGGAAAGAGATGATCGGCGAGAGGAAAAGACGGAAAGAGCGAGAGGCAGAGACGGGAGAGAAATAGGATGGGGGGTCGAGACAGAGAGAGAGAGGAAAGGAAAGGCGGATGGAGAACCGGAGGAGAACGGGCACGTTGAAGGAGCCTTCCCTCCTAGTTGGTCCACATTAATTAACCTGCTCTCTTAATTGCGCGGCTTGTTTATTGCATGGCCACGGCCATTTGTCGATGGCCTGCCTTACGCCGGCTCCCGCATCGCGTAGGGCTATTATCCGATCTCGGGCCGCGTTGCGCCGCTCTTCCACCCCGAGTATACATATGTATATCGATTCTGAAGGGCTCCCATCCCTCCCCTCCCCTCCCCCCTCTAGTAATCTACATATAGACCAGGCTTTAATCCCGCCGGGCCATCCGAACGAGGAATATTTATTAACTGGGCTCATGATCTTTAATTCGAGTTTAAAAGAGCGCGGCGACCGGCGCACCGCTCGAAATTGCATATTGCAAGTGACAAACGTGGCGGACGTTATTTATTTTTTTTATTTCGAGCAGATTATCTGTGGTTTCTAAATGTGAAATACCGGCGCGTAAAAAAGAAATTAATTTTATTAACGTAGCGTTATATTAAGAATATTGTTGTTCGCACGAGAATGCTCGTCTTGAACGCATTCCAAATTCTTCGCGCGCGCGTTAGCACGCCGCGAGGGGGTGTCGATTTCCGTGACCGACATCAGACGGGAGGTACAAAATTAACAGTTACGATCATCGTCGCGCTATGCCAATTAGACGGTTCGATCGCGGCGGACCGGATCTTCGATGTTGACGCATTGAGCATCGTGAAAGAAGTAAAGCCGGAGATGCGGCTCAAGCAGGTGCACCTGTCTAATGAAGCAATCCTCGGGAACGGAAAGGTCCGCTCCTTTCGTGGAATGCGCTTCTTTCTCCTCTCTCGCTTTCATACAATCGTCAGGCGCGACTCGTCCGCAGTATAAGAACTATCTCGCTCTCAGCCGTGAGCTTCTTCACGACCACCGAAAAACGTTTTCGACACGCGAGAAGGTGACGGAGCGAGATGCAGCTCGAAGGGGGGGAGGGAGCCGATAAAATGGTAACGCGAATCGCTAATTAAATCGCTGGTAGCAATTAGTAATTACGGCGGTTCTCGATCGAGTGCCGGGCGAAGTGTAATCGAGGCTCGTGTCCGAGGTCCCCAAAGTCTCAAAGGCTCGTTCGTACTCCTTGCGGAACGGCGTTATCGTAGATTTTTTCCATTGACGAGTGGTGAACCCTACTCGAAACCGGTCCGGATCGACCCGGACAGTCGCCGAGCGCGGAAAGTGCGTTCGGTCGAAACAGGTAAAGCTGCATCCCAACGGTGAAATAAAATTGTTAATTCGCGCGAGCGCGCGAACAAAAAAACCCTTTCTTTATTTCTGAAATATTTGGATACTTAACCGATCTAATCAGCCGCAGAAAGCATATGCGCGATCGATACAGATTGTCTTAAGCAGCGCGGAATATTAATGTTAACGTTTCAGCGCAGTTGATGATTACTTGCAAACTATCTAGTTTGTAGGCGCGAGAAAGTCGGTAAAACGACGAGTGCTTGATCTCATCGGGTTCTTGCCAGTGGTTCCTTATAAACGGTACGGCAAAATTAATGACCCGCCGGATGTATGTTTTGCGTCGTTTCTCCATTGCAACTTTTATACTTTCACGATGTGCGTCAGTAAACTGAAACGGTTTTTTTATTTTATTTTTTTATTTTTTTATATCGCTTTATTTTATTTTATTTTATTTTTTTTATATTTTCTTTTTCCAATGTACTGAATTGAAAACACCGTCTCTTAATGATAACCTCGCATACGAGACTTTTCTGATCAAATCCTTAAACCGCTACAGATAAAGGCAGAACGACACGCGATATATATTCTTTCTGAAACTTGTCCCGGCCGTAAGATATATTCTTATGGATCAGGACAACTATCAGTATCGGGAGGGACGCTAATAAGTCCTCAAGACGAGGTCGCCGCACGACTCGTGCGATTAGCTTCGCGGCGTAGAATAAGAATACGAGGATAACGAAGAACTGGTTCGCGGAAATCAGCATCCTCGAGCGCATAAACGAATAAATATTCCGCGATCTAGAACGCATTCCGACGGGGAACGGCCGCGCACGTAGACTTTATCGCGATTGATAATACGGCCCGCGCCGCACGGGCGATAAAGCCGAGGGGGCGTTATCGAAGTTCCTGTACCATTCCATCAGAGACAATTCGGGTTCCGATAGCAGACGACGCGGCATCGATTTGGAGCGCTAGCCGTCGTCGCCGTCGTCGGTCGCGAGAATCGCTGAGAATAACGATCTCTCAGAAATAGAGCGGATCGAAAGTGCAGCGAACTGTGTCTGAAAACGAACGAGCGTCGAATAGCGCGCGCGAGCAGCGCTCCAACTTCTCGTAATAGCGCAGGGATAAGAAAGCGGAGGTGGATTTGGGGCTGAACGGATCGTTCTTTAAAGTCGGAATACGCGACGGTACGCGAGCGAAAGAACGGTAGGAGCGCGAAAAGACCGAGAGATAGAGGCGGGAGGCGGCATCGAGTTACGAGTACCGAACCTATTTTCGGTTCGGCAAAATGCAAGCGGAACGATAGACCCGTGATGCATCGTGGCGTACAGCGTAAATCAAGTAACCGCGAGTGAGGACCGATTTCCAGGCGTGCCGGCCCACGCTCCGCATTATATCAGCCGGCAAGGCATATTTATTGCTAAAGGGGGGGAGGGGGGGGCACCTCCCCGCGGTCCAGATTGGAACAAATGCTGGACGAAGCTGCCGTATAACGTTCGCACGCACGTGGTCGAAAATGTATTATTGCGATCGGCGGCTGTGCACGAACGAAATCATTTTCCGGTGGTAACGAAATTTATTTATGCCGATATCGCAAATAAGTAGATCGTTGAACTCTCGCTCCCTCTTATTCTCCCTTTACGACATTAATCCTCGCGTTCGCGAATCACATAAATTTTTGCGCGGAGGTATAACTCTCGGTGGAAGTTAAAAATGTAAGTAAAAAATTAACGAAGCGCTGCGACTTTTGAGTTAATTAAAATAATTTAACTTCTCGGTATGGTTTATTTCGTTTTATTTTTTTTTTTCGTCAACAGTTGTCGCGTACGAAATATTACACCGTTGATATATAAACTTTGGTCGGCACTCTCGAGACTTTAAAGTGCCGTTAAAGACTTAATGTAGACATCTTTGTCATGCTACGTGTTAATGTTAGTTCTTTTTATTTTCTTTTTTTTTTTTTTAATTCATTTGGAGCGGGTGAAGTATAGAACCCTCGACCGCGTCAAGATGCTGCGGACGCCGGACAAGTGTTCTTGTGAACGTACGCAATACGAACGACGTTTACGACGAGGCGCCAAGTGCTTATTCTTATCTGAACCCGACCCGCTTCCTCAAGACTGTACGGGGACATCATATCGCGGAAGGGAGACTAAATAACATTGTAACGGCTGTGTGCTTCTATTTTGCGCCGCTCGCCTTTAGAATCGCCGGCGACACAAATTTTGCGATCCTACCGTCCGCAGCGCGAAAAAGAAAAAAAAAATCTATACTCGTATCGACGCACGTGTAAGCAATCGCAAACAAGACGTCCCCGTTTTCTTTAGCAATTCATCAACGCGTATTAAATTAATTAATAATAATATTAATAATAATAAATTTTTTTTTTTTTTTTCTTACAACTTTATCTATCTTTGGCCAACAATTAAAAAGTTAACTCGTGCGTAACGCACAAACTTTTAAGATAGAATTTTTACGAAACACAAGCGAGATCTAGTTTCCATTATTACGCTACTCGAAGATATACGGCGTTCATTTTGTTTGTAATATGGTAATAACCACTTGCATCGCGGAAGCGATCAATGTTAAAATTTTCCTCGAGACGCCGTCTGAATCCAGTTTCTTTCAGTCGCGGTAAAATATTTCCGCGGTCTTATTCCCGGCAAACCGGTAATCTTCGCGAGGCGGCGACGCCCTGCATCCCCGCGATTGATAATAACGCCCGCGTGTGTGTGAGCGGCGCGAGCATATGCGTGAGATAACGCGCCGCGTATGGCCGCGGGATATGAGGAAGTCGGGATTTGTGGTACCAAGAAGCCCGGTGATTGCCGTGGCCCTCGCGCGCTGCCACGTTCATTACCGATCGCGCCATTAATCTGGAGCGGGCTGATGGCTCGCAGGCCAGTAAATATCTGGAACGATAACATCTGCGACTTAACATTCGTTCCACGTAGTGCCGTTCCCGCTGAGTTTTCATACCACGGGGGCCTACTTGTCCTCCTTAGCAATCAGGAGCAATACCTTCGCGCGAGATAGACGTCCGGAATTGTCAGCTAATTCTCATCGCACGGTAGCGACTCTTCCACTTAAAATGATACCCCGTTGTCTAATAAATTCCCGTTCGTATCTATATCTTTAATAAAAAAAAAATATAAAAAAAGTAAGGGTCGCCTCAAACATAAAAATTTAATTATTATTCCGTATAAAATAAATATTGTTTCTACAACCGGCGTTGTCTAAATAAATGTTCCTCGCGTGATAACGTTTCGGGCTCTTAGATCGTTGCGAGTAATTAGATATCCCTGGAAATACATCAAGTACCGACTGGTTCGACCCGCCGATCGCCGCGTAAATTTATACGAGAGCGGCGGTTTCGCACTCCTAGAGAATAAGCGATATTGGCTTACCAGATTGAGAAAGCGATAGCCTTGCTCGCGCGATGTACCTCCCTTCCTTGTATTTACATGTAAAGTACGTCAACGCACCGTGAATTGCATCCCTCTCTCACATTCACGGGCTCTCCGCACGTCTGCACCCACTATTCCCAACGCCGTAGCGACGGTTCTCAGAAAACGGTGAGAAAATCCTCTGCACTCTCAATCGCAAACAAAGTCACGTTAATAGTTACCGCGCTCGACTATTTTGAAACCAGAGCGCATCTTATAAGCGTATCGGACGTTTTCATCAAGTTCGATCTCGCAACGGAGCGCACCGGTGCCGCGTGCGATATTTGTAAATCGCAAAATTCTATCTCCAGTTCCACGGGCGTGCGATTTAAGTTACGGGATCGAGGTGCTGGATCCCAACGTTCTTCACGGCGGTATTCAAAGGTTGCATTTATCAATCGGCGTCCGAGAAATCGAGGGCGAGGAAAGAAGGCGCGCGCTCAACGGACACGTACGCGTCCGAGCAAGGTATTAAGCAAACAAGCGCCCACCGCAATCAGAATCTGTAACCGATACCGATACTACAAACCCGGGGAACATTGTGCCCGTCCGAGTTTTCGCGCCGCACGCAGCTGGCGTGTTTACGGCTTCTCGTTTCTTTCTCTTCCCGCCGGCTCTTTCACGAGTGAGAAACAGGGGGGAAGGGGGGGAAAGGCCGAGGGGGAGAACGGAAGGATTATCGCGATACCCGGAGCAATTAAATCGGCGGGACAATAATTAACTCTCGGCGTCGTGAGGCCGATGTTGCACGGAGAATTGGAAAACGGGCTCTCGATCTCGGGCACGATATGAACGATTACGAGCGAGTACGCGACTGGGGCGACAAGCTCGCCGCACCGCATGGAATTATTGGCGAATTTGCATCTTAATGGAACTATCTACCCCGGCCGCGCGAGAGAGAACGAGAGAGAAAGAGAAAGAGGCGAGGAACGGGGAGGGAGGGAGGGAGAAGACCCGCATCATAATTCCATGCGTTATTCGCTACCGTCGGCGGCAAAGAGAAAAACGATGCCGCTGAAAATAGCCCCTCGGCGGGATGCACCGGCGGTGCAACGCGCCTCGCGTCGGGCCGTTTACGTGAAATCGAAAGTTTCGCAAGTGTGCGCCGCATAATCGTCCAGTTCCCCTTTTTACTGCGAGATCTTTCGGAGGCGTCTCGTAAAACGCGAGTCGTAACGAGCTGCGAATTTTCGTGAAGGCTGGGGGCCAGAAATTTTTGCGCACCGCCGGCCCGCCGCGAATTGAAATTGCGCGCACGTCGGGCACGGCGATAATCCTTAATTAATTTTCGAAACGATTTAAGGCGAATATTATATTTATAAGTTTCTCAATTTCCCACCACCTCCCTCCTGCGAGATAAATTTCAACGGGCACCGATGTGTACAATTAACGTCGATATTAACGGGACAGCGCCGCGAGGAGAAACTTGAGAATAATTCGCAGACGGAGCTACTCACGTGCTTTTCCACATTTGACACTCGTACACGCGCGCACGTATCACTATCACGAGAGGTATGCATATTAAAACGGAGACGGATAACGCGGAGGAACTGATTCCAGCGATCTCGCGGTCGCTTGCCGCGTCGCGTACTTTTCGCGGTGCGAGAGAGAGGAAAATTCTGAAATAGAAATGCAAGAGAAACGAGCCAGGCAGCGGGAGACTATTTCGGGTGAGGTCAGAGGCTGAGGTCAGTCTGTGATGCCTGGTCAGCCTCCCACGAGTCCCTGGAGCCCTGCCAAGCCCGACGCCCACGCAACCGACCGAACAGAAACCTGCGGGAACTCTCTCGCAACACGGCGGGCCTCCTCAGATTATGATCTATGAGACTCGCGCATTGAGAAATTATCTCGGAGAATACCCCGCGCGTGTAATTACAATTAATTTATTGGATCCGTCAACGGTATTTCTAAATAATCCTGTTAATTGCCACGATTTGCAAACAAAGATATATGCATAGTAGCGAGCTGTCGTACAGCGTATCTCTTTAATTAATAATATAATTCTCTCTGTTAAATACATTTTCTTCCAACTGAAACTATATTCATTAATGCCGCCGGTACGAGTGGCACTTACGAATTTTTATTAATAAACCGGTTAATCCAAATAAAATATATCGTCCGATAAACAATGGCTAGAACATGTGCGGGCACTGATCCGAGTTTATAAATAACCGATCAATCCGAAGTAGTTCGTGTAGATCGCGATCAAACAGATGCCGGAGAATCTAAACACTTGGTACAATCGCGTGCTTTTGCCCCGGCTTATGGGAGACGAGAAAAAAAAGAAAAAAAAATATCTCGCGAGAGTCGATTTGAGATGGCGACGAGACGCGAAAATAAGACGGATTTAAGACACGAAGAGACGTTGGCCGGCTCGGAGGAATTTACAGCTGCGTCATGGTGAGGCATGGTAATAGCCGTAACATGGCAGATATTAGCAACGATTATCACTTGCGCCACCGCACTTGTGCACACAAGGAATCACCTTCTTCGGAACGTTTTAACAAGTCGCGAAATAACGAACGATATTTCGCCGTTGCGAAACGCGAAGCGGTCGATACGGGGGAATAATTCAGCGATAATAGTCATGGAAATTTTGTTCGACCACGCGAAAACCTCGCCGGCCGACGCGAGAAACTTTGACGCACTGCGATACTTTACGGGCTCCGGAAAGCGGAGGCTGCGTTTGCGACGCGAGGTAGACGTTCCTACGGTCAGCGATATTCCACAGAAAAGTCCTGTACATTTTTCTAAAATATATCTCGCGAGGGAAAATTAATTTGTCGCGGCGAGAGAGACGTAGCGAAGGGAATGGGGAAGGTAGTCTCTTCTCGCGATTTCAAGGAAGCGCGGGTAGAAGACGAACGCGAGGCCTCTCCGCGGAGGAGGCTTCACCGGGACCGATTTCGCCGAGATTCGAAGTGGCGGCAGCATTCGTTGGGTCGCAGCCAAGAAAAAGGGAATGGCGTGGGTGAGTCGCGCGAGCAAAGCGAGCTGACCCGAACTCGTCGCATGCGACTCGACCTCGCTCCTCTCTCCGCTGGTTTCTCTGAAAATAACTATGCTCGTTTGACGTCACCGACCAATTCAAATCGACCACTCCTTTCCCTTTTTCCTGTTGCTTCGGAATTTCATACGTGACATAAAAAAAAAAAAAATATTAATCCATATATCCTGACTACATTGAAATGGAAATAAGCCCTTCTCAAAAAGACTTCGCGAAACAGCAAAAAGAAAAATAAAAAAAAATTAATCCTATCTTAAAAAATTGGTGTGACGCGTAAATTAGCTGTTAATTATTACCGCTTAAAAACGACGTCGACTAGTTCTCTCTCGCGTGGCGTTAAGCAAGCCAAGTCAACGTCGGCTGCCAAGTCCGCGATTTTGAGGTTCGAGTTAATTTTAATATTTAATTAATATGTCCAGGCAAAGACGGTCTTCGCGATTTTCCAGATCGAGGACGACCTGGTGGAAGTACCGTCTTTGTCTGGACATACTAATTAAATATTACAATTAAATCGAACAAGATTAACGAATAGATAGACGCGGGGGGAGGCGGGAGGGACGGGGTGAGAGCGAGCGCGAGCCTACGTGCCGCGCGCTAGGAATATTCCCCCACTACTCCCACTCTCGCGCTGTCCTTCTCCAGCAGTCGAACGGAACGTACGTACGCAGCACGTGCTCCGTACGTACCTAAGTATCTACGCACATTCGGCGGGCCAGAGGAACATAATCTGGCGTTAATTATCTCTCTAAGTTAATTGTGCGTACCGGCGACTACGAGTTTTTGATACAAAGTAAGTAAAAACCTCGTGTACGTGTACATGAAATTTGCGAGTCGTCGTCGTTAACAAAGCGTGGACTAGTACAGTCGGACTCGAGGGAAGAGGGCTTTAATCGACGAGTTCGCGATAGATTAGGGAGATATTCGTTCGTGGTGTATTAATGCGAGGCCTAAAAAATCTTTTCGCTACGGTATTTTTGTGGCTGCGTAGTGTGACCGAGAGTAGAGGTCGGTCACACGTGCGACGTACACATCTCGCGCGGTGATTACGTGAAACATAGGCATGTGCTGGCCGGTCGGCTGCCGTGAATGTTCGTCATTTATACTAATCAAGTATAACTTTATTTGTTTCAGATAATAATTCCGAGACAGACTCTCGTCGGAGGAGAGCAACGGCCCGACGTTCCCGTTGGAAAAAAATGAAAAGTGAAATGCCGAACGCCGAAATTGTAACAAATACGAACCGCAGCCGGTTCGTCGGTCGCTTCGGGAGTTCCGAAAAGTATCCGCGCGTTTTTTTACGATTAATTTTTCACGGGAGTGCGTTCGCGAGTTTCCAGTGCGCGGAAGGATGGCTCGTCACGTCCCATCTGAGAGGATGAGCAGGCCCAGGAGGCATCCTGCATCGGCGGAGCAACTTTTAGGTGAGAATAAATTCTTTTAATAAAATATTTATTAAATAGAAACTTTAACTTTTTTTTAATTAATTTTTTAAACCATAATACATGTCTACATTAATATATTTCTTTTTATGTTTCAGACACCGGCAGAATTCTGCAACTCCGCTGTATGCAGATTGGGTAAGCCAGTAACTTGTTTTCAGGATTTTCTTTTTCAGGTGTCGAAAAATAACGCGCGCAAGTGTTCAATAATTTTCGCGAATATAAAATCACGGTCGCGTTCGCGAGTGACTTGTGCGCGGAAGGAGGACTCGTCACGACGTCCCATCTGAGAGGAGGAGCAGGCTCAGGATGGGCATCCTGCATCGGCGGAGCAACTTTTAGGTGAGAATTAATTCTTTTAATAAAATATTTATTAAATAAAAACTTTACCTTTTTTTTAAATTAATTTTTCAAACTATAATTCATGTCTACATTAATATATTTCTTTTTATGTTACAGTCACCGGCAGAACTCTTCAACTCCGCTGACGCTCATGCAGATCGGTAAGTCATATAATTTTTTTTTTGTGGTTCGTAATTAGGGTCTCGTAAAAAATAGCGTGCGCGTAGCGCGCGCATGGTTTCTTTTAGTAAAACAAAAAAGACTCATCCTTGATATTAATCTTGTCCGTAAACTATGTTCGATTCTAACAATTTTGCGTAGGAAAATGCAAATGTAAATCACTTAACGTGTATAGGAGTAAAGCATTGAATACTTGAAGTAATATTTATTCAACTTGCGTAAGAATCTTATAGCGCGTAGGAATGTTTATGCTGAGAAGTTTAACAAAGTGTCCACACCGGTCGATCTTAAATAATCATTCAAATACGAACGTGCGGTGGAGCTGGGGGAAGTAACGGGGAGGCACGTATTCGCGCTGTCGTCGTAACGAGTTGCGAAAAGATTGCATTCGCGACGGTGGTATAGGTATACACGAGCGCGAAAAGTGGAGGAGGATCGTACGACTCGAGGCGATCGGTCGGATTTAACCTCTGCGAAAGGTTAACGCAATTTCCCTATGAAAATCGGGGCATGAGGATGCATCGGGGGGGCTGCGGGGGGACGAGGCGAAGCCGCGCCAACGAGAGAACGGATCGAGATCGAGACGCGACGTAGCGATCTCGCGCAGCGGGGTCAAACGGATAGCGCAATTTCAACGTAATGTTCCTACACGACCGCGATCGCGATCAATAGCGATTTGCTGAGGGAAAGATGGCACGAGATACGTGACTGTGATCTCGGTCGCGCGCGGAATGAGAGGAGAAAAAGAGAGATAGATAGATAGATAGAGAGAAAGAAAGAGAGAGCGCGAGCGAGAAACGGAGGCGGAAAGCGGACCGTGATGAGGAACGAGGGAGGGATTCGAGAATGCGCGAGGATCGAATCTGGATGATCGTTTCCGATCCGCGAAGACCGGATGCATCGCTCACTCGGTCGCGTAAGTCGTTCGACCGCGCAGAAATGGCTCGCCGGGCGCTAATGGCTCGAAAGAAATAAATAGCGCTCGTTATCGGCGCGGCTTTGCAAAAAGTGAGGCCGCTCGGCGATGGAGACATACGGAATCGCATACGAACGGTGTTCGCCGGCGTGTATTCCGCCTGAGAGCACCGAAAGATCCGACGTGATATCGACCAAGGCGTAATCCGCAAACAGTAAAAGGGATAGCAGAAAGAAAGATTTTCTTATTGCGCATATACGGCACTAATACACGACGACAACGTTAACATTCTACAAAGGTTCCCGTTCAAATGGGCCGATAAATAATTGTCCCGATGTCGCTGGACTTCCGACCGGTTAATTAACGAGACAGTTAACGATGTACAGCGTGAACGCTAAAACGCGCCTTCATTACTGCCAGCCGTATCTCTTAAAAAGTCAGAATTCCGATATCTCTAACGATCAAACGACGCAAGCGAACTAACATTACCTATTAGTCAAATTAGAAAGTTAAATTCTTGCTATATTTTCTATTTAAAAACCAATAAATTTGCATCTTCCACTTTATAGATTTAAAAAGAACAAAAGAAAAAAAAAATTAATTTTATACATTACAGTCAAGTTAAAGTATAAATTGGCACATTTACGTTTCAAGTGTCGAGTACGTTTCAAATGAAGTCAACGAGATTCGTCGAAACGCGGCATGCACGTGCGCGACAGCGTCATAATGAAACATTATGTGCGGTTAATGTGCAGAAGCGATTGATTATAAGAGACATGGATGTACTATCACTTCGCAGATACTTAGCACACCTTCTTGTAATTAATTGTACAAGTTCCGGAGAGTTACAGGCGACTGTTGCGCCGTCGATGTAAAATTTTATTGGCTCATTGACGTTATCCGCTATCCCGTACTGATACAGAAGTAATTAAGAAGATAAAAAGAAAAAAAAAAAAGAAAGAAAAAAAAGATTGCAAATGTTAATTGATATACGATAGGTTATTCAATTATCTCGTCACATATATCATGATGCTTCATAATCGAGTGGACACTGTAAAGGTTTGACGCTACTATGCCCGACTCGTTAATCGATATTTTTAATTGAACGTGTTTAATAAAATCCACTTATAATAAACGAGTAGAAATAAACGCCGCGCAATTAATTGTAATAAGATTAATAATATGCGCGGAATGTGTACATCGTAGAAAACTATTAATATCCATCAACTAATTGTTTTTTCTCTCTTTTTTTTTTTACTCCGTTTATTACGTATCCTAAACATGACAAAGCTCGATGGCGCGTTATAGATAACTCATGCACCCTAATTAACCTCATTAACTAACAAACCGGGACAAGATACGTCCACTCGGTTTTGCAAATTTACTACCGTTAAGCCAGCGCGCGATGATTAATGAGCAAATAGTAGAAGAATTATAGCAGCTGTCGTTCGGCAGGAACAATAATTAAAAACGTTTTGACAAAGCCTATACTATGCGCGAAACAAATCGTTGCTTGATTTACAAGCCTCGTTGGCTATTGATGTGCGATTGCCCGGCGGAGAACGCGCGCCGAGGTTCGCGCGACGTGATAACCACCACCGAATATTCTAATTAATTAGACAGCTATTGGACGCCTAAACTTTACCGGTCCGCGAGATTAACCTCGCGTAGGAAATCGCAAAAGCCCGAGAGATTCGCGACACGGCGACCGGCTCGCCCAGGCAGCCGGCTAACGTTTCGCCGCATTGTACCACGGCCGTCGCTAATTGCCGTTCGCCCGAAAACACGCATAAATCGCCATCGGGGTTACTGCAGCGCTGGCAGCACTAATTACAATAGCAATTTTCTTATCGATCTCTTATGATCTCTGCGGACGGGCGCGCAAACCGCGAGCGGTTAATGCGACCGCCGATGTAAATTTCTTCTCGTGAAACTCGAGCGCGGGCCGTTTCCCGGCGAGATTAATTGCCACGATCTGTACGATTGCCAGGGTACATGAAATCGGTATCGCGTGAATCCCGCAGATGAGAATCTCTCTCTCTCTCTCTCTCTCTCTCTCTCTCTCTCTCTTTCTCTCTCTTTCGCTCTCCCGCTTATACTTTCCTCCGCGCGTACGTTGGCGAGCACGCGGCGAACGCATGTACGTGGGTGTGCACGCGAGCCTAACTTGTATCATTCCTACTGCGATGGCAAGAAACGTTCGCGCGCACGCGAGGAGACAATGCAAACATTCGTTTATCTTCGACGCGCGTTGATTTATCGAGCGGGCGATAAATCGCCGTTTTATAACGCGAATGATATTTCGCGTCTGACGCTGAGCGGCGCGAATACGTGCGCAGCCGGCTCGTTACGTAATCGGCAACGAAATCCCGAACGAAGAAACGTCGAACAGATGAATCTCTCGCAAAAAAAAAAAAGAAAAAAAAATACGGTACGAAACGTTCTCTCTCGGGATGGAAGCGTGTATCGAAAGTGTGTCGAAAAGTGCTGAGGGCACGAGAAAAATCGTCTCGCGGAAGCTTCTACTTGGCACGCGCGTTTCTTTCGCTCATGCACCGGAGAATGCAGTCGCGCCGGTCGACCGCTACCGGCAGTCGCCGCGTCTGAATTCATGATATATGCGTGCCAATACGATTAGCTACGGGAACGTTGCGAGTAATTGCCGCGTTGAGAACACCACGGAGATGCGATCGTCGGATTCCATCAAGAGTAAAACCCGCGCTTGAAACCAAGATCGCACTTCCGGCGCATCTATCACTGACATAATAGCGAACGTACTCCACCGACGACAAGTCGTATCGGTGACCGCTTTAGCAACCCCGTTACTAATTAGCTATCCTCGATGCGATAAAAGGAGGACGAAAACGACGCGATGTATCAGATTACGACTCATCTAGCGTCATTAATTCCATCGTAAAGACTCGTCTTCGATAAGTCACCGCGTCGTAGAAACGTGCTTCTACGCTTTGCATTACAAAGCGCGATTACATCGTCGTAAGTCGTATTATAGTCATTGTCGGCCCCAGAGATAAGACTTCAAAGGCGATATTTGCGCGAGAATATTTTAAAGCGCGGCGCGATTTTCGTCGCGGAAATTTGTTGGGCACGATCGAGGAGGAGATCGAAGGGGTTCGCCGTTTGTACGGGCGGCACCAGCAGCCCGGACGGGTATATGCGACACCGGTTACAAACGCGGCTCTGTGTTGCTTGTCCGCCGGTGTATTGAATGCAGACATAACCGTACGATATTACGGCCATTTCGCGAGCGAACTGCCCTGAGGAACTGCAGGCTCCTCGAACGGATGCACCTGCGATGCAGTAAGCGACGGAAAGACGCGGGCCCCTCGTCGAAGCCCGCCACCCATCACCCCCTTTTTTACTTCCCCCTTTCTCCTTCTCGTGGCCCCCTTTGGACGTAAGGGCACGCGCGTGGGCAGGCGTGAAATATTACCGCACGACGAACGTTTTATGGACGCGAACGACACGCGCGGGCACGGTGACGCGAGGTCGAGGTCTCGGCAAATCGATTAAAAGTACGAACACGGGACCTACGGATGATAATTAATTCACCGCGGCTTCGCCGCACGCACGACATTAACTTCCCTTAATTAGCTCGGCTGCTTTTTCGGATACCACATTTATCCCGGTGGAAACGATGATAAAAGTCGTGAAACTGCTCTCGTTTGTCTCTTCGAATAAAATCAGATTTTAATTTAATTAAAATTTATTTCTTTTTTTTGTTTTTACTTTATAATTTCAAACCCGCGCAATTTATATTCGTTTTGCTCTAACAAAATTGTTCACTAGCGAGATACTTTATCTCGATTTTGTATTACGTATAGATGACGATATTAAGAATGATCCGAGGTGCGCGAAATGGATTGGAAACGAGATTTAAAAATCCAGTTTATCACACGTTGCTCGATACCTATCTTTTTAATTGCACAGAACGTCGATCCTGATTATACCCGGCGAAAAGAATGTCGCTCGAAGGTCGACGCACTCGCCCTTTCTCCCTCTTTCTCTCCCTACGTCCGTCTTCGCGTTCACCCTATCCCTGTATTTATCCTTCGTGAGAGCCACTTTTATCGCGCGTCATACGCACACGCGTATTCATATGGATGTGCGCTAAATTACGGACTTTCTTGCCGCGCGAGGACAACCGAAGATGGATCGCAGATCGATCACGTGGAACCCGCTCCACTCTCAGCGCGAGTTTAGTTTCATCTCTGCCTCCCCTTCCCCCATTTTTTTTCTTTTCTCTTTTTTTTTTTATTTATTCTCGGCCCTCGCAAGAAAGATTCACGGTCCCGAGCGCGGCCCCGTGAACAGCGGCAGTCCGCGGATGCAAACGAGGAGGGGATTCGTCTCGCCCGGCCGCGGGAACGGATTCGAGCGATTCCTTTTCGCTAATGAAGGAATCGTCGGTTTGACTTTGTAATTAACCCGCCACGGGCACGACGACGACGTCAATGAAACTCTCGTTACAGATATACACGGGGGCCTACGTTCCTCGCAAACACGCGCGCGCTTCGCTCACGGTATCATCCTCTTTCTCTCTTTCTTATTACGATCCCGTGTCTCTTTCTCTCGTCGCCCTCGTTCCCTCGCAGAACCTCGGGATCGCGGCTGCTCCCTCGGCACGGCCACGTCGCAGAAAGTAATTACAATAATGAATGTTTATTTTCGCAATCAGCTCGAGCGCGGTAGGTAGGCAGACGTACACCATTCCGTAAGGTAACTTCTCGGGTCTCTTTCTCAACCCCTGCGGCAAGGTGGTCCCTTTACTCTTGGTCGGGAAGGCATCGACGTGCCTCGCCGATTGGTATACACGATTCTCCTCTCGTAGCCGATTTCCTTTTTGCTCTCGCCGACCGACGTTGACGGACGGGACGGGAAACCGTATTACGGCGGAAGGGAATCGTAGGTAGGAATATTCTCCCTCGCCCGGCGATAAAATACTCGTACGAGAACAATTCGCGGTTCGCGTTCAACGCGATAAATTAATTGGCCGCGTGACAAGACTGTTTAATCGCGAAAGTGAATTACAACGTCGAAAACAGACCGACCCGTATCTATACGCGTGTTTCTATCGGACGGTATTGAGGACGTTAATCATCGCGACGTCGTACAACTTTCGAGCGCGGGCCGGAATTAAATTCTGAATAAAGCCAAATCGGCGCGATAAATGAACGCTCGCTCCTCTTTTTTTTTTTTTTTCCCCGCCCTTCCCCCGACAACAACGATACACGCGATTATTTATCCGCGTTCTTAGCCTCCGCTCCACCGTGCAACGCGATTTCTGGCCATTTATTCCCGCCGATTGCCGACGTATGTAAATTTACGAAGTCGTTAATTGCGGCGAACTTCTTTCGGCCCTTCCCGGGCAGAAAAACTACTGCCCATCGCTCGAGGCATGCACGGCCGGCCACTTATGCCCTCCGTGTACCGATTTTGCGCACGAGCAGCTCACACGTGTGCGTCTGTTGCCGTTAATGACAATCAGCTGGGGGATACGTAGAAAAAGCAAATCGACCTAGCGACAACCGGACTGTTTTATGTAACTCTTTCCAGAATATTTTTCTAACTCGTGCGAGCCATGCGATCGGCCGCCTAAAGTCGATCGTAATAGTCCGCAAACGTAGAACTCGCACGATTATATTTTCGCGTCGGATTTCGTTGCCGCGCAACCGCGAAATCGTTAAACGGATCTTTTTCACCGATCCCACGTTGGATCGCTACATTAGCCGTAGTTGGAAAATCAATACCGGTTTTTATCATTCGCATCTAATGGCCGCGTCCGAAAGTACCCATTACGAATACGGGGAGGGAGGGGAGGGGAGGAAGGGGTGTTTCGCGTTGCCGGGTATGCAATTGTACCGATAAAACAAAAGCAGGCCTATCAGCGGTATTGCGCCATTAATGGGTCCACCCGTCCTTCTTTCTTGCTTCTGTTATGCGATAATCCACGGTGGCTCCGCGTTAGCTCGGCCACATTATCCCTTTGTATCCATTAGCGGAAGAGATGTAAACTAAGAAATTGTAGTGACCGGCGTAATCAGAAAAGTGCTACATGCTCTCTGCCGCGGTGCATCCCGCAGCTTGCAGATAAGAATTTATTTTCAGCAAAGACAAAGACCTTTATTAAACCTTTAATTAAAAAAAAAAAAAAAAGAAAGGTCTTCGAACAGTCATCGATCGAATCGTAATAATTGAAAGCTTCCTTTTTAACTGAAGTAACGTAGATAAATACCGATGTATAAAAATTTCTCCGCAGAAGAAACTCGCGCGCAGGACGAAGATCGGAAACGTTGAATGACAAATCCTTAAATTATCCTGACAGTAAACTTTCGATGTTTGTGACGACAATTATAACAAACGCGATAAGATAAAACGGCGTAATGATAATAACGATTATTTGCAATGGGTCTATGTGTATCTCTTATCACTTTCGCCGAAGAGAGTACGAGTATCTTGAACGTCTGCGGCGCGTCTACGGGCGTGAATCATAAAATTTTAACCCTACACCGATATATTTTCGTACGCGTTATACGATAAGCGGGTATATAAAAGCGGGGTAAAGCAACAGCCGTTACTCATCGGATGAAGATAACATAATTACGCTCGCATAAACCAGCCCGACATAAATAACAAGTACATGCATTTATGGATATCGCGGGGAGAGAAAGAGGGAGAGAGAGAGAGAGAGAGGGCCGCGAACTAATCCGCATTACAATGCTTACAAGAAGAAAAAAAGGAATGAGAACACGAGATCGCGCGCGTTCATAAATCTGTGAACGCGCGGATAAATTAACCCGTTCGGTAATTCACGCGTTGACGATCTCGCGCGCGGAAAAAAGGAGCGCGTTAAAATATATAACGATTCGCGAGGTAAAAAAAAAAAAGTCCCGAGGGGTGATTCAGCCGAAAGGACGAAAGGAGCCCGATTATCGTTTGATCAAACGTAGCGAGACTTTATCGCGTCCAACAATACGCAATGACGGAGAGAGAGAGAGCATTCCTTTTCGACTCCGCGTGCCGTAAATCCCGAACGGCAGTCTCGTAAACTTCCGGTTCCCAATAATTCGACGTTCCTCGCGCCGCTGGCCGTCTGTAATATTTTATTCGCCGGTGCTCCGTCGTTTCTGCGAAAGTGCCAAGCGCGGCTGAGAGCGGGGGAGGGGGAGGGGGCAGTAAATGTCAAAATGCTCGAGCAGCTCGCCACTCTCGCGGCCTAAGCGTTGTGCGTGTCGCCGTTGCGAGTTCCATTAGGCGAGCCCGCGCAAGAGAGGCAGCTCGGTATCCGGGGGGAGGGAGAAAAGCGAGAGACTTGCTACCAGTAGTGCACCTCTGCGCTAAGCAATATGCATTCGAACCAGTTGCACCGGGCTGGCGAGGTCGGGGTGAACGCCCAACGACTTTAAAGAGAGCAATGCCGATGCGCCTCGCCCTGTCGGCTCCGCTTCTTGCACCGCCGTCGGCGTAAGGGTGCGTTTGCACCGATTTCGCGGACCTGACTCTACGATAATGCTAACGTTAGAACATCGCGACGTCGCGTCTGAAAAGCGCGGCGCACGAAAAACATCGTAAAATTAAATTTTATATATTTTTTTTAATCGTCTCGTTAAATTGGTCGTCGAGAAAAAAAAAGTTAACTGTCGCAAAACCTTGTTTTTTCCGTGCGATTATCGCGATAATTCTTTTCGCGGGGGATTAGCCTCGTTAATTCATCGGTTATAGATCCGTAGACTATTTTTAAAACAGAAACGTTACGATGTCGTTATATATCCGCGCTCTGATGCCCGACGTGAAATCATTTACCCCGCTCACACGAGGGATAAACGAACTGTCAAGTATCCGGGCAGGTGGCGATAAAGCGGATTATAGAGGACGTGTCGATGGATCGGGGCATTACGTACGGCCACACTTCGCGGCTGACTGGTCAGTGGGAATGCGCCCTAACGTGTTGCGTCCGATTCATCTCCCGGAGGCCAGAGACACACATTGAGAGCGCGCGATAGGGCTCGCAACGCGACCGAACCGATGGTGAGATTAATGGAAGATATCAGCGACGAACGCGCGCTTTAATCAACGAAATTGGTGAGTGCATAAGGCTCTCGATGTAGCGCATTCCGGATAAACGACGTAAAAAAAAAAATTAAAAAAAAAATAAAAAGAGAGAGAAAGAGAGAAACATGTAAAAGAACGTATCGCAGCGAAAAACGAGAGAAGGCGAAAACGATACCGATATATCCCACCCGCCGAAGATAATGAGCCACCGCGACATTTTTATGCGAATGTGTATTTTACGAAATGAAGAAGCGAATACGAACGTGAAGAGCGCGATAGCAGAAGCGGATAAGAGACGGCGATATAGCAGGATACGGCGCAAGACGCCGATGATATTCGATAACCAACGCCGGGCGCACACCGCGCGTATCGCGGCCGAAGAGGGAAGAGAGATGAAACGACGATAGTCAGATTCAGGTGCGCGAAAGGGAGATAATGAGAGGTGATAACGCGGGGCTGTATGAAACGGCTGCTGCTGAAACCGGCCGAGCGGAAGCTGCGCCGCCGTTCCCCCTTAATAAAATTTCGATTTTAAATTGAATGTTATAGGTGAAACGTCACGGCTGCATAACGCAATATGTTATACGCGCGGCGCATTATCTACAAATCTTTTTTTCCCAATGATAGATACAGTTGTTTAAGTGCAATGAACCGTGGACGTTTAAATCAAGAACGGTCTATTAGATCGATAGATTGTTGCTCGCACGACAACGGGCCCGCGAGCACGAGTCGGAAAATGCAGAGCAGATGTCCGTAGGTGCAGCAGGCCTCGTTACCATATCAGGCTAGATAAAAATATGTACCGATAGCATTGTAGCCGGCGACATTTCGCCTATTGACGACGAACGATGATTAAGCTAGTCAAACGTCTGCTATTACGATATTACTTACAATGCTAATTAGGAACACGTTCTTAGGCTATTATCTTAAAACTTTGTGCGATTATCCACCGTTTAAATTGCGATATCTGAGAACGTAGCGCGAGCTTCGGAGCTTAATTTCGAGAGCCCCTAAAAAAATAAAACTATTATCGTCCTTAATAACTGTACAAGTGCCCCTCGATGAAAATTAAGATTTATTGTAATATCATCGTTACAGATTATTAAGAAATTCCGGGGCCGTTACGAATTCCTTTCCCTTCGCATCTCATCGGGACGAAAAATTTCATAGCCGAGCAATAAAGCCGATCTAATTCCGCATAAAGTCCGGGGGGGAAACAAATTCCTCAGGCCGCTTCGATAGGCCTCTTGATAAACGCCCCGTGTTTGCAGCCGTATAAAGACGCACGGGCGCGCAGGTACGAAAAAAAGATTCACTTTTCGGGCGTCGATAAACCCCTCCGGTCCACCGCGCGCAACACGACATCGCGCGAGACAGAAAACGGGGGGAGGGACCGAGGGCCGAGATGAGACGATGCGAGGGCACTTCGCAGATCGACAGAAGCAAAAAGCGGCCTGGGTTCGAGTTATTTTCTTAAACACGTCTTAAATTCCAGCTAATAATTGAGCAGCTGAACGCTTAGGCGGGGATACTGGAATTATGCAAATCACGTCAGATCGGGATCGTGTCCTGGGGGCGCGATGTCCAAGAAGGAGGGAGGGTGGAGAAGATGATTCGAGAGGAGAGAGAGAAAGAGAGAGAAAGAGAGTGAGAAAGAGAGAGAGAAAGAGAGAGCGAGAGCGACTAGCCGCGGCAAACTAGCGACGCGAGGAGACGAGGAGAGCGAGATGAGCGAAGAGCGGAAAAGAGGAAGGCGTAGAACGGAGAGCGACGTGGACGCGCGTATCGCGCGGGAGCGAGAAAGAGCGATTGCACGTACATACATGCGTACGTATGTACACGCGGAGGGAGACTCGCCCCCATTGTGATCGCTATACCCATGGGCGGAATGTTCCTCCGGTGTGCCGTCTCATGCCGACCCGCGGCCAAACCCGAGCGTACTCATCCTACTGTTCGGTCCCGTCCCAACGACGGAGCAACAGGTTGCACAACCTTCCACCTGCCCTCTTGTTTGCCGCGCGCCATACATGCCGTACATATACGCGCGCGGTTGCATATATCCTTTGTACGAATGATCAACTGAAAGAGAGAAAAAAGAGAGACGAAGAAGAGAGGTGGGCTTAACCACGAACGTGTAGCACAGTGTACGAAAAGTACCGCGAGGGAGGGAAAAAAAAAAAAAAAATCCGCGCTACTCGTTTCTTACGAAAAGATTGTCAGCATCTTTTTAGTACAGAATTTTTTTTTTTTTTAATGCTGTTAATATCTATACGTATAATTTTACAATATGTCCGTGACATAAGCGAACTATTTTAGAAATAACTCGCAATCGCAAATCTTTCTTTACCATGTGTTAGTAGTTGCATTTCCTGGGGCTTCGATAAGCATTGCTACAATACACTGCTATCGCAGCAATGACGCACAAAAATGAACGACCTCGCGATAAAACCCCACGATAGCGGTACCGTTTTGCGCCATTGCGGCATTTTGATCGCGATCGCGAATCACTATCGGCCTGCGAAATTAAAGTCCCGCGGACTCGCAGCTGTTGGGAACATCGTGTATTATTAGCGAGAGACGGATCCCATCCGTTGCCGTTTACAGAGTTCGCGAAAGTACCGGCCGGTCCGCGACCGAGCTGGGCGAGGGGTTCGCCTACGGCGAGAGATAAACGCGCCCGCCGGGATGTAATGCGCGTGTCGCCGATCAAGGAACACGCGAGAAATCGTCGCGAACCGCTAAGAAAAGCACGCGGGGTAACACACGATTATGACGTTCCGTCCGAGCGCGACCGATTTTTTGCGGAGCACCGATGCGCGACGAGGAACGTCACGGAGATGGTGACGGAAGTGCGATCCGGCTAGCGTGAGATAACGTAAGAGATCGACGAGGCATAGGGGGGAAGCGAACTGGCGAACGTCGGCGACGAAACGATATTTATTTTGCAAAAGTATAACGATCAAAAAGCCGCGGCCAAGAACCCGAAGTCGCTACCGAGCGTCACGATGCACGGACTTCCTAAGGGAGGAGGCCATGGAACCGTGGCTCTCGACCTTCGTTTTTCCTTTCTTTCTCACCTACGGCAGGAAGAGAAGAGATGGCGGACGAAGGGGACCCCAAGATCGACGCACGACGCGGTACGCCGCGAAGGCGTGGTCGGTGGACAAGATCGCATCTTCGTGGAACGAAGACGGGCTTTAAAAAAAAAAAAAAAAGACGAAAGAGAAAGAGATAGGTAGATAGAGAGGGAAAGAGGCGCGAGAAAAGGCAGGATGAAAGAGGAAGCCGAGATCGAAAACGTCGAGTGTGAAAGAGTGGCTGCGGGACGATGGCACGAAAGCGATTCTGAAAATTAGGGCGAGAGGTATGCTACCTGGGCTTGCGATTAAGAGAAGCCTAAAATAAAAAAAAATTTAAAAAAAAGTATGAAAAGTCACGCCGGGCTGTTACGAGAAGGATGCAACGGCTCGTTTAGGGTCCGTACGAAGGTGTGTATTTTTCTGGGGTGATTTTGAATTCACTTACAAAATGTAAACGAGCTCGTATTGACGAAAATCAGCTCGTGCCGCTCGCAAACGCGAATGCATCTTTCCTTCTCTCCGTCAGTTGGTTCTATTCGCTCTATCGCGGCCGGTGGATGAAATAAAAATATGTTCAAGGGTCTGACGCGCCGTGACTGGACATTTCAGTATATTACGAGCGATGATTGGAAATACAGTTCTCTCCGAATGGAGAGAACACGGTATCGATAATGTTCGGTATCTTATCAACGGTATATTCGATGCCAAAAGTCATATCGGTCCGTTCACCTTCGGCGCGAAGTGCGTTGTAAACGCGAGACCGTCGCGGAAAGCGATCGAGAAACCCGAGAAGAGAAATGAAATCGACGGATGGGAGAAAAAGGAAGAGACGTCCGAGGGAATGGCGCGGGGCCGCGCCATCGCGATGTAGACATTATAGACATCGTCGCCGGTGCGACACGGCCGCGTGGACACGGTTTCGTGGTACCGCGCCGTGAACGCGGCGCGATATCAACGGCGGCTCGCGGAGCAGAGGTCAGAGATAAAAGGCCGAGATAAGGGGTACCTCGGACTTGCAGGTGAACCAAGCGTAAGCGAGCCCGATAACCGGCCCGCCGCCGCTATCTTATCTGCACCTAGGCTCGATACCGCGCACGGCCGAGGCCGCGATAGACCATCGAGCTGGATTCTAACGGCCGGGGCCGTTCGCGCCCGTAAAGCCGCTCGTAGGAAAGCTAACGACCGCCGTATTGTTTCGCGATGACGGTCGCCGCGGACGCGGGATAAGGACCGAGGGGAAAAGCTCGCGACGGATCCGCGCGTCTCGTTAAGCCGTCCGCGTGGCATCCGGAGGGAGCGTTCGCTCGCGATCTCCAACGACGATTATGAACGTGCACATTGAGCCGGGGCATCGGTGCCGACCCCACGACGATCGATACGCGTCCTCGCCGATCGGCAGGCTTTGTTCGCAACGATTGTTTTCGCATGATCGGAAGCAGACATCTGATCGGCGAGATATCGCCGCGGAATATGCCGCGCGTTTAAGAATCAGATACGACGAACGGGCGAGAGAGCCTCGCCAAGAGACTTCCGCGACGCGTCCCGGAGCTATTTTTTATTTTTTCCCCCCGCCTTCAACGGTTTATAAATACGCGGTGTTAAGGTTGTTGAAAAAAAAAAAATATTTCCGCGCCGTTACGCAACTATATTTTTTTTAATATCCAATACAGTGGATAACTTTCAGGCCTTAGATTCACGCGACGCGTACCCGGCGAACAATGCGATAAAGAAACTCTTACCGCAAGCTGTTTCTTACTTCCGTATTTTTAGACGTTATCGTAAACGCACGGAGGGTCCACCGACGGGTCTCGGTAATTTCTCTCGGTTTCGATAGAGCCTTGGATCGATCTCGAGCAATCTCGCGAGATGATATTACGTTAAAAACTTTAGTGCACGAAGAAATCCATCTCGATTACCTCGAACCCGCGGGATAAGTTGCGTCCGCGTCGACATTTACTTCTGATTTGCGTATACGCGCGCGTTTGCGCGGTATGTAATCATACCGTGATATTTCTAATGGCGGGCTACAACAGGCACCGTCATTTGCGGTTAACAGTTGACGTTCCAGTTACATCGCGCGCGTGAGCGTTCCTATCTCGCCGGTAATAAACTCGTTTATGATAAAGGGCGAAACAAAGTGTATGCGCTTTCGCGTCTTAAAAGCGTAACGTGTAATTATAATATCTCACGTCTAACGAGACGTTAGCCATGAGCTTGATTTCAATGCAACGCGCTTCGCTTCCCGCGGTTTCTTTGCAAGATTTTTCAACAAAAAAGCAGAAAAAAAAAAATAAAGAAAAAAAAACTAAATAAAAAATACAAAAAAAAATACAAAATATAATTTATTATTCGAAACGCGCGAGGAAATTACGAATAATTAAATTCACCGCGAAGAATGCAGCGCGAATTTATATTCTTCGAACGTTTATGAAGCCAAAAAAAAATAGGAAAAAAATAGAAAAATGTGGAATTGTAAAGAAATCGATTTTTAATAAGACACCTGATCGAACCATCGGATCCTAGAAGCGTAAACTCTCTCGCGCGACTGTACTACGCGCTCGCGGAGTCTCTATTTCAACGCGAGTTCCGCTATCAGCAGTCTGTACTTCCGGTGGCCGCCGTCTCTGCGCTTCTACGTAGGAGCCTCAAGGAGAGGCCGCGCGTACGAGATAGGCGTAATACTGAAATATTTCGCGCGCCCCGCGCCTTCGCGCGGCGAGCCACGCGTCCAAATGCATTTCGCGTTACGGTGCCTGATCAACGGATATGCGGGATGAGAAGCCGGGCTAAAAATAGCACCGACACGCGCCACGCTCCGAATTCATATAACGTGGCAGAAGAAGGTGTGACGCGAACCGTACCGCGAATTAACACGTGGTTCCCGACGAGGAGCCGTTGAGCTCGGTTAATTTCGCGGTTGAAGGTAACGAGGGGACCATTCAGGTTTTTTAAAAAATAATAATAATAATTATAGAAAAGATTTTTAAGTTATAGGTTACTCGCATTTTCCACGGCTCAGTTTCGCGGATTATACTTGGCGTCAAGTTCGCCGGAATCTTAATGCGATAGCGCGAAACTCCGGCGGCGAATACGCGGCGTGTAAACACAGAAAAATCTTCGATAAATAACGCTCGTATCAATTTTTTTTCTTTTTTTTTTTGTTTCTTTTTTTCTTGCAATCCCGGGCGATGCCGGGCGAAGTCGCGTTATCGCGTGAGATATCAACGGGCATCATAAATGGTGAGTCAACGAGTCGGAATATCAAGTTCAGCCCGCGCTCGTAAATTTTGCACGCTACATTGTAGAGATGCTGGCTTACCAAGTCGGCGTCGATGCAGACGTCGCCGCCGTTGTCGTCGTTTCCCCGGGAGATCCGCGTCAACGGACGTCGAGCATGCCGCTAAACGAAATCGTCATCCCCGTCGACGTTCCGGTCCGTTCGCAGACACGGTCGCACAGCCACCGATGGGTGACGTGATCCGATGGACGCCAGGCAAGTTCCACACGCGCCGTGAAGATGCTCCGATTACCGCAGAACGGGGACACGGCTGCAGCGGCGGGCGCCGTCGCGCGTCCTATTGTTGCTACCGTCGTCGTCGTCGTCGTCGACGGCGGCGGGCACGGCGTACGTGAGGCGGCGATTGTCGCGGTCGCGCGCGCGAGATTGTACTGACGACGCCGTGTGCGAGAGCCGCGGCGCGTCGACGGCGGCGGTGGCGGATCGCGATTTCGAAGGTGCGCGCGGATAAGAGCGTAACGCGCGACGCACGGGACCGCGCGCGGGCACGGGACGATCATCGGGTCCGTCCGCGCGACGCGACGACGGAGTCTCTCGAATAAACAAAGGCGTCACCGCGATCGGCGGTGTTCTCTGCTCCCGCGTCCGAACCCGGTCGCGTCGCCCGCCCCCTTCTTTTCCCCCGCTGGCGGCCGGGCACCGCGACCCAAAATGGACAGGACCCCCCGTGACTGAACGCGTCGCGACCGGATCGCGAACGCGATCCACTACGCGACGGACAACGGGACGAGCTACGCGACGAACAATGGCGGCGCCAAACGGCACTTTCGGCACTTCCGGCACTCTCGCGGCCAGCTTCCGAGGCTCCGCTTTCCTTCCGCAAAATCGCCGGCCGGCGTCGTTACGCGAGAAGGGGGTTATAAAATTGACCCGGACGGTATCCCTCGCCGCGGCGTCGCCGCGCGTCCACTTATCCCATCGCGAGCATACCTCCGGCTCGCCCGTGCTCCGCTAATCGCCCCACGCTGTCTCACTTTCACTCCGAGCTCCTCCGGACAATTATTTCCGACCGAACGACGTTCCGACGCAATTCCGACGCAACCGACCCGTACTGCATCGGACGCCATACTGAAAACTTCGTTGCACTTTTATTCGCGACGCGGTTTCTTCAAATGTGACGGTCTTGGACTTGTCGCGCCCTCAGCTTCTATAATGAAATATAAATAACCCTTTTGCTCCCGTCTGTAATCTAAGCGTGCGTTTACTTTAAAAATTTCAGGCATACGTGAAGGAATAGGAATTCTAATTGAGAGATTATCGCAAGTTTAATAATAAAGTATTAATTATTGCGTTCGATGTACCGTTTAAATTATACAGTTCTTAGCGCATTTAATTATCGGGCAATACTTTGAACTGATATATCAAGGAATAGTCTTGATATGTGATTTGAAAATTCCTCGTTAAAGTTACTCAGGTCTGTTATCAAGAATTTATTTTTTTTTAATATCTCGCAAGCATGAAATTTTCATTAATTATTCCAGGCGAACGTAATCGCCGCGTCATAACTGCTCTAATGAGGATATTATTAATTTAGCGATCGTTATTTTAAATGATAGAACGCCTCCGCGATAAAAAAAAAATCGTGACTCTCATAATTCACGGACTCTTCTTCGTTAATCACCGTTGAATGTACGCACAGTCTACCAGAAACGACGATTTCCTACGATCAAAAAATGTAAAAGTACGTCCTCGTCGAAAGGACGTTAAATTTGCCGTGAGATGATTACCCACTATTGCCCGTGCAATTAACTCCTCGTCGGTGAGTTGAAAATTAATTTCACCGCCTCGAATTAACGCGACATAACGATGGAAAAAAAAAAAAAAAAAAAGAAAAGGTTTGCGCGCGGTGAGGAAACATTATCAACACGCGAGACACCGTAAATTGCCGGATAAGATAAAATGTTTATGCCTGAGATATCAACCGCACGTCACGGCGCAACTGCTGATCCGTACAAAATATGACCTCTTGAGAGAAGATCGGATCGTCTCGAGAGCGACTTCTTCGTAGAAAGCGCGAAATCGCCAGAAAATCCGCACCTAAGAAATCGTCTAATATTCACGATCCGATCTCGAGCGTCGCGTGCGAGTGTCCGTCGAAATTACGGGCCCGTTAACCCGAGATCTGAATTACTAATTAACACCGATTGCTGCGATCAGGAACGCGGCGTGTTACGAATTCTAATTACCAAGCGAGAGCCAGCGTCGACTGTCAAGTCGGCGATTTTCCTAATTAAAAAAATAGATGCGTTACGCGTGATCGGAGATTTGAGGTTCGATTAAATTTGCAACTAGGATCTTTTAAAAAATACGTGAAAAAAAAAAACGTCAAGCGTACGCAGCTGCGTTACTTACGCAGCAAGTTAAATTTTCGCCACTTTTGCTAATCAAATATAACTCTTTTTGTTACAGATAAAAATCCAGAGGAAGACTCTCGTCGGAGGAGAGCACCAGCCTGACATCCCCGTTGAAAAAAAGTGGAAGGAAAAAAGTGTCGCACGCCGGAATTAACGAATACGAACCGCAGCCGGTTCGTCGGTCGCTTCGGGAGTTCCGCAAAGTATTCGAGCGTCATTCTTTTATATAAAAATTTTTTAACGGGCGTGTCGCGGACTATCGTGCGAAAGTGTGAAATAAAAAATTAATTCTTGCGACAATTAATTAATCGGGCGCGTTCGCGAGTGTCCAGTGCGCGGAAGGATGACTCGACACGCAAACTGAGAGGAGGAGGAGGCCCGGGACGGGCATCCTGCATCGGCGGAGCAACTTTTAGGTAAATATAAATTTCTATTCTTAAAAAAACTTTACCCTTAAAAATAAAGCTTTACCCTTACGTTAATTTAAACGCTAACACGTCTACATTAATATGTTTCATTTTATGTTACAGTCACCGGCAGAATTCTACAACTCCGCTGAAGCTCATGCAGATCGGTAAGTCGCATGATTTTATTTTCGTAGTTTGCACTTGGGGTTTCTTAAAAAATAGCACGTGCATGGTTTCTTCTAGTAAAAAAAAAGCGCATTGCGGAAGTTAAAGCGTAGTCGTCCTAAAGAAAGAAAGACGACGTGAAAAACGACCGATAGGTAATTTCGTAGCAATATTACGCGGTCCTGACACTTCTGACGATGACGGCATAGTTATGAGCAACCACCCGGAATAGTAACGAAAATGACATTCAGATTTTCGCCGTCCCGAGAATAAGATGTCGTAAATCCTCTGTCCGATAAAACGATCCGCAAGCCAGTCGGGGGAGAGAAAATTGAATTGAAATCTGAATACCTTGAGCTATCTCCTCTCGTCACTCTCGACGTCGTAAAGTAGAGTCTTTGCGCGTTAGAGAAGAAAATGAAGTTGGACATCTCGCGCTTAACTGCGACGGATGTTTTCAGCGCAATGATTTCGTTTTCAAGTAACAGATGTAATAACGTTTAAAAAGCAAGACGGTCGTGCGAAATGACATATGGTTAGTTCCAACCGTCGCTCGGATTGGCCCTTCATTTTTATCTCATATTTCTTTTCTCTCTCTCTCTTTTTTTTTTTTTTAACATGACCGCGATAAAGATTTTGCATTATTAAACGGGTTTCGAGAATATCTCGACGAAGATGCATAAATAAATGAATATTAACTGGCGCGCAGAATGCATACAGCGAGATACGTTGACGAGCGACTTATCTCAATGCCAATGTTGTCGAGCTCGCTTCGGTTACATTCATTAGGCTCATTAACATCCGATAAGTGTGGGAGATTGTGAACGCTAGTATCCTTCACGTGGTTTCCCGCTTGATCGATGGATACTTCGAAAATCCATCGGCGCACCCTATCGTTTTATCGATCACCCGTCCATAACGAAGAACACGACCCGATAAGCCGGTGAGATTATTAGAAAAAGTCTCTTCAATCCCAGCGCGCGGCTATATATAACTCATCTCCCGATTATTATTTTAATTATATTAACTAATGTAAACGCGAGTATTTTTTTTTTTTTCGATCAATTATTTCTCGAGCGAAGCAGGGCGTATTCTCGCGTCGCGCGCGAGTGCTTTTCCGCTTCGAGAAACGGTCTGTTTTTCGCCTCGGCGAGACGTAAAATCTCGTAGCGCGAAAACGTCGCGGTCTTCTTACGACGGACGGTTCCGCCGGCCTTCCTAATTAAGTCGCGAGCGTTCGGAGCGTCGTTAGTGCATCGCGGACGCAGACGGCAAAGGGTCCCTCCCACCCCCTCGTCCTCCGCCGGGGATAAGGCGGCCCCGCTATTAAAGTCGACGCGTTGCGCCGTGGAAAATATCGCGCGGCGTCGCATAAATATCGCGAGCGCAAGAGCCAATAATAAAATCGTAAAAGTGGCCTCAGAGGTTCAAAAGAGAAGGCGCGCCTCTCGGCGAGGTCGGTCCTTCGACGTTCCTCCTCGTTCAGCTGTAACGCTCCCGCGATATTTAAGCCGGACTCGCTCGCTCCCGCGCTAATGACGCGGCGGCGGCTTTTGCCCGCGCGAGCGAGAAGACTCGTTAAGCATCCTCCTCCCCGTCCCCGGTCCGGCTACCCTCCGCGCGGATGTCGGTACACGGGGGAACGCACGCGTAAAACACGCATACACGCGCGTACGCGGCTACGCGCGTCGTGGCACGACCTCGGGCCGCTCCAATTCACCCGTTAATTGGGCGACATTTTCGCCGTACGCCTTTTTTACGCTCTTGGCCTATCTCAACGAGCCTCCCCTCGTGTCCCTCCCTCGAGTGCCCGCCTGGGGCATAAATTACGGCGATTACCGTCGGCCACTGGGGTACGCGCGATCGCGTACCCTTCCTCCTCGCCCTCTCGCCTCTTAAGAGCCGATTCGGCTCCGAGCTAATTATCGGCTTCCCGTACAAGTTTCCGCTTCTATCGGACCCTTTCGCGAACCGACGCCGCCGATAGAGAAATAAACGCTCGCGTTATGGCCCCTGGCTCGTTAATACACTTCTGGCGAATCGCTGTTCGTCGCGCGCGACTCGACGTGGCGCTTAAAAGCGTTCCCGCTACCGGTAACCCGCCGGAGATCGTCGTCCAGATTGCAGGGGAAAACATTTTTTTCTTCTTCCGCTTTATAATCGCGCCTTAATGCCGGCTATCGACGCGAAAGGAGGGAAAAAGAGGCAAACGATGCCGTGCGCGACGTACGACATGTGCTCAACAGGTGCGCGCGGACGTAACACGGAGGGAGGGAGGGGGGGGGGAAGATCCGCGTTAAGGGATTAGCATAAAAATCTGAAATAGAGCGGTTGCATCTTACCCGCTATCTCGATCCTACCAGATCGAATACCAGACGCGACGCAAAACCTGCTGAGCCGGACAAGTAAGAACTTTATATCCTGGAAGCGTGCAGGTTCGTCGCGTAACCAAGTTGAGAATTTACGAGGTTTTATCGAGAAAGAGAGAAAGAGAGCCGAGCAATAATCGTGGCCGCAGCTAGGAGCTCGCGCTAACGCGCTCGCGTATTTCATCAAGCTCGAGAGAGCCAAAGCGATTCGCTCAAATCGCAAAGTATGTAGACCTGTCCCGAGAAAATTGTAAAATATCGCAGCTTATCGTATTCCACCGCTGTGACAGATCCATCACAGCCGGCGAAGTTCACCGAGAAAAAAAAAAAAAAAAGAAAAAGTAAAAAAAAAAAGAAAAAAAGTTAGTAAGGCGAATCGCATACAGACGAAATGTTGCGCTGATGCGCGAATCAAGTAGGACATTTATTTCGCATCAAGCGCGCGATGGAGGGGATCGGTTCGCTATTAGAAAGATATCCGTGGCGAATTGAAAATTAATTCACGATACTCGAAGTAAAGTACCGTCTGCTGGGAAATATAATGGAAATATGCGGCTAATATACCTCCGCTCGAAAGCGAATGAGACGATAATAAGCTAACAAAAATCATCTTCGTAGCGCTTACGAAGCGTAAAAGTATTCGCGTTCGATTCGCGACGACGCCTTTCGACTTCAACATTTTTTTTTTTTTTCATCAATTTCCGCGTACGGTCGTCTACAAAATAATTCGTGTAACGCGTTGCGTTTCTGAACCTCGAAGTCGCAGCCTCCCTTTTACATCCCGCGCACGCCTCGCGTCGGGGCGGGGAACGACTTACGTTTCACGATTACCCGCAATGGTATCAATGAAAGCTAATGGATCCTCTGTCGCTTTCTATTAGGGATACTGTCGTGCGATCGTGCGCTTCGGCAAAAACATTCGCCGGACATAGGTGGTATCGCGGCGGGACGGGAACGCCGGAGTATCCTGAATAACAGGCGCGCTTTTTTTCCTTCGCCGGCAGCTAGCTCCCGCATGCAACGCCGGCGCGTATATATATCTCGGGACGACACATAAATTTATCGCGGAGCTGATCAGGGCTAATAAGCCACGCGCTATCCTCGAACGAACACACGCCACGACCAGTTTCCCGATATAACCGGCATTTCTCATCGGACCGAGCCGATTCCTTGTTCCGCGAGCGGAGGTGCCACGCCAGACGCGGCAGCCTCCCGTGCCGGCTTGTCCGATGCCTCCTCCGGAACGGTAGCTCGTCGCCCGGGACTCGAGACGACAAACTCGTTTTTCGTACCCACCATTCAAACCGCTTGCCACTCGCGATCTCGGCGAGCGTGCATCAATTACCCGCGAGAACCGATGCAATCTCATAACGAATAATCACTCTTGTACATATTTTATACCCGGGTTAAATTTAAAAGATATTAATCACGCACGTGAAAGAAAAGAAAGAAGTTTACGAGACAGTATCAATGTCGGCTTTTTATCGTCAAGGCGTATGAAAAATTTATTGCGATCTCCTATATGCAATGAAAAAAAGAAAAAAAAAAAGAAGAAGGAAAAAGAAAAATTCCCTGAATTTTACGAAATATCGCACGTTATACTCCGATTTATCATCCGCACGCTAGAATCTGTAAGATTTCCTCCTCTTAACGCGATTGCAATTTACTCCTTTTCTTTATCGAGACCATTCGCTCGCGGCTCTTGATATATTCGTGCAATTTCATTCCGGCCGATGAAGACACGCGAATACCGCTAAAAAATGAGGTACGGTCTACCAATTACTCCGGCGAACGTCCTCGTTCCGTCATGAGTCTCGGCGACAAGGGTTCGCCGGCCGCTCGCAGCATCCGACGACGCGTCGCGTTCGATCCTATCCATTCAAACCGCCGCGGAGTGAAACGGAGGTAATCGAGCGCGGTCCCCGGAGCGTACCGTGCAACCGGCCTGCACGCACGTGAACGTCCGGGGTATCTTTTCCACCGGGACGGCGTCCTGCGCCACCGGAGGAGGACCCGGTCGGCCCTCGCCACCCGTCATGAAGCTCTTCCGCGGGCGGTGAGCCCGGAGCGGGCGAGAACAGAGCCGCAATTTGCGTAATTGCGATGCATCCTTCCCCAGCATCCGCGACAGGACGTCTCCCGCGGCCCTGGACCCCGTCCCCCTCGCCCCTGTCTTCGACCTCGCCCGTCTTCCCCCCCCACCCCACCCCCGCGCCCCCTTGTATTTTACGAGCGGTATAGATGGAAATTTCACAGCCATTTCGAAGCCGCGCTCCACCCTTCGAGCGACGCCGCGGCACGAAAGCAACGTCAATTAGTTGCATTCACGCCTCACCCCCTCTACCTCCCCCCGGTGGGGGCGCCAAGGGTGTGATTTCCGATGACGGTAATCGTGATCCCGGCCGCGTCGTGACGCCGATCGGGGGACGATAGGTGAAAAAGGGAAAGGCAAACGGTACGCGCGCACTGAAATCTGCATAATAACATTATAATTTGCGGGGCAAGATATCTACTCGCGAGCTCGCGGCCGCGAGGGGATGAATGGCACACGTACGACTCCGCGCGGAGCGTTGTATTAATTTTATTTATGGAAGATGTGCGGCAAACAGAATGGTAATTCAGACAGAGACGGGAGCGTCGCGATGTGAGATATAGTCTCGTGTTCAAGTCGTTCGCGGCAAGTTGGAGCGCCGACGAAACGACGAGTTTTTCATTTCCTGTAGTTCTCAATTTTGCTATTAACGAATGCTCTCTCTCTTTCTTTCTCATCGTTACGTGTCTTCTGGATTTTCGCTATTATATAGGTCTCTAAAATTTACTCACGTGTCAATAGGAACGCCGTCCGTTTTGCGTGACTCGCGTGCATACGCGCGCGCTCATCGCGAGCCACACGCGACTACGAGAGTAGCTCGCGGGCGCGCCCTATGCATCACGCTCGCCGTACCCCGTCCGGATGCATGCATCGTCCTGTATCGGTGTGTCGGTGCACTCGGGACGCGGGAGATCGGCAAATCTAAGATCGTACAACTGGTGTCCAGTGGCGTGTCCGCGGCTGGTACACGTTGGAGAACGGCGGGAGCGGGTGCGAGCGAGATGAGGCGCGCGCCGGCCGGGCGCGAGGAACGAAGAGTGAAGGATGAAGGAGCCTCGGGGAGAAAAGGCGACGGTAAGGCCCCGAAGAAGAAGGGGAGAAGTGGAATGCACGCGGTCTCGAAGGAGGAGCTGTCGGCGGTGAAAAATCACGCACCCCGCCACAGCCGGAGCGCAGCATCTGCTCTACATACCCTGGCTCTCAACCTATCCGCCTATGCGCACTATCGCCGATCGACGACCTGTGAAAATCGCTCAATCGATGACCTCGAAGCGCACCTTCGCACCTGTGGTGCGTGCGATAATCGATTCTCCTGCACGCTCTCCGGCATGCTCCTCGAAATAATTGTGTCGCGTGGGATAATTATACATACCTCTTAGAGACCGTAAACGCTCTGCTCTCTTTATGAAGCGTCGGATACTTGAACGACAAATTCATCTCGCTCCCGAGTCCGTCTCCAATTGCCCTAAAAATAAAAAGTATTAGAACGTTCGCCGAAATAATCTTCGTCAAAGATCGACGCATGAAGGGATCTCGTTTTTTTTCCAAATTTCTATACCTCGCTTACGTCACCGTTTCCGCTTAATGAATCGTTTCCTGCGCCGGCACATCCGATAGGTAATCGTCGCTATTTTTAAAGAGTCCCTCGCACGCGATCATCGAAGCTTCCGCGAAGGCACGGGAGAGCTCATCAATGAGAACCTCGAAGAATCGGAGTAGCAGAGCAAGATATACGTGTACTGGCCGAGCTACCGGTCGGTCGGGTTGGATCGCTGTTCTCCTATGTTTCATCTCTCTCTTTTGCTCTGTTTTGCCAGCTCCTCTCCCGCGCCTCTTCCTCTTTTCATCTTCCAGCTTGTCCCGCTTGCTCTCGCCCTTTCTACCCCTCGACTGTTCCTCTCTGTTTCCGCTGCCGCTCACTCCCGTGAGTTGTTGTTTGGCTGTTTTATTACTTTTATAAATGCCGCCGCCACGATGCTACCACTTGCCCCGTCGCGGGTCGGCGCGGCAGGCGTTTCCTTTGTTGGTCCTCGCCACGCTCCATTGTTGCATCGCAGAAAGATACGAATTTTAATTTGACATTGTCTAATATTATTTATGCATGCGGCTAGAGAACCACGCGGGAGAACTGCCGCTCTCGCGCGGCTTCACGACGCAACGTTTCTTCCATTCAATGGGAAACGGTGGTCACATCTATTCCGATGACTTAACTCCATGCGAAGTGCCTCGTGTCTCGTATTCCGCGCGCAGTCGCTCGAACTCGACATTGCGAACATTCAAACTTAGTCTTCATCACTTTCCTACAACAAAGAGTTTAGCAGTGAGCAAATTATTCGATAATTAATTAACATTATCGATTAAAGGGTTTAGAGTCTTTATTTTTTTTCTTATAAGCTTACCTTGTAAGAAGAAAGACTTTGCCTCCTCGTTTTTCTTTTCCCCACAGTAATATCTGACCTATCGTACGGATATTCTTAGACGTCCTTCAATGTGCTCGAAACCCCGTGACAAATTGTCACCGTCCCGTTCATCATGAGCGTAATTTAATTACCGGCATGTGCGTGGTGTCCGGCGACAGGCGACGAGGCACCGCTAGACTTGCGCGTACGTGCTCGGTCCAACTAGAGAAATCAATATCGCAGCCAACAATCCAGGCTTATGCCACGAAGTGCTTTGCACGACGGTACGCGCAACAGTTGCGTCGAGACGTGGCACGAAGAGTTACGACTGTCGGGCGCATTGTCACGTGCTGAATTGTACGGCTAACGACAATCGGAAAGTGCACACTCGCGGCTTTAGATGAACTTCTAACATCAATACGCTGGCTGGCATTCAATTAGAAAAGCGCATAAATCGGAATGCCGCCGAATACATCTCGCGTTACTATGGTAACTCGCGAGAACGACGGTACCAGTCCCGGGCCGAAGATATTTAGATAAATAACGTGGTACCATACGTAATTCACCATGATAACGGGAACACGACTGTCGTTGGGCATCAACGTTAGTCTCTACGTGATAATAGCGATATTCGGCGTGTTTCTTTCCTTGTCTTTACGATTGTTATTCGAGGCGTATTACTTTGACCGGTATGAAAGAGGCGCCAGCCACCCGGGCGAGAAAGGAAGAGAGCCCGTGATACCGATGGATCATCGAAAATTAAGACGCTGTCCGAATTTGCAATACGAGGATCGCTTGATGTCCGTCTTTATGAGTGATTACGACGAAAATTGCACGTACGTGCTGGACGACGAGCACGACGATGATGAGGATGACAACGATGATGACAGCGGCTCTGAAGAGGAAGAGGATAGTAAAGAAGATAAGGACGAAAAAGAGAGGAAGATATACAGGTCCAAGAGGAGCATCGAAATGAAAGAAAGCGCTGAAGAGATCTTGAAGACGCGTCAGATGAAGTCCGTCACGGTGGCAGGCCACATACTCGTGACGATGTTACTCGTATCAGTAATAGCTGCCCTCGTTGAAGTACTGCGAATACGCTTCGCCAGAGAAAAAGTATTGCGTCACATATTACAAAAGTCCTTAAGCACTTGCGTTGGAACTTGGTATCCTTAAAGCGTAGAATATGTCGAGAAACGCGTGTCACTGAGAAATTTCAATTGGAGAGTGCGTGACAGTTTTCAAAACATTCAGCCTTGTCTTCGAAAATAACGCAGTATAATTTCCTAAATAATTAAATATTTCAATTAAACATTTATTTAAAATAAAGCTATTATTTTAATTCTTTTTTTTTAATTAAAAAAATAATACTTACGTGCAATACTTTGTTTCAACGCAAGCAGTCAATATCCTTAATTGTTTAAACACATTATGCATGATTTGCACTTAAATATTGCCCCGATATAAGTTAGAAACTCAATTAGAGCTAGATTGTTAGTTGTTTGCACCATTAGGAAATTAATTGCGATATTCGGCAGAGACCGACGGGATAAGAGCTTTGCTGTTTCTTCGCGGAGCTAGTAAAAACCGTCTCTCGATGCACGGATAGACACGCATTCGTGAAACTATTGCACCTTCTCTTTTCAAAAATGCATAAGGATTCATCTAGGGCAGGAACGATTATTTCGAGAAGATGCTCCTCCAACGTGGACACGCCCGCCACAAGACGTCCCATTTCAAGAGAATTAATTAGAAGCCAAATGTCCTTTGAGATACCAGGAATGCACCGTTCTGCATTGCGTTTGTTAGGTATACCCTCGCCTTCGCAATATTGTTCGACATTTGCTCACACTTTAAACTGAAAATAATTAATACAAAATATCGTTAATAATATCGAAACAAAATTTATAATATAATTCTGACCGAATAGATAAGTCAACGTTTCGTAATGGTATTTTTAACGATTAAAATATCAAAAGCCGTTGCTAGTACAATACAGATCGACGAGAGATTACCTTCTTAACTCAATCCCTCTAGATAAGACAAATAAACTTCATTATCTAGGAGCGCGGCCGCCTCCACTTATCCGTCGCTCTTCGTTTCCAACGCCACAAGCGAAACAAGCCGCCACTTCGTCTCTTTGCAGTACACCGAAGAAAGGACTAACACGACGTCCGTCAGCTGAGTCGGACGAAGAAATCAGGATCGTTACCAACACTCTTCATCACCGCGCTCGTCTAATCCGACGTCATTAAAGCGGCACTAGAACAGGTGAAAATGATCAACTTGCTATTCAAATTATTCTGTACCAATCAAAGAATCTTTTTTTTTATATCTTTTACGCGTACACATATTAGGCAAATAAAATTGTGTGGCGTAATAAATAACCCTTTAAATAAATAGACATGTTCTTTTCAGCATACATTAATCCATTAAATTTCTACGCCGGTGACTGAACAGGGTACGCGTCTTCGACTGTATGGTATGCTTTTTCCACATGATAATTTTTATAGACTTAAATAAAGTTAGTGTATCGATTGCTTACAAAAGATATATGAACACGTCGCTTATGGGTTTGCCAACAGATTTCACAACGCACAACGATCACGTCTAAATGGTATTTTTTTTTTTCTTTTTTTTTATGCCGACGTAACGTGCTCTTTGGCCAAGAAACAAGATCCACGACATCGTCTTCCAACGCATCCTAACTTAAACCTAACCGGCGGCTTCAATAGTGCTCTAGCTTCGCAACGCTTTTATATGCTGTCCACTGAGTTCTGCTTTCTAGCCATATACGATTTACTCAAATGATTAATGCACGGAATCAGATTTCAGGATGAAAAGCCTATCGCGCAAGCCACGGGTGGAAAGCTGAATCGCAGCAAGTACCAATGCTCGGACTTACGTTTAACAATTATCTATTTTCCGCATCGATCGCACAACACGCGTTAAGCCTCGTTTGTTGAACGAACGTAATCGATCTAACTTCGCCAGCAGTGATTTATTCGTTAATTATCGTCTTCTTATCGTCAATAGTCCGACGGCAAATAATATCTGTTAGACAAAAAACGTTTTATAAATGTGTAACATCGAGATGTGTGCATTTCGAGGTGAAACTTTTAAATCATACGGTTGCAACAATAGTTAAATTAATTATATATTTACCTAAGCTTCTGGCTCGAGATAAAACTAAGGAAAGGATATTTTTTTAAAGACACCGCTCTGACGTAAACTCTTCTGGCAGGCATCCGGCGAATCGAACAGAAGTATTATATACGTGCACCTTCAACTGAAACAACGACAAAGTAATTTCTATAATTTCTATTCGTGTTACTTCGAACTTCTTTCCCCCTCAAGACACATCTCTCTTTTTCGTATCAATCGATAATAATGTGTGACATAATTATAAAATTATAAAGTTCGTTTTGTCTCTACGAAAGTCATTAATAAACTTACCGAGGCGTAGACGAATGCTTACGCTGGATTGTAATTTTTTAATGTTGCAAATTAGCTTGACGAAGTCAATTCTACGTATTTTTCGTAACTGGAAGATATATTTGTGTCTCTCCCTGCATCGACAGGCTTGCACTGCTTCGACGAGCTGTCTTTATTGTCTCCGTTCCATGTAACACTTGTGTACAATTTGGCATCACGAATGCCTTATCACGTAAAATTGTTCCGATTGCGAACGTGCGCTGCATCGACGCTACAGCCACAATTTTATTCGTGCTGCAACCAGCGCTGACAGCAAATGGGACTTCGTAACAATTAAAACTTTCGAAACTGTACAAACCTTTGTTCCACGTCATTTTAAAACCTCAAACGAAAGTATATTATTAGTTAATTATTAGCAGGCGTTCTGAGGCATTTTATACTTAATTACACTAACGTGGAATATTGTTTTCAGGCTTGCCACCTTAGTGGAACGATCCATTCTATCACCTGCTGTTGCAAAATAATGTCATTAGTTACTTTATCGCAAAGGGAACATTAACGTCCTCTCAGATTCCCAGCCTGAGCGCGAAATCAATACAATCTGAATTCAAATATTTCGCTAGTGCTTCATTTAATTGCTTATTTAAAATAAGATAAATTACAAATTAAAACAATACAAAGTAAAATGTACTTTGTTTTACACAGCAGCGTTACGAATCTCGTATCAAGTCGTGCGCAAGAAAGGTATGTTTAATATTCAAATAATTTTATTTCATTAATTAGTCATCGTCTCATATTATATCTCAAACATACGCTGCTACAATGTAACTTTTAATATAAAAAAAAATTGCATCTTTGAGAACGCGTGGAGTTCGTAAAAAAAGAGAAAAGTAACGCGAAGAAAAGGAGGCTGCGAGATAAAAGCATTTTTTTGTTAATCTCCGCTGGCAAATTTATTATAATTTTTTAATAAACCCAGCCTGCGTGTAACATGCATTTAATCATCCTAACGCATATACAGACGAAGAACGTGCGTGACAAAAATTTTGCCGTACAATTTCGGACTGAAAGACGGATCTCTCGCGCGGATCAGAATTTGTTCGCTTATTAATCTCATCATGTCGATTCTGCACGAATCAGTTTCTTAAAATACTTATAAGCATTTACACGTACATCGCGACACGTATTTTCGTCGCACGCTGAAAGCGGCCGCCTAAAATGCTTCTTTCATGTTTTTATTTGCCTCATTTTACAACGATTGCACAATTAAATCGTAAATTTTCTGAATCGTTGTAATTTCTTTTCTTTTTCTTTTTTTTCTCTCGGAAAAAATGTTTTATTTTAATATCCCAATAATACTGTGCCAAATTTTCGATTATACTTTAACCTTTAATTTTCGAAATCCTCTCAATATAATTTTTTTTTCTACAATTTCAGAGATTCTTTTCTTTTCTTTTTTTTTTTGTAAAAAGTGATAGATTCGTTTATTGTCTACTAGAGAATTTTAAGCCTGTAAGTAAATATAATCTTCTTTTTTTTTCTTTTAAATTATATCAGCCGCTTTTTTTGCGTTAAACACACGGCGAAAACGCGAGCCTGTGAGCTTATTTCCGTAAATTGAATGTTGTAGAAAAAGAAATATACATAGGCTCTCTTTCTCGGTCTTACTTTGCGTAACAATATAGTATGAACAAAACAATGTTCTTATCAGTGTAAACAATTTATTTTACATAGGGGTAATACTCTGACATCGAAAAAAAAGCGATAATAATGGCTAATGTATAATAATAAATAAAATATGAAATAATGGGTATGTACAAGTATGTAAATGGCAAAAAAGCTATAACAGAGATGAAATAACTGTTTTCTTTTTGCAGATATATGAGCCGGTTGTTCTGAGAGTGGTGCAAGTCAAATCTCGAAAATAAAATATACCCGCTTACTTCAAACGATATAATTCCATATAATATATCATATAACGAATTATATAATAAATTATATAAATTATACGTAACAATAGGCAAAGGATCAATTAATTGTTACGAAAGTAAATAAATCATTTGTGCTCACATTCAACCCTTAAGTAACATCAAATGCGACTTTTATTTTTTATTAAATAAACGGAACTCGAAGGTCCCGTCGGGTTCATCGCTGAGACCGCAGCGCGGATCTTCCGGTGACGACGTCGAGTATGATCTTTATGTTACAGGAAACGAAATTCGACAGCCGCGAAATACTGGGAACTCCGCGACCGCTTTCAGAACAATAGCACGGCTCGCGGCTCTCTCGCACACGTTAATTTTATTCTATATATCTTTTTTTTTTTTTTTTTTTTTTTTTTTTTGTTTTTCTTTTGGGTGCGACGGTCTCTTTGTCACCTGTTCGCGTGGGATTGCACAGCTTACTTGAGCGTCGCACTTATAACGTAACACCTGTACACTTAGAACCTACGAAACATGCGACCGCGACATGTCCCAAGTAAACGAAGGGTGGACGAGACAGGGAAAAATGTAAGGGATGCTGGAGAACGTCGCGTCTCATTGCGCGGCAAACAGACAACACCGAGACCCGCCACGGGAGACATTAGTATTACTAATCATATATCCAGCATGAACGCTTATCTCACTAGAATAATTCGCCTATAATCAGAGGTATTCAACCTGGAGTGCCCATCGTAGGAGCGCCAAGACTTTCGCGTGTAGAAGGAGATTCGCAGACATGGTCCGCCAAAAAGGGAACGTCTGTTCTAAGTACAAAAATGCGTCTTAAAAAAAATAGATATTGCTATGTCGTATTCACAAGATCCTAAAAGAATCGAACGAAAGGAGTTCGGTCGCTCCCTTGGTTTTTATAAAAATATACAAGAGAAACTCGTAAAAGCGCAGTAATAAATGAAAAATTAAAAAAAGAAAAAGAAGAACGTACTATAAAAGAGCTCTCGAGGGCGAGGGAGCATCTCCGGAAGATTATACAAAAATATAGGAATGGAGAAAACGATACATCATTAAAGTTCGTAAGAGAATACGTTCTCCTTAATTAAAACGCCGGGGTCAAAAAGGGTTGAATACCGCTGGTCTATAATAATGCAATATGTAGGGAGCACCATGATAGACCCGTGCGCGCCTCTGCGTCCCACTTGGAAAAACGGATTAACCATCTCGTGCACCCGATTGACTTACGCTAAACGTAAATGCAAACAATTTCGACCGAGCGTCGCGGGAGGGTACCTGCGATTCGGAACCCGCCCGCGAAATTCCCGCCGAAACCAAAGGTCGGCGACTTCGATTCCGGGCAAGAGCGTGCAGCGCGAATTCGACACGAGATTAATAATAAAAATATCACAGTTCCGAGTCTGAAGAGTCGCTCCTGAAAATCATGGCTCTCCCTTTAACGCTTACACATTACGCGTCCGAGAGACGGCGAGAGTTCCTCGCGCCTAATTTTTGTTCTTCCTCTGTTTTAATAAGTCGTAAGACATTTCTAGTTAACAACAATCCTACGCTCTACTGTAAGATTATCTATTTCGGAAACCGTAACGTTTAATAATAATATAATAATATGTAGTCCATATACAACTCGCTAGAGATGCTGTAGACTGTAATTTACTGGCTGCTAAATGTTCCATGAATACTGTATGTACGTATGTGATACGCGTTTAAAATGTATGCATGTGGAAAATGCTTTGAGAGAGACGACATGTAGTTGTGACGAGGAAAACAGCAACTGATCTTAGCGTTTGTCGAGAAGTACAGACGATACAATGCATTAAAAAATAAAGGACTATATTTACGGAAGAGTGATGCATAATGCAAACCAAAACTCTACATTATTCATTACTTTTGCTCTGAAATTGTCCTTTCAATTAAAATTATGGTAAATGACAAATAATATAATTATTAAAATCAAAATTTCTATCACTTATTACTTAATTAATATTTTCTACGAGCCCTAACGTAAGTATTCCATTTGAAGTAACGTAAGATAAAGTTTCGTATTAAAACTAAAACTATTAAATTGCGAATAAAAATTATAAAACAAATAAAACGAATTTGGTATAGATTTTTAAAAAAGCAATTTCAGAGTAGAAGCATCAAATAGCTAAACGTTGCGTAACAAGTACGCAAGTAGATTTTAATCGTAGTTCACGCACAGAAAGAATTTTAATCCGCATTTTATAATATAATTTCATTATCAATATTATAACAGCTTGCAAATATTCATTACTCTTGCCGTACCATCATAAAGGGGGATAAGTCAATTAAATTGTAATTATTATGTCATGGAAGTTCTTTATGCAACATGCTCTTTTTAAAATCAAAAGAATTTTAGATTGTAACATAACTAAATCTGATAACAGAAAAAAAAAAGTTACAAAAGCTATAACAAAATTAAAATCTTATATATAAATTCTAAGATATTAAAATTGAAATCTTAGTCAATTAATATTATAATAGTCTTAATAAAAATAGATATAAACTCAAAATCTCAAAAGTCAGCTTTCAATCGTGCTGTTACCGTCATTCTTGGGTTTTATTAATTGGGTAATACGTCATAGACGATTGTTAATCATTCTTCATATGAGAATTGTATATTCCGTTGTGACCATCCCCCTCTTTGTTACAAAATTGATATACAAGATATACAAAAATGACCTAAGTGATTGAATGTAACGCGTGAAGCTAAACGATAATATACAACGCTTCTCCTTTCTCTTCGATCCTATGGTACAATTTACTCCTCTTTCAATCTTTCCAGAGTCATATGCGTCAATAACTCCGAACTCATTAGTTCCGACGTCAAGAAGTTATTGATAAAAGGCTAATCTGATAAAGCACAGCGCACAAGTACAAAAAGTAGAAAAAGTCACGAGGAACGCAATTATGTATAAAACATATTGCAATCTGAATTGCATAAATCTAATCATTCGTAAAAAATCCTGTTTGACGCGACAATTATGAAACTGGAGGATCAAATAAAGGAGTGACTTATACCGCTCGACGAGTACATTTTTCTTGTAATTAACTAGTGAACAAAAACGCATCGCAAAAAACGGCGTTGACAAAGTCAAAAGCGTTAAAATATTTTGAACATTTCAACAGATTGCACGATTCAATATTGACGGCGATTGCGCTCGTCTTTCACGACATTACATATCGGTATTACGAAATACTCGAATACCTGCCACCAAATATCCTCGTAATATCTCAATATTTCTGACTAAATATTTACATCGATGCGTTTTACAGCTTCAGTCTATTAAGCTTCGCAACCGCGATTTTGAGTCTTTGCGACGGTTTTCTCGCTCTTCGCGGCCACTAACACAGAATCATCTTTAACCGGAATGCTTCCCTACTGAGCGGGAGGTTGAGGCTCACTGGACATATTCGGATTTGGATATGGCAGGAACGAATAATTGGGATAGGGCGGCGGAGGATGCGGAAATGGTGAGTAGTAATTAGGAGGATGTGAAGAGGGAGGAGCATATCCTCTGTGCATGTAGGGATCCGTCGGAGGTGGCGGACCGTGAAACGCTGAGTACATGCGGGCGTAATCTGTGTTGTAGCTCGGTCCACCGTATGCCGGATAACCGGGTGCTCCTGCAAATTTAACTATTAATATTCTATCTAGTAAATTAAATTAAATAGAAAAACCTTGACACGATTTTTTAACACAAAATCTTTTTAGAAAAACTAAAATAGCATGTTAAGTTTATTTAAAAAATGATAAAATTGTATATTATTTTTTATCGTACAAGTAAAATAACTTTACAAACTTACCACCTGGAGGATAAGCTGCGGAAGAGCCAGGCGCCGGTGGATAATGTTGCGAGTACGGGTCATAAGGTCCCGGCGGGTATGGTGCTGGATACCGCGTACTAGTAGGATGACTAAATGCGGTAGGTATATGCGTCTCATCTCTTGTCGACGAGGCCACTGTAGTAGTCGTGCTGTCCGTACTCTTAGACTCCGTCGCAGAGTTGCTCGTTAGCGTTTTGGCAGTAATGCTCGGTATTTGAGAAGAGTAAGCGGTAGGCACGTTCATCACGTTCCTCTCGTCCATAGGCTTGCCTAAGTCCGGCTGAGGCTTTGTCGCGTCTACTGGCAGTCTATTACTCGGGTTTGCCGTATGCGGTGGAACGCCGGGAAAGTAAGTGCCATAAGGATTAGTTAACGAACGAGATCGCGGATCGCTATAGTCATAGTATCTTGGATATTGAGCGTAAGGGTATCCCTGGGGAACGCTCGGTGTCGAATCACTGTGCATCATGTTATCTCGCATACTCGGAGTCGGTTCAGCGGTCTTCGGAGAAGTAATATTCGTGCTAGTACATACCGAAGCAGTTGACGTCGCGTTCGAGATTGAATCAGCGATACTTTTAGGAGTTTCCAAGCCTCTTGCAGATGCGGACGGTACTGGTACACTTGATGGTACCGACATGCTCGATGATACCGGTATACTTGACGATATCGGCATGCTCGATGGTATTGGCATGCTCGATGGTAACGGCATACTCGATGGTAGCGGCATACTCGATGGAATCGGTATACTCGACGATACGTTTGGTGACATGCTCGATGTCACCGGTATATTTGACGACATATTTGACGGCATACTCGATGGCATACTGGACGATATCGACATGCTTGGCGGTATATTCGGTGGCATGTTCGACGATACCGACATGCTCGGTGGCATGTTCGGAGGCATACTCGATGGTATTGGTAAATTTGGTGGCATTGACATAGTCGATGATATCGGCATTGCTGATGGTACTGGTTGAGGCGTTAAGAGAGAAGGCATAGGACCGGTAGTGTGCGATTGTGCCGCCACTTGTGATGTCATCTGTGGTATCATTTGCGGCGTCACTTGAGACGCCGCTTGAGACGTTTCCTCAATAATTATATCGTCATTAGAAGTTTCTCGCTTTTCTGTTTGACTGTGGAAAGATCGACTATAATTTATTAATGTATCCGGCTTAGAAGGTTCTTTTTCTGACGACTGTTTATCAGTAGTTGAAGGTATTTCTGCTTCAGAATGATCATGTTGTGTCTGAACGCCTTGTGCAAGAGAAACTGTATCGGTCGCATAAACCTGAGTACCTTCCTCGGAAGATTTTGGCAGAGATGTATCTGTATCCGAATTAGTGGTGCGAGTATGATTAGAAGGACTATATTCGGTATTCGAGCTCACTTCTGCAACCACGTCTTCCAATCTAACTTCCTCAACGCGTTGTTCGGTTCTTAATTGACCATCGGAAGAATTAGAGTTGTCTCCAAGTGTAGAATGATCCATTGGTTCTTGCTTGACTTTAGGTAATCTCGACAGCGAAACTTGATTAGTCAGGTTCATTTGACTTAAATAAGGTTTAGCCGTCGCTGTGGCAATCGGTTTAGGTCTTTTAGAAATTTCTTTATCTCCAAATGGTTTGTAACCCGGGCTCGGTGATGATTTATGAAGAAGTCGGCCGCCAGCTGGATTACTTGAAGATGACTTGGGTATTATAGAAATAGCCGAATTATTTCGCAAAGGGAAACCAACCTCGGGTTTAGAATTTCTTTGTATAATCGAAGAAACTCCTGCAATACAAAATAATAAATTAATTTCAAGCAAATATAAAAAAAATGCAAAGTTATATGCAAATTTATACGATAAACAATCGTTCGTCGTTCTTCTTAATTTTAATTGTAAAAAATCACCGCGATAAACTACCGTCATTCTTTCGGTTGTTCGTTTCTCGAGTGATAATAATTATAAAATTAAATTATAAATTATATCTTAATTATATCTAAATTATAAATTATATTTATTAAATTATAAAATTATAAAAATAAACTAATTATAAAAAAAAAGAAAGGAATAAAGAACGGAAAATGTTTTAATTTAATCTAATTTACAAATGTAAGTAAACCGGTAACACAATTGTAATTATTAATATAATTAATTAATGTCCGAATTTAATAACGCGCGCGAAACGCGCGTTCTAAAACCTCTAGTATTAATAATCAAATTGATTTAACTTACCTTTCTTTGGCTCTTCTTCACGCTTTTGTTGATTCAATTTAAGCGCAGTGCGAATTGCTATAATTTTGCCGGACTCGAGCTGCATGTAAATGCCTTTTGGACTCTTTAGTACCATAACTCGTTGGCCCGCTTTTAAAACAATACTTCCTTTATCCGGAGAATTAGTTGGTATAACTACATCTAAAGGTAACGTCATTTCTTGTGCACTCATTCCTTGTCTCTGCCATACTTCCGCCGGAATCCATCTGCTGCCTGTAACGCCTCGCGGATTTAATCCCTCAGCGCCTCGCTGTTGCATAGGTCTAACAGATGCAACGGGCTTTGGCGTCGTGCCACCGTCACCGCCACGAATTGCTCTAATTTGTAATCCACCTGCTGGAATAGATAATCAATGTATATATACAGAGCAAAATTATTTTTTAATTAATATTAAGATTTCGATCTCGAGTATAAACTGTACCTCGCGTAGCTGTATTTCCTGGAACGTAATTATAACTTGGCCGAGAACAATTAGCTGCCATTTTTTCGAGCTCGTAGCCGCGACGGGCCAATCGTTTCTCAGCTTGACTGAGCTTTTTATCTTTCCGATCAACAAGTAAGCTCTCGTGATGAAATGGTTGTTTCGTAAGTAACGAAGAATGGCGCTCTAGCACGCAGTGCATAACTTCGTCCGTATAACTATCCTTTGATTGAGAAAAATCCTGCACCTGGCTGTCTTCTTCCCAATCCCACGATAACGTCGTCGCTTCTTTCAATGAAAGATGCGCGTCGGGATTACACTGATCGACTACGCGATCCGCCATGCCTTGTTTGCTAATCTGTCGGTCATAAATTTTTCTTTCTAAACAATTATCAGTAACTAATCGATAAACGAAACATGGCTTTTGCTGGCCATATCTGTAGACTCTGCACACTGCTTGCGTATCGTGACAAGGATTCCAGGAGGCATCAAATACAATCGCGCGATTTGCACCGACGAGATTGATACCTAATGAACCAGCTCGTGTAGAAACAAGGAAGAGATGAATCTTTGGATTATTATTAAATTCGTTGATTAATTTTTCTCGCTCTAACGCGCTCGTACTTCCATCCAGCCGGTAATAATTTACGTTTTTAATCCAAGCATCGGTTTGACCATCTGGATGCTTTAAACTATTTCGTGCTAAAAAGTCTTCTATGAGATTTAGTGTAAATAACGACTGCGAGAATGCGAGGACGCGATCTCCCAGTGTAATAGCTTCGTCGAGAATGCAAAAAAAAAGCGTCATTTTTCCAGATGCGTCTATCAATCCAGGGACATATCCTTTCATTAATTCGGTTGCCTGTAAAAAAATTAAATATTAATTTATCAAGATTACAAAAGTTAAAAGTTATTTTAAATAAAAAAAAAACTTTTTTAAGTAAAGAAAAATTTTTTAATAAATAAAAATAAATAAAAATAATTAAATATTTTTATTATTTGATATTAAAATATATTAATAAATTAATATACCCAATCATATGGAATTCCGGGATCTTCCTTCCCGCTAGGGGAGCTCTTGCAATCTTTTTCCTCATCTTTCGTAAGAATTTCGTCGTCAGATTTGTCTTCTTTATCTTTTTCTATCTGATCTTCCTTTTCTTTCTCTTCTTCTTTCAATAATTCGCTCTGATTCAGTCGAGGGCTGTGAGTCGGATTACCTCCGGGTGCCGATCTGGGCGCGGGAGTTGCTGAATTCTGGCGATTCGGTTCCACAGTATAATTTGGTACTCCGCTAAGATTATTCTGATGCAATGGTTGACTTTGTACGCCAATGCTAGATGTCATTTCTTTACTGTTCTTGTCGCACGGCGTACTGGGAGGGTGAGCACCGAGAGATTGCTGTGAAGTCTTTGATTCATCGGGGCGCGAATTTATATCTGTGCCATGGCCAGTCGCGTAATCATACGACTGATTTGAATAATTCTGTGGCGGAAAGTAATTGTTCGGATAACGATTCATGCTAGGATTTATCGAATCTCTATAATACGAATCGTTGCACTGCTGATCTGGTCGAAACGTCTGCGGATAACTGCGCTGCATGTAATAAGATTCATCTTTAATCTGTCCGACTGTCGCTGGATTTTGATGCGAGCTATCTGACGGATAATTCGGCATAACAGAATTTTGCGCCTGCGGTTGATTGGTGTAATTATTATTAGAATTACCAGCGGCGCCTGTATTCGAACGATCGTTCGAAAATTCGTTCGCAGACGAAGCATAATTCGGCGTTTGCTGCGACGCCGCAGCATCCGCTCTCGAATATAGCTGATCATTCTGATTCAAAGATGAATTAGGCTGTTGTTGATTCGGCGGATACGCCATAGATTGATTTTGAGCTACCTGTGTTTGTTGCGGAGCTCCATATCTGTGTACAGCGTTTTGCGGCATCGCAGTTGTGCTTGCATGATTCGATGGATAAGCGGAATGAACTTGGTTTGACGGCGGCACAGCCGGATTTGGCTGATTCTGCTGAGAATACGGTCCTCCTTGATTGGAAGTTGTTTGCGGAATATGATGATTATAATTATGAACCGTATTTTGCGAATTCGATGCCTGGCTTGGCTGATCTGGAGGATACCTATGCGTTTGATTCTGTGCATTCGATGTAGTTTGATTTGTCGGATAATTAGGCTGATTTTGCGGTACGCCCATTTGACCCTGCGGTGCTGGAGTATAACCGCGCATCGGACCTTGAGACATGGACACTTGATTCGATTGGTTCGACTGCATATAATTATGAGATGAAGTTTGCGGCATCGGAGCTGACTGTTGATTAAACGCATGTGGAGTTTGCGGAGGAGCCGGATTCACTTGCGAAGGATAGCCATGCGTCTGATTTTGAAGAGGCACACTCTGTGGCTGCTGATTAGTATATGGATGAGATTGATTTTGTAAATTTAAATTCTGATTCTGCTGGTTTGGCGAAAAGCCACGATTTTGACCAGGCGATGTATTCTGACTCTGCTGCGGTGGCATGTAATTAGTAGTTTGCGTTTGTGCCGTTGGTGTTGGCTGACTTTGCTGAGAGGCTGGATATCCCATCGTTGAATTTTGAAGTGGCTGTGCGTCGTTTCGGGGATACATTGGATTCGTCTGAGCCGGTGTTGGCATGTAATTTTGATTTTGATTAGCACTGTATGAATAATCTTGCATCGGCATATTCGTAGATTGATTTGACATTTGAGATTGGAAGGAAGATTGATTAGAAACTTGAGAATAATTACCAGGCCCTTGATTTATATTTGGAGTATAATTACGTTGTTGATCTTGATAAGAATAGTTTTGTCGTGGAAACATGCCGGGTGCCTCGTAATTATTTCCTTGATTTTGATCCGATCTAAATTCAGATCCAGTTGACGAGCCGCTATATCTCTGAGGATGATTTGCAGATGGCTGTTCGTTAGGCTGGATATAATTTTGCGATTGATTGGCATATCCCTGTGTTGTATTATAATTTGTCGACGTTTGAGTGTACGATTGAAATTGTTGATTTCCATATCTTTGCTGTCCTTGATTATTATAAAACTCTCCGTGATTATATTCTCCGTGATTATTATTATCATTTCTATAATATGTATTTTGATCATTCGAACGATAGTTTTGGTACCCGTGAGGAGGATAAGATCCTTGCGGCACAGAATTTGAATAGCCCGAATTAGACACCGGCATCGTATAATTATTATAATTATTTTGTTTCGGAGCACTGTGCGCATTTTCAGCTTCCGCAGAATTATCGTTACTGGATGACGAAGAAGCGTTTGGTTGTACGCTAGCCGCAGGTTTGTTCTTTATCGTTGTGCCTTTTTTATTTTTCTTGGATTCTCCTTTCGGCTGTCGCGCTTTAGATTTTTTACCACCAGCCATATTTTTCTCTGCTATTGTTTCCTCCAGATCTAAATCATCTTCTTCGTTCGCTTGACGTTTACGAAGGAAATAATATAAAATATCCGGATGATTCCAAATTTTACAGCACACAGCAAATGCTTTCAGCGGATTCGGCACCGCGCGCGTTTTCACAACTTGATTCATAAACGTATCGTATAATTTGCGTTGATAAGCCGTCATCCTAACGAGGAGAATATATTCTTCTTTACGCGGTAACGACATCTGTAACACAGAATGAGATCTTCTCTGTACAAAACCTTCTAGCAACGCGTGTAATACGTGAGCACGATATCGCATTAAACGTATATCTTGTGGCGTGGAATCAATACACTGGCCGTTCTGTATCGGTCTTTCAAACATATTGCAGAATTCGCTTTTCGTGCCTAGGTAATTGGGCCTCACAAAATCCACCATGCACCAGTACTCCAGTAGATTATTCTGCAAAGGATAACCGGTCAAAACGATTCTGCGTTTCGTGCGCATCTGTTTCAATGCCATGCTAATACTCGCATGAGAATTTTTTATACGATGACCTTCGTCGCAAATTACCAAATCCGGTCCAGGATTTACCAAAGCCGTATGCATTTCGTCCAGCAGTCCTTTATTTTTATCTTCCTCTTCTACGTCCACCGTGTCTTTAAAAGGTTGTCCACGTTTTCGTTTCGCCTTATTAGGCTTCTTCAAAGATAATTGTCTATATAATTCATATCCTATTAATAAAACGCCGCCGGTTGATTGCCATTCTTGAATAACTTTTGCTCTTGCATTCATAGTTTTATGCGAATCGTTTAATATATGCAAACGAAAATGCCTCGGACGTACTTCCATACCGACTGGCGCATCTACATTATAAGGCGTTTTCACCTTCTCTATCGTTTCTTTTTTCTCGTCTGTTAATTCCTCCTTCGTTGTCGACGTACCTTCTTCTTTTTTTATCGTCTCTTCCGGTTCTTTTTTCACATTTACTTCAGAGTGTTGAAGTTGCATTCCTCCTGTTAATATATTTTCTTTCTTCGGTTCTCGTTCTAATTCTTGTTGATTTGTTTGACTGCCGTAATTCGCATAAGTACCGGGAATGCTGTTATAATTAGAATACATTGAACCAGGGTGATGATTACCCATTACCGGATACATCGGGGCGGTATTTCGATTTTCCATATCGGGATACATGGGAACACCTTGTGTTCGGTTCTCCATGCCAGGATACATAACGCTGGTAGCTTGACTCTCCATGCCGAACTTTGATCCCGTAATGTTCTGCTGTCCGGTCGGTATACTATGACAATTTATTGCATCTGATTTCATCGGATCGGGAAAACTAGAAAGCGGATTAGAATTCGCGGGGTACAACGGATTCGGCGGCATTTCTCCTTGATGATAATTTGGCGGCATATGCGGTACGTGAGACTCAGCCATATTCTTATTCATCATAGTAGGATCTTGCATGTAACTCGGCATCATATTGCGCTGTTCATAACCGTGATGCGGATTTCCGTAAGGATTCTCTGGCATAACATTCATCGGCTGTTGCGGTGCACCGACAGCGGTTGCTGCGTCTTGACTAAAACGATGCGCGGACTCTGTGCTGATAGGCCGCGACATATTAGACATATCACTTTGGTTGCCACAACTTTCCTCTTTTACTTCGTGCTTCACATCCGTTCCCGGTTCCATTTTAATGTTCGTCGCTTTGGATTGCTGTTTCTCAGCGGTAGTGGCGGGATCTTCATACGGCAACCACATGTTGAATTCTGCCAACCAATTTTGAAGCGTGTTAATGGGCATTATGCAGAGAACAGTCTTGGCAGTGGTGCATCGAAAAAAAATATCGCAGAAACTAGCAACTTGAAGAGTTTTACCTAAGCCCATACTATGCGCGAGAATACAGCCAAAACCACTACTGGTTTTATACCTCTCGATCGTTTCAATAATATTATCAAACAGAAAACGTATACCGCCGATTTGATGCGGCTTAATAATGCGAGCAACTTGCGGTGCTAGAAATACATCCGGCTCAGTCTCAGGATGACCCACGTTAATCAATACCCGGCCGTGTTCGTCTGGAACGTTATAACGATCGTTCGTATGCATCCCCGAATTAGATGGATCGTCTTCGTTGTCAGTTTCCTCTTCGCCGCTAGGATCGCTCAAAACTATACAATCATCATCTGAACTTTCACTCGAACTAGATATCGTTACTACATCTTTACCTTTAGGCGGCCTCTGATATTTAGGAGCACCGGGCATTTTTCGCGCCGTGTGCATTTGCTTCTCGCAACGTATCGCCTCTTCGGCTTCTATGTCGGATAATTCAGAATCGGAATAATAGTCGACACGATCCATCGGCTCTTTTTTCGGCACCACCGGCGATATACTCACGGATGGTGTCATCATGCGGATCCTTTGCTGCAACATATTTGGCGCACCTGAACGATTTGGAACGCGCGAAATAGACGTTTGTGCTCCCTGATAGCCTCCCCTGCCTTTCTGCCAACGTAATCCACTGTCAATTGATCTTCTCTGCATCTGTCCTGTCTGCATCCCGCTGCTCATTTGAGTGTTCTGAGCACCAGCGCCGGCGTTAGAATTTACTTTTAACAGCACAGTGTTTGGCAAACGGACCTGAGTGGACGACGGTGACGTCGTCGACGGAAATGATGACGACAGGGAAGACGACTGCGAAATCATAGTACCAGACTGATTTTGCTTGCCCTGTAAGAGACTGATAACGCGCGTTTGCGATTTATTTTGCCGATTAATCGCTATCTGACGCTGTACCTCGCGAATAATCCTTTGCTGTTCTTGCACGCGTCTAAGACGTTCCATTTCCTGTCTTTGAGCAGACAACGTCGCTTCGTCCAGTTGCGTTTCATCCATCACCTCTCGAATATTTCTTCGCATATTGGCTAATTTTTTCTCCGACTTCAATTCGCATTCCGATGTGCTACCGGTATCAGTACCGTCATCCTTTTTTGATTTCTTCTTTGCGCTGTCAGAATGATCAGAATCAGCATGTCTCTTATTGCTATCAGTGCCTTCCTCCCCCGTGGATTGTCCGTCCGCTTTATCGTTTTCATTATCCATACTTTCTTCATCTTCTGAATCTTTCGATATTGGTTTCCCTAACAGGTCGGCTTCGGATACTTCTTGACCTTCTATAGGTGCTCCTTTAACATAAGATCAAAAAGTATTAAAATACAATAATAATAAAGTAAAAATTATTTTAATAATTATAACTAAATAAGTTTTTAATGCTACATTACTTAATATAAAAAAAAAAATTATAATAAAAACAGTAAATGCATTTTCATACTTACTTTAACATCGTTTATAATACTAAAAAATACTCGTCAGAGCATATTTTTATAATAGTAAATCTCTAAATTTAAAATATATAAGTAAATAATTAATTCATAGAATTCAAAATTAAAATATATAATAAAATTATATCCTGTAGAGAAGATCCGGTAATTGAATTAAGATATGAATTGTTAACTGTAATAATTTAATTTCATTATCATTATACAATTTCGCTAATTGAATAAAATCATATTTAATAAATAATATCGTAAATAAATTTTTTATTCAAAATTTAATTTTTTTAATCACAATAAACGTTATTTAGACTGAGCGCTTTAGCGTGTAACGTACCTTCGAGTGGTAAAGTATCCAAGATATTAACTTGCTCGTCGTCATCATCATCTGGAGATGGATGATGTTGTCTCTCAGAATCCACTCTGACACCGATCTGAGAGTCGATCGTCTCGTCCAGATCCATATCGTCTCCTGAGCCTTCCGAACGTATCTCTTCTATTTCCTCGGATTGCAAAACGTCGAGCTTCTTCTCGTGCTCTCCGTCCGTCGTTTCGCCACTCGACTCATCCGAACTTTCGTCGTTAGTCACCTGTGGCTCAGCACTCATGTTTGCACTCGCTGTTGTCTCATTGGTCATCATGTTTGCTTCACCGGACTTGGGGCCGCTGCGTGGGGTCACACGTTCAATCGTGACATCCCCGATGCGTGTGAGAAAGCTGTCTAGACTATTAGACATGGTGTGCACCGTCCGTCAAGTCACAATCAGTGTACCTTACTGATATGGAATGTCTTACACGTTTAAACACAACACTAATCATCTATTAACTTAGCACCTACATCGTTTAATTGTCATTTAACCGTCATGTCTTTCCTTTCCTGCAATGACACACATGTACATTCTTACTATGTTATTTCAGTTTTGACATACACATTAAGAAATTTTTATATGTTGACAAAGAGATAAGATGTAAAATTGCAGCTGTCTTTGAAAACAATACATTTGTAGTATTTTTTAACATAATTAATCGTTAAAAAAAAATTATTAAAAATTAGCAAGATGTAATACAAACTTTATAAAACAACTGTATAAAATAAATGCTTTTGATAAATCAAAAAGCAGTTTTGTAGCAAAAGATATTGGAACTTGTCCTGTTTAAAAAGCAAAGCTTTCTAAGTTCTCAGATTATTCCGACATGTGATGTTTAAATGTTAAAACTACAGGTACCATTCTAGTATTGTTTGACGGTATGCTTGGCACTTGTGAGCATCTTATCCTTTTTTAACATTTTCTAAAACAATGAAAGAAACATAGAAATAATTATTTAGAGAAACATTTATGAGTTCCCGCGTTCGTTTAAAGAAACGCAGTTGTAAGATAAACGAAACTCTTTTTTTTATTCGACAAAACGTCTCACCACTGACGGCAGATCTCAACCGATGTCGTTCCGTCGAACGAGTAGCTTCAGCCCCGAATGCAGGACATCGTGCACGTGAATCCTACAGCCCGAGCACGTGTCCGAAAACGCTTCACGATGACGACAGTGGAACGTGGAGCACCGGGGAGGGGAAGGAAACTATAAAGATAGGTGATAATGGGTGATAGGCCAGAGCGTTTGTTTATGCCGTCCGCGCGGCGGGTCTAACTGCAGCCTCCACAGCGCGTCCTGTGCACCGTTTCACGTTGCAAACGCGTCCTGACGTCTTTCTCCTCCTCTCCTTGCGATCAGCAGCCTGGTTGGCGATCACGCGCGCGCGACGGACGCCATGGTCAGCCGTCGCGTTCCTCGTTAGCCTAGTGGTGGCCCTTACCGTCTCACGTCCGATGAGCTCGGGCACGCGGCCGGGTCGCTCCCATGCCGACGGCGGTGGCTGAGGACGAGTTCCGTGTTCGCGATGCCGCGCTGAGTCGCGCCGTGACCGAGCCGAGCTGTCCAACCGCGTCCCGCCGCGGCGCGCCGCAACTTCACGTCACTTGGCCGCCGCGCCGCTATTATTCCCCGCGCGCACCGCACTTTAGGTTAACGTCGAATAACCCGGTGCGGCCGCGCGCACGCACTTCCGAGAGCACGTACTCCCGTCGACCGGTCCTCGCACCTCACGCGAGCACCCCGCGCGAAGCGTCGGTGGTCGTCGCGGCACCCCGCGGCATTCCTTTTTTTTTTTCCTCACGCGCTCCTGCCCGACGGCGTACTCCGCTCGGCGAACGCCATCTTGGCTGTACTACTACAGGTTCGTTTCTTTCAGCTGCACCGCCGAACTGGTGCAGCTTGGAAAGAACTAACTTCGTGTCACTCGCTGCAACGCCACCGTCACCGTCGCCGCCGAGCTGTGACGTACTACGTTCGTGAGAACTTTGAAAAATCGCATCGAGCTCGTTTATGCTAATTTTCAGGATTAAGATTAGAATTATAATCCTATAGATTAGGATTTTATGTATAATATAATCTATAAATGACATCACATATCGACGTAAATAATAATTGACGTATTAAATGTGCCTGGAGCACGCTCTTATAAAATCTTATAAAGAGTAAAGAAACCTGTAAAAAAATAATCTAAAACGTATAGGAATTTTTATAATATCCTGTACATTGTACAGATAATAAAACAAATTATTAGAAATAGAAACTAATATTAAGAATGACCATTAATAACCATTACTTTTAAGAAAAAAAAGATACATACATATATTCGTTTTTTTTTCTTCTTATGTGTAATATTTCTTCCTATTTCTATATTTTGATTATTCATTATACGCTTGTACCTAAAAAAATAATTTGTGATTTAACAAATTAAACTTTCAGGAAGCTTAAATCTTCTGCGATAAATACATATCTCGATATTATGTAAAAGTATTTATATAAAGCGGACGTACTATTATTTAAAATTTATATAATAGTTGGTATTTTTTTTCTTTTAACATATAAGCTGGTGGAACTACAAATAATTTATCTTTTTACTTCCAGGCTTAATTGTAGCTCGTGTAATTTACTCCACAATCGTTCTTCAATTTAGTACATAATGAACCGTTGCTACGTGGAAGGTATATGATAACGCGAAAGAAAAGCGGAAAACGTAACGTTCGGTTGGCGCAATTCGCGCGCATACGACCGATCTCTTCGTGTCATACGAGCAACCTAAATATAGAGTGACACTGTGGCATTAATTTGTTGAATGGAAAGATAGATGCGTTCATGCTCGAGGGGGACCGAGCATCATTGTGGGGTAGATCGCGACGGGGTACGGCAGAAATCTCTGCATCCGTGCGAGCCCTTCCTCAAAGTCGCGCTCGGCTGAACGTTCAGCTCGTTTTTTTTTTAAAAAAAAGGGGTGATCTTACCCCTATCAGAAGTTCCGCATTCTGTACCGAAGATCTCGAAAGTGATCTCGCACGTGAAGGAAGCGGAATACTTAGCAGGATGCCGAGATAAGGACCAGTGCGAGGATACCAAGAAGAGATACTGGTGCAGGAAATCCGCATATATTAGATGGTAAAATAATTGCGTACGTATCACTTGTGCAATTTCTACGTAAAACGCATTAATTGTTCCTTCGGTAATGGATCTTTGCTTCTTTGAAGTTACGTAAAAATTATCTGAAACAAAATATAAACTGTTTAATAAGTTGTTATGTTAACTGTTAATTGGCTGAAAGCTTTGATTGAAATTTAACATAGCGATTGAAATTTTAGTGTAGCGATTACTCTGTGCGATTTTAAAATTCTTAATTAAATAAGAAAAATGAGATCTTACTGTTATACGGTGTCGTCGTCGCTGAATGTGCAATATAAGACACATTTATTGCGACACCGCACGGTGCACAGGACACCATGAGTTGAATAATAAAATAGGACAAGGTTGTGACGATGAGAACGCATTCGGTGAACGCTATGATTCCCGGAAGTGGCTCGTTATTCATCGTCCGTCATCATCAAGACCCTTGTCTACTATAATATGTCATACCTTGTACGCGCACCTCGCGCTCGTGCGCGCGACGACGATGACCGCGGGTATTATCACGAGAGAACGCAAATTTAATCTATTATTTATATTACGGACTTATTGCCAGCCCCTCTGTACTCTTCTCGAACCTCTTGTAACACGTCCGGCCACTTTTAAAGGGTTTCCTGTTTGTTAAGGTCGGCGCAACTAGGTAGGACGAGGTCGCGTTACAAAAACTTCCTATTATTATTGACGGCAATTGTCAATCAGCCCTTCGCTCTTCCCTCTCTTTCCACTTCACCATCGGATTCAACAGCCGTCCCGTTCTAACATTTGAATCAGAAAGAAGAGGAGCAAGTTACACACAGTTAGCGAGCCGATCTCCACACGCGGTCGGCCTGTTAGGATGAGGTGAGTTTTTTCAATTCCGATTTTGTCTCGCGATTTCGTCGCCGCAACGAATAATGCCTTCAAGGGGATCGACCGGCCGTCCCAAGGTAGACAGATCCACTAGTCCTCTGCCGAGAAAACCGGCGGCAAGCCCTGTGAATCCGGTGCAAGAACTGAAGGCCCTCTTCTCCGAGCCAACTAGCAATAGAGGCCCCAATGGCGAGAAAGAATCAGACTTCCGATTCGAGGCGATACAATGTCTGCGACAGTCCTCGATTATTAAGAGGTCTTCGCTCATTAAAGCGTTACCGGACCGAGGAATCTGGAACAGCAAGGTAAAACGTCGATCAAGATTCAATCTAAACTGATTGTAATTTATAAACATAATTTTCACATTCTTTTTTTTTACAGGTCGAATTTATTTTATCCGTCGTGGGACTGGCCATAGGTTTGGGTAATCTGTGGCGATTTCCATACCTTTGTTATAAGAATGGCGGCGGTGCTTTCATGGTGCCCTACTTCATCGCGCTCGCGCTGGCCGGTATACCCATGTTCCTGATGGAACTTTCTTTAGGACAGATGCTGACGATAGGTGGTCTCGGTGTTTTTAAAATAGCCCCAATTTTTAAAGGTGACGTTAAAAACGATATTAATTTCATTGAGATACTTTTACGAACAGTAATAATATCGATGCTTGCATAGGCATTGGATATGCGACCTGCGTGCTTTCTTGCTGGACTAATATATATTACATTATCATCCTCGCTTGGGCACTTTTCTATTTCCTGGTCTCTTTACGTCCTGGTAAGTTTTATACATAATTAAAAATAGAGTTATTCAAAGCACTGCATTAATCGAATATAAATTTTAATATAGATGTACCTTGGAGAACTTGTGACAACTCGTGGAACACGCGCTATTGCATCACGCCCGACGAACGTCTGAATGTAACATGCTGGCAAACGGATTATTGGCCGAATAATGTTTTATGTTCTACGTCTCTTGGAAATTTGAGTCACGAACTGCTTAAAGATCCAGTCAAGGAATTTTGGGAGTAAGTAACTGGCTCTGTAAATGTTTGCATTAATTAATTAATTAATTAATTAATTAATTAATTAATTACAATAAGCTCAAACATTATCATTCGCGTCTTTTGTTACAAAAAGGAGACGCACTCTACAGATCTCCTCCGGCATCGAAAACATAGGTAATATAAGATGGGAATTGGCCGGCACACTTGCAGTCGTGTGGATAATGTGCTACTTTTGCATTTGGAAAGGCGTTAAATGGACTGGCAAGGTAAAGTAAATTATACTTACGACTTTATCATTTCCGGACATAGCGAGTAAATTAATATAATGTAATACAGGTCGTCTATTTCACCGCGCTCTTTCCGTACGCCTTGCTGGTAGTACTCCTTATACGAGGTTTAACGCTCCCTGGTGCTGCGGAAGGTTTAAAATATTATGCTACGCCAAATCTGTCGAAACTCGGCGATCCCGAGGTAAAATCATCGATTTTTCGTTTAGTTACACTAAAATGTAAATATTACAATTATTGTGCGTATAGGTATGGATAGATGCAGTAACACAGATATTCTTCACTTACGCTCTTGGCCTGGGTGCATTGGTAGCTCTAGGCAGTTACAATAAATTTAATAATAATGTTTACAAGTAAGAGTCTTCTACGAATTATGTTCTAATCGTTCTTCTCACTTTTTCTTTTTTAAAAAATTGTTTTTGTGTAAAGCAGATTATATATGCTAATTTTATCCGTATATTACAGAGATGCTCTCATCGTATGTGGAGTGAATACTTGCACCAGCTTGCTTAGCGGAGTAGTTATATTTTCCGTAGTTGGTTTTATGGCACACGAACAACAGAAGCCAGTGGCCGATGTAGCTGCTTCTGGTAGCTATTAATTTTTATTCTATCTTTCGAATTATATTGACGCAATAATTTTACTATATTTGTTTCGATCAGGACCTGGTTTGGCGTTCTTAGTTTATCCTTCGGCAGTATTACAACTACCCGGGGCATCAATTTGGTCGAGTCTCTTCTTTTTTATGCTCCTTTTAATAGGATTGGACAGTCAGGTAACGTACGTTCATCGAATTCAAGGATAGATATCCACTCTATTAGAATTACTACGAATTATAACGTTGATGTTAAAAACAAGTCATATTCCAGTTCTGTACCATGGAGGGCTTCATTACCGCTGCCGTAGACGAGTGGCCGCGAGTGCTTAGAAAACGGAAAGAAGTGTTCATCGCAATCGTATGCTTGATCTCCTACCTAATCGGGCTTCTGTGCGTGACGGAAGTAAGTATTAGTACGCTCGAATAATAAAGTTTCTATACAAAAATTTAAAAAATATCTTACGTGTAAATTAAGATCACCTTAGATTTATTCTAATTGATGAAAACTAATGTTATATCCAGGGCGGTATGTACGTATTTCAATTATTGGACACGTACGCTGTAAGCGGGTTTTGTTTACTCTTTCTGATGTTCTTCGAGTGCATCTCCGTCTCATGGGCATTCGGTGTGGATCGCTTTTATGAAGGCATACGGGATATGATAGGCTATTATCCTTGTTTCTGGTGGAAGATATGTTGGACGTTTACCACACCTGCCATTTGCGTGGTAAGACCTCCAATTTGCTCCAATGATTCAGAAATAGCATGTGCCACTTTCTGTTTATAACACTTTATATCGTGTATATATAGGGCGTTTTTATCTTCAATATCATCAAGTTCGTCCCTGTGAAATATCTTACGTATGAGTTTCCATGGTGGAGCCATTTGCTAGGATGGCTTGCGGGTCTTTCCTCGATGTTATGCATTCCAGGCTACATGATTTACATCTGGAGCGTTACACCCGGAACTACCTCAGAAGTACATAACATCGTGAGTTAAAGAATAAATAATATGATAATAATGATTAATTTTTTTTAGAAATATCGGAAATTGATAAAAATAGAAGATGATATTGCTGCCTTACGAAAGAAACTCAATCCAATCAAAGCCGCTGCCATCGACGTGGAGTTTGAACTATAAAATCGCATCATGCCTTCTTTATATAGATTAAGCGATATACGATGATGAAATATAGGAGAACTCATAATGGGATGTTTGCGGTTCAGAAATATGTCACATTTCATTAGTATAGCACCGAGATGAGGTATCATGTGCGTTTTACTCTTTCAAAGCGCAGTCTCATCGAAAAAAAAGAAAAATGTCTATTAATTAAATTAATCTAATATATATCTTATAATCTGCTTCTAATATACTATATAAAAAAATAATAATAAAGCTATACTTTACAATTTGTCTCAATATTTTGATTTATGTTCCTTTCACCTCACAGGTATACATCCTATGCATTAACAAGAAGATGCTAAAAGTCTATTTGAGACAGCTTTTAGCTTAACTGATATAAAAATCAAATATTTAATATTCCAAATAATTCTAGATGTCACATACAGCTAACTGTAAAGATTTTAACTTTTTTTTTGCAGCTATACGTCCTTATTCTGCATCTGTTTAATGCGTACAAGAAGCTGCTCTTTCCACTGTTCTTCCGAAATTGTGCTCGCCCATTGTGGAATGGAAGATTCAGGGAGAGTAATGGATGCCATTACAGATTTTACTTCTTTAATTTTTGTTGCATCTAGATCAATGTCGGAACGATTGTGCTGACTGGACCAGACCTCCAATGTCTCTGAAGAACAATTCTGAAATATTACAAATAAATTTTGTAATTGTTTCTTAAATGTACTGTTCAAATACTTATAAATACTTAATGAATTTTTGTTAACATTTTCATAGCAAATCATCTTACAAGACTTACATCCTCAGTTTCAGTTGTTGAACTTGCTGATGCTTGACCAGATTCACCAATTCCAGGTAACCATTCGTCATTCTAAAATGTAAAACAAGCGTTTTAATTAAATTTAAAAGTTCTTTTTCTCAAGGAAAAAAAAATACTGCTACTTTTTGTGATGTTAAAGTACCTCCTCCTCGCCTAAAATAGGATCGGCATCAATAGGAACTTGGGATAATGGCATATATCCTGCCATACCCATATCATCATCATCGCTTTCCTCTTCATCATTTGCTACTCTTGCATCCAGGATTGCACTGGAAACTGTCAGACTTTCCTGAGCAGGTTCTTGCGTCGGCTCAGGTGACATGATGCATCAACGTAAGTACAGTTAACTCTAAAATAAAAGAAAAATTAGCGCAAATATAATTTTAACATACATTATTATCAACGCGACATTTACAAATACATTTCTCAAACATCGATAATATCGATACCAATATACGATAACGAAAATTTGATACGCCGCAAAAAGAAAAACAGTTTATTAGACAATTTATTAATACAATTCAACGAAGAAAATTCCAAGCAACCGACAAACAAATCAGACCACGATAACGGAAGCAAATTTCAAAAGAGTAAGGAATTAATGTCGCGAATAAATCAACGTTTCGTTTTCTTTTTTAAACGATTACGACACAAATACGTACGCCGATAAATCGAAAGGAAACAATCCAGCATTAAACTTATCCATTTATTTATTTATTACGTACCATTACATCTTGACAACTCGATCTAACGTCACCTATTCCTGTTGCTGAGATAATATGGCTACGGCTAGCCAATAGACGGCGTTGTTAACACAAGCCCAGTAAGGGCTATCGCACATGAAATGCATAAAAAAGCCGATTGGCCCATTGGCGAATACACAAGAAAATGGACCAATCAGCTTTCTCATGCATACGCTTATGCATCATGTGTGATGGCCTTTACTTGTGTTAATTACGATGTAATTCATCGCACGTATCAATTTATTGACCTGTTAAAAATATTTATACACGTCAAAAGGTAATTAGTGACAGTATCGTGGATTCATAAGATCGTTTTCGAAATTTAAAAACTTGTAAATTTATATAAGTTATATAGATTTTTATATGCACAACCTACTTACGGATGAAATTCAATTGTCACAGTAAAAGAAAAAGAGCTGCGTGAAGCACAATCTGTCGAAGCACGTCCGAAGATTACATCGAAGTCACTCTCCTCGACGATCGGTATTGCCGGGCGTAAAACTTTATATAAATTTGTTATCGAATTATTTCGGAGGGGGCAGTCCGGCCAGTTTTTCTCCAGAACAAATGAAGTTCTCAAAAAACACGCGACTTCATTGTAACGTCCACCTTCACTTTGACACGTCTCTAAGGTATATTCTAAAAACTCCGACGCGTACGACATGTATATTACCGTTTGAAAGTTTACGTATAACATAAATTATTAATCTTGCAGGTTTCTTAAACTTTATTAAGTATATCAATTCTTAATTTTCAGAAAGCTGGAACCGTACGTATTGGCGCTCATCGTCGTTTATTTCGTTCCTAATCTATTTCGTAATTTTTCAGGTAAAAATGCGCCCGACGTGCGAGGAAATGCGATTGCCGAAACGCGCGTTAATGAATCGAAGAGGCAGCAGCGGTGGCAGCAGCGTTAGACGCTCTTATCGTATTCCGACAGCTGGTGGAGGAGCAAAAAGAAAGGCGCGCGGGATGAATGACGGGCCCAACGTTAAGCCGAGCAAGTTAAAGTAGTAATCCGGTGCATCTCGCGGAGACGGGACTGGTATGTCGCGCAGCATCACGCCCGGAGACATGTCACAGGTCGTCGAGCTTTTCGTCCTTTCCATCATCCTCCTCGCTCAGTCAGGTAATCAACGCTGGCCTTAGATATCGCCTTGGGACCAATAGAAAGCGAACTTCTTTCGCTGGCTCCTTCTCCTTTCCCCTCCGTCGCCGAATTTCGCTCGCGACAAGCGAGTCTAATTGAACCTGGACTAATCTATCTGGTTAATTACAGCGCACCCGTATCCGGAAAGCACACAGTTGAATGATAACGTTGCGCGGGCGTCGATCGTCGAGACGGTGTTAGAACACGAACCGGCGACCTTCAAATTGTATACCAGGTTCGTAGTTCTTTTTTTCCTCTTTTTTTTTTTTTTTTTACTGTGACAATGATTTGCAATTGTCATCGTTCTCTACATCTTGGTATGATTTTTTAAATAACAGCTGTATATATATAGATATAAAGGGTCCGGTTAGAAGAGGACACGAAAAGGAGGCAGTCCATGCTCGGCTTGGGGGTTGTGCAGGAGATATTTCAGCGTTTGCACACGGCGATCAAACCTGAAACTAGATTGCATCATATGAATTGCGTGGTCACATTTGTTCTCCTCGATGTACGTCGGATGTTCGTTTCCCTTTATTTCCTGAAATAATTATTTTACATGCAATCGGCCGGAGGAGTATCTTGGCGCCGATCGAGAATCAATCACACGCCGACGCGGCTAATTTCTATTGCACCATGGCACCGCTATCGCCGGCTTGCTCCGTAGAGGATGCGTCAATTTTTTAATGATACGTGCAATCAGCAGGCATTCTATTCTCAGCGCTGACGTTCGATCGACTATCGAGTGTCGAGGCGCCGCGCCGCGTTGACGCCTTAATATCTTTGGATTGACTCCCGCCTTCTTTTTTTTTTTCTTTTTTTTTCTTTCTTTCTTTCCGGCAAACAAGAAGATTGGGAAAGGCGCTTCTCACGACATTGTTCTAATTTTTCTCTTTATCACGTCCGAAGATATGAATGACAAGTCGAGGAAACTTAAACGCGCGACAAGCGCGTCTACGCTTTTTGGATTGGAATTTTATCGTTTAATATATTCAGGATGCATCAACGTCGAAATGAGAATATCTTTGTCTTATACTATTCTATCGCTTTGCGCAGGGAAAACCCTTTCGGCGAAGAGCAATTGTTCCTGAACAATACCGAGGTGCTGTATGCTTCGCATTTCAACGAAAGCCGGCCGACGAAGTTCATCGTTCATGGATTCAGCGATACCGGAAGCGAAGGCTGGATACGTGATTTAATAGACGGTGGGTGGACTTAGGTATTGCGTCATTATACTCGTGTTCTTTACCACCACGCCGCAGTTACTTTCGCAAACAATCAGGGTCAGCCTATTTCGGTAAATACGGAATCGACGTCGTTGTCAGTTCAAGGGTCAGCATGATAACGGCTAATTAATCGTTTTGCAAGTTTTTATTCATTTTCTTTCTTTCTCTTGTCAGAAACTTTACGGAAGAGTTCTAAGTGCCTTTTTATATCGCGCGTAAATTTTTTTTTTTCCTCCGGTAATCCCTTTATCTCTAAAGCATCACTTACAAATACGTACAACGAACATTTTCTTTTAATTTATTGAGTGATATAACATTTAATTGCATTTTTAGCGTATCTGCTTTATCAGGATGTGAACGTGGTGGTCGTCGGATGGGGAATCTTGGCATCAGACGCCTACCCGGTGGCTGCTAAGAACACACGTCTTGTTGGTGATTACTTAGGCCAGTTCTTGGATTTCTTAAATCGAGACTCGAATCTAGAATACAAAGACGTGCACATCAGTGGTCATAGCTTGGGTTCTTATGTGGCGGGTTTTGCTGGAGCTTATCACGATGGACGTGTCGGGAGAATAACAGGTAGATTATACAAATACGCTTGAGTTCGAGGCTATTAAGAAATATATATAATTTTTAATGTAGTCGTTTATTATACGATAATTTTGTGTGTTAAAGATTTATTTACAATGTTCGTTCTGGACATATTACTGATAAGACAGCTTATGACTGACAGCATTGAGGAATAAATTAAAATGAACAATGCAATTATGATATTTGTTATCGGTATTAATGAATTATGAAAAAATATTATACATATGTCACGAACATAATCTTACGATTTTCCTCGGAAAGGATTGGATCCTGCGAGTCCTTTGTTCGAAACCATTTCCGGTGTCGTCGGTCCAGAATACCGGTTAGATCCAACCGATGCTCAATTCGTTGATGTAATCCATACTAGCGGTCCGGTTTTCGGATTTTTAGCACCGTTAGGACACGCTGATTTTTATCCTAACGACGGCAAGATTCCACAACCTGGTTGTTCTTTTACGCCAACAATAAGTGAGTATTGCCAAATGTTCATATTTAACAAAAAGATTATTTCTGAGTAATGTTTCAATACTTTTTTTCACATTACAGCTTATTGTAGCCATTCGAGGGCTCATCAGCTTATGACTGAGAGCATTGGCAGCACGGTGGGCTTCAAGGCGAGAATGTGCGACAGCTGGGAAAAATACAAGGAGCAACTTTGCGATTACAATCCGGTCGTATTGATGGGCGAATATGCTTCTACCTCGTAAGATATTTATAGATTTGTTTTTAACCTTATAGAAAACTGATTGCAATTCATCACTATTAATCTTTTTCTCGTCTAGGTTGCGTGGCAAATTTTATCTGTTGACCAACGACGCTCCTCCTTTTGCTCTACAATAAACTTTTTCGAATATCGATTTTGACGGATTTGAAAATTTGCGAACCCATGATTACGACTCGAGCGGCGGACACGCAATAATCTGTACTAGTCATTGATAAGTTACTTTATTTATGAAAGCTCTTCGATTCTGAGTGCGTACCAACTGTACGCATCATATCAGAATATATCCTTAATATACGTAATGCTACAATGCATTTGAAAGAGTACAAATTATATTAATTGAGATTACTATTTGAAATCGATATTCTTTTCGCAATAACATTTTCAGTTTTATCAAACTTATAATCTTTTTAATGAAGCCTCTAACCTTGTTTTTTATTCTCAGTCTCTTAGAAATAATCTCGTTTGAAACGAAAGAAATAGAGTACAATAAAATAATAATTAGACAAATATGTGAATCGATCGAAGGAATTAATATTTTAAATCGTAAAAATGCTTTGAATATTTGACGATGCGTTCGACATAGTTTTACTAACGATTGCTTCATTCGCCTTCAAACTGCTGATACAATCTTTGTAATCCGTATACATTTAAAAAATGCCACATAGAAGTTTGAAATTATTGTCTTTATCGTGTCTATTACTTGTTTCTCATGCAAACGACAACATCATGGCTCGAGATTATTTTACGTATAAAGGCGTATCCAACGTCGTTGGATTTTCTTGTGGTAGCCTCGAAAGTGCGTAATAATGTTTCAATAATTAAACATATCTGTGTATAATTATTACCAGCTTCTCCTGCATGACAGGCAACGTGAAATTTGCAAGGACATTCAACGATGTTTTTGTACTTACGTCGCTATGGAGTCTTGAGTCCGTGAATGGATCATCGATACGTACTCTTAGAAAACTTTTACAGAACAACTATCGAAATTTAGGCGTTTATGTGGACACACGATGCGACGGTCACAATTACACTGTAATATATTCTGAGGTAAAAGAAAAAAAAAACTTCCAAAAAATTTTTAATTATGTGTATAGTATATTAATTGCACTAAGATAATATACAGTTATAAGAATATGTAATGTAATGTACAATTATGAAAAAAAAATTATGTGCGTGAAAATGTAACCAGAGGAGGGGAGAGACAGGCAAGGGTCAAGAAAGATAACGAAGTTGTAGATGTTGAAGCAGCAATGACAAAGTTCTTGGTATTAATTTCTTTTCATTTAAGGCTACAAAATCTTTTTGGTTCGACGAGATGCACAAATGGCTAATTTTGGGAAGGAAATTAAACGACACCGTGAGTTTGTTAAACGACGACTCTTTTGGCGTGGTGACCGATATTACAATTGCCATAGAGAATCCGACCGGATTTGATTTGTACGACGTGTATAATCCTTGTAAAGCACGTGGTGGTTCTTTGAATGTAACCGCTTTAGGCTATTGGACCGAAAAGTCTGGCATGGCAATTAGATTGAAGCAGCCGAAATACGAAAGAAGATTTAATTTACACGGCATGAAACTCAAAGTGGGAGTCTTAGTAAGCAATCGATTAATTTTTAGCAGTGCAATTGCTAGTGTACGTTGTGATTTATATTCTGAAAATTTTACAGCTGCCACGTAAGTTTTATAACTTGTCCACGGAGGATATCGTGTTGCATCAAGATATGAAGGCAAAATACGGTCGATCGCAGTTCCTGTACATGATTTTATTGCACATGGCTGATCTTTTTAATTTCACGTAAGTATTTTTTGCAACAGCAAATATATTTTTATGAGAGTCCATACTGTTACTTAAAATAATTTTTTTTAATTTTAATTAAGCATTGAGATCGTGGAAGTGGATCCGAGAAAGCGACAGGATAATTCCGCACCGATGTTCGTTGCTTTTCAAAAGAAAACTGTGGACATCTCAGCCAGCCCAATTGTGATGAAGGCAGAAAGATTACGGTCCGGAGATATCATCGGTCCAGTATGGCCAATGCGGTGCGTAATTTCATGATAACAAAGTGCTGACCGATGCATGAAAAAAAAAAAATTTTTACGCAGATCGTGCTTTTTATTCCGGACAATATCTTCGGCGAGCATGAAGACGGAACAGTTTTTGCGACCATTAAATATTAAAGTCTGGTACGTGATGCTCTGTACGATAATAGTCTCCGCGTTGATTCTGGTAATATTAATCAGACAGGAAGGCATTCGTAGCGTGTCAGAGGGTTTTAACATTTCTATTCTTTTTACAATAGGCGCTATTTCTCAACAAGGTACGCTCTGTTAATTTTCTGTTAATAACTATTCAGTAAAATAATGCACAGGAAATGATAAGCCGTCGATAAATTTATTTTTATTTTTTTCAGGTTCAGTGTTCGTTCCAGTGCATTACGCGGGTCGTATAGCATTTATACACATTATGCTCTTCAGCGTGTTAATGCTGAACTATTATTCAGCGAGCATCGTTTCCGATCGATTAAAAAATGTCGGCATAAAAATGAACGACTCGCTGATTAGTTTAGCAGACAGTAATCTAAAAGTGGCTGCCGAGCAGACGCCGTACGTTCGTTCTTTTCTACAGGTAGATATTCTTACGTACTTGCTGTACATAATCTAATGTGGTGCATCTTAACTTAACTCAAATTAATTTTTTTTTTTTTTTATGAAAGACACCGGAAAAGGAAGTACGGTATTTCAACGCAAAACGATGGGACAAACTGCCGGAATCTAAGCGTTATTTACCACTCGAGGAGGGTCTGGATCAAGTAGCTAAAGGTGGTTTGGCTTATCACACATCGATTGATGCTGCGTATCCGTATATCGAGCGACACTTCTATCCACGAATGATATGTGAGCTGACGGAAGTCCATCTCTTTCGCGCGATTCTTGCCCTTTGGGGAAGATATAGAAGCCCGTTCACTCCGTTATTGAGAATCGGGTAAGAAATACACAAAAATTGACGCTTACAATTATAATTACTAAATTAGTTATTCCTAAAGTCGCATAGTTACTGACTGTGTCGCGAGTTTCCGACCAAGTAGACTTAAATTTCAATTCTTTTACCTGTAAACGAATTATTATTTAACGTTCATTATTGTAGTTTAATTAAGATGTATGACATGGGCATACGCAAACGACAGCTGAAATTTTGGTCTGCGAGGAAACCGTTTTGTCCGAAAAATATGCTAGTCGCAGAACCGCTGTCTATTCACGAAGCTACACCTATTTTCGTGTTCATTGGCATCTCGACCGTACTATCTCTCGCAATTTGCATAATAGAGAACCTCATTTATTGGATATGGCCTCGGTAATGATTGGCGTTAAAGAATTGAGCAATTAAAAAAAAAAAGTAATGCAAGATTTCCATCATTTAATGTCTTTCTCTCTTTTTTTAATAGGTTATTAATGTCTTCTACTAACGAACTGTGGAAGAAATTGTGTTTCCCGACATTGGCGAGAAATACACCTATTTCGCGAGATGAAATATTGTCGCGCGAATGACTAAATCACATCTATACTAATTTGACGCTTATTTAATTAGATTTGATCACGGATAGCTTGTGAGTTTGTTTATTCATTAGATGAACACGGAAATAATTAATCACTCTCATGCGCAACTTGCTAGACTGACTGACAGTGACACGTTTTCTAGTTCTCATTTCTCGATAGAATATCGTAATATTAAAACGATAAATAAAAGATTAAATCTTCGATTTCAAGACATTATAATTAATATTATATCGTTGCTGAAAAATTCAAAGCATGTCGCAACCGAACTCGTGCAAACTTAATCAAACTGAATTTCTATTTCTGTTATTTCTTTCGTATTCGTATTCATACGTACGAACTCAGTGTTGCATAAAATTCGCGGACTTTACTTTTTTGACGGCGATATGCATAATCTGAAATTAAGGCGTGGTGTAATGTACACAGTATTTTTTTTTGTTATATTAAAATTTACTTGTAACGTTGACGCGAAAGACAGCGATTTCATTCGTAATTATTTTGTTAACAAAGCAGTGCGAAATGTTGTAGGATTTTCTTGTGGAGATTTTACAAGTAAGTAAAATGCAACTTATCAATGTCTTTTAACATTTTTGTTCTTTTTTTTTACACGTTTTTTTTTTTTTAATTGCAGGTGATTTTTATTTCCTGAAATCGTTAAGCAGAGCCGGTATCTTTACAATTATTCGCAGACATGATACAGATATCAATATACGACGGTTCTTGAGTACTGATGTCTGGAGCTTGGGAGTGGTCGTAGATTTACGTTGTAATAATAAAAGTGCCGTGACAATTTTTGCTGAGGTAAGAGACTTTATAAAATCAATTTCTATCGATACTATTACAATATTTCTAATTTTCTCATGTAAAGAAGAAAGAAAAGAAAAGGAATTAATAATTTATATTTATTAGTCCTCAAAGTATCGTATGTACGACTACTCGTATCACTGGTTGGTCTTGGGGTCAAAACTGAACAGCAGCGTACTGTTCTTGAACGATAGCGCTTACGGCATCACGACCGACTTAACTCTCGCAATAACAAACGGTAGCGGCTATGATCTTTACGACGTTTATAATCATTGCAAATATCGCGGAGGTGCACTGAACGTGACGAGAATGGGTTCGTGGCAACCGGGAGGCCTTGTAATTACTCTGACTCAACCCTTGATTGAGAGAAGAGCTAATATGCATGGCATGACGTTGAAAATGTCAGGCGTGGTATGTGTCACCGAATAGTATATTTTACAGAAAAAAATATAGAAGAAATATTTAATTATGTTATTATTTTATGTGTTATCGCATACTTTATTTTCAGATACAATATAGGCCGAAAAACATGCGGTTGGAGGATTACATGCAGGACATTAACACCAGGTCTTTAGACAGCATGCATAAGTTCGTGTACGCAATGATATCTCACACCGCTGATCTTTTTAATTTTAGGTATTAATTTTTTTTTTTTAATTAAAATAGATTTTAATTTTGTATTTTTAGTAGTTAGTAATTAATAATAATATTAATAATTTTTTTAAAGCGTACATGCTTCGGAGATAATTTACTGGGATCGTCACAGCGTGCATGGTTTGATATTTGAGATCCTCCAAGCAAATTACATTGACTTTGGAAGCAATCCTAGGATTATGGTGTCCGAGAGATTAGATTATGCCACTCTAGTCGGCGCGGCATGGCCGATTCGGTATAAAGACTTTTCTTTGCATTAAAGAATCGTCAAGTTGAACTTTAATAAATATAATCTCTTTTTTTTTTTTTACAGACCTTGCTTCATGTTGCTATCTACCCCATCGAACGATATTAAACTTGAGATTTTTTTTAAGCCGTTTGCTATTGAAACTTGGTATTTGAATGCTATATTCATAGTATTTTTCATATTTGTAATGAGACTAATAATGAAGCACGAAGAAGAAAGTAAAGAGGAGAAGTATTCCGGTGCTGTAGTTCTTACTATCGGCATCACTGCTCAGCAAGGTATAAAATATTGTAATATTTAACATATATATCGTCTTTAATCATAATTTCTTTTGCAGGGGCAAATTTTTTTCCTGAACATATTCCGGGTCGCATCGCTCTTCTACAGATTGTCATATTCAACTGGCTTATGTATAATTATTATTCGGCCAGCATAGTGTCGGCTCGTTTGAGCGAACCACTCGATATGATGGAAGATGATGTAACAGTTCTCGCGGATAGCGATCTGAAAATCGCAGCGGAAGCTGTGCCGTATCTAAACTACTTTCTTTATGTATGCATGTTTTTGGACACTTAATTATCGTACGCGTTCTAGGATTGTAAAACGTTTCAATTTTTATTTTCAGAAACTTAGCTCGGAATCGAATTATTTCAGAAAGAAACGTTGGGATCCTTTGCCAGAGGCAAAGCGATATCTCCCGATAGAAGAGGGTATGAAGCAAGTCAGCGAGGGTACTCTGGCTTATCATACAGATCCGAACACAGCGTACCCTTACATTGAAAAGACATTCGAACCAAACAAGATTTGCGCACTGACGGAAATCCATCTGTTCAAACAATCTGTCATGGGTATGTACGCCAGCCGCAACGGTCAATTCACCGAATTGGCAAAAATCGGGTAAGTTCTGCTTTTCCTAAAGATTTACTATACTTAAAGCTTCCACTTGAAGAAGCAATTAAGACATTTTTTTTAGGCTATTCAAGATGTTTAATACCGGGTTACGCGACCGACAGATAAAATATTGGTCGAGCAGAAAGCCGCAATGCCAGCTCGACACGTTGTCCACAAGAAGTATATCTATATACGAGACTGCTCCAGCTTTACTTCTGTTAGTTTTTGGCGTACTTAGTGGAAGCATGATATGCGTCGTCGAGAATTTAGTCTACTATCGATTCACAAAGTAAGCTAAAAATACTTACGTTTTAATCTAATAAATAATTATCGTAACTTTATTGCAGAGAAGAAATAATAAGTCGATTAAGTAGTGTTGTAAGTCAAGTAAGTAGTGGTGATGCAGAGGTGGTGGCCGGTACAAGCGAACATAATTTAACCGTACAAACTGTCTCACCTTAGAAAGTAAAATATTCACAAGTCGTTCGTGTGCGGTAATTGGTACATTCGTTAGTGTCTCGTTATCATATATTTATTTTGTGCAAAGGGACAGCACACGGTATCAATTTTTCTGTACTTAATATTTGCTTCAATAAAACTGTGAGCTCACTTTGCATCGTAGAACAGTCTCTGGAGGAACTTTCTCGCGATTACGTTCTTAAAAAATAACCAGGGACAATAAACAAGAGGACAAACAAATCGATTGTAACAGATTCGACTTAAGTTCAAGGTAAGTGATAATAAAGATCGAACAAGGACTTAAACCAGAGAGCTTCAAAACAGAAAAGGGAATAGTGCTGTATAAAAGGTGTCTCGCGAACATTGTAAAAACTTTTTATATATTGACTACATAAATTATTGTTATACTTAGACGCGGCATTCAGCTACAGAACTCAAAGACTATTAATTAAATTAATTCTCTGAAGAAGAATTCAATTCTAAATTAGCAGGAAAACGTGACGAAGTGAACGACGGAAATAACAACGCACCATGTATATGGTTTGTATCACAGTAGCCGTGATTATGCTGTCATGTCAATGGACGTTATGGATGATTCCGAGCTCCACATATAGTTTCCACCGTCTCTAATTCTGTACCCTTATTCTATAAGTTCTAACGACAGTTTTGTGACCGTTACGTTATCGTTACGTAGATATAATAAATAGTAAAAAAAACCTGCGCAACGACAATATAATGATCACAAAACTGTTGTTAAAAGTTACGGAATAGGTTCTTTGCTATTACCTCGGATATAAAATAATCTTGGTTTTCTATAAAATAATGATAAGACGGAATAGGTATGGCATTATCACGACTTCGTAGTGTCTGTACAGTGAAGAAGTGCGCTATGTATCGGATTTTTGTCTTGCAAACATTGTTCGTTGCCGTCTACGCGCAAACCAGCCAAATCGTACATGACTACTTCGTCTACAAGAATGTGACTAGAGTCGTGGGATTTTCCTGTGGAGATATCGATGGTGAGTTGAGTTTCGTGCATAAAAGTTCTTAATAAAGTAATATAAATAACTGATTAAAGTTTCTCTTTATACAGAAGATTTTTTCACTGTGAAACTGTTGAACGGCGTCGGAATATCTACGGCAATTAAACCGGCTGGATTACAAATCGATATACCGAGGTACTTGGATACTGACCGAACTCTAGGTGTATTTGTGGACATACGATGCCCGGATCAGAATATCAGCGGTATTTTCGACGAAGTGAGAGTTACATAAATTCATTAAAAATCTCTAAAGTGATTATATATTTTTACTTTGAAAATTAAATAGGAATAAAATGTGTATGCAGGGTACAGCTCACCGTATGTTCGATTATTCGTACGTTTGGCTGATTTTCGGAAGTAATCTGAACGATAGTCTGCAAAGCTTGAACGACAGTGGTTTCAGTATAGTCACAGATTTTGCGATTTTGCTTTCGAACGAATTTTCGAATGAAAATGAAACTGACTATGACATCTACGATGTATACAATCACTGTAAAATGCGCGGAGGCGAGCTCATCGTTACGTGGATAGGCAGTTGGAGGGAGGATGAAGGAGTTACAATTAATTTAACCGGTTCAAGGATTAACAGGCGACGAAATTTTCATGGATTACAGGCGAAGGCTGCAGGAATTGTAAGTCTTAAAAAAAAAAAAAAACGCTACTTTTATATTATATTTATATGTATGAATGATTATATTCGTAGGTGCTGAATAGACCGGAAAACGTGAGTTTGATAGAATATTTGGAGGGCGATGGCCTCGAGATCATGGACAATTGGCCAAAGTTCGGACATACTCTTCTTTCGCACGTTGCCAATATATATAACTTCACGTAATTAATTTTTAAATATCTAAATATATGTATATAATGTATAGTCGCATAATGCATAGTCGCTTAATGAAGTTTTCGTGAGCAGCATGGAGCTCATCGAGATCAATCATTGGGAAAAAAACGATAGTAACGGTCCTTTGATGAGTACCTTGAAGAGAGATGACGCCGATTTAGGATATTATCCATCCATTCTGACGATCGAGAGATACGGATACGCACGTGTGATATTTCCACAGTGGCCCACGCGGTAAGCAATATGATCAACGAACAAAATAAAATATATTAAATAATAATACAAGATCTGCGCTTTAATCTAATATGCAATTAATTTCTCAGTACTTGTTTCATGTTTCGAACCATACCGGCGATGAAAATGAAACCCTGGATAATGCTCAAGCCATTTGCATCGGATACGTGGTACATGATCGTTGTATACATGGTGATTACAATTGTCATTTTGTCCTGCATACTGAAGCTGGAACGTTTCGACGATTACGACTATAGCATTTCAGCATTAATTACCATTGCCGCGTTATGCCAGCAAGGTATTTATTATGACTGCAATAGTAAAGGTGTAATATGTTCTTTCGTTTTCGTAATATCGGCCAGGTTTTCCTTCTCTAACTGATCAATCAGCGAGCCGAATCGCCTTCATTCAGATCACGGTCTTTGGCCTGTTGGTGTACAATTACTATTCGGCAGCAATAGTGTCAGCTAGATTGAACGAACCTCTTGAAAAGATGAACGATTCGTTATATTCGCTAGCAAATAGTAAGATGCAATTCGCAGCTGAAAGGAACGTTTTTTTTAATTTTCTGTTACGGGTAAAAATTTTGTAAAATTATCTTGCATTTTTCTTTTTAGTTTAATCACTCTAATAAACATAATTGGTTTAGAACCAAAGACCGGACGTGCAATACTTTAAAGATTCTTGGAATGCTGTACCGGAATGGAAGAGATTTATTTCACTCGAGGACGGCGTAGAAAAAATAAAAAAGGGAGGCTACGCTTATCACGCAGATCCAGATGATATCTATCCGTTCATCGAAAATTCATTCGACAAAGAGATGATTTGCCAGCTGACGGAAGTTCACTTGTTACAACCTTCCGAGTTGGGTTTGTGGTCCAATCTTAAGAGCCACTTTCATGAAATTTCAAAAATAGCGTAAGTTTATTGTTACAATGTATTAAATAACGCAATTTTTATTTTAAAAATAAATACTAAATAAAAATTATTAATCTACAGATTATTAAAAATAAACACTTCGGGACTTCGGCGACGAGAGATAAGTCGCAGGTCAGCCAGGAGACCTTATTGCCCAGACAGCGAAATCTTTGTATCCAGTGTGACAATCTACGAAGCAGCTCCGATTTTGTTTTTACTATTCTTCGGCATGATAATTTCACTTATTATATTTGGTATGGAGCACTTTCTCTTCTACGTGATGAATTCAAAACGAGCGTCAGGTATTACATCAGCTATTAAATCAGACATTAAGTCCATAGTTAAACGAAGCAATAAATTAAATATTAAATCAGGTAAAAAAAATGGTATTAAACCGTTCCTTAAAACAGGAATAAGAATTGATAAAAAAAGTAAATTCCCGCTAAGAGATAAACCACCGGTTATAAATAACGTTATTTTGGTGCTTCCAGAAGCAAGTAGACTCTTTGAACAGGTGCTTATGTCAAAGCGATATTAATAAAGGATATGAGAATAAATAAAAATCCTAATACATATAATGGAATCCAGAATATTTAAGTATATTATTTATTAGATAATTATTAGATATTATAATAGCACAATTAAGAATATTTAAATAAGTCCGAAGGGACAGCACGTATTATTACGTATATATAATTATTACTGATGTAATATTTTTCAGTTTAACATTTGCTTTAATAAAGTCGTAAACTTAGCATCACAGAATATTCTCCGGAGAAAAACTTTCCTATACTTTCGTAGAAAACAGCTGGACAATAGAGAGACAGGTAAATCAATTGTAACACATTCGATTTAAGTTCAAGATAATTGATAAGGCATAAAGGCAGGAGGTTGAGAGATATATAAAACGAAAAAGAGAATCGTGCTGTATACGGGGTGTCTCGCGGTCACTTAAAAAATTTGTTAACATGTATAATTACGTAAATTGTCACACAATTTGGACGCAGCGTTCGCTTAAAGAACTAATAAACTGTTAATAAAATAACTTCTATATTAAAGAATAACTCAGACTTAAATTGGTGGAAAAATACAACGAACGAGCGAAGTAACGATGTACCCTGTATATCGTTTGCATCGCAGTAGCCGCTGTGATTATGCTGTCATGTCAATCGACCTTATGGATATTATACATGATGCCGAACTCTGCAAATCGTTTCTATCGAGTCCTGCTATACGTCTTAAATACGAAATTATCCTCGTTTGCCATAGAATAATGGCAAAACTGCATAGTTATAACATTGCCGTGGGTTCGTGGTACATGTACCGAAAAAAAAGATGCGCTCAATGTACAGCATTTTTCTTTTGCAAACGTTAGTCATTGCTGCATATGCACAAACCAGCCAGATCATCCGAGATTATTTCGTTTATAAGAATGTGACCAGAGTAGTGGGATTCTCCTGCGGAGATATGAATGGTGAATTGAGCATATATGTACATATTTATAAATTCTTAATATAATAGAATAAAATGAATAAATTATTACAATTTAAATTTTCTCTTTTCACAGAAGATTTCTTTACGTTAAAACTCTTAAACGCCGCCGGAATATCCACGGCGATTAAATCAGCCGGATCTAAAGTTGATGTACCGAGGTATCTCGACACTGATCGAACTCTAGGTGTATATCTGGACATGCAATGCTCAAATCAAAACATCAGCGGCATTTTCGATGAAGTAAGCTCTATAAATTTATAAAAATATTGTACAATAGGGAACAACTCTTCCTTCTAGAAATTAAAAAGATCAAATCTGTATGTAGGGTTCTGCTCATCGCATGTTCGATTATTCGTATGCCTGGCTGATCTTCGGGCGCGATTTAAACCACAGTTTGCAGAATTTGAATGACAGTGGATTCAGTATTGTTACAGATTTTGCAATTTTGGTGCCAAATGAAAATGATTATGTTCTGTACGATGTGTACAATTTCTGCAAACAGTGCGGAGGAAAGCTCAATATTACGCAAATGGGCAGTTGGCAAGAAAATAAAGGACTTAAGATTAATTTAACCGATTCGAGGATCTATAGACGACGAGATTTCCATGGATTGCGAGCAAAGGCAGCCGGATTTGTAGGTTATGTCTTAAAGGAAAAGAAATTTATTAATTATTTTAATTATTTTATAAATGGTAAAATTCACAGGTGATACATAGGCCAAAAAATGTGAGCTTAATAGATTATCTAGAAAGTGATAGCTACGAGATCATGGACAACTGGGCAAAATTCGGACATACTCTTCTTTCACACGTTTCTAATATGTTTAATTTCACGTAATTAAGTTTGATATATTTAAATATATCTTTGCGTACTGTATAACTTCTTAATGAAAATTTTGTGTGCAGCATGGAACTCATCGAGATCAATCGTTGGGAAAAGAATGACACTAACGGTCCTCTAATGGGAATCTTGAAGAAAAACGGTGCCGATTTGCTTTATTTTCCACAAATTTTGACGGTGGAGAGATACGAATACGGACGTTTGATTCTTACACAATGGCCTACGCGGTAAGTAATATACCATGTTCTGCCTCTCAGTGTACAAAAATAATACGAGATCCGCGCTCTGGTCTAATCAGGTCTAATATGTAATTAATTTTTCAGTACCTGTTTCATGTTTCGAACAATACCGGCGACGAAAATGAAACCCTGGATCATGCTTAAGCCATTTGCAGTCGATACATGGTGTATGATTGTTATGTTCGTAGTGATTACAACTTTTATTCTGTCTTGCATACTGAAGCTAGAACGTGTCGATGATCATATATGCAGCATTTCAGCATTGATTACCATTGGCGCGTTATGCCAGCAAGGTATTTACGTTTATAACGTTACAATGGTAATATATTACAATTTTTATCGTTACCGTAATGTCGATCAGGTTTCCCTTCTCTCAACGATCTGTCAGCGAGTCGAATAGCCTTGATTCAGATTACGGTTTTCGGTCTGTTGGTATATAATTATTATTCGGCAGCAATAGTATCGGCTAGATTGAACGAGCCTCTTGAAAAAATGAACGACTCGTTGCATTCGCTGGCGAATAGTGGGATGCGGCTCGCGGCCGAGAAAAACATCTTCTTCAATTATCTACTACGAGTAAAAATTAATTTTAATATAGTAATCTTATTATTATTATTTTTTTTTTTAATATAATTGTTCTAAAATAAATTTAATTTTTTTCAGAACCCAAATCCGGACGTGCAATACTTTAAGTTCTTCTGGGATATTATTCCGGAAGGAAAGAGATTTCTTTCGCTCGAGGATGGCGTGGAAAGAATAAAAAAGGGAGGCTTCGCTTATCACGCAGATCCAGATGATATCTATCCGTTCATCGAAAACTCATTCGACAAAGAGATGACTTGTCAGCTGACGGAAGTTCATTTGTTGCAGCCTTCCGAGTTGGGTTTGTGGTGCAATCTTAGAAGCCACTTTCACGAAATCGCTAAAATAGCGTGAGTGCATTCTCACAACGTAAGTGTTGCAATTGTTATTTTTTAGTATTAAGCAGAAGTTATTTACATACAGATTATTAAAAATATCCGAAGCGGGACTTCGGCGACGAGAGATACGTCGTCGATCAGCCAGAAAACCTTATTGTCCGACCGACGAAGTGTTCGTCTCCAGTGTAACGATTTACGAAGCGGCACCGATTTTAATTCTTCTGCTCATAGGGATGATAATTTCACTCGTCGTATTTGGTATCGAGCACCTCATGTTTCACATGATGAATTCAAAGCAACCATCAGCTGTTACATCAGAGATTAAATCAGGCGTTGAATTAATCGTTAAACCCGATATTAAACCAGATATTAAACCAGATATTAAACCAGACATTAAACCAGATATAAAACAAGGTATTAAAAAAGCATTAAATTCATCAAACGTTAAAAAAAGAAATGTTAAAAAATAAAATTGACAAGAAAAATAACTTATTGCTGAAAGGACCGCATACAAATAACGTTATGCTTTCTTAAGCAAGTAGACTGTGAAATAAAATCCACAATTTTTATGTAAATTATTTACCAGATCATAACATTAGATAAACGTAGTGAGAATGATAATATTTAAATAAAGTACAAAGTGTCTTCACGATTACCACTTTTCTAAGTCCCGATACACAACGCGCGAGTAGGGTGAAATAAATGTTAAATACAGCGCATATGTATTTCTTATTGTTGATCCAATACTATTATATCACGCTTTAAACGCGTTGAAGAAATAACTACATATAAATAACGTAATAGATAAAAAATATTTCATTATTCTATTACGAATAAAATGTAGTTACTTTTTTTTCTTGGATTTTTTGTCAACAGTGACTGGTGCCGTTCCCGTGAGATCTGCCAAACGCTGTTTTAATTTCAACAATATCTCCACTTGTGGCTTCCACACACTTCCATCTTCTTTCGCTTTTAACTCTCGTACAAGGTTGCCCTAAAATCGCGTCGTAATATTATAGGTTGAGTTCTAAATTATTGATAGAAATAGTATCGTTTAAAAGTATATACACTTAGCGAACGAACAGCAAACGCGATCATTCCAAATAAATCAATCGCTACAAAAATAACACCAACGAATGTTGTGTTCGTTTAATATTCGTTCCCTACGAGTACACACACTTTCATGACCGATCCAATACCTGTTTCGCAATAGCTGATTCTAATGCCGTGGCGTCTGTTAGAGCATCACCGTTTTGTTCCGGTACATGCGTTGGCTCGGCTTTTTTATTTTTCGCAGGCGATTTTTTCTCAGGTACGTTTACATTACCCTTGAGAGAGATCAACTTCTTTTTCAGGTCTAACAAAATTTCTACCTGCGGTTGCCAAACGCTCTTATCTTGTTTAGCTTTTAATTCTCTTACTAATTGGCCCTAGAAAAAACATAGCATGTGCAAGGAGACGGTTTTCTCATTTCATAAAGAAAAAAAAAGATATACTAACTTGTTTTGTAATAGCAGCTTCTAACGTTGCGATACTTTCGTTAGAATTTTTGTTCGCTGCTTTGCCATTATTTTCTTGCTGGCCAGCGTACTGCTTGCGTAACATTTCTATTCTTTGATCTTCGATTTTAGTGAACAATGGACTGGGTTTGCCGATTTTATGCCACGTAGGTAACATGTTTGTTATGAGTTCAGGGATATAGCCGTAACTTTTGTTACTCAAACCTAGTTGAGATCTCAATTGTTTAGCTGTACTGGGCATAAAGGGAGCCAAAAGAGCAGATAACAGGCAGGCTAAATTGCAACAAATTGCAACGACAGTTCCAGCTCTTTTCCTATTAATTTTAAATAAAAATATAATAAAAAAAATTAACGAGAAAGCAATTAAAATAAATGAAATTGTTATACTTGTCATCGTCATTTCCCTTGATTTTCACCCAAGGCTGCTGGAATTGCATGTATTGATTTCCATGTTTCGAAATCGCCAGTATATGTCTCAAGCCATCTCTCAATTTGGCTTGTTCCATAACGTTGATGTAGGACGATAGTTCGCGCTGTGCCAATGCTAATAGAGTCCAATCAGCCTCTTCCGGCTCTATCGGTGGTACATTAGAGTCGAAGAATTTTTCAGAGAATACCAGAGCTCTATCCGTAATAAGTTTTTGAAACTGTTAATAACAGGTTATCGCTATGTTAATTATTGATAACTTACAAAAAAATGTAGGTAATTACAAACCTGTTGACAAAATTGCCAAGATTATTTAGTAACTCGCTGTTATTTTTCGTGGCTAAATCCACCCAATTAAAATTCGAATCTTGAGTTTCGGGCCTAATAAAAGCCAAATAAAATCGCCATACGTCCGCGGGAATACCGGTGTCCCTGGCATCAGTTCCGAACACTCCGATACCTCTGGACTTTGAGAATTTCTTATCTTCGTAATTTAAATATTCTGAAACAAAATAATTATTAAATTAATAAAAAAATCAGAGGGAGTATAAATAAAACCAAAGAAAATCTAAAAAAAAATGTATCTGATAAACGTATTCTTTAGAATTATCGTACCAGTTGCCATTATATGTTTCGTCAATGTGTAATTTTGATTAGCCGATAATAAATAAGCAGGAAACATTATCGCGTGGAATGGTACGTTATCTTTCGCCATAAATTGACACAAATCGACTTTCGTATCCTGAGGAGGTTGCCACCACTTTGTATACTCTTTGGTATATCGTTTTGTAATACTGATATATCCGAAAGGAGCGTCAAACCAAACGTAAAACACTTTATTTTCAAAGCCTTTTACCGGAACCGGTATGCCCCACTTTAAATCTCGAGTTATGCAACGTGGTTTAAGACCGTCGCGCAGCCATGCTTTTGAAACTACTCTCGCCACATTAGACCATCCTTTTTCTACAGTAGCGGAATATTTTTTTAATTTTTCTTCTACCTGCAACACAAATAAGCTATGCATATATCCGCATTTCGCTAAAGATGTATCATCGAAATATTATAATGTAAATTACCTTAGGTAAATCCAGGAAGAACTGCACAGAGTTTTTTACGATAGGTTTAGTATTACACATCTTACATCGGGGATTAATTAACTCGACTGCGTTTACGAGATGACCACAACCGTCGCATTGATCGCCACGCGCATCTTCATATTTGCATCTGGGGCAAGTACCTTCTACAAATCTATCGGCTAGAAATCGATTACAGGATTCGCAATGGAGTTGTTCCACGGTCTCGGTCAATACGTAACCTTCCGATTTAATTCTCAGGAAAAATGTTTGAACGATTCTAAAAGGAATTTTAAAGAAACATATAAAATTTAATAATAAAAAGAAACACCTAATAAAACTAAATAATTTTACTCTGTTTGTTCAGGAGTGGTGGTGCGACCAAAGTAATCGAATCCGATACCGAACCAACGATAAACATCGTTATGTATGTCAAAGAATTTATCACAAATAGCCTGAGGAGTTGTATTCTCTTGTAGAGCTTTTGCTTCTGTCGCGGTGCCGTACTCGTCAGTTCCACTAAAATTGAGATTATTAATTAAAATATTGTTTTCTTTTCACACATTGCAAAAAATAATAATAATTATTATTATAATGTAGCATTACCTTATGTAAAGAGTGTTGTAATTTCTTTGCCTGCAATACCTGTATTAATACAGAATATTGTATTATTAAATTTCGGATTACTATACTTATTAATATTTAAATGTATCTACAAACCTTGCAAAGATATCAGCCGAAAGAACACATCCGATAATATTTCCCAGATGTGGAACATTATTAACGTAAGGAAGAGCCGATGTTACTAATACATTTCGTTCACCTTTTTTAGGCAATCTAAAAGAACGATATATGATTAAATTTAATAATATCGTACGATATAAATTTATTAAATTCGTGAAACTTGCATGGGGTATGACGTTTCCTTGACTTCTAGATACTGTTCAGTAGTCCAATTCTTCGCTATATTACGAAGTTCTTCTTGATTAACGATCTCCACTTCTTTTTCTTTAGTTGGACTATTCTGAAAAAAATTGTTCAGATTTACGTGTATCAAACGTTTGATATTGCTTATAGAATATTTATTAAAAAAATACTTACAACACTTGGGTCACCGGGTACTGGTTCACGGCCTTGGAAATTCGAGATTGTATTAACAGGGAACCAAGAAGCAGCTTCAATGCTTGCAATAGCTTTTACACCTCTTTCCAAGTTAAACATTTCAATGGATTCCTGATTATACAGAATATAGTTAATTATACATATAATATTTATAAGATATTCCAATTATAATTTACCTTAATCGATTGTTGAATAATTGTCTGTCTCTGAATATTAGCTAGCCAGTTATCAATATTTGGCAAGTCCTTGGCAATATCATTTGTGATATCTGTAACTAATATAGTGCTCCAAAGACTTACCCAAATAGAAATATCTGCTGGAGATAAATTACTACATTTCTAGAAAAAAAAAAAAAATTTTTTTAATAAAATAAAACAGGTGATACAAAAGATTTGAGTGATAAAATAATTTTATTACTCACCTCAATTAAGTACTCTTTATTTTTCAGTTCATTATTGAGATCTTTTAGTAAAGACCATAAGTCAGAATTCTGTAGAGCTTTAGAAGTCTTTGTACTCACCTGACTTAATATAGCTGGCTACAAAGAAAAATAGTAATTAAAAAAAAACTGATATTTTATACATTTTCAAAATTAATAATAGGTTTCTATAGAGTTTGTCGATATATATTAATGACTGAAACAATACCTGTAATTGAGAAATTTCCCATTCTAACCATCTGTCAGTGAGGAGCTCTGATTCTTTAGATACGGGCAACAGAAATTGCAGAGCTGAAGAAATGCTAAACAGAGATAATCCTGAGGGTACAGTCAGTGTTGGCAAGCGACCCAAAGTAGAATCTATATAATTATAAAAAAAAGATTAAAGATGTAAACATTCCGAGTGTTTTAAAAACTTTTTAAATTCATTAAAAGTGGAGTTGACTGGCTCGAACGCTGGAAGACGGGTCGAAAGTGACTCACGCATGGCAGAACTATATACGTATGTAATCTTGCGTAATGATGTAGTCTAATATTTCTCTTTCGTTGTAAATTATGCGCGTCAAGACGCAAAGGGGACAAACAGGAAGAGGTTAATGGACACCCACCGCTTGGCTTTAAAATTCTGACGGTGACGGACTCCTGAGCCAATTTAGCCGCGATGATCAGCTTCAGCGCGTTCGGGTTGCCCTCGTTCGTAGAAATGATCATCATTGCCAAATAAATTAATAAATACGTCAATAAATAGGGAAATATGCTAACGCACAACCGCGAGAGACATGTGAGCGACAGGAAACAACGGGAGGCGACATTGGGCTCGATTCCACGCGCAAGGATTGCGTCAGATCGCGTCTCTCTCTCCTATTGGATACTAGCTTTCCATAAATACATAGGCGACGCTTTGAAAAAAAAGAAAGAAAGAAAAAAAAAAAGAATCACCGAAAGTCGAACACCGCAAAGGTCTAAAAAAATTATTTGAGATAAGTTAGAAACACATCTACATCATCTTGTTTTTACTAATGCCAACAAACTTGTTTCGTGGAACCTGAAAAGTATCGTCGAAAGGTGGAAGGTATTTATATTGAAACATTCTAACGATATATATCGGAAATATTAATATATTTTTTTAATATTACAGTATCTTAAGACGTACATTTGTCGCAGAATTTTAATAATTCCAATGATAATTTTAATTTCGTTACTTTATTCAAGATTTTGTCAGTTCTTATTTTATTTATCTACATTTAAGTTTAGAGCCAACTTAAATTGAGAGTGAGACATGTAGAAAAGAAAAAAAAAAATCAACTTGTGAACAGGTCGCTTATACACATCTCAATTTCACACAGATTATAAGCATCATATTTTATCACATCACTATATTATGTACATTCATTTCCGTTCGCTCAATTCTTGCAATTGTTTTGCACTAAACAAGTTAATGTGTTGACTGCCACACGATAGTAATCTGTCCTATGACCAATGCAACTTTTTAGTGGCATTGAGATAACAGTACTCGGTATATCAATATATTTATAAAATTGTAATAGCATTTTTTTATAATAAAAAGTATGTTATTTAAAACATTGGCCACATTCAATGGAGAAAGTTGCTTTAAAATTGTTAAAAAAAAAATCGTGAATATGAATGTACGTATTAATTTCATAACACATTAGTGTTTTATTGTTAATATGCGTGCAAAAAAATTTATATAATGTTGTACGTCTACTAAATAGCATAAGACGAACTTCGCTGGACAGACAACGCATTAAAAAGAATTGTGTGATAAAATTATAAAAATATACAACAACGAAGTCATTATTTTTAATAGAATAAATAAATTCTGTTATTTTTTAACTATTAAGAATGCGAATGAGATCGCGTGTTCGTTTGCTATTAATCGTATTACGTATTTTTTTCAGATTTTAGGAGCGTTACAATTTCTTCTAATAAACTATTTCTCGTCTCTCTCTGCGCGTTGGCTTTCTCTCTTTGCTCTTCCGCGCGTGAATATGCTTCTTTTTGTAAATCCCGCATCTCCATGCATACTTGCAAAACTCCATTTTGCATATAATTAGCATTTTTATTTTTACTATCCATTCTGGTGATTAAATTTCTTAATAAACGTTGGCAGCTCTGTAGATTTTCGATTATCTTTACATTTTGAGCTTCCAATCTGGAATTATGTTGAACAGTCTTTGTAGTTGGTGTTTCCATATTGCTGCATACACTGTTGTTCTTAGCAACCAACGTAACCCTTCGAGTAATATTTATAAGTTAGTTAAAAAAAAAAATTTTCGGTAATTATTTAATTTCGAAGAGTTATAACTTACCCCGATTTTGAATCATCGTCGACACTTAGTTCAGTGTCGTATACATCGTTCGAAAAAATTTCGTCCAAATCTCTGCGAATGCATTTAATGTATAAATTGACAAATTAAGGTAACATAATAATTCTCTAGAAACAAACTTACTGTTCGTAACTGCAGATATACTTTCCCCTTCCATTCCTTCTATTATAGAGCATCATATTCTTATAGGCACGCTTAAGCGTTTTGAATCGATTTTCTACTTGCAGTGGTGACACATTAAAGTTGTTTTCCATCAAACTTTTGGCTATTTCCTGATATGCTCTCTTCATATTTTTCAGTTTTCGGTTTCTCACTAGCTCCTTCTTCTCTTTGTACTCTTTCAGGAAGATTTTTGTCGAGGCGTCGCACCAGGGAAAAATTGCATTTCCACTTTTACTGGTTGTTGGTGTACTAGCCTTTTCATCCTTCAATCTTTCAATCAAGTCCTTATCTCCATCCATTGGTTTCTCATTTTCAGAATCATTCTCAGGCATTTCCCATGGTACAATATCAATGTATATATCTTTGCCATTGACGTTGAAGCACATTTGCTCTGCCTTCTCATCAATCTCTGATATGTGAAGTTGGAATACTATATTTTCTTCTGTAAACACATAATATGATGCTTGAGACACTTTTGTATTAAACTTTGCTTATTGCTAATCGACAGTATACGGCCGCGAGAAACAACGCGCTTTGCGTAACGGTAAAGTAGGTGGAATATAAAAGTTGGAGTAGACAGAATACGATACAATCCAACGTGATTAATTACCTTCGCAAGTAATTGTAACAAATCCATTGCTGTCTAGGATCACCTTGCCTTCTTCGTCGCGACTAAACCAGCCTTTCATCTTCGAAGACGGGACGGCGTCTCGAGCCTCATATAAATCCATGAGGGTCGCTCGGCCGAACGCCTGGCGATCGCACGGTTTTCTTCGCTTTCAATCTCAGCCGGGATCGGCAAAAGCCTTTCCTCGCGGTATCTTATTTTCGCGCTTTATTCCGTTGCACCTTTTGCACCTCTAATATTTCGGCTACAGAAAGTGTAAGAAGGTGCAGCGATTGCAAATATACGTACGCGGATCTACGCAGCTTCGACGAGAACGTACGTGTACCCAGCGAAGAAGAAACAAGGCCGACGCGAGGACGAGAAGCGCGGGAGGGGAGGAGAGAAACGCTTTTAGCCAACCATCCCGAGGGGCCTCGAAGAGTCTACGCGACAATCTCTACACAAAGTGAACGAATAGCACCCAAAATCTCTAGACAATTTAAATAAAAAGTCCCTAAGCAATTTAAATTAAATTTTTGTGATCAAGCCAGAAAAAGCCCAACTCGGAATCACGGCTTCCACGCGTACAGATGCAGAGGCTCGTCCGTGTGAAGCCAGCGCTTCGGATGCCGTCGGATAGAGAAAAAGGCCAGAGCTATACGTTGTCTGTCCTTCTCTTTCGCGGCGTCGCCGGCATTTATCGTAGATCCGCTTCTCGGCAACATCGGCGAGTTAGAACAGAACGAAAGAGTAGGACAGACAAGGTATAACTCTGGCCTTTTCCTCCATCCGACGGCAGCCGAAGCGCTGGTTTCACACAGACGAGCCTCTGCATCTGTACGCGTGAAAGCCGCGATTCCAAGTTCGGCTCTCTGAAGCTGATCTTTACCGGACAAAAATTTTGTCGCTTTCTAGACGTGAAGCTATGCTTGTAACGCTCACGTAGGTTAGATAGCCTCTGTGCGGACGCGCCTTTACAAATCGAAGGAGAGATAATTCGGTGCGTCGCTGACAGGTGGCGACAACGGTACAAGTGGACGCGCAACGGACGCGACGGGCAGTCGATCGTTGGCCGTCACCGCGCGAGGACGGCGAGAGCGTCCTTGGTCCGAGACGCGGGGTTATCCGGTTGCGCGCGCGCGAACGCGATTGGCCAACGAGCTCCTTCCGTTTAAGCACCGCCTACCAGGTGGAGGTTCGAAAGTGTGCAGTTGCGTCCGTGTTGCCTTTACGCCGAAACGAAACGAACGACGGGCGCGCTGCCTTCTCCACCATCCGGCGGAACTTGGTGCGGGACACGCTCGGTCATCGCGATAGAAGGTGAGAAGAAGGTTCGAGATGAGTTGTGCCGGCGCGGTAATATGCGACGGTTGAAAGGGACACGAGCAGGTGGGAATTCGCGAGGTGCGCTCGAGGGTGGCTCGCCGCTAACGTCCACCGGGGTGCGCTACGCTGCACCGTGCCCGGGGGGGAGGGGGAACTTCAGCTCTGATCGCGAGGTATAGTGTGTCGACAGTCGGGAGAGTGAGAGAGAGAAGACGAGGAGAGAGCTCGGGAACATACGGCAGCAACTGTGCGGGAGAGGAGGCGGCGACGGTAGTGTTCATGGTGGTGGTGTGAGCGTGGCGAGAAGGAAAAACACGTTTCGCGAGGGAACGTCTCGTCCCGCGGAGTCTCGGGAGTTCCGGCTGAGGATTATCCGTCGTCGGTTGCGTCCGTCCGTCCGTCCGTCGCGCGGTGCTCGGTTCCGTGCGCCGTACGGCGCTAAGTTCGCGCCGCGCGAAAAACTCGTGCCGCGCTTCTCGACTGTTAGAGAGAGAGAGAGAAAGAGAGGAGAAGAACAAGAAAAAAAAAAAAAAAGAGGTTGAAACAGAAGTGAGCGAGTGCCGACGAGAGAGATCGAGAGCGAGGAGACGAAGAGTGAGAGAGACAAGTGCGTTGTCGTCGCGGGTCCGCGGCGTTGGCCGACGAGAACAGGCCCCGGACCAGACGGAGTGGAGGACGTCAGCTGTGTGGTTGCGCCAAGGGGGACGTGTGTGCGCGCGGGAAGGAGCGGGAGAGACAAGAGCCGAGCGAGAGAACGAGACGGTGAGAGGCCGCACACGGCGAAATGGGAGACGAAGAAATGGCGCTGGTGCCAGATGTCCAGTACGGTTTGTCGTCGCACGGCAATTTCGATGAGCGGAAATCCCTGATATTCGTCAAACTCACCGACTCGTCGCAGCGTGCCATCAAGGAGTACCTCAAGATTAAGGTGAGTGCCCTTTTCGCCGCCGTCTATCGGCGCTTCTCTTTTTACTTTTTTTTTTCTTTTTTTTTTTTCCTTTCCTCCTCGCGTTAGGAAGGCTAGGATCGTCGCGGCGCGCGTACGTGTGGGTGCGTTCGTGTCGCCGACATCGGGAACGACGGCGTGTAAGTGAGCTCGGGCGCGCGAGCGCGCCGCTGCGTGCGTGTGTCGTAATATCGTGCCAAGGAAAGAGAACAAGAGAGTCGGCGAGACACCCGATCGTCGCTTGCTCGCCTCGCCTCGCCATATTTCGTGCGAAATTTCGACGGCGACGCCTGAGAAGTCTCAGACGATCCCTCCCCCTCCTTCTTTTCCCCCTTTCGTCTCTCCCTCTCTAATTACTCCTCCGCTCTCTCCCTCTCTCTGTCTCTCTTATCTCTGTCGCTCCGCGATCCGTTCTCTTCAAAGATCACGTTCGAGAGGGCCACTCGAGTGGCCGAACAGCTGCTCTGTCTTTTTTCTTCCTTCTCTCTTCCCCTCTTTCTTCTTTTCGGCCGTTTCGAGAGGAGTTTTCTCAGGCGAGCTTTAAAATCCGACACGCTCGCCCCTCTGTCCACGGCGGTGGGGGGGAGGGGGTATGCGGTCGCCCTTTTTGCGGCTTTGCGAGAGTAACAGCAGCGATGGCGAGGCGAGCAAGTAGCGCGCGCGCGCGCGATGTCGACACGTCTGCCACTTTGACAACGGCAATTACGTAACGCGCGAGAGCGAGAGCCGAATGTCGAAAAATCCACCCCGCACGCGGCCGTTTCCGCGAAATTCTCCGGCCGAGGGTCCGCTCGTAAAAATAAAAAAAAAAGAAAAAAAGAGAGAAATACCGAGAAAAAAACGTCACGAGGATCCCTCCACGAAACCGCGAAAACCAATGAATCATCTCGCGTCACGTCGCGCGTCACAGATCGAAGATTTCTGCGAGTTGATTCCCTCGCTCGACCTCGCGTATTCGCTCTGGCTTTGTTTTTTAAATCCTTCCGTGACCCTCCGACGGTCGTTAAATGTCCCGGCGTGTCGGCGACGTCACCGAGATGTTAAAAAAAAAAAAGAGAAAAAAAAGGTTTACGCGCCTCTGCGCGGCACGTTTCGGGTCGAGGGAATATACGCGGTCTAACGAGCACGGAGCGGTTGCGAATTCTTACATCAGCTGATTCTAACCTCCCGGACGAGATTCGAAAGTGGTAGAGTAACGGGGCGCGCGGTGGGGCCCGCGTCAAAATCGTCGAACGCACGGAGAGTGCCGCCTTCGAAGACAACGGCGGAAAATTTTTATCGGGCCCCCGTTTGTCTAGTCGGCATTGATTCGCGAATTTTTTTTTTTCCAAGGGCCGCGAACTCGCCTTTCGCCTGATAGAAAATCACCCCTCGCTCGCGGAGGCACCGAGGGAGATCGGACTTACCTCATTACCGCGACGACGCACGTCGCACGCACCGCTCGCTGCGACGATCCTTTGTCGGGGAGGGAAAAAAAAAAAGGTTTTATAAGTTTCAGAAGTTACATATCGGCCGCGATCCCGCTTAAGTAAATGAGATTGTAATGTTTCCCCACCAGGGAGCTTCGTTTCGGATCATTGAGTCGTAACCGCTCTGATAAATTAATGCCAATGACGTCATATCTTAGATGGCGATTTTAATTCAGCGTTTATTCAGCTTAATCGGCGGAAAAACGTCCGCGGGCAGATAAACATAAACTTGAAATCATCCGAGTCTCCCAGCTTGCGGAAATAAATATATTATTCCGTTGTGGCGCAATTAAGAATTATCAATAACTCGAGGTGGAAGGAAAGAAAAAAAAGAAAAAAAATGCGACGCAGCGTCCTCCGGATCGGTATTTTTCTCGTTCGACAAGCGTGTCTGTGTCAGGTATTTAAATCGTAACGAATCTAGTTTTCTATGAGCCTGAGAGTGCGAGAAACGTGAGGCAGAAAGGAACGGGAGGGAGAGAGAGAGAGGTCGTTTAAAAAAGCGCAGTAAGGTTCGGATCCCTTGGGCCCAAGGGCCGGTTCGGCCTGCCGCTGCGTCGGCTCTGTATCCCGTAAGAAAAGGGGCGTTCCCCTTCGAGAAGTACAGCTGTTCCTCGAAACTTGAATAACCCGTACCCGAATCTGAAGGAACGAGGCTGCGTGTGTAACGACCAGCCTGTATATATTTTTCTCGTATAAAATTTTTCCCGTTTCTTACCTCGCCGCTTGTCCTTTTGTAATTAAACGGCTTTCGCGACGGCCACATCGCGTTTAGCGCGCTGTGCGCTTTTGTGCGCTAGCAAAAGAAAAAAAAAAAAGAAATGGCGAAATTTTGTAGGCAAGACCATCGAAGCGATCGCGGTCACAAATAGCAGTCGGAATCGGAACCGACTTTCGAAGTCTCGCTCGTGCGAGCTCGAACGGCCGTACGGCGAATTCGCCGAGAAAGATCGCAGTTTAAATATTCACGGGCGCCGAAGTTAATCGAGAAGTTCCTGGATTACATCTTCCTCGCGCGCGAAAAAAAAAGAAAAAAGATTTTAAAAAATCGCTCGATGCTATCGGGAGCACGTAGAACGCGACGAATGGAAAGTCGAGTGACATTAACGCGCAAGATGCATTCCTTGCGGTGTAAGGTACACATCGTTAAAGCAGCCTCGGGTGGAAAGAGAGAGAGAAATAGAGAAAGAGAGAGAGAGAGGTGAAAAAAGAAGAGTGTCTCACCTCGTAATCGCGCTATTAAGTTGGCGACTTACATACGCCAAATGCCTCCAATTTACGCTTAGTATAGAATAAATTATGCGAGGTGAAAGTGAATGCCGGCTACGTGAGGTCGTAGCAGGGGGAAGAAGGGGGTTTTGGCGGGGAGGAAAGGGGGAGGTACGCTTCAAAAAGCAAAGCCGATCGTTGAAAACCTTGAAAGTGTCCAGCTAGTCTCGTAATCTCGCTGATTAGGATTTGCTCGGCGTATAATACATAAAATGGATGCAAAAATCAAGTGATTGCGCGCTTATATTCATTCCTCTCTTTTTTCTTTTTTTTTCTTTTTTTTTTTGTGGCGGGGTAGAGGCGTGTCGTAAATACCATTTGCGTTTTATTTCAATATCGTTTGCTTCCTCCGCGACACGCGCGAATCGGCAGGTATTCCCTCCGCCAATCTCGAATTACGAAACGTTTGGCTAAATTAGAATAGATAAAAAAAAAAAGAAATAAGAAAAAAAAACTTGAGGGTTTCTTAGAAAATTGCTGATGTCAAAATTGATTAGGACTGCTCGACGCGACGCGAAAGAGCTTTCGCGATTACCTTGGTCTTATCGCAGTCGTATTGTTTTGCAGTAGGTGGACAGCTTGTGCTTTATCTTTCGGCAGTAACGCGCTCAAATTACACACGCGCTAATACAATTGCTCTTTTCCTCTCTCTGTCGCGGTCAGGTGCCACGAAAAACACGTTACGCGACGTTCGAGACGACTGAAGCAACGCGACGGTATTTTTTTTCTTTTTTTTCTTTTTTTTTCCTCTTCTTTTTTTGTCTTTTCTTTCTCAAGGGCGCGTATCGGCGTATCAGTTGGTGTCTAATGAATTTACAAGAAAAGACTTTCAATGAACGGGCCCGTCGAGCGTAATTCATTCACGTGTCAATTAGCGGTGATGATTAACGCCGCTACAACCGAGCGATAACGTCACGTAAATACCATTGTGCATGCACCTTCCGAACGGAAACGCACGTACGCACTTAGACGGCGTTTAACAACATATTTTAATGACAATAAGATGCGCCGCGAGCATCAGCTATCAGCCCGAACGCGTGCGCGAACGAGAATTAATTAAGCGAGAAGAAAAGGACATTCGCTCGTGATCTTACATAATTGAAATTATTCTTCCCGGCCGATAATATCGCCGCATTAGATAATGAATAAAATAACGGCGGTAATTTTTTTTTTCTTTTTTTTACGTGATAGGAGAGAGAGAGAGGGACTTGTCTCGATGTCGAGCACCTGTCTAAGAAAAAAAAAAAAAAAAGTGCATGCGGTTTCTGGCTAATTCTCTAACGGTCTTACAATCTCGGGGCGGTAACGTTATCCGCGCATCGAGTAGATACACCTCCCGGAAACGTTCTCGATCGAGAGCGCGCGGCTCCGCGCTTTCGATCCGCGGCGATCGGGTATACCCGGCCGGGGTATATCCTTTTCACCGGCGACGAATTTCGATGAGAATAGTGAAATCGACGGGCGGGTTTCGCCGCCGCGAGAGCGAAATCCTCGCGCGCAGCGCTCGCGGGCGGTCTCGGTAAGCGCGGAGGGTTCCTCGTTATCGGACGACGTTGAAATGACGATCTCGCGATCGATCGAACCGGCCTCGCCTCTCGTAAAACCGTGCCGGTACCGAGCGCGAATTGATTTGCAGAGCCGCCAGGAGAACCGTCATTACGAATTCATGTATCGGCCATAGACACTTCGGCCCCGGGAGTCATGGCAACGCGGAATTATCCCGGCAACATTACGGCGCTAGGTTTGCGCGTAAACCGCCGTGGCGTAGCGCTCGGGACTTCGAGACGATAAAACTGCGTAAAAGCATCGTAAAAAGATGCAACCGTTACGATAATGGCTCTTACCGTGCTCGGGGATGCAGCCCGCGATTGGTACCTTACCGAAGGAAAAATCTCGGCGTCCCGATCTTCGCCGGAATGCATAGTTTTCCATATATACGACAAAAGATCCGAAGGTCGTCCCTCGGTTGTTTCCTGACAGAATGACTAATGGACACGGCCAAAGAAATTGATGGCCGGACTTCTAAGCTTCGTTCGGTAGTCGTTCGCTTGCAATTCAAAGACGCTAAATATAAAATAAGGAAGAGAAGAATGCATTAAGAAACGCATATTGCGGCTATGTGTAGATTATTTTATAGTTCATATTTCTCTTTAAGTGTACAATTTTATAGACAAAGACTTATTACTTTTAGACGAAATAAATTTTCGCTCTTTCTCTCTCTTTCCGTTGCTTCACCTCTCGTGCACGCGTCGGTTTATCTGTTGAGGATTGATGAGAAAATAATGCAATTGAAACCCCATCGACCTACTGCCTCCGTAGCGCGCGGTAAAAAGATTTGTAGCCGAGAATTTCCTTCGTGCACCGCCGTGTAGTCGGAGGATTGCTATCCCGGCATTCGCACCTATTGCAAAATCGGTACGCGAGTGTGCTCGGATTTTCACACTCAGCCGCCAGGCTATTGTTTCCCGCCGCTTACGCGAGAGGTTCGACGACTACGAATTCGCGCGATCGTAGGATCCCGTCACGGACGATTTTACGCGCGCCGCGGGCTCACCTTCGCGGAGATCGGCGCCGCATAGAAGCGGATTGGAAAAGGTTAATATCGTACGTTAGAAAACTGTGACGTGCGCTCGAATGCCGGAGTCGGTTGCCGGCCGCGCGCGAGGTCTCGAGATTGCGATAAAAAGATCGGTGAAGGGAGAGTGATGTGATTCCTACGTCGGCGCGCGCGGTTATCTCGCGGGCAAAGGCTTTCTCCGAGGCCTTTGAAAGACGTCCTTTCTCTATAAGGACGCCGGGAGGGTGCTGAAAGAGTCCGTCTCAAGGCCGTTGCTCTTGTACAAGAAATTCGCGATCAGAATTTTTTTTTCTTTTTCTATTTTTTTTTCTTTTTTTTTTTCCTCTCTCCTCCCTGCAAGCTGGAAGTCGAGTCTCGCGCCGCTTCCGAGCCTTCCCGAGATAATCGCGATTATTAATCTGAGTATCAAGGCGCGTTATCTACTGAGAAAATCCCTTCCGACTTAATTCCGCGGCGGGGCGATCGTTACTGAAATCCCTGAGCGTAGTATCCGGATGTTACTATAATGTATAATTATCGCAGGAAGTCTTTCTAACGCCTGATATTTAAGCAGCGGGTAAAAGAAAAGAAAAAAAAGACAAAAACGATATTGCCGAGAGATTAACGCTCGGGTAAATAAATATACCATTACTTATACGGTGCACTTTAATGCGAAATGCACGCAGCTCGCTCTGCCTCGCATTTTATCTTACGTCGACATTCTTTTCGCAATTTTATTTTATTTTATTTTCTTTTCTTTTCCTCTCTTTTCTTTCTTCAACGCGTCTCGGTACTAGCGAATGCTAATAATACGGGAGAAAAGCCAGTGAATATCGAGCCGAAGTGTAACACACAGTATCGTTTGATTATGCACTCCTTTAATTAACCGATAATCACGTATCCGCCTTGACTGGCACAGGCCGCCGGTCGCGAAAGTTTTTATATTTCGTCGCCACAAAGCGACACGGCGGCGGGCTTAAAAAAAGGGACTGTCGGGCTAATCGTTCACGGGGATTTCCTGGCGTTTCACCGTTAACACCGTGAAGGGGAAGGAGGGAAAAGAGGGGAAGGCTTTGCCCGTCAGAACGCGCGCTGAAAAATTCTCGCCTCTTCACCTCGCGGCACGTTTCATCGTTGGTAATTTACATTGCCCCGGCCTCTCTCTCCTCCCCCGTATGCTCGCAATTAAAATGTCCCTCCAAAGGGATGTATTTTGAAACGTTCCAACGAGCCGGAACGAGAGACAACGCAACGACCGCCGTAGTTACGCGCGTTGCGATTACGAGCGCGGAGTATCTCCCTCTCTCTCTCGCGGAAACGCTTTCCGGGACAAAGAAAACTCGCCTCGTTAGAACCTTATGTAAATGCGTTTCTAAATAAAATGCGATCTCCGAGCGCTCGCTGGACCTCGCGAGGTCTCGATTCGCCGGGGCGCGCCCTTCGTCACGCATCGCCGGGCCAGGGCGGCGGCGAACCACGAAGATCCCTTCGCAGCGCCGTGCTTCGTACGCGAATCAATCACGAAAGTATTCCGGCGGGTGCACCTAGCGCGGCGTTCCGACGCGGAACGTAACACAGCTGCTATTGATACGCGCTTCCGGCTTTCATTAAAAACAGGTCGAACGCTCGGCCTGAGAAATTTCTTCAGGATGATTTGCTCGTTACGCGCGGCGGCCGCGCCGAGAGAAAAGGTTCACTGCCGGATTCGCCATCCCCGTCTTATCGCGCGATCCGCGTTTAAAAATATAAAAATTACGTATGCGGCGCGATAAGAGCGCGCCGCGTCGAGTCTTCCTGGCCGCACGTATTTTCTTGCGCATAATTTCTCCTTCCCTTCGCTTTTATTGAGGCTGGTATTAAAATGATGAAGAGACCGAGCTGCTGTTAACGCGACATTTGTTTTCAAATATTGAGTCGTGTCAATTAATTTTAATTTCTTCTTTTTTTTTTTCTGTTCCATGAGTGGGCAATAAAAAGTTTAATTATAACATTGTAATATCTATCGCAAACAAGGAATTAGCCGCGTTATCAGTTATTAATATTGTACCGAATAATATGCGCAAAACAAGAACGTGACACTTATTTATCTCGTTATTGAACCCCTTTTGATAATGTTTCCTTGTTTTTGTACGGACATTATCTGCTTGATAACGTCAGATAATACGGTGAGCGCAGGGAAGAAATGAATATGTATCTAATATTATATCAAGAATTCTACTGAATTCGATAAAGCTGCTTCCGTGGAAAAAAAAATCTGGTTAGTTCGGCACGTTATCTCGAAATTATTTCAACTTGGCTGCGGATCATTTGGAACGTGGTCATTGTAACGCAAATATTTGTATTCCTAGAAGCAAAAATATATTAAGCGATGGCGCGTGTGCATTAGTAAGGAAAAGAAAAAAAGGAAAAATACATTTTTATCACATTCCAAACGGTTTCTCAACTTTCTCTTTCTTTATTTAATAACTAAATACATTCTCAGGTATTTTCCAAGACTGGTATTTGTAAAATACGAGATGCGCACTGCAAAGATTAGATTTCAAACGTCTTTTTCGGGACAATATGCGATGGATAGTTTCTTAATTACGGTTTGAACTTTGTCGTACTATGAAAGAATTCCGGTTTGTCGTCGAAGATACGGGCGTGTACATTTCTGGAATAACAGGAATTTTATCTTAGCTCGGAGCGTCATCTTTTTTTTTCTTCTCCCCCTCTATTTTTTTTTTCTTTTTTTTTCTTACATACTCGTCACGGAAACAATCTCCGGTCTCGCGATTGTCATCAAATTAATTTCATCCTTGGTACCGCCATTAAATTAAGTCGCGACCGATTGTAATGTATTCGGTAGACGCAATCGTGATTTTATCACGGTATATAAACCCGCTGTAAATGCTCGAAACGAGTATTCGCCTTTTGCAATGTGCACTTTGCTGGCGAAGGAAAGTCTCTGATAAAAAGAAAGAAAAATATACGTATATAAAAAATTAATTAAAATACTCGACCGCCGCGGAATTATATATTAAACGGTGACCTTGATCTTTGTTAGATTGCCTTCCAAATGGTCTCTTCAACATACGCGGCGAATTGATTTAGTTCCTTTTTATTGGCCAAGCCCGGCTTTTCGAGCTTTTGCCAACGGGCTATTGTCTGATATATAGCCCGACGCCCGCGGACGTTTTTCAAAATGACAATTTAATCTCGAATGTCGAGGCGCTCGCACAATTTCGTCGAAATTATCCGATCCTAACCTCGTGACCTCGATTCCTCCTCGGCTCTCCGATGGCATGAAACGGCTCGGCGGCCTCAAGCCCGCGGCATATCGCGTGCTTCGCGCGGAATGCGCAGTTTAGACGATCGTCGCAACGATTTGCCGTATCGGACTAGAGATTAGGATCGAGATGGAATAAGAATTACGACCAATCGCGGCGAGAGAAACCCAGTATGTAATTTAGCGAAGTTACTTTAATTCCTTAAACTTCGATCTAATCCCCGGTCTAATCCTTGGCTCGATACGGGGTTTAACGCTAATTAATTCAGCAGCGACAATGACGAATGCGGCTACGTGTGCGGCCGCGCGCGAGATATCTGCGTCTCCGCGGTACGTGGGAGGATGAGGATGCTGGGGCTCGGCAATGCGTGCGCGGTTGGATCTCGGATGCTGCGGGCGACGATTTTTCACGCGTTTAAGGCACCAGAGTTTCACCTCGCGACGGGCACCCTTGGCTAGGTCGCAGCGCGCAAATCCGCACGCGTAAAAAAAAAAAAAATCGACGGAAAACGGAGCGGCGGTAAGAAAAATTTCCGGAGCTCGGACGAACGCGGCTACGATCAGCTGATCCGCGCGGCCAGATAGCCGTCGAGAATAAATTCACGAACGGCCGAGCGAAGCAGTCGCGCATCATCGAATCTCGGAATATTTTTCTTACGAGTTCCTTTTTTTTTTTCTTTCTTTTTCTCTCGCGAGACATCTGATCTACCGCAAGGTCCCGTTGTTCAGACATATATATTTTTTATTAATTTTGCTTTTACGTGAGGACGAATTTCCACGTTGGAGGCTTGATTAGGAGAATTTTTCGAATCAAACGCGAGACGCTGCCGAGCCTTGGCAGATTTCGAAGGTCCGCTCAAATAAAAAAAAGAAAAAAAGAAAACCGCGTTTCTCGTTAATTGTTTTTCTGTCTGATTTGCGGTCCTTTCACTCCGTCCTGCTGATCGCGATCGGCCGTGCGTGCGCGCACGCACGCACACATTAGATTGGTGCGCGACGCGTGTCTAAATCGTATCGGTGTTACGTACCCGGCGCCGACGTCGTGCGCGATTGTGAAACGCCGCCGTGGCGTGACGAATTATAAGGTGCCGGTTGCGAGGTGACATTTCTATCCGCCTACAAGTCCCCCTGGCGCGACTCGGTTTCGATACAATTCACGTCATCGATCGCACAATGCGGCCGAGCGTCGCATAATTCACAGCTTTAATTTAAGTCGGTCAAACCGAGCTCGCGAGAAAACGTCCGACTCCCTCCGCGCTAATTAAATAGTCGCAGGGCGTTTCGTAACGAGCATTTAAAAAGCTTATCGCGTTATCTTTCTCGTATATACACCGTATAACTACCGATTTTACTCGTCATCTCTCCCGTGTACTTTGACCCTTTGAATTTTAACATCCTTAATGCCTCGTTGCGAAAGATTACACGTACCGCGCGTGCAGAATAAGATTTTGCTACGTGCCGCGAAGCAAGTATCTGCAAATATCTATCAGCCATCCAAAGCATTCTCTTGAACTTTTATGCATATGCGAGGCCTTCATTGTCTCTCTCTCTCTCCCGACGTTTCCCCCGCAAGAGATCGGCTCTCGTAATCGCGCCGTGCCCTCGCTCTCGGATTTAACCGGCGTGTCGTGCAGCCTCCGACTTTACCCCGCGGCGCGTATTCGGCTTTGAAAGAAGGACCGTAACCCGTTCTCTCATTCACGCGGATTGTGTGCTTTCCCGTTTTCGACCTCTCCCTCGGCGTGTCCTCTTCTCTCCTCCGTCGCGCTGTCGTGTAAACACGAATTTGCATGTATGACTCGCGGTGAATAACGGCGGCCGTGTGCCGCGAGGAAAAAGAGGATTTCTTCCCTGCGAACCGCCGCGGAGGCTCGGTCACTCTCTGTCAATATCGACGCAGCTTCCGGGGCCCGTAACCGCGCACGTCGCGATCCCCGCGTGCTTCGAGATCCTCGAGCTGAGGCCCCGACGACGCGTCTTATCGGGAACAACTCGCCTCGGCTATCTCGTCGCCGATCTGTAGTAACCGAGTCCGCGAAACCCGCCCGGAGTTTCGAATCGATAACGCCGCCTCGCGTCGCCCGCCGTCCCTCGTGCTCTCGCGTGTTAGAATCGCAATGAGATCTCGTCAAATTCGGCGAATTTTTTAAAACGTCCGCGCCTTCAAAATTGTCGGCGCTCTGGCACGACTGGTTACTCTTAATTCGCGAATTAACACGGATTCCCAGGAGGGGGAAAAAAAAAAAAATCTCGCATCTACGTAGACGAGAGCCGTCTGGAAAGTTTAGTAAAATCGGGGGCACGCGCGTCTGCGGCGCGGAATTAAAGAAATTATTTCGCGGCGAAACTAGTTTCATAATGCGAGCCGGCGATGAATTAATTAGGCCGCCGAGTCGGGACGCGGAAGAGGCGTCGCGAATTGTCCGGCGCTGAGAACATCGTCGGGTCCGGCCGAGTGAATAATAACAGGCTGCGCGCTCGAAATATGACGTACGGCGAAAAACAAACCGCGATGCCCGGCGTCCGGCATGCCGCGTTCCACGTTCCACATAAACAACGACACATCCAGGACGCGTCGCGCTTAATGACGTTATCGTTTTATATTCCACGCATCATTACTCGGCCACTATTTAAGCGAGTTCTCTCTTTCAAAATAAACGTCCGAGAACGAGCGGACGCGCGGAGCATTTCCCGATTCCACGGCAGCTGGAAAGTCCTGCGGTTACGGAGCGCCCAGGTTATTTCGTCCCGAAAACTTCTAATTAAAATACTTTTTCTTTCCCCTTTCCGGACAAAATCGTCCGGCCTGTCCGTCACGCGAATAATATTGTTATATTCCGGGTCTTTTCGGCCGCGGCGAGCGTTCTCGATTTACGTGATAAAATAACGCCGCCGCCACGCGCCCGAGGACGCGTCGTTTGCGCGAGGATAGAGGCGGCCGAGGTCGAGGAACCCTCCGCGCCCGGTGAACGCTTGTGGGGAGGCTGTGCGAGCGTCGCGGCACCCCGTGTGTGCCGTGAATCCGCCGGTTTCACCGCGACATAATGTACGCCCCTAACGGGCAGGTGGTACTCGCCGCGCGGCACAAACGCCCGAGCGTGCAGATGCGCCGCAGGTAGACGGTCGTCGACGCCGACGGCGTTGGTCGTGGTGCACGCGAAGGGGTCCCTCGCCTTCGATTCATCGCCGACGAGAAAACCCCCTGGTCGAGCGTTTTCGGAAATATACGACTCGGAAAAACGAGAGACGCTTGCTCTTTCACGGCACCCCAGCTTTTCCCCGTTTCTCTTTTGCGCCTCCCGATTTGCCCGCTCGCCTTTAAGAGGCCGACGCGCGGAATAATGGCGCGTACCTCTCGATTTTCCTTCTCCGGAAACCTGCACGCGGTCCCCGGTCGTCCACCCGCCCTCTTTGTTCTCCTCTTCGCCGTAGACGCTTTTTCGTGGACCGTGGTAACAAAAAAAAAAAATAGGACGCGCCGCCGCGCGGCGCGGCGGCCAGGAGTCCATTGTATCTCGGGCTAACTGAGTTTGCTCTTCTTGATAATTTGATTGTCGTGGCCGCGCGACTGGCAATTTAAATCCACCCGTTCGCCGACTGCGCGGAACTCCGCCCGTTATTAGATGTAGCGAATTACACGTCGCATTGTGCGCTACTCGGAGACGCGGCGAAAACGATCGTGGCGAAGTACGCGCGGATTACATGATTTATTTATTGCATCGCGCGCAATTAAATCCATTTTCGTCTCTTAATTCGCTCGCGCGTTTTGCGACGACTCAAAGCGGCGTAGAATAAAAAAGGCGCAGGGCATAGGAATTTAATTAAATATTTTTTTTGTTTCTTTTTTCGGTTTTTTATTTATTTCGTAAAGTATGAGAAAAATTTACATTTTGTTTTCATATCGTAATCGACCGAGGGCAAAAGGGAAGGAAATAAACTTCGTTAGCTTCTGCCGCGGAGTTCCGCCGCCGCTGGTTTTCAGGATCGATACTCAACTCACAGTTTCTCTCTCTTTCTCTCTATCGTTTCCCGTCTTTGTCATCCCCCGCGAATCTTACCCCGTGCTATTCTACACCGAAGACCAAACAATGGTTTGAAGACTTCATTGTAGTCGTACGGCGACGAGAAATAAAAATAAACTGCTCTCGGGCAAAAATAGAGATAAAAATTTGTAAAAAATAAAGAAAGGAGGAAGGCGCTTCTTCGCGAAGGTTCTTTTATTAAATAAAGTAATAACGTTGCGCTTCGAATACTGGCTGCGATGTCTTTCGCGCCTTGACAAACCTTTTATCGTCTCTCGGGACTTTTATGCGCGAGGAGAGATTAAGTGTATCTCGAGGGGGTCTCTCCTTCGTCGATTATTCGCTCGATCTCGGGCTCGATCAGTGGTTAGCGATCGAACAGGCAAAGAGTTCGAATTCTCCTTTTACCCTAAGGTGGTGCGTAAAACTCGTTTGACATTTACACGCGGCGCGTAGCCGGTCTCGGATTACGGCCGCCTATTGTACGAGGTCGAGAGCTGACGGCGATGACGTTTCGGCCACGACGACGTCGCCGCGGAGATATTAATTCACGGGGTAACGCATGATTTATTGAGGATGGTACTGACGCAAGACCGTTCCCCTAGCACCCCACAATTATGACCGATAGCCTTCACGTGCCTCTACATTTTGCCTCGTGTCGTTTACGTAACTGAGCACCGCGCTCCGACGCTTCCGGTATCCTCGCTCGCGCAATGTCGTCGTGTTATGTGACTCCACGGGGGCCATAATTTTCTCAATCTTCGGCCGCGATAATTAAATTCGACCGGCGCCCGCCGCCTCTTCGTTTCCTCGGATTCTAATTCTATTCCGTTACGTTTTTCTCGGGGCTCGGCGGGTTTCAAAAAAGTGATTAGCGTTAAAGTTATTCGCGCGATGGCTCGGATCGCGACGCCGGACGAGTGGCCGTCGTAAAAGAGCGCCTGTAAATTTTTTTTTTTTCTTCCTCGTCGCGGGGAAGAGGAAGCAAACGCGGTGGATATCGATGATGCGGACAGATCGGGAATAGAAGCTACGAGAAAGTGGCGGCTTGTGCGAATGCATTTCGAAAGGCACACCACCGTTCGAAAGTGACGACGGTGGCCGTCGGCAGGCCTAGAAACAATGCGCGGTGCGCACGTTGAAACGCGACGACGAAGCGGGCAGTACCGCACACGCTTATCGCGGCCACACCTAATCGCTCTGATTACGGCGATCGTTGTCCCGCGCCCGGAACTTCGAGACCCGGTTTGCCCACCCACCCGCCGGACGCCGCGAAATCTCGCGTAACGCACGCTCGCGAGAGCTGACCCGCGAGCAGGATCGACGCCGGTCGCGATCTCCGCGATGCGGGAGGGAATGCGCCGTGCGCTTCTTGATCTCGACGAAAAACCAGCGTGTAATGGTCGCGCGATGACGCAACCCGCGCGCACGTCAATCATTACCCGGTAAATCCTCGCCTGGAATAATTTGTTTACCGTACTTGCGCAATATATACGCGCTTTGATAGGTGCTTTTACCGGGTATTTCAATTATGGGTATCTCGCAGGGAAGTAATATCCTTCGCGGAACGGTGACGCTTTTAGCCTACGCTCGAGTCTTGTAATAATAGGCACGTTCTCGTTTCAAGCCTCAAGCCAGATACGCGGGGACAATTAAGAGTTTCTCATTATCTAGGTACCGGGGTTAAGGTCCAGCGGCTGCGACGGGGATACCCGGATCCGCGATCGGTTCGCCAATGTCCACGGTTGGTTTCAAAGTCGATCGTCACGCGCGCGTCCGCTCGCTCACACACGTGTCGGCCGCGTGCACCGATCGTACGTGCACATACACCGGCGACGGGAGGGGAACGGGGGGAGAGAAAGAGGCAGAATGAGCAGTCTGGAGTTCGCCGCCCGAGAGAAAGTGAACCAGTTGGCGGTGTTGGCGAATTTCTCGTCACGGCAAGGCGAATAAGCTCGCCCGATGTGTGCGGCAAGGCCTTTACCTGCCTCGGCTTACCCGCTGCGAACCGGCAACCGTGCACCTCCGCCGATCAGCGCCGATTACATTTGCGCAAATTAATCGAGCGCCGATCGGGCGAGCGGGATTTTCGGGGCGCGCCTTCCTTTTCCGAACGGGGCCCGGCGAGAAGCACCCCGCCGTCCTCGTTTAAAACGTGGAAAGCGAACGCTCCGGCGGGCCACATTTCGGGTTAGTCGCGGACCACTTCTCGTGGCTGCGGGGCCACCCGCGAAATCTTTAACCGTCGGCCCTCCCCGAATCCGCCAATCGCGATAAAGCGTGTCCTGGATGCGCGCCTTGCGGTAAAATAATTAAACGAGCTTGCCGGGGGCGTGTTGCGGACGACGCGAGGCGGCTTACGTGCGAGATCTCTCGGAGCGCGGCATGTCGGTGGCGGTAACACAGTTATGCATTTAATTACTTAATTAGACAGTTCTTTCTTGCCGCTGGTGACCGTGCGTTATTATACCGGGCTGCGGCGCGCGGGTTCTGCAGCTACCGTGGGCGCCGCGTCAGGCCGATAGCGGCAATGGGCGAGCAGGCGGCTGGTTTGTTACGTGCGTTCAGGGTTAACGAACCGAAAATTGCGCTCCTATTTTCCCTGCATCGCGATTGCGGAACGATTGCAAAATGGCGCGCCTCGATGCGCCCGCACTTGCGCAGCGGCCGTCGCCGAAAATTCGATCAGAAATCGAAGTGGAACGCGCGGCGCTTTCGCCTTTATTTGCCGCGGCAGCCAGTCGGGGATAAAGCACGGAAAAGGTGCCGGAAACTTAAGTGCGTAACCCTTTGTAGGACGCTCCGCGGCTCCCGGTCGTTGCGAGACCCGCGCCGAGCGAGAAGAGACGTTTCGTTTAAGACGACTGATTCCACGAAACACATATAATACTTGTCTCCCGGCGTGTTACACTTATCGCGGTTTAACAGACGCGTTTGTTATACTCAACAATAATTTGCACGTGCCACGCAATTATATTTATGCAAGGAGAAAGGGATTTTCTCGGGTTCTTCGAATCTCTGGGATTTTTTGCTACTCTTAATTCCGTAAAAAAAAAAAAAGAAAGAAAAGAAAAACAATTTGGCCGTCTTCGAAGCATCGCGGAAAAGACGGGAATACGACGTAAAGCGCGCACGGTGCTTGCGCAATCTCACGCACGCAGAGACATATGAATGCGCAGCGCAGGCTTTTTTTTTTATTCTTACCTTTGCGTTCGCCGGCAATCGCGTGCGAGGCGAAGTCTTTCTAAACGACCGGCTGTCTGTGTTTCCTATTTGGACGAACAACACGTGTTGGAATATCGTCCGCCTTCTCATAATCAAGTTGTTAACGTCACGCCGGCGATGGCTTCGCGATTAACTTGTTGTTACAGAGCGATCAACGTCCCCGTCGAAATCGATGTGAGTTATGGGCGCTATGGTCGATAAGCGGTTGATAACGCAGCAGAGCTAGGCGCGCGTCGGGGTGAGAAGAAGGGGGAGAGAGAAAAAAAAAAAAAAATGCGATTGTGATAAGAGTGCCCGCAGACGTGCCCGTTAACCATGATTAATCGGCAACCGGAATTCCGGCGAGCCGATCGCGAGATGGAGAGACAAATAAATTAATCGCGGATGAACCCGCGGGGCTGAGATGCACGGCGGGGCTATTGTTAATGCGACGGGGCTCAGAAATCCAATTCTGGAGAGCGGGATAAAGGGTCGCCGCCGCCGCCGTCGGGGGTGAGAACGCGATGCGTAAGAGACGAGGGCGGGAATCGCGGGGGTTGCCGCTCTACAGGACGTGGAGTTATTGACCTGCCGACGAGGAGACTCTTGTTCGGGAGGAATGGCTGGCAAGAACCTTCCCGAGGTCGTTTGCGTGGCGCACGAGACGCCTCGTTGCCGCCGAAGCAGAACGCTGAAAAGAATCGTCCTTTGATCGATAAAAAGCAGGCACGCTCGGTTTTACACTCGTACTTACGTCTTGAATTTTATGCAGCGCACATTAATGCGCACGTTCCATTGCACGAGGGTTATTTTTTTCCTTTTTTTTTTTTTTTTTTTTTTTTTTTCTCTTTGAACATTGAGAGCTCGATTTTTTTTTTTATTCGACACGCTCTATCATTTTATTGCTTTTCCAATCGTTTTAAGGAAATACTTTGTCTTACGGACATTACATGACAATGTACGCTGGCGATTCCTATAATATTAATTCTGGAATGCCCTTGAAGGATTCCCCGCCGAGCTGTTTTATGTCTCCCGTTGATACCCCGCTGGGCAATCCTTTCGTCTTAAATATCTTCTCGTTTAAGAGATACGTTTTGTGGCTTCTTTTTAATAGACTAGACAGGGCGCGCGTCATTAACTGTTCTATGTAAAATAAATAAAGAAAAAAAAAAGAAAATTTTGCATTTAATTAATTTTTAATACCGAATTACGAATAACCTCCATATCGTGTATGGTGCATTAAGCATTTCTCGGTCCTTTAAATTTAATTCATATTTAAATTCGGACGTTAATTAAATTTATTTCTAAAAACTGATCACATAAAGCACAAATAATTTATCTAATCGACAAATACCTATCCGCGACGTGTTTCTTACTTACAGATTCATGATACAGAATCGTGATACAAAAGAGCCTAAGCGAGAGAATCAAATTAGCGTTGCGAAATAAGCGGCAAGGATTCTAAGATCTCCGAATCTTGATTTTAAAATAGGACTTTCGAGGCCATTGTGCGTGCCGGTGCATAGAATGGAAATTTTCGGAATGACAATGGCAGATCGATGCGCACTCTCGAATAATAGAACGGTGCGGCGATCATAAGAATAATTAAAAACGGCAATGAATCCTTTTATTGAGTGAAAGCGACCGAGCGGGGCGACGCTTGATTATTTCGTCTCGTTTACGTAACGCACCGTGGAAATAATAATTGCCCCGCTGTGTTACGCCGTGGATATCCCCGGCCTGACGCTCGCACACGCACGCGGGTGATCCGCAAAGACACTCCGTTTGTCATGCAAGCGTGACGAAGCGTGTCGCGGTCTCGTAAAATTCTCGCCTGCGGCCGTAACGGAATTTCTCGGCCGTCGTCTAATGTCGCGGCCCGCTTTATTCCGCGAGCCGCCGAAACGCGATCGCTCGATCAAAGAAGCCGCCGTCGTTCGTAGTTCCGGCCGGCGAAGAACGATCCGTCGGGTGAAAGCATATCGCTTTCCGCACGTCGACCAGATACGTACGACGCTGATCTAGAGCAGAGAACGCGAAACGGACGATCGGAGGATTTTAATTCCGAAGCTGCGTCTTGGGATTTTTTTTTTTAATCTCATCCGCGACTTCCGGAGGCGTCTCTCGCGGATTTAAATACCACGGGCCTTCTTTCGCTCGTACCGCGATGGATTTCACTCTCGGTCCGCTCCGCGCCGAGCGAAATCGCCGAGTTTTCCCTTCGAGGATCCGCGGCGTTCTCGCTCGTGGAAAATCCGACGGCGGGGAAGGGTGAGTTCGGCTCCGTATGCTGTTATTAGAGTGTTTTACACGCTGAAAGATTGGAAAGGAAAGTGTGTGAAATCGCGCGGGGCAGATACTCCTCGGCGCGATGATCGCCGCGGGAAAGAAGGAAATCATTTTTCACCCGGGAGAGCTGCGGCCGATCTCAAAGCGCGCCGTTACTCGAGGGGGGTCAATCCCGGACGACCTCGCGCGCTCGAGTAAACGCGATCTTCCGCGACGCGATTAATTTTCTCGCACGGTTGACGTCCGGTCCCCGACTCCGGCGAGCCTTCGCAGACGGCGGAAACTCGCGTGAACCCTGTACCGCGCGAGTGGCCCCATCATCGCTGCACGATGGCGAATCGCAGACACGCGCCTAACGCGAGCCTAATTGAGAAAGAGAATCGGCGGACGATCATTAGGACGTTTGCCTGATTCTGTCTAAAATCGACCGGCAACGAATGCGAGAAAGTTATCATTCTCGCGATTTCTTTCTGGCGGTCGACAATGGTCCGGCGAGCAGCATCGTCCTCGCGTTTAGAGCGGAGCTTTTACCAACGGTCACTTTCCCTTTCCGAGCTATCGGCCGGGAGCGCCGAGTACGCGACGTGCGTAAAAGTCGTACACAAAATCCGACGCCCGGGTCCTCGGGTAAGGCTCTCTCGTTCTTTGCTAATCCCAGCCGGCCGCTCCGTGATTAATGAGTGCTTTCCATTTAATGACATAATTCGACGCGAGCGTCAGCCTATCGTCTTTCGACATCCAGCGAGCGAACAAACAAAAGGTGACTGTGTCAGACCCTCGCGTTGCTAAATGGAAAGCACCCAATGCGGCGCGAAGTCACGCCGCAAAGCACCGCGTTTTAATGCCCGGCTGTTATGCGAGTCGCACGCGTTTAGCCGAACGCCGGGACGTCCGTTTGCTCGCACGATTCCGCGAGCTGAACGAGCGATAGGTGACGACGGCCGAGTAATTACGCTAATCGATCCCACGTGTTGGCTATTGTGACACTTTGCGATAAGCGTTCGCGGCTGGAATTTACACCGTGTTTTCGCGGCCTTCGCTCGCGTATCTCATTAACTCGGCGATCATTCGCGCATTTAAAGTGCCGCGAGGTCTGACGCGGCTCTTCTCCCGTCAATCTGTAACTTTTTTTTTTTTACCGCCAGCCTCGCGTCTCCCAATTCCTACTTGCGATGAAAATAATTAACCTCGATATTTTTCTCTTTCTGTTGCAGCATAAGATCAGCGAGCAACCTAATATACAGTTCCTAGGAAATGAAGGGGTGAGTAAAACAATTTTTATAATTTTATAATATTGATTTTGGATAAGTTTCCTTGGGAGGAGAAACAGGCGCAGAAATTCGCGGACGAAGCGCGATCGGGCGACGTACAAGAAGCCCTGCGGGGAAAAACAGTTTTCCTCGCTATCGTGCATCAAACTCGCGCGAGAATTACGACATTCAATCCTACGCGTTATCAACCGATCACGTGGTAAGATAAGGAAGAGATTAGAGATAGTAGGACGTTCACGAGTCGCAAATTAATTTTAAACGCTCCGTTAATAAAGAGAAAGAAGAAAATGTTTTATCTCGCAAGAAAAAAAAAAGTAGAAACTCAAAAAAAAGTTTGCTATCTATTTATCTGCTCTCTTAGAACGTTTGTCGAAACTATTAACGCTACATGTAAGACACCGTGCTTCCTTGAATCGCCGCTTAGTGCCCAGCTGGCCACTTCGTCCCAGAAATTTCTGCGCTCGAAACGTAGCGGTAAAAGGACCGGCGGGTTTCGCCTGGTTTAAAGTCGCGATCTCGAAGTAGCGGGGAGTTGTAGAGCAAAAGAGAGAGAAGAGCGGTGAAATTTTCTTTCGGCGAAAAAAAAAAAAGGAAAAAAAAAAAGTGAGAGTGAGAGGTGTGCGAGCGTTTTGTCGACACACGTCCGCGTTTTTCTTTCAATTCGTCGATCGGTCGTTTAAATCTTTCGCTGGCATTTCGCGTCGTGGCTTTGTCCTGCAAATAAAGCGAAGAATTAACTTTTTTTTTTTTTTTTCTCCGTCCTCCGTGCGTGAATCCGTTTCGCATACTCGTGCTGGAAAAACTTTTATTCGTTCGCCTGCATATCTTGACGATGATCGGTCGTATCTCGCGAAAAAGACCTCGCGACAGCAGCGCGACTTTGCGTCAAGAGCTCGATCTCTCAGCCGACGGTCGCGAGATCGCGTACATGTGTGCGCGCACGTGTGTCGTCACGGCTCTACACACCGCAGGTTTCCTCGGTGAAGGCGATCGAGGTCGTCCAAGCAAGGTTATACACCATTTTCTCTCGCCGCCGCGCAGGTCGGTCTTTAAACCTTCCTAAACTCCGCGAAAATCGATATACTCTTATCGCAGCAGAGAGATGCGAATATAATATTAATAATAAGAAATACGTTTTCATCGCACGCAGCTGATTCAGCTTTTTTCGAATCAATTAAATATTAACTACGGCGAATTAACGGGACTATTTTTACAAATTTAATTAGATCTCGTGCTGCATTACGAAACCAAAAAAAAAAAAAAAAAAGAAAAGAAGAAGATTTTAAACGCGCTAATTAAGTGCACGCTTTCGAGCCGATGGCGCGACGTTATTATTATTTCGCAAAAGTGTCTGTTACATAAATCTATCCTCTACGATCTACAAATTCATTAATTCGAGCAATTTATCGCGTTAGCGTGTAATTGGGGCTCGGTTCAAGTGGGATTGCAATCGATCGCGGGTGACGAAACAATCTTTCTTGCCCGTTTAATAAGAGCTTAACCGTCGGCGCGCAATTACCCCGGAATTATTTATTCTCCCTCGAAAAAAACCCGGCCTTCGGTGCTTCGAAAAAAAAAGAGCGGCGTACGCTACCGGTGTGCTTTAACGACAGCAGCGGGGCCGATCGTCGATACGAAATTTCTCTCGCGGATCCGGAGGTAATTGACCCGCTCTCCTCGTCCTTCGTCAGTTTCCCTTTACTCTCGGGTGTGGCCGTTGTTACATCTCGCCCGCATCGCGGCGTAACGCGTCGCGAGTGAAACTCCGAGACGAGCGAGGGTAAATCGTTGTTACCGTTCGCGACGAAAATCGGAGGAAAAAAAAAATCTACGTTTCCTCCCTCGCACCGTTCGAAGGCAACGTTTTCCCTTCTCGCCTCCTCGCTCTATTCGTCGTAACCTTTGACAATCCTACCGCCGTTAAAGATCCTGAAGATCAATGCGTCACCGTTGACCTTTGCGCAAGTAGCTTATGGTGAGATAATGCCTTAGGGTGCCCACGTCGTTGTCTGGAAATTCATTTCTTAAAGGCAGCCCGTCACGACCGTCGTTTCGCGAATCTAAGAGGAACACCGTCGCGAAGCGCATCGTCCGTAATTTAATCTTCTGGTCGCGCGGATGAGTACTTTAGTAACGCGCTCGTTATATCATTTATTACTTAATCGCGTCCGATAAGAATCCTCTTATTTTATATCATCCTTTTTCGAGCACAGATTTATTTTAATTTTCAAGAGACGCTTTACATATCGTACGTTCGAAAAGCTTGCTCGATTTTTTTACGAGGTTCGGGTGTCTGTCTGTGCTCCGCGGAGCCTACGTCCGGCCTTTTTTTTTTTTTTAATATTTATTATCCGTTCCGCGGCTGCGGGTGCCAGGAACGCGGAGCGATTATTCCAGTATAATTCGCCGTTTAGCGGACGTCCTTGTCGCGACTGACTCAGGGAGAACCGATCTCTCGGGCTTCTCTTCTCCGTACGACACCCGTCTGGATCGCGCGGCAGGCAGCGCAACCTGCACTTGTACCACTCGCGTATCTATACGCGCGTCTGTGTGCGTGTGTGCGTGCATGCACAATGCGATTTCATGTGTACCAGCAATGCTTGGCACGATCGGGCACGATACGTGCGCGACAATCAGCGACCGGGGGCCTCCCTCGATACGTAGAAACGTACGACTTTGACACGTATATATCGCGCCGCGTATCTCTCCTCCCCCTCTGTCTTTCTTCGCGGATCGTGGACCTCGCCTGCTCGTGTAATTTTATCGCGAACACGGAGAGCTCTCTGTATTTATATGAGGCACGGTTTCGCGGCTGCGGCTATTTTTCTTTTTCTCTCTTTTTTTTTTTTCTTCCTCCTTTTTTTTCCACAGATTTGCGTGCGTTCGATAGTTGCGCACGTGCTCGATTGTCATACCGTGTACGTGTGTACGTGCGCGAACGCTCGCCTTCATATTGTTGCCTTTCACTCGGCTCCTTAGAGCACCAGCTCACACATACTTATGCATACACATGCAGAATGGGTTTTTACCCAGGAGCGGCGCGTTATTGCCATTATCTCGGCGCGGAATCTTCGAAGAAGCGGCGGAAAAGCATTCCGCGGTTCGGGGACTCATCGCGGTTTTGACGGAAACTCGGAAAACGGATCCTTTCTGATTTTCCTGAAAGCGTGGGCGTTTCGCTGGGGGGGCACGGGCTCGGTATTTTAATTAATCTGTGACTAAATACCCAAGCAAATTCGACGAACTCTTACCACAAGACTCCCGATTATTTTTCAGCAAGGTTATCGCGCGCGATAACGAGGCTGCTTGGAGCCGTTTATTTGCGAGAAATTTTCCCGGTCCGTCACGATGCTCGATCGATCAGACGCTCGACCCAATCATGGGTGATTTTGTAAACTTTGTTTTCACCGATTGCACAAGTGCGCGAGGCGGTAGCGTGAGTCAATTCTCGTTACGTTATACGTGGCAAAAAAGAAAAAGAAAAAAAAAAGTGAGAGAGAACTTTTACAGCGTAGAATATAAGTTGTTACCCGCGGTAATAATTCCTGGCAAGTAAAATCAAATTAGATTAAAAGTTAAAAAAAAAAAAAAAAAACGTATATACAGCTTCCGAGCGTTTAAAGTAATCGTTGCTTCGAATGTAGAAAAATACGACGTTCCAGCTGGTGGCCCGATTATCGGCACGTTTCGTAATATTTACTTCGTGTCAAAAAAAAAAGGAAAGAAAAAAAAAAAGAGAAAAATAAAATAGGACAACTGTGACGTTTGGCTTCAAGGATGAATTACGTAGGCGGAAATTTTCTCGCGCGTTTATTGTCTTCGCGGGTACTTCCTTCTCGGGCCCGCGCGTGCAAACACGTAAACGCACGGTTTTCCGGCCCCGGAGGTATTGCATCGCCGCCGCGGTCAGTCGCGACCGACACGAAACCGTCGCTGCCGTAACAGTTACTTTTACGCGTGACCCACTTGCCATTCTAGTAGTCGAATCTAAGTATCGTAATGAGAAGTGGGACGCGCGCGCCTCGCGCCGTTCTGAAATCGCCGTGCGGGGCCATCGCAACCCTAAAACGAAGGCCGCTCGCGGCATTCGGAAGGTCGGGTGCAGAAGTCGCTCTCTTATGCGAGCCACGCGCGAGATGACGTCGCGGATAACACCGCAGAAGGATCAGCCCGGCACCTTGGCCCGTAACGACTTCGCGTTTATCCGCCGGGCGGCGTACACCCCGACAGTCATTGTCGCGATCAATTGAATTTATTAATCCGCAAACCGGGTAGCTTTGACGCGCGAAAACGGTTTCGCCGCGAATGAATTTGCATTCGGCATATATCGCCGTGGAATGTTGGCGGCGACGTCTGCGTGAAAGTTACCGCGAATCGTGGAATTATTGTTCGACGGGTGCCGCGTTAAAAAGCGTCGGATCTAAGCGCTCGAGCCTTGAAGGATCGCGGCGATTATCCTGGCCGTGTGCCGAACGCGCGTAGAATTCGCGGCGCGAGGCTGCGAGAGACGAGGAGCGATCGCCTTCGTCGGGCGACCTTTGCTCGCCGACGTCTGCGCTGCACCGGAGTGCGTTGTAGCGCAATGGACCGATTAATTTTAGAGATTGCTTAAATCAGGTAACGACGACCCGAGGCGGGCCGGACGGGAGAGAAAAAACGCCGCGGCCTGAAAAATAAACCGTCCGCCTTCTCTGGTTAAAATCCCCCTCGCGCCTCCGCTCGAGGCGGAATGCTAAAAAGTCTGTAAGATTACATTTACATTCGAGATGGAATGTTAAAAACATCGGGAGTGTCGCAAGAGCAACGGTCGTAATAAAATTAAAAAAAAAAAAAAAAAATAAAGTAATAAAAATAGAAAACCAATGCGGTAACGAAACGGAGATATGAATAAGACGCGATGTAATGGTTTATTCGTAACCGGCGCATTTAATTTCAATTATTTCCTAAATAAATTCATTTCACCTAGCGGCGGGGAGAACTTAGCATTTTCTCGTCTAGAGAAAATCAATTCCGGAATGGACGCTGAAAGAATGCCCGAGCGAAAGAAACGGAACGATAGTTCTAGGACGCGACGTAGGTGCGTCTTTATCGTCGCGGCCTTGCGCGTATGTAGGCGACCGCGGTGATATGCGGGTGTTACGTTCTTCAACATCTCTTTTTTTTTTTTTTTCCTTTTTTTCCTTTTTATTTTCTCCTATTTACGCCACTCATTCACATAGCGTGTTACGTCCGCAATTGCACCGCGATGCATGCCGGCCTCGCACGCGATCCGCTCCGCAAAGATAAGTTTTTGACCGAGCGAATCCGTCGTCGCGAGGAGAATCAAATCGGAACCCGCGCGAGTTCTTTCGTCGGCAACCAAGTGACAGGCCTCGTTATCAACTGCCCCCGCATCGGGCGGCGCGAGATAAACAGCTCGGTGGATAAACGGCGATGCAATTATTTGTTGCGCATTATCTATCGATACTCGGTTGCAAGCGAAGCATGCCGCTCGCGGCCGTAGACTCCTTATCGGCGTTATCGCGCCCGAGTAAACCACGGGCGGGAGAGGGGAGGCCCCGATATGACGCCGCGAGAGGAGGCATCGCCTGCCGTCAAATAAAATCTTTTCAGCCCCCGCTATCCCGCGCGCGGCTGCAAGCTGTCCCGGCAAAACTGGTTCCGAAGACCTTTTTGCCGGGCTCTCCGGCTTCCTTCTTGCCTCGTCTTATTTCTCACAGCCGAGATCGCCGCCGACGGCACCGAAGTGCGTGCTCGCGCGCGCGTCCCACAGCCTCCGGTTTCGAGGAAAAGAAAATCGACCCTACCAACAATTTTTCCCATACGATGATAAATGACGGGAGTCACCGGCGCGCCGGATTATCCGGGCTCTCTTTTTCGGCACCGCTCAAGTTATTCCCCGTCGCTCTTTCATACGTGCCTACAATAAAGCCTCTCCGAGAAGCCACGGTTTCTTATTTCAGTAAACAAGGTATCGACATATTTCAGGCACATTTCTTTTTCGAAAGACAAAAGGATTACAAGGCTAGAAATCGATGCGAAAAGTCGAGAACCAATATTTCAGATTCAGGTAAAAACGTCCCTTTGCGCGCGCGATAAATTATCGCGGGGATTATCATTTATTTTTATCCTCGCCTTATTTTGTTTTTTTTTTTTTTCGAGCATATCGTGCGAGAAAAAAAGTTCATTAAGTAGAATCGTAAAATATATATATTCACGGTGGCAGCTTGCGTCGCGATTCGTTCAGTGTTGGTATCCGTCCGCAGACTTTTTAAGCAACCGTCCACATTCGTCGCCCGTACAATATTTATATATAGGACTCCGGGCCGCGTGACGGGAGACGGTTACACGCGATGCGAAACCGAAGGATCTGAAACCTGCAAAACTGGATTCCCCTTCGTCCGCGTGATGTATACATCGCAAAATTACCGGCTCGCTTCTCGCACCGCGGAGATATCATCGCGGAGCGATGGCGGCGCGAATTCGTGCGTTACTCGTGGTTAAACCGCCGCGCGATTTCACTTCCACTTGCTCCTCTCGGCCATGCGTGTCGATTATTATTTCTTTGTGTCCGCCGTATCTGAGCACTCACCCATCGCGACAAGATCGTATCTGTTGGGGAAACACTTCGTAATAATAATAAAAAAAAAAGAAAGAAAAAAAATTCCCCCGAACAATCGATATAATGCGAGACTGCAGATACGACGCGGAAGGATTGAAATTGTATTTGAACGTGCTGTTTCATTACGTAAAATTATCGTACGTGAAACATTATTTCTTATAACTTTTAACGGAAGAGGCGAAAGTAGATAGCACTTTGTGTCATTTAACGTGTACATAATTATAAATAGCATTTATGTTCCTTTATTTTATTCGGCCGGCGACGTCCGACGCCTCGTCTAACGCTTCGTTCAAAGAGGAAAGTCCCCGCGGCTAGCACTTCGTCACGAGAACGATTTCGCATGAAATATGCACGTCGGTATCTCTCCGCCGTGCATTTTCACCTCCCCCCGTGTAACTTCCCGTCCTTTGTTTCCTATCTGCCGCTTTTCACCCCCCGATTAGAACCCCGTAAGAGAACTCCTCCACCTGAGCGCACGAGAATACGAACACCTCCCCATCGTCTTTCACGTCGCCCCTCGCGTCCGCGGTATACTCCCTTCATTATGCAGTTATTTCGAATTCATGGATATTCATAGACGACTCGAATATGCTGATAGCAAAAAATTAAAACCTGTTTTTTCGGCCTATTTTTTGAAGCCCGAGTTTCAAACTTTTTTTTTTTTTTATGTAGTATTGTATGATGGGGATATTAATTTCAGAAAAATTTTAAGACGAACGTAGACACGGTTTAGGAGATGTGACGGGGTGAAAGTGATGGTGTCTCACAATCCATAACTTTCATCCCCTTGTATCTTCGAAACCCGTGCCTATGCTCGTCTTGAAACTTTACTGGAATCGTTTCGTCTAGCAGGTAAAAATGAGGGAAAATTTGCCATTATTCTTCCGAGCGTTTTTCGCCCGCGATCCCGACCTCGCGTTGACAAAATAAATTTCAAGAAACGCGCGTGGCCGGCCGCGCGCGAAATTATTTTCGTGTATCGTGCATAATCTGCGGCGCATTAACGTTCAATAATAATAGCCGTTATCGGCAATAGGTGATAAAGTCGAATTTATGTCGCACGTGTGACGACCGTGGCGGTTCATTATCGGCGAAATGCGGGCGATAACGAGCGTTGACGAAAGCGCGAAATCGCTTTGTAAAAATTTCAACTTCGCCGAGCGGCTACGCGTACGCCTTTGATCAATCAATGCCCGCCGTGCATCCCGGGCACTCGTCTCTCCGGACGTGCGGAAGTCTATGCGAAATTCAAGACCGGGCCTGCGTTACGTCAGCCGATACCGTTGAACAAATTTTGGGGATAATTAGTAGGCGCCGGTGCCGTTAGAATCAAACGCCCGATAAAAGTGTAGCGGTACCCGGGGAAAAAAAAAAAAAGAAGAAGAAAAAAAAAATTCACGACTTTCGACTCTAATATTTCAGCGCGCAGGTATGAAGTTAACGGACCGCTACAGAACCGAGCGTCCACGTTAATGTTACCACGACGTGAATTTTTGCTCGCGCGAGTCCAGCACCTGACAATCTCGAGCGAGGGAAAAGGTATCGATATCCCATTAAGTTCTAAGCCGTCTTGGTCCGGCAATTAAGCGTCGCTAAACCAATAACGGAGATTGTGCTCGCCCGGTGTAGGGGAGGGGGGGAGACAAAATCATTAATCACAAGCCGGCGTAATTAATTATACACTCTCCCGCTCGTTCTTTCGCGGCGATCTCGGAAGGCGCCGCTGCACTTTTCGAAAAAGAAAAAAGAAAGAAAAAAATATCGTCGAGCATCCGTCGCGACGGCCGCTCTCGCCACGATAGATAAACCGCGTTCGCTACAGAGCTGCGGAGCATCGCGTAGCAGTTAATTATCGGGGACACGGGAACGTAAAAGGGGAATAAATTGCGCTTATCGATCGCGGCATGCGAGACTCGTACGACGCCGCGTGTGTATTACGTTCAGGAGAAGATCGTGGTTGCACAACGGCCCCTTTTTTCTCTACCCTTTCTCTCCCTCCGCCGCCGCTATTATTGCCCGAATATCTCGCGAAGGGCTTGATCTAAACTGTGTAAGCGCGAAGGCACTCGGTACAGGAACAGTTCGGGTTCCTGTATATTTTTTTTTTATTTTTCCCATTCAGGTCGACCGCGGTCTTCCACTTGCAGATCCGATTGAGTCGCGCGTAACACATCCAGGTGCTCGATGCAAGTCGACGCAAACGGGTTCCGAGTAGCGTAAGGACCGCGCAAAGGCTACCGGAAGTAGCCGTGTGGTTTTGGATTCCCCGCTTCCTGGCAAGGCGGTTTTATTTCGCGCTGTCGCACTGAATAATAAAAAAAAAAAAAGACATGTGCGCGCGCGGTCGCGAACACATCGAGCTTCTGCCTTGAAAATCGCGCGATTTCTTGCACGTACGTTTACGCGGATTTCTTTTCTCATACGAGCGCGCTGTACAAGAGCTGTGGGAAACAAATAGTTTCCCCGCCTCGACGTCCCGCCGGCGTATCTCCGAGAGAAGTCGATACTTTGAATAAAAGAGAGACGTTAATTTTTCCCTCGTTATTAATGCTCCAGTTCGAGGCTACCGCACTCGCGTGAAAAACCGAGGAAAAAACGAGGCAGGCGAGGGGGAGAATTGGCGAGGATCGTGAATGAAATGGACGCGACAGTTTTCACGCTTATCAGGTTTTGACTTTATCAATGTTCGCGCGTCGAGACGTAAACCGGTGACTTCGACGAAGCGTGAGAGGGAGGGGAGGCGAAGGCGTGGAAGGAAAGGTTGAAGATACAGAAATACAGAGGTTGAAGATATGTCGTTTATTTCGGCCTTGGACATTCCCGTACATTCCGTTACTTTAATTAAATCAGAAGATATGTAGTTCTCGAAGTCGCGATTAGCGTGCCAGGCCACGGGGAATCTCGTCGCTTCCTGGCGCGATCACTGAGCTTCTAAATCGCACGCAAGTGCCGCGCACTTTGTAAAAAAAAAAAAGAAAGAAAAATCCACGTTCCAGTTAAAACGCGATAAACATCCGTTTTCGCGCCTCGATTACATTTTCATCGGGCGGCCGACTCTCGTTGCGCGAAAACCCCCGCCGTCCAGCCGTCGTTGCCGCCACCGCGATCATTCGTTTCCGCACTTTTTATCGTTTCAGACCGCTGAAAATTACGGTAGCAACAATACCTCGAGATAATTTGTCACGCCCTAACAAGCTCGCAAAATTTCGAAATCAGCAAAGCAGAATCCGCGCGTGAAAGATTTCCATGGGGCTTTTGTGGAACGTCTCTCCGCTCGACTTTTTTTTTTTTTGGCCGCGACGGAACCGCGTCTCGCTTTCAAAGTCCTCGAGTGAAATCCGCCGCAAGGTCGCGAGCCGGTAACGAGCGATTTAGGACGGAAATGCCGGGCGTGATCGTTCGCATCATACGTGCGCAACTCTTCGCGTAATGCTATTTTCTTTTTTCTTTTTTTTTTTTTCCTGTCCCGCACCTCGTGCTCTTTTTCGCGCCGCTCCGTTCTCTCTCCCCCTCTTTTCCCTACTTCATGATCGAAGTGCAGGCTTCAGATCGCAAGCGACGACGGTGTACTTGCTGAAATTACGAATTCATTACTGGCGAATAACTTTCACTCCGCCGCCGTAAAGGCGGCGTTATTTCGCACGGACTACGACCGGACGATCGTACCGTCGGTGATATCTGCCGATGCGTTTACTTATTGGGAAACTCGAGCCGCGGCTTGCAGTTGCGTAAAATGGTGTAAACCGAACCGCGGTGTTCTGCATATTTAACTTTGATTTGCCCCAAAATTCCCCCTCGCGGTGGAAGCGAGACCTAATCTTTTCAGGCTGCCGGCCTCATTTCGTTGCGGTGAACTAATTGATTAAAAAAAATTGCCAGTCGAGTAAGCGGACGGTTCGATCAGCTAGCCGGTGCAATGACCGCGAGCCATCGGATACGCAGTGCGTAGGTCAAGTTCCGGAACGTATCGGCGAAGCCGGACGTCGCTCGCGAATTACTTTATTCCGCCGGGAAAGAAAAAGGATTAAGTTCTCATCCTTTGCTCGGCTCACCTCGTCGCGTTTCGCGGAGAAAAAACGGCTAAGAGTTTCGCTCTTCTTTTTTTCTTTTTTTTTTTATAACTTTTGCTATGGCGAACGACGTAAAGACTCGGCCGAGCGAGAACAATTCTCGCGTAAATTTCTGTACAATAAATCGCGTTGCGCTCTTGTCAATGATAATTCGTGAAAAGGGAAACTAACGCACGTGCCATTTAGTTCGCGCAATGTTTGCGAAAATACGCGCGTTATGCGCAGCCTGCAAATTGCGATACTACGGTTGCTTTATTTGCATATTATCACGCCGCGAATCGCGCTACGGTTGTAAAATTGAAAAATAAAGTCCCGACCTTCGAGTCGCGATATTCAATCGTAATCTCTGCTCGGTTTTAAATTTCCCCGCTCGAATACGTGCTTGCACTTTTAAAGGCTCGCGACGAGAGAGCCAGTCGTTTCGCCGTCGTGGAATTCGGCGTGTTTCGTCATTCGTAAGTTTTCAATTTTATAAGATATCGGGAACAATGTCGCCGCCTTATTTATCAAGTACGCACCGTGCGTCTTTTCTTTTTCTTTTTTTTTTCTTTCTTTTTTTTTTATTTTTTTTCCTTTTTTTTCGCGAGCGCTAATTACGCAACGAGTGCTGACGCGGCAGCGTACGTGCCGCGAGCAATAATAATCAGTCGGCGAGGTATTAACGTCGCGCGATTATGCGAAATCAAAACCGGCGCTTCCATCAATCCGCGCAATATAACGTCAGTGTCACGTATCACTTTCGAAAATATTGCAAGCTGTATTGATAAATTCCACGACGTTCGGTCGACGAGAGCGTACCGCACGACGATGAATCACGGGGGCCCTCGGAGCTGGCCCGGCGAGCAGGCTTTTACGTTCGCCGGTCGGTCGATTGAATAATTGCAACGAAACACCGAGAGAACGATTGACGCCTATTTGAGATAATTAAGAGAGGAGGAGCGAAGTCGACGCTGCGCCGGCGGATAATGGTTAATTAAACGCGCGCCAATTGCTCTCGAAGGCGTATAATATTCACGATTTACTTAAAGCATCGCCGCGAAACGGGATACACTTTTGTACGCCTCGGTCTAGTAACGCGAATTGTTTTTTTTTTAATTTTTTTACCGCGCATTTGATCGCGCCCTCGACATCTCGCTATTCGCGAAATAATAAGTATCGTCGGGAGTTTCGAAATCGTCGAAGCTCCAAGTTCCTCGCTGCTGGCATGCGAAGTTGAATTAGAATTTATGCGAATTTCGGCCGCCGTTTCGCGAGGACTTTAGTTCGCAACCTTCGGTTGTCGCGAACCGAATTCACAATCAAAAATGTAAATTCTTTTTTTTTTTTTTCTTTTTTTTCTTTCCCTCCCTGGCAGCGAGCGACAGACATGGCTTTTCGTTTCGTGCCAAGAGAATTCGTCTCACCTCGACCGTATTAACGCTGGCTAGACTCGATCCGCCACCGCCGTCGTCACCTTTTTCTTTTAACTGGGCCTGACGTACTTCCTTACCAGTGCCTACAAGGCGCCCGACTTTTTACCGCCGTGCTCCAGATAGAGCGGCAGACTGACGTCGAAACTTGGTAGGAAAAGCCCCGGTGCATCGACAGAAATAACCAGCCAGCGCGTGCACCAAGTTTCAGCGTCTCGTTGAAAACGAACAGCGATCTTTTTTATTTCTTTTTTATCGAAAATACAGGTGTACGAGGATTTTCAGCCTCTCTCGCGCGATAACGTCTTACCGGGTATCGGACGGCGATAAGGTGTCATTGCTAAATATAAAGATTGATAACTTGGAGAGGCTGTAAGCGTTACCAGACCCGATTCAGGTAATTTATTATTTGCGAATTGATAATGATCCCTTACGTAAGCGAATACGCTTGTACTGCCGACCGCGTTATCGCCCTATTCTCGACGCCGGTGATGAGCTCATATTTTAGCGAAAGGGTCACCACCGCTGACCCGGCCGTGATAAAGAAACGTTGAAAAATACCGCCACTGAATCGAGCCGCGCTTTTATCGCCGCATCGGTTCTCCGATGTTTACCGGCCACTCGATTGCCTATAATCCAATATTAACCTTGTCGGGCAGGCATGAAAATAATTTCTGTTAAATAACCTGAGACGGCGCGTTCGAGGCAGGCCCGACGAAAGGCGCAAAGTCGCAAACAAATCAATTAAGCGTATCACGCCGTGGACGCCGAGCGGGGCCGTTCGATCTGATTTTTACGTGGAAAAAAAAAAAAAAAAAAAAAAAAAAAAAAAAAAAAAAAAAAATAAGAAACGACGCAGCGGCAACACAGGTGTTACCGCCGCCGGGTAACGCGATGTCGAAACACGCCGAGAAGAGATTTCTCGTTCCCGTCACGATCGCGGCGTCTCCATTCGAGATACTCGGATATTTCAGCAACGAGTCTGGAAAAATATTTAATTACGCTCGGTCACTCTCGCGGCGCCGAGGGCGCTCGTAAAGCCACGCTCCCCGGTACATCTCGTTCTTGCTGAGAGCTCGCCGGATGGAAAATCGAAATTCTACAAGGGTTTTGCACCGCGATATCTGTGCAAGTTTTTCGAAAGTTCTCCTCCCCCCCCTCTCTCCCCCCGCGCCGTTACCAGAAGCCGAGATCCTCGCGTGTCAGTCCGTGTTCTGGATCTTTTTCTCGTTGATAAATTAAAACGAGAGACGATGGAAAATCAGCGAGGACAACCAGGCCGGTCATTACGAACGGAGAAAGACGAGAGCCTCGTCCCCAAGCTCCTTTATGTAAACCTTGAGGCATAGATCCGGATTCTTCAGGAGCTAACAGGAGAGATAGAGAAGCAGAGGAACGAGTGCGAGAAAGAGACAGAGAGATAGAGAAAGAGAGGAGACTCGGTAGAAGGGGCATAACTGCGTTCGGCTTCTCAGGTGTCTCCTCCACGGGAAGAAAACGGAGGGGAATCTCCACGCACTTTTAGATCGACAGGAGGTAAAAGCAAGCATGTCGGCGAAAGTGTTCTTGTATAATGCGCTCGACGCCGGTCCTCCGACCGTCAGAAACGAACGAATTTAACGATCAGGAGAAGAAAAAAAAAAAAAAAAAAAGAAAAAGAAAAGGATAAAAAAAAAGAAACCCAATCTCTGATCTCGCGACTCACCGACCTGCTCGCTGTAACGATCTCTTTATCGAAGAATTTCTTCGGATACCATTAATCCCCTCGGCGTTCTCTTTTTTTTTCTTTTTTTAATTGAGCGAGAAAAACCTTATAATTCGAGGACACTTAACGAAAAGTTATATCTTGTAATGCGAGGCAAAATTGCGGGGGCCAATTTAATAATAAGACCGAGCCGCTGGATTTCGCGTTCGATGTTTATTAAAGGCAAGTGCTCTGATATCCCGACGCGTTCCGCCAGGAATTCCCGTTTATTATCCCCGGCGTACTTCGATATTACCACTGCACCTTCGCGTGCATACTCGCACACTTGCGGGCGTGTGCGCGACAGAATAGACTGCTGGAGAACGCACATATAGTTCGTGGCCCACAGGGGACAGCCCGGCGGCAAGTTCCGATTCGCGAAGTACGCTCGCGCTAGACTACCAGCGTAGTAGCGAGTACAAGCGAGGAGAATTGAGTTTCTATCTACTATCCGGCAACGATCTTGTCTCTCTTCCTCTCGTCTCTTTGCCCGCGGCTTTCCTCCTTTTCTCTCGCCTTCTCTCTCTCTCTCTCGCCGCCGCGGCCGTTTCGCTCCGGCTCGCTACCTCCTTCTCCTACTTCATATCGAAGGTATGTAGGCTGTGCTACATCCTTGCCCGGAAACCGTTACCTCGCTTGGCTTTACACTGAATGGAGCTCGCTATACCGTTGTTCCCCATACACGAATTTCCTTCGACCTCTCCTCCGCCGCCGCCGCCGTCGTCCCGTCATTATCGAACGCGGTTTCTTACGCGAGTAAACGACTTCTCCCTGTTCCCCTTTTTGCATATTAACGAGCTAGTCCTGCCGCCGATCGCGCGCGATGATTCGGCTCGATTTCGCGCGCGCCCCCGCCGCGTCCGCTTGACGGCCGCAAGTGAAATTTATTTACGGCGATCCCGGATCGGAAAAATGAAGCCGTGCTCACGCGGGACGCATGCGAATGCGCGAGGCGAGAGTGCGGTGCTGTTATCCTCGCGCGCCAAAAGTTTCTACTCTTCTTGGCGTTCCGATAGTCTTAAAAAAAAAAAAAAAAAAAAAAAATATTGCGACCGGCCGAGGGACCAGAAGAGAAGCCTCGGGATGCTGGAATCTCAGGGAAAACGGTCGGTCGATCGGCGAAAGCGGGTTATTTTTCGCGAACGAGGAACGGTAATATATATTAGACGATTGACGTAACGTGTGTTCGACTGTCGCGTTACAGTTGTAATTAACTGTCGGCGCGAGTCTATCTCACTCTCGCTCCGCTCGCGTCTCCTTCTCGGTCCCCCCGGCGTCTCTCTCTCTTTCTCTCTCTCGTATCGCGATTGCATTCTTCCGTAAAGTGCATTCTTGTTAACGATCGGCGGTACGCTGCCTGATAACTTAATCGCGCCGACGATTTCACGAACAATCGCGACCGAAAGCGATCGCTCGAGAAGGGAAAACGCGGAGATATCGCGGCTCTCGGGATCGGCGCCGAATGAACGCAAGTTTTACTCGCGCCACGTGGGGGTTTTTTTTTTCTTTTTTACGCTTGTAATTTACAGTTTGCCGTAGCTACGAGAATTACGAATTTGGCGTACGATCTTCGAAGGGCGGAGCGCTCTTTCGCGAAGGAGAGGGGAATTATTCTTGCGCATTCATTATTTTGTAAAAGGAAACTCTCCACGGTGAACCGTTCTGCGGTTCCGGCGGCACATTAAATAACTCTCTCCGCCCCTTTCTCATTCCGCACCTTTTTTCTTTCGCGTTTTTTTTCTTTCTTTTTTTTTCTGCGACGCGACGACAATCGCGACGTCGACGACGGTAATCGGCCTTGCTGAGAACACACTTAGTGGCTGCGTATCGTCACGCAGAAGTGGGCCGGAGGATTATTTATACGTCGGTCGACACAGCTGATCGTCGCGGTACATCCTCCTGTCTTTTCTCACTCGGCCCGTATTTTTGTGCGCCGAACGAGCGAGCGGCGGGAATGCGCGGGAGACAAGAGAGAGAGGGTCTCCGGAACGGAAAGACATATTCGATCCGGCGCTGGTCCGAAATAGCGGCACAACCGACGGAAATAAACCGCGAATCGGCCGCGCCGACAAAGCGCGACCCTTTTCCACGACGGCTCTTTGACTCATCCCGGAATTTTTAGCGCCGCGATCATCTGCCGCTCGCGAATCGCGGATGCCCGAAAAACCCCCTTCGCGTGTCGAATCGCACGACGATTTTTACGTAATCGCTGCGCCAACGATTTATCGGGACCCGGCTACCTACCTAAGCGTCGTTACGAAATTCCGCGGCGATCAGGATTACCCTTTTACGTAAGCTAATTTGCAAATTTTAGAAATCGTGCCGCCCGAAATTTCGGGCGCACGGTTTTTTTCCTGGACAGGCGGAGAAAGCCACCGCGGCCGGTCGCAACGTAACGCCTTCAATTATCGGCCCGCATCGCGTTTCGGCTCGATCGGCCGGTCACGAGTAGTTTGCGTGACGGACGCACGAGGGGAAAATATTTTTTCGGATCGATCTCCCCCTCGCTGTCAAACCCCCCGACGAGTTTATCGTGCCTTAATCCCGGACACACGGCCAGTCCGCGCTCCGCGATAACTCTCTCGCCGGATGAAAGGTGATTGCCGCGAATTCGCGACGTGGAAAACAATTCCGGAGTGCGAGCACCTCGCGCGGGGCCGAACAGGTCCGTGGTCCGTCTACCAGACGCGCGAGGAGAATCGCCGTGAAAACTGGAAATGAAAAATATCCGCCGGCTGGCGGCCGTCGAGCGCGTATCGAGATCGCATCGAGAGCGACGGTAGCTCTCTTCGTTCGCGGGGCCTCTTTTCCCCCCGTGCGTGTTACGAAAACGCGGCTTGTCGCGTCGCAATAGGAAGAGAGCGAGTCCGGCGTTAGCGCGGCGTAATCGCCCGGCCACGACGGCACCACGTCGTTTTATAACGCATAATGACGCGTTTCAAGACCAGTAGGTCGCGTCCACGGTAGTCGAGAAACGCCCGCCTCTCCTTCTGGGCACGGTTCATCGAGCACGAGCGCTGGGGTATAATCGCGCGAAGGGGGGAACGGGGGGGGGAGGCGGCGAGGACGGGAGAGGAACGAGAAGAGAAGGTGGAGGGAAGCTTACCTCGATCACACATGGTCTACGAAGAGCCCATTCGCGTGTATATTCATAACAGTAACTTTGCCGCGAATATCTAGCCGTCCCACCTCGTCTTCGTCGGCCCGTCTTCTCTCGCGAACGAGTCTAAGCGGCTCTCGATGAGCCTGCCGCCGTCGCCGTTCCGCTATGTAGGTTACTATCGCAACGGTCCGCGCCTCCTCGACCCGTCTTTAAGAAGGTCGTTTGCGAAGTAACCCGAACCTACTTCACGGCTCGAGCATGCCTTTCGGCTCTCACCTCTCCTCGCATCCTCCTTTTAACCCCTTGCAAACCCCCGCGGGTCGGCCCGATCGCGGCACGATCGGCTGCTCATTCACGCTCGTCTATTACCTCGATTACCGATTAAGAACACGCCGCGATGAACGACGCTTGAGTTACGACATTGGCAGACTAATACTTGCACTTCGAGCATTTTCCGCGCGGGCGTTTGATCGTTCTCCGGTAAGAGAATTTAAAAAAATGTCTTTTTTTTTTCTTTCTTTTACATATGTATATATATATTTAGCTCAATGATAGAAGTGGCATTTTTTAAGAGCGTCCGGCTGCCGGTGGGAATTCAGCAGGAATTCTCACGCGCTTCCAAAAATGGGTACACGGCCGGCGGTCGGGAAAGGGGGTCTGGTGGGGACGGGCATAGCCGAGAATGATAGCATCGGCCGTCAATCGAAGAAATCTCGCGCGAATATTATGTTGGAAAAGTAGCCTGGGCTCTCCACGAAAGTGGTAGGAGAAAACGCGAGACCTCGCCGGCTACCTTCGTCTACCCGAATCCGTTCTTCTCTTCGCCGCGGCCGAGGCACGCAGGGGCCTTCTCGTCTCGTTTGCATACCCGGCGCGTATCGTCGCGTGTCGATACCACTTTCGCGAATCATCGTGATTCACGAGAACTCGCGGCATTGTATCCGCGTAATGCGTCTCCGGCGCGGCCACCTCGGCCTTTCGCGGCGCAAGCGCTTCTTAGCGTCGTCTCCGTCCTTTTCTCCGAGATTCCTATACGACACAGCTACCGCTACGCGGCGGGTCTTTGAAGCGGCCGTCCGGCGAGCGCGTGTAGCCGCGGCGAGGGGGTCCAAGAGACGCGAGCCGCTGCCCACGTGATCGGACCTCGCGGATATATAAAGTGGCGGCGAGCCGCTAGGAATCAGCCACTCGACGACTGGCTCCGGAGTGCGATGCGCTCCGCGTTCTTCTCGCCCGCTCGAACGGAATACGTCGTTGATAGAGATGGCCGGAGGGAGAGGAGGAATAAATTGTCGCGCGGTGAACGCGAGAGAGAAAACGAACGGCTCTCCGAGAAAAGGAGAGACGAAAGGGCCGGAGAACGCGCTCGCTGACCGACCAGGTCAAAGACGCACGCGAAAAGAGAAAGAGCCTCCGGAAGCGATAAGTGCACCGCGTGGCCAACGACTTTGGAGGGCCGTAGGTGGTCCTGGGCTCGCGAAGGTGACGAAGTAACGTCTGGTGGACGACGGTCATCGTTGCCGTCATTGTCAACGTCATTGACAACGTCATTATCGTCGTCATCGACGTCCCTCTCTCTCGCGAGAAGAGCGACGGGCGAGTTCTTAGAGAAGGGACGTCGTTCTCTCGCGAGGCAAGAAGGGAAGTGCCGGCACGTGTCCAGCGATCACATTGTCCAACGTTAACGCGATGGGACGTCTTCGTGTAAAAAAAAATTAAAAAAAAAGAATGGAATCGCGGAATCGGCGCAGGCCCTCTTCGGTATCTCGCGTGAATGCCCAAATGAGGCGAGGCGTCGGCCTCGCGAAACAAATATCTCCGCGGATCTCGCGGCACGAGATATCATCCTACGCGTGCGGGATGCACGCACGTGTGTGTCGCACCATCGTTGCTACCGGATACTAGCAAGGTCTTTTCCTCTAAGCGGCCGTCGGCGATAATTCGAGGAAATTTCGAGGAGCTCGCGCACGTTTCCTGGATGCTGGACTTGGATTAACGCGTTGGCGTAAGGAACTAATGATCGTGGACGTTACCCGCCTACGTTATGCAACGACACGTGTGCGAGCGAGGCGATAACATTTCGTCAAACGTGACGCGAAGCGACTCCGTTGGTCGTTAATTGGCTTGACGTCAGCGGCGACTGATAACTTCTTTTCCCCGAAGGTATATTAGGACATACATGTATGTCTCGTTTGAGACGTGACGGATCGATTCGCTTTTATCGCGCGACGTTTTCAAGAAATCGGCCGACAGCGGGGGGCCTCGTTCCACGAAACGATCCACCGTCGGCTAACGCGGTGCCGTTTTGACAAGCCGCGGTTTATTTTCGTTCACGCGTGCCTGCGTGCGTATTCGCCACGCGCGAGCAAGTAAGCGAAGCGACGCGATACAGTCGAAAACAACGTTCGAGCGAGCTAACGATCGAGCGATTTCGCGATCGTCCCCGGCGAGCACAGCCGGCTAATAAAAGACGTTGCGCAACCGTTGTTGCGCGGCGGATAATAATAAGAACGAATACAGACGGAGTCGTTTGACGGGCGAGAGGGAGAGGCAGGCGGGAGCGATGCGGGATACGCGGGAAGTCGGGGAATCGAAGGCAGGGTTGCGTACGTAATAATTCGCCGCGCATGAATTGCCACCGCGAGTTGCGACGCCCGGATGACGAACGTCGGGAGGAGAAACTCTGGGTCACCGTCAAATGCGATCGCGATCCGTCCGCTTTACGTCTCGGACTTCGACCGGGGAAGAGAGAGAACCGCTCGGGATAAAAATCCAACCGTGGAAATTAAAGATTTGAAGCTAGGAATCCCTCGGCGGACCGGGATTGCGGCGAGGTTGAAAGGAATCTTCTGTCGGCGACGCGCGGAATAAACGTCGACGGTAAAGAGGACGGGCGGGCTGGCATAAAGGATCGGTGATCCCCGGCGGTATATCGAGAGATGGATCGGCTTCTGCCGGTGGTCGTTAGCCGTGATAGATGGCAACTTGTATCCAACGCCGGGGCTCTCCGCGCCTCTTCGCCGATGAGAAATCCGATCGTAACTACTTCCGGCTCTCGGGCCAATGCCTTCCGTGGAACGTCGTGAAAACGGAAATTCACTTTCTTTACCTTGGCAACGTATCGCACGTGCGTCTTCGTCTCTTCCCTCCCCGTTCCCCCCGTCTTTCTCTCTCTTTCTGTCTTCTTCTCTGAATATTTTTCCCTCCCTCCGTCTCGATCTATGCACGTCCCCGTGTTTTCCCATGACGCATTAACTCGTTTCGCAAAACCGTCTTCACGGCCCGATATCTCTTTCTTTTCTTTTCTTTTTTTTTTTTTTTTTTTTAACACGTACCATATGATAGATGCGTCGCAAACACCTGCGCGTCTCTTTTCGATTTTCGAAAGCGGCCACGGCCATTTTAATCGTGTCCGCGCTCATTGTTACCGCCGCGTGGAATTATCGGGCCTGTGGGCTGTGCCCGCGATACCTCGCCGTCGAACATTTTTATTTTTATTTTTTTTTTGTCGAGGAAACGAACGGCATTCCTTCGCAATCGGCGCGTCTCGCTCAACGTCACGAAACACTGACATACATCTCGCGTCCTTATTTTCATGTCGCATAAACATTTTATTATTGCAGTGATTCATACGCTTCCGCAATGCAAAGCCGTCTGCATATCTCGATTGTATTTTTTTTTTCTTTTTTCTTTTCGATGCAAAGCTTCTCCACCTGTATCGCGCGTTTAAAACTTTGAAAACGTTTATTTTTTTTTTTTTATTCCAAGTGATTAATGAATTTCTCGCAACGACTCGCGGCGCCAAGTGCGCAGTGGGTCCCAATCTTTTTTTTTTTTTTCCACGCGTTAACTTCTTTCCTGTAAGCGTCGCGCTCGACTTGGCAAACGTTCGCGACAGGCGGAGGGGCCTCTGAAGGACGCGCGCTAATACGCTCGCGCACACGCTCGATTTACACTCGTACGCGTACGAGAGAGTCGCACGTAGAGCCTCCTCCGCCGAGAACACGGCGGAATACGGTAACACGCGGCTCTAATTTATCCTTGAGCGAATCTGTTTTCAGCGCATCGTGTTTGCTCGCACAATTAATGTATTTTTCTGAATTACGTCATTGGTTGTTACTGTTTTCGTTCCTATTTTTCGTCACCCGGTCGCGTCGAATGTTCAACTTGGTCCTCACGACGCGAGAACGATCTCACGAAGCGACACTTGAAATCTCGACGCGAGTACGATCGCGCGGAGCGGCACTCGTAATTTCGGCGCGCTAAAGCATAACGAGAGCGCGTAAGATTAGCATAAACTTAACTGCGTTGGAAGAGCGACGTGGTTTCTGGTTGGTGACATTTAAAACGCTGTTTTTATCTCGGCTTTATTCACAATGAACGAGCGTAGCCTTGAGCTCTAAATCCGGCTCTAATTTTTTCGCGACGCGCCTCGTCTTTTCAGACGTTTATAAAGTCTCTCTCGTAAAGCCCTCGCAAATAAATTGCAGATCTCCAATTCGAAGGGGTTTTATCGGCCGTAACAATTTTGTTTACTCGCGTATTTCTACAATTGTTTTGCCGGAAACGATCGGAAAGCTTCCGGCCGAGGTGGAAAGTCGATTCTCGGATCGGAACGCGGAGGTCGCCGCAATTGGAAGGAACCGCTGTCACTTTTTTTTTCCCGGATTCCATGACGCGGAGGAATCAATCATATCGAACAAAATCTCTGGGCGTCGCCTTTAGAAAAAGTTTCCGGGATAAAGAGGAGGATCTCAATGCCGACGCGACTTTGAAACAACGAACGAAGCCCCGTGTAGCTTTCTTTGGAGACTTCTCGAGGTCGGCAGTCCGGGAAACGCTCGGTTGTGCTAAACTTAGTCCCGTAGGAAAATAATTTACCGAGAAAATACGCGCGACGCCGAAGGGTGCGCGTGTTCTGCGAGCAAGAGGGAACAAGATGCATTCGAGGAAAAAAAAAAAGAAAAAATAAAGATCTCGTTACTGCAGTAAAAATTGCCTGGGTGTGAAAAGCTAACAGACGTAGATAAGTAATTAGCACACGCTGTAATATCGCACATTTTTCTCACTTAATCAATTTAAGTGACACACGTAGAGTTTATAATTGCACGTTTACTCTGTAATTTATGCTGCTAAAAAGTTTGCACGAGACAATCAGTATTCTAGCGAGTACGAAAAGCAACGATAAATCTCGGTTTGCGGCACTTAGAAATTTTTTCCGCGATACGCATTTTACTGCGGGTATTATGAGCGTAATTTTTAATACGAGGTACTATTACGTGTCGTCTTTAAAACGCAACAGCGCTTCTTTTACAAGGTGGGGGAGACCCCGGTTTTTACGAGCCTTTTATTGCGCAATGATCGTCCGTCGAGTGAACGCACGCCGGACGGGAAAATTGAGAAGCGCCGTTATCAATGGCGATAATAATATCGTTAATCCGGCTGCCGGCGATCCGGCCGCTCGTCGTTGGCATTTTGCTGCCGGCGGTGTAGACGCGAGCGTTGAATATTATCGTTCGCCAGAAAGCGGCGTGAGATAGCTCGACAGGGAGACGAAGGAGACGGCGGACGTACCGCGTTATCGTTTCTCTCACAAAAACAAGTATATTTGGCTAAGATTTTGATAAGAGGGAGGCATACCTTCTCAGGCGCGGAAACGCTCGTTGCACCCGACGACGCGAGTCGCGGTATCGGCCAACCTGTACGAACTCTTTTAGCCGAGGTGCGAATCGATGGTTAACGCGATCGCGGTCGAGGTGACGGTCGAGATACGCGGCACGCGGGTCCAAACGATGCGGCTAATCTCGCGTGTCGAGATGGCATACATGCGTATTCCTACTCCCACGGAGGCTCATCTCACGCACACGGTTTAAAATAAAGAGCGCGCGCGTACGCCGAGTCGATAAGCTCGAATTGGAAACAACATTTGACGTTGCAGCCTGGTCGGAAGTAATCTAATCCGGGACGCGGATTAAACGAATCACGCGCTTAAATTGTTCGCTCGGTGCAGCCTCCGACGCGGCAGGTACGTCTTCTCGGCAACGTCTCGGTCGCGCTCGCTATTAAAAAAAAAAAAAAAGGAAAAAGAAATCCCGCGCCGTTTGTCAGTTAATTTCATTCGCGCGATTGTAATCCTCTATCGCGGCCACAAAGGTTATCTCGTATTTTTATATTCAGCCAGTGCACACTCTTGCAACACGTATTTTCTTCCTTTCTTTTTTATCATCCTTATCTCGCCGATGACATTTGAAAGTTTTTACGGATTCTCGGGATGGGAATTTTCTAATCGATCGCTCCCCCGCCCGTTCGCCGCCTGCTTTTTTTTTTTTTTTTTATTGAAATTAAGTCTATTATTAATTTGCTGGGTTCGCGCCGGCCGGTCGGCTCTATTGTTTCCGCGCCGTCGCTCTTCGATGGAAGATTCCCATCTCCGGATTCCATGTTTTCCGACGCTGAATGAGGAAAACGGAGGCGTGCATCGCCGCTGCAAGGCCGACAAAATAACATAAGACTCCGGGAGGAACGAATTGAATTGCAAAGTGCCTTTCCTCCGGCTGACGCGTCGAATCCTCTTAACCTCTCGAAACCGATATACGTACATACGTATACACATATATATACTTTTATATTATTACTTGTACGTTTAATTATCGCAAGGAATGCAATCTCACATCGGCTTCTCGTGAGAGCGAAGAGGAAAAAAAAAAAAAAAAAGTCCTCGGGTACTTCCCGTGCCGGAATCCCCCTAATTAAGAGATTCTTTTCCGCGCAACTCTTTTTACGTAATTATGTCGTATATTTAACTACGAGTTAAACGACCGAGCGAGATGGACGATTAGACGCTTCGTTCCTACGCGCTCCTCTTGGATTTAGATTGCCCTTTGACTCCGCGGCGACAGCCGGAAACCAAAACGCGCTTCGTACAACCGGTAGTCGTCGAGCCACCTCCGGGCGTGCCTCGAAGACAAAAGGAAAAATAAATCCGCGATAAGATAGCCGAAACAATTTTTCGAGCAACGCCCGCCCCGTGGTTTCCGGCTATTTGTCTGAAATGTCGCCGACCTTATCGGCCCCGTCGGCGCGTTTCGACGTTATCTCGCCCGCCGAATCCCTCTCGCCGGATTTTGCATCTATTGAGCCCATTCCGACAGGCCAGAAGCCTAGCAGCGCGAGCATTGTCCGATTCCGACGACGAGATTAGTGGAACGTCTTATCGATAAGCGATCAGGCTCATTCGAGCGGCCGATAAGTCTTCCCTTTTGAAACAACGGTGTCCTTTGTGAAGGAAATCGTGTCATCGCGCGCTTAATAAAGGGACTCGAGAATAACACCCGGTATTTAATATGTACTATAATAATGTACTATAAAATAGGGATCGCATATCTCCGGCGGACCTTGAAGTTCTCCGCCGAGTCGTGTATAATTATGTGGATTTCAGTTTTTTATTTTTTTTTTTTATATTTTTATTCGATGTTCAACGGCGAGCGAAAAGCATTTGCGACGTCCAATTTAATTCCGAGCGAGCGGACGCTCGCCTGGAAAAGTTCGGGTAACAAGGGGAAGACGGAAGAAAAAGCGATTTCCTCGCTTCTCTTTGCCATTTTGCGCCAACGGCGAGTGATAAAAGTATTGTCGCCTTTCATTATTTCCGCCCGGCTGAGCGATAATCTTGACATTTGCATTTACATGTTGTTTTTTCTATTTTTTTTTTTTTTTTCGCGACGTCCGCCGGGAGCGCCGACGCTTTTAATTCAAGTGAGTCACGTAACCGGCGTAGTTCTTGGGCATACGCAGCCTCGTCATTACGCATTCGCGTTCTTTTGCTTTATTCTTGCCGTGATTTTAATTTAAATGGGCTGTGGGTAACACGCGTTGTTCACGTGCACACGAACGTTCAATCACCTCCGCGAGCAAAAAAAAAAAAAATTACAGAAATGACCAACCATTGCTTTTCCAAACGAATAATTAAGATACTATCTGTGCGTAAAACCATTAATTAATATTGTTGACATATTTGAAAGTTGAATGGTTAAGGTATCACTTGAAACTTGTAATATTATTTATAAAAAAAAAAAAAAAGAAAAAAAGATGTTTTAAGTAAAGAAAAATTAAATAATAATTATATCAGAAAGAAACAATTAACGACACTGACGATTCTTAGTTCGGCACGAATTAAATCGCGACTTATTTTAGATAAATTCATAGATCGAACGGTATGAAGAATTATTATGGGAGAGTAAATGCAAATTTCGAGCGCGATCTTGGCCAACCATCGCCGAGCGTCCAAATTTGGCCGACTCGCGACTTGGAATCGGCAACCTACTGACATACTAATCGGCAGCGTCATCGCCGTCGTCGTCGCGAGGGTATTAATTACACCGGTACACGACTCATTATCTTTCCGTCTCCCTCGATAAAAGTATCTATAATTGGGAGGTGATGCTCGCGCAGAAGGTAAGCTCGAATCCGGACTCGTTGCGCCGCGTTTAATTTACCGCGATTCGGAGTCGACGAAGCGGAGGAAAAGCTGATCGAGGATCCGCTCACGATTTCGACGCCGTGATTCACCCTCTTCGCGAAGAAACGAAGTGCGCCGCTATAAATATAACGCTCTTCTGAGTCATCGACTCGCGCGAGGTGTCGGTGGCTGGCCTGACGATCGCGACGACACGAATTTTAATTAACGAGAGCCTCCCCCGCTTTTATAATCCGCATCTAAAGAACCGCGCGCGATATTTCGAGGTCGAACGAGATCGTCGGACGCGCGCGTCCCCGAGTTTCTCTTTCAAACCGACTGGACCCCCGCCGATCGAGATCGGCGTCTGCTTTTCCTCCGGAACGCTTGCTGCACCTTCCGTCGCGAATGACACACGAGTTCAAAGAACTGGAAAGTAACGTCGGGAGGGAGGCGGGAGAAGTTCAATGCAGCGAATAGATTTGGTCAGCTCTCTTCCGAGCGTACTCGGGAGACCGATCTCGTAAGAATCGAAGCTAAAAAGGTCGGAAAACTCTAACCGTCTACGTCGCCTCTTCGAGATCCGGGTAAGAAGAATCGTAATCTTCCTCCGCGATAAAATTTATTACCTCTTTAAGCAATCGGCACTAATGCCGCGCTGAATCTAAAACCGTCTTCAGACAGTTAACGCAGATGCGCTGATAAAGAGATATGTATTTATATGAAAGAAAAATACACACAAAAAAAAGAAACGGGAACACGCTCAAGACTTTCCGCGGGGTAATAATTCGTGGGATTGCCTCCGCACGCGAATCTAGATAATAATTATCTCCGGTGCGTACGTGATAAGCACGCGCGCGGACGTGTTCTAATGCGTACGAGTTTTGAGCGGCTCTTCGCGCTGCTCGCTTTTCCGCGAATCGTCCAGCGAATCGCGCCCGCCGCTGCTTACATTAGCGTCGTAATTATCAATCGCGTTCTGTAAAATCGGCGACGTGCCAAGCGAGGAGACGTGCGGCGACAAGCGCGTCCCGATTAATTAGCACCACGCGAATGCGCAACGGAGTACCCGCTCGTCTGCGCGGTGGTCGGAAGTGTCCCGCCGACTTTGCGGATAGTAATTTCGCAGAAGAGGACCCGGGACTGTCGGGAGTGCTTCCGGGGTAGGTCGGACTCTCCGCGGAACTTTCATTTGCAAATTCCGGACGAGGAGCGGTCCTCTCAGCGTCTCTTGCGCGACGTGCGATGTCTCGGGGAAATCGCGGCGGCCGTAAAATCTCGACGTAGAGCCGTTCGTTGAATAATTAACGGGGCTAACGAGCCGCTCATTGTCGGCGGAAGTGGCGATATCGCAACGTGTGCTGTTCAGATAAAAGAATCGGTTTACGGGGGGAGATTTTTTTTTATTCGGATCATCTTGGAATTATTTTAGATTGTCGTCGCACGAACAACGATTAGCGTAGATAGATCGATTACTGCGCCGGTAATTAATTTTTGTATTTTTTTTTAAGCCTCCTCCGCAGCTTATTGTGACAAATTTTTTGTATTCGGATTATCTTGGAATTATTTTAGATTGCCGTGGCCGGACAACGGTTAGCGTAGATAGATCGATTATTGAGGCCGGTAATTAATTTTTGTATTTCTTTTTTATGCCTCCGCAGCTTGTTGCGACACCGTCGTAAATTCTACGTATAAAATTTTCCCGTGTCGTAACGGCTGGCGGCTCCCTGTTCCCCCCTGCTCGCCTCTCCGGAAGCCTTATCGACGGCGGTTTTGTTCTATCGCTTACACAAACGTCACGGGGATGCATGCGGGCGACGACAAACGGATTACCGAGGCTGAGAGCGCCCTTTCTACGGGCGCGCCGAAAATTCATTCGCCGTTTACACCGATGTAACTCACTCGATTGCGCAAACGGTAATATGCATTCCAAACGTCGACGCGAATGTGAAGCATGCTTACCGAATCGTCCTCTACCGATGTAATTCCGCGAGAATGCACTTCTGTGCCTCGCCGCACTCGTTCGCGCGTTCTCCTTAATGGGAAATAAAGTCGTGCGCGTTCATCGCGAATTATTTAAGCGGCGGCCATCACTGGGCGGAGCAACAATACAATTTCCTGCAGGTAAAAGAATGATAGTTTCTTTAAAGCCAGTCTAGCCTTCGCGATAAATATATATATGATTTTTTTTTTTCTTCTTTTTTTTGCACGCTACCGGGTTTCGCAATCCGGCGCGGCTTTCACTTAACACAGATTTAATTCGTCAACTTTCGTGGCGCTGTCGCCCGCCGGCTGAGTTTATCTCGCGTAATCGCCGTCTTAAAATTAAAACGCCTGGATAATTATCCGGGTTACAGCCGCATCGGAGTGCCCGAGTAAACGGCGCGAGACTTCGTCCAACGTGATTTCGGCAGAGAGCAGGTTTCCGTACCGGAAATTATTACGACGTGTTGTACGTATATTTTTATTAATTAAAAAAAAGAAAAAGAGAGGAAAAAAAAGAAAACAATGGTCTACGTGGGAGATTTCGCGTTTCGGCGTTTCGGAGCTGCCCCGGCTGGTCGTCAATTAATCCGGAGACGCGTCGGGCTTGTTAGCAATCCACCTCGTCCGATTGCGCGACGCGAAATCGGCGTTTCGCGACGATCCGTCGGCGTGAAACCGGCGCAGTGTTACTTTCACTTAGCGCCGATTTATTTTCTGCACCGTCGATGCGCGCGCGCGCGCGCGAATCGAACGTGCCTGCCTGTTCGCGGTCGGTGGAGTTAGTTAATTAACGTCACTACGCGCGTGCTCGCATATGTGGAAGACTGGCAGGGTGGCGACGCGAGGGGGGCGAGAGATCCGCGCGAGAGAAAGGAGAAACAAAAATACGGCGGTGAGGTCACCGATTGGTTCGGGCCGCATCGAGGTGCACGCGCATCTCTTTTATTTTTCTTTCCTTTTTTTTTTTTCTTTTATTACTTTTTCCACAGACGAGCCGGGGCACCTATACGGTGACGTTGATGACCTTGTGCCAGATGGAGCCGCATCCCGAGCCAGGGACAGTCGGTTTCTCAGATACGCGCTTATCTCTCGTCTCGTTTCGCCATCGAGCGCGCAGGGACGCGGCCGCGAAAAAAAGGGGAAAAAGAGAAAAAAAAAGAAAGAAAAAAAAAAAAAGAAACGCGGTATATTTTCCCACCTGACGCAGCAGCCGATTGTTCGAGCGTTCGAAAGCGTCTCGTCCCTCGTTGAGATCATTCGCGGGCGAAGAAAAACTGTGATCTCAGCGATTCGTTCTTCTTGAGAGACCGTTCGGGGTACCCGAGTGAATAAAAAATGATCTCGCGACGGATCTCTGCTCGGTCGGACGGAGAGGATCGTTGGGGGAGGCTGCGGGCGGAACGGTATCGTGATCGGAGCCAAGACCCTCCGAGTGGTCCACGTGTGTGCGGACGCGCCGCGTGCACGTACGTTTCAAAATCGCGGCACCTGGCAATCCTCACGCGCCTCGGTCGCGCGCGCCAGAGGATCGCTCGTGCGTTTCCAAGGTGCGTGTCTGGGGTCGTCACGTGTGCCCGCCGTGATAAGCGACGGGGCTTAGGTCGCCAACGTGCCGCTGCACGCACCCGGCCTCGTACCCACGTTTCATCAATTCGTTTCACGAATTCGCGCATTATTCTCGCGATCCTACGAGTCTCTCCGATCCACGTGCTCGCGGATTTCCCCTTTTTCCACATCACCCCGATTGACACCGGTTCGCCAGGTGAAAGTTGCCCTCCCGCGTTCGATCGAGGGGATCGATCGCCGCCGCGGTTGACCGGTTATTCCACGATCAAAACTAATCCGCCGCCTCGAGTGTCTTACGATATCTCCAGAGGCGCGAAGATAAATGTCGAGATAGCCGATAAAACAATTCCGCATAAATCCGTGAATTTAATATGAATTTATAAAAATAGCCGGTCAAAGAGATAATTTATTTACGCGCGTGGCTTTCGACGACTCCACGCATCTCCGCGATGCGTGTCGCGCTCGCGATTCTTCAGAGAGGCTATGCATCGCCGGCGTGCATCACCGTTACATACGCAACGTTTCCGAAGAAATAAATAACGCTACGTTATTAATATCTATCATTTCGCGACGCTCGGGCTTCTCGAAAGCGATCCGCATTTCTTTTTTTTTTTCCCTCTCCCGCAAAATAAAAGAGAAATAAAAAATGAAATATATCCTTCTGTTCCGAACGTTCTTCATAAATCACCGGCTCCGCGGTGCCGATGATGGACGACGGACGTGACGCGGTGAAAATAATAATAATGACGAATCAAGATTAGAACATGCCGCTCGGCGGCGTGTAAATCTGGGAGATAAGGCTCATTAGCAAGTTCAGCGTATTTCACGTCAGCGATACGTGACCAGCTGACGACGATCGTAATTGCGCTCCGTAATTTTTCTCGGGACGCGCCGGGCGCTTCTCGTTTCTTTACCTGCACCTCCGGAATCCCGCACGCGGCGGACGGCGCATTATTGGCATACTCCACTCGTAAAGAGACGTGTGCTCCCGCGGTTTGCAAAACTCGCTGGCGTTTGTCACGCGAGATGAATCCCGGCAACCTCGCGGAATCCCCCGCGTAAGCCGGTAGCGCATTTTTCGCGTGTCTTTATTCGCGAGGAGAGTCGAGCCTCGCGTAGAAGCTCCGTGCGCGAGTTCGCAAACTCGGAGGTTCGACCGCGAGCCGCGCGATAAGACGTCGAAATAATTTTAAACGTCTTCGAAGCAATTAAGCAGGATGATTAGAGGCGGCGCGCAGACGGATTGATCTTAAGTGCGAAAGCAACGCGATATATTTTTTTTTTTTTAATTCTTATATATTTTATTTTTAACTCTAAACGTGGGTATAATAACCCGGCGATAAGCAGCGAGATACGGGGCACGGCGGACTCTCCTGTCACGCGAGAAATGCGGCAAGTGCAACGCGCGAACACTTACCGTTCGTTCGTTGCTCGGTCAGCTGTCACCCGCGGCCTTAAGGACCGAAATAATCCCAATCTGGCAGCGTGAAGTAAGTGGGCGGTCTACTATCCGCGTCATTCGTACGCGGAAAGCTACACCGAAAATAGACCGCCGACGTTAAAATCGTTTCCCCGCCGATAATTACTTCGGTTAATTGCGAAAGAATGCGGCACGAGGGAGGGGACAGGGGGGAGAGGAGGGAAATTTAATAGAGACAATGAGGCAGAGGTGTCGGTCGCATTGTCCTCGCACCTCATTATGCGCGGCACGAATAAATGATTAATACGGCGCGATTGTTTCTCGTTACCCGTTTGACGTTCGCGCGCCGATAATACTGAGAAACGCCGATAAACTTTGATCCGCGGATTCTTTCACGAATTCGCAATCCCCCGTTTTTTCCGGGCGCAGAAAAAAAAAATTAAAGAAATAGTTTCGTCGCGTGGTTCTCTCTTTCCCCCCCGAGTTTTTCGGGCACTATCGGCACCGGTCAAAATTTACAGATAACTTGGATCACCGATTAAAGTTCCGTTTTAACAAACCCACACTCGAAGCGAGATAAGGAGTGAGATTACGCTATCTGTTGCGGCGCTGCACGTCGACTGGAACTTTCCGACAGGAATGTTACAAAATTCAATCGCCATATAGCTGTAATTAGTTGACGCGAGATAAGAGTCCGCGAAAACGACTTCAATCGAATACGCAAGTTGGAAACTAAAGCAATTAAAAAATAAAAAAAAAATTAAAATAAAATGAAACGTAATGAAATAATAATTAACGCAGCTATTGTTCCGCGAGGAATAACATCCTCGGTATCGAGATCTGAATTTCCTTTCCCGGGTAAAGAGGGGGAACGTTCTCCGAGTGAATCCGCTCCGATCGCTCGCGGGTCTCTCTTTCGAACGGCGGCGTGAGAATCCGAAACCGGCTGGGTACTCGCGCGACACTCGCACAATGGGCGATCTCGTCTCGTTGCGGCCGCAGGAGCGAGCCAGCAGGGCGGACAAACCAGCCGGACAGAACCGGCCGTCCTTCCGCGCGCGCGGTGAAATTTAAATGAGCACTCCCGACTCTCGCGCGGCTGCTCCCTTCACAAAACTTTCATATCGCATTCTCGCGCGATTCGACCTTTCGTTTAAGAAACGACGACGACGACGGCGACGGCGACGACGACAACGACGACGACGACGACAATGACGGCATGTCTATCCCGCCGGAGGAGAGGAGCGGAGAGAAAGAGATGCGCTCGCGAAGCCCCTGTGGCCTCGATACGCGAATACCCATGAGAGAAGCGCTCGTCTTTGCCTCCTTCATCGCTCCCCCTGAGTGGTATTACGTACGCCGCATTTGTTGTCCCGTCATCGTCGTCATCGTCATCGCCCACGCTTCTCTTGTCGGCACGTGGTCCCCGGAGCGCGCCGCGCTCGTTAAATTCGCGTCCTGCCACTCCGTCGCCGTTCCTGGACGACGGCGAACGTCGCGAGAACATCGCGCGAAAGGGGGGAATAAAATCGCGGCGGAAGAGGATCGAAATAATCGCCGGGAAGCAGCCACCGGCGCGATCGCGCGCTAATTCCACAAACGACGACACGCTTCGCGTTCCCCATCGCCGCAGCGTTCTCGTTTCGCAACGTCGATCGGGGATCGATTTCCTGCCCGATGCACACGCGAAGAGGCGAGAGAAGAAGCGCGGACCCGAGAGCCGGGGCTCCGTCCGCTCGATATCACATTATCGCGGATATATTACACACGACGTGAAACTGACACTCGGTCCATATACTCGAACGTAAAGCGCCTAAGCGTCGTTATCAATTTATTAAGCGACGGTAAACAAAAATCAAACCGTCCGTCGCATTTATTTCGGCGGCCAGGCGACAACGCGTCGCTCGCTCAAAATTAAATTAATAATAAATTATTTTTAAAATAGCTATACGTACAATTTAGGTAATTGGGAAACGTCGATGTTTCCAGCCGAGCGCGCTTTCGAGCGAGAATTATAAAACGTGCGGTGTAATTGTCTTGTAAGAGCTAATCTGTCTTTGATAAAAGAAAGTCGCGTATTATAGACGCGCGTTGCGTTTCGTAATTCGATACAATTATCAAGAGAACGACGACTTATCGGGGCCCGATCTGATTTCAGCATCTCAGCATACCGTCCGTCGACGGGGTGTCCAGATTCACCTTCAGCATCTCCAGCAGCCAGGACATGGAGGGTTCCCAGGGTAGCCTCGAGTGCGCTCAACAGACCGGCCCCAAGTACGTATCGATTGTTACGGTATGAGACCTGGACGCGTTTACGTTCGCGCACGTTTTGCAAACACGGTACCTAATCCGTTCGCAAGAGTCGAGATAAAGGAAAATTAAATTAAAATCACGGGCCAAATCAAATTCCTCGCTGCGGTTGTACTTTTTAGCGCTCAGAGAGAAAGATATATATATATATATATATATTTTTTTTTTACGTGTCATCGGACTATCGAACTCGCCACGACCGAGAAATAGCGTCTCGGTGAATGGACTCGGTGCGCGATACGGTAATTTCGTGTAATCTCCCGCCGTAAGCGCCGAGCCGCGATCTAAATCGCAGGCGGCGTAAAAAACTTTGGAGCATCCTTGAGCCAGGTGGCTTTATCGCGGTAACTTGACACACTAAAGTCGCTGTTAGCGAGCCAGCAGGTGTTGACTTGCCGACCACACTCGTCGCGCGAACGTGCGCTCGGCTTGCGTCAGCAGAAACCGATTTAGTGGCAACCGGCTGCTGACTCTTGCCGATGATGCGATCCGGTGATTTAACGAATTGACGTTAAAGAAAGAAAAAAAAAAACGTAACAGCGCAACGGTGATAAATTGAGCGCGGATCTAGCTCGGCCAGTTTCCGCTCGTTTCACTCCATTTCTTGAGCCGACAACGAGCGACAATAGGGCGGGCATGCTCGCCGACCGAACGCATTACGAACGCGCGTATCAATCGAACACGACGACGACGGTAATAACTTTCCTTTCGTAATCATACGTCTCTTAATCCCGCCGGTGTGTCTTCGAATCCCCCGCATTCTAGTTCAACCGCGAATCGCTTAAAGAATTGCCTCTCGATCTTTATTCTTGTTTTTTTTTCTTATTTTAGGAGCCTCGAGAGCCTCGGCGCCATACCGTACAAGATGCGGATACAAGCGAACGATGACGTTTACGAGACCACCAGGCACAGAATGGCGGTGGCCGAGGAGAATAACAAAAATAAATGGTAAGGAGCGTTCCCTTAAGGACCAGAGACACCCTCGCCGGTGGTTCGTTTCGTGCCGCCACCGGCCGAGAGATCTCTCTTCCTTTTCGACGAGACGGCACCGTCCTTTTTCCGTTTTCCAGAACTCTCCTACGGTCGCCGCGAAACCCTAAATAATCCTCACCTCCGTGGAGAAGCCTCGCACCCGCAAACTTTCGCGCCGTGGGTACCCAGTCTCCTAACGGATGTTTCGCGCGATTCGCGATGGGATTTACGAGGAGGCAAGTTAACGCGGCTCGCCCGCCGCGGAAATCCGCGGAAAATCGCGCCCCCCGGGGATCTACCTGACTTTGACGGGCGTACCGTGGGGCGGCACGTCGTCGCAACGTGGTTCGGGCGTCGCTTATAAATCGGACGAGTATCCGGGGATTCACAAAACTCGGTGGCTGCGGATTCTCACGTAGACGAACATCTGTACGTACGTTTGGCGAGATATACGACGCTCGAGGTCTTCGCGTTGTGTTAAAAAAAAAAACAATATAAAAAGAAAAGAATTATAATTTATTACGATATTATTAGCACTATTTGTCATTATTTGCTCGAAGACCGACTGGGTTCTTCAGAATTATTTCGAGTAATCTGTTAGCGCAATATTCGGGATACTACTTGACGTATGTTAGCGCGACGCGAGCGTGAATGAGATTTTGCGGCTCTCGTCCGACGGGTTTGCATTGTCGGCTAATTTGTTTAGTCAGCCGTCGTCACGGCCAAGGCTGAGAGCGCCTCGCGAATGCGACTTTGTCACGGCTAAACCCTTTTCCGCTTTCCCCTCTCCCCGCCGGCGTTTGCGGCGCTTTACCGCGGTCTACGCCAAAGCGAGTTACATAACCGGCCGATCGATTGGACCCCTACGTCAGCGTTACTGTAAATTGCATTAATTGCCACGTCAGGGACCGTTTTGTACATAAATATACAACGGAAGCTAGAGGTTTTGCTGTCCAAGAGCGTTACGCTACGCCGCGATAAAATATATACACCGTACGGTCTTCTCTAAATTACCAAATAAATATGAAATATCTTTTAAACTTCGAAATAACACGACATGATTTATTTTTATTTCGCACTGGAAGAAACCACGCGCACGCTTAGCGCGCGCTATTTTTCGCAAGGTCCCAAATTCGTGCGCGTCATTATAATTGGGGACATTAATTAATTACAACAATTTCTGTATGATGATTACAATTGAATCATCTATGTTCGACGACGTGTTGCCAGTTCAAGAAAAATGCGAACTACGAAAAAGAAAATCATGCGACTTACCGATCTGCATGAGCTTCAGCGGAGGTGTAGAATTCTGCCGGTGGCTGTAACATAAAATAAAACATTAATGTAGACGTGTTATTTTTTTTTTAATTAATATAAAAGTAAAGCTTCATTTTTCTAAAGATTTTCTAAAAGAAAAAAATTTATATTTACCTAATAGTTGCTCCGCCGGTGCAGGACGCCCGTCCCGGGCCTGCTCCTCCTCTCAGTTTGCGTGTCGAGTCATCCTTCCGCGCACGAGTCACTCGCGAACAACCCGACCGTGATTTTACAAACGCGACAATTATTAAACACTTTCGCACGTTGATTTTCGACACTCCCGTGAAAAAATAATCGTAAAAAAGCGCCCGAAAACTAGCGGAACTCCCGAAAGCGACCGACGAACCGACTGCGGTTCGTATAATTATTTATTTCGCCGGTGACGATACTTCCGTCGACGACCGGTGGATGCAGCTGCGTCGATCTGTAACCAAAAAAAATATATAATTGATTACAGAGATGCTACAAGTATTTAGTCGGCAAGCTATTAATTTTGTCTTTCAATGAAAGTAATTCTAACCTCCAGGGTTGCTCCGTCGATGCACGATGCCTTTCCGAGGCCTCCTCCTCCTCTCAGACCTCCCGTCAGGATGACTAGCTTCCTCTCAGATCCTCGCACTGATTACCTGCAGACAAAAAGTCCGGACGATTGATTAAAACTGCGCGAGTCTACGCGACGCGTCCGAGACAAAAGGTTACTTCGCGTATGGATCTAACTTACTTTATGATAAGGAGACGTAATCGCGCGTGCTCTCCTCACGTAGAGAATGGGCTGGAGAAGATAGTTCTCGTGCGGGGCGGTTTTCGTTGTACGCAATTGCGTATTATATTCGGCACGGACACGCGGTCGCTGTGTAATGCGCAATGTGTACGTGTGCCTTGCGCGACCGCTGGAGAAGGACAGCGAGAGTGGGAGTAGTGAGGGAACATACCGCGCTCGCCTCACCCCTCACTCCCCCCGCCTACCTATCTATTACTTTCGTTCGATTTAATTGTATTTCGATTTAACTTAATATTTCGGACCGACCGAGGAATCAAAAGGACCCTCGCTTTACATCGTATTTAATTTCTTGTATCGAGATAGAAAACGACCCGGTGGAAGTACCGTCTTTGCATGGATAAATTAATTAAATATTAAAATTAAACAGAATTCTAAAATATATAGGAATCGTTTTTTTTTTTTCTCTTTTTCTTTTTTAATGTTGTTTAAATAATTTACGGGATTTCAAATATTTTTCTTTCGCTCAGTGGGATTAATGCTATTTTATTTCAGCACGAGGGTCATCAAGGCGAACGGTCCGGATATCGGGCGTAAGGTGAAAGTGAAAGGAACCGGAAGGACAATACCGCCTCCGTCATCGTACGCGAGGCATCGGGAATCTACGACGTTCATTCCAACTTCCGGCAGTAGTCAGCCCAAAGCTTCAACCAATAAGCCGATCGCTAATAATAGTAGTAATAGTAACCATCTACCGGCGACTCGCAATCCAGAGAAAAAAATTTCCGATATTATGCGTAGGCCACTCAAGTAAGTACTCCGATGTAAAAGAATAAGTCAAGCTTCGATTTAAAAAAAAAAAAAGTAAAGTATAGAATCACAGAGAAAATTAATTGCACCAGCAACGTAAAAGCTAAAAGCGTTCGACGCTTCAACGTTAAATAAAATATCAGAGATATATATATATTTTTTTTTTCTTTAATTAATGTCTTTCGATATAAGTGAACTTTAATATATTTTACGTTTCCTTCTATTTATAGGGAAAGGCTCATTCACGTCCTTGCTCTGAGGCCGTTCAAGAAGCCTGAACTCTACGATCGTCTCAACAAAGGTAAGACTCGAGTGGTCCCGCGGCTTTCGAATATAATTAACACGTTGATTAATTTCCAGAGGGTATAAGGGACCGAGAGCGATACGTTTTGCCGACGATCCTGAAGCAAGTGGCTTACATGCGCGACAACACGTATCATCTGCACAGGCACATCTGGAACGACGTGCAAGAGGACTGGCCTTTTTACACCGAGCAAGAGAGGACGAATCTGAGGCGACGGAAGCCTCAGAATCTCACTCCGCCTGGCTCGAGTGACGGCGGTTCCAGCGGTAGGTTGAGTCGCCGTGCGACACGCCATTTACATATATGAATATGAACACATTTATTTTAATGCGTCTTTTGCGTACGCTTCTTCAGGTAGCGGCCAGTCGCCCAATTCCATTCACGCCGGCTCACCGCCGGCAATCACGGCACCCCCGCCCAATTTGGTCAGTAATAAAAGACCGGGATACTACCAGGGTAACGACGGATTACCGACGAAGAAACCGCGGATATCGCATTATAAGAAACCCGAGCCAATCTCTTTCATCCCCGCCGTCGAGAAGGTGTACAGCAGCGGCTATTATAATAACGGTGGTGTTAGTGCAACCGCTGGTGGCGATCGCGTCGCCGATCGTGCCGCCAGCGTTAATAGTGGTTGTGGTAACAGCAATAGTGGTGGTGGTAGTAATAGTAACAGCGGCGGCAGCGGTTTCGACGGCTGGGACTCGAGGCAACACTCGCAGCGTACCAGCGGTAGTAGCAGCAGCAGCAGCCGCGTTGATTACCGGGCCGAAAGGACAGCAAATAGTGATGTACTGCGGGGTAATGGGAACGTCTACGACGACGTCCCCGTCGTTGCCACCGTTAGCACGGTTCCAAGCAGTGCCAGTCGATCATCTTGCTTGACGCCGTTGTCGCCCGACGATAGTGAAAGGGGTAACCCCCACGACGATCGCGTCGTCGTTGTATCTGGAGTGACCGGAGGCACCGTGATCGATCACGATAGGAGAGACAGGAGCGATAGGAATCGAGGCGCGAGGGAAGAGAGAAATAGAGAAAGGGAGTCTAGGAACAGGAGTAGTGCCGCGAGTGATGCGGCTATCTATGGCGAAACCTCTAATAACGTTTCTATCTATCCTGATAGCACCAGTGGTACCGCCATATTCTCGCTGCCTGTCGATGGGTTCGAAAGGCTAGGAAGCACCGGACAGTATCTCGACTACCGCACGTAAGTACTCACAGTGTCATTGATTATGATTAATACGCTGAAATAGATTTAAGTAATGAGATTTCTTTTTTTCTTTCCTTTTATCAACGAGTAATTAATTAAACAACTTTGCGATAGACGCAATGCTTATATAAAATGGTTTGTTCAGGGAATATACTACAATAAGCAATCCGGAACAGAAAAGGCGTTATAAAGAGGAGTTCTACGGGAATTACGACGAATACCGCCGGTTGCACTCCAGAGTACTCGTAATCGCGGACCGCTTTAGGCATTTGTATCAACTGTGGCAAGGTCAAAAGGAATCGGGAAATATGATCGAGAGTCAGGTACCTTTTCTTTTTTTTTTTCCTATTAATATAAAAATTTGAGTTCGTCGAACAAGCGGGCAAGGATGCTCACGCAGTGGCGTTGTTTCTTCTCTTTCAGGAAACCAGAGAAAAGATATTTCGCGAATACAAGGAAACTAAGCAAAATCGAGAATACCAGCAGATGAAGGAGCGGTTCGATTATCTGCATAATAAACTGAGCCATATAAAACGACTGATCTTAGAATACGACAGTGAGAATGCCGACAGGTTGTCGACTGTGAGCAGCATCGATAGTGGTATACTTAGCGCACAAAGCTCTTTGAGTAACGCCAGCAACAACATCGGGGATCTCGATAATCGGCATTACTGACATAAGCTGAAAAGACCGCCTCTTATTCCTCCTCTCTTCCTCGGTACTGTTAACGTTGCCGTAGAATCTGCATTTCCTCGGCAAGTTCTAAGGCTGATCTCTCACGGCCTACATGGTTCCTGTACTCTATCGACGAAAAATCAGGTGACTCTAAATGGCTCGAGGCTGCACGACCTCTTGCACGATGTTTATCATAATGAATCTGGTAATGATAAATCCGCACCGTACGCTAAATACTCTTCCTGCAAATTCTCCCCGCGCCTCCGTTGCAAGAACCGACGAACGCGACGATTTCTACGACGGCGACGATCTCGTCGATTCTCGTCATCACGGTAAGGCTTGCGCGGCAGCTTCGACCAATATTAATACTTGCGTAATGAAGGCTGATGACAATCTAATACACTCAAGAGATAGTCAGACAAGGGAAATTAGGTGGAGATCCAGGTAGAGAAGTGAAGAAAAGGGCATTTTAACGATGGCAGCGAATACGATTGTGCGGGGACGTACGAAAATTTAAAGCTAGCCCCGTGAGGACTGAGGAAGATATCGTAGAAAATCGAAGAGAAAAGGCACAACGGGGGAAAGAAAAAGTAGTTAAACTCTGTAATAAGTTACTTACCGTGCGCACGTCCAAGCGTGTCGTCCACTTTAAGAGTACGTAAATAAAAAAAAGAAAAAAGAAACAAAAAAAAAGATTGTGAGAAGAGGGTCCAAGAGATAATAAAGCTTAACGCGTGCCACGTCCGGGTATCTTTTTGTCCACCGGAAGGAGGAAAGAACACTGGCCCGCAAGACACGTAACGTATACATTTTATCCATGAGCTAGGCACGAATCTTTTCGCGCGCGATTTGTGCGTTGCTCGTCGCAACTTGAAAAAGGGCTTAAAAAAAAAAGATAACGGGTTACTTTCCTTCATGTGAGCAAGACCATAGTACTTCGTGATTTTAAGATTCTTTGTTACTTCTTCGTTCTTTTTTTCCTTCGCTAGCACATTTTATAATAATAGTATAAAATTTATTTGATAGACATGGGTCGGTTGACAGAGAAAAAAAAAACGGGACGATAAACAGCCTTAAAAATTAGAAAAAGAAGTAATGAAAATCTCGACTGCGCAAAGTTACTCAAGATAAAATCGTAGGAATCTATCTTCGAAGCTGAATAAAAAAAATAATTAAAAAAAAAAAATAAAAAAACATTTCTTACAATAAATTTGACTTTAAAAACGTGACGTTTACGTCATACTAGATTTTTGTATAAATTTGAAATTTTAATTATTGACAAAAAATAAGAAAAAAACCTTTTTATGCAGTACACGGTCTTTCCGTAAAAAGAAAAAAATTAAAAAAGAAAAAAAAAAGATTAATACGACATATGTAGTTTTTATAATACTTGTCAATCATCATTAGTAACTACTAAATGATAATATCATATGTTATGTACAGATTTCTGGATAATCCATGTAAAAAAATACTTTTGTTCGATCATTATAATTAACAATTATATTGTAATTTTTGCTATTAATATTATTCATAATTATTATTGCTATGTTGTTATTCTATTATTATTCAAACAGATAAAAATGCAAATATTATGTATATACCGAGTACATTGCGAGAGGATTTCTGAATCGACTTTTTTCGATCAGCCTTGTGGGAAATCCGCGGTGCCAAATTTTGTAATGCCTCTGTTTAATTTATTCGTTGTACTCAGAATATCATTAGAAATTGTTTGTTTGCGAGTATTGCGAAAATAGATATCCCAATTACATATCCGATATATTATAAAACTTAAATTTATTATATTTTAACATGTACGTATTTTTCGAAAGTTTTGTAATACAAGTGTTAGCGTCATTTCAAAATTTTATCCACTTTTATTTAATTTGGATATCAACGAGAGTTAGCATAATTCCAAAGCGCCTGACAGTCCCCGGCGATTAAACTGAACATTTTGTACGTTTTATGGCCAACTCCGGTACGCAATGTCACTTCCTCCGGATAATCCTAGTCTTTTTTTTTTCTTTTATTGCTCATTAACACATTTTTTTTTTACGACGCCGAGCAATTTTTCCGCGAAGCCATTTCCGTCGAATCGCGGATATAAAGATGAAAAGAGAGCACGTTTTGTCAGGTGCATGAAATACTCGCGAGAGGTTTCTAGATATAAACCTGGTCTGCTGAATTAATGATAAATTAATCGCGTCGCGCGTGCTTCCTCTCGGCAGGAACTTTTATCCGCGTTTACTTTCCTTTTACTTCCCCCTCGACGTTCTTCTTGAAACACATTTGTTTTATAAAACTGCGCCGACGCCGCAAAATTTTTCTACGACTCACGATCAACAATAGGACAAATTAGAATGTCACTTAACAAGTTACGTTTCTCTTTCTGAAATACTTTGGTACGTTCGGTGAAACGCAATAACACTGCATTACTATACCCGATGCTGTTGAGTTCATAAATCCGGGACAGCTGCTTCAACATTAAATGATTCCGGTTGTTTATCGATTTCTCTTTGTTTAATCACGTCTAGATATTTATAATTGAATATATAATATATATATATAGATATAGATATACACGCATAATGAAAATGTTACAAAATTTGTTGTTATCGAATGAACTTTTTACTGCAAAACAGCGATACTGTAGAATTTCTCTTGTAGTTGTGCAATACGACACATTGTGAAAGTCATTGTAGATATAAATAATCTCACGTAATGTTACAACGCGCATTACACCATGCGAACACCCTTTTTTTCTTTTTTTTTTAAGAACGCGTAACGTACGAGGTCAGATGTGTTAGGATAATAGGATATATCGGTCAGAGTCTTTGCGTGAAACATTCGAAAATAATGTACGGCCGAAGAGACAAAGGGGACTTTGCCCCGAATGTACATATGGCACAGCGTTGAACGATTAATATCGATTAATATAAGTCTCATTGGAACACTATTTTCTGCATTTAACATTTATCATGTGTGCGTTACGTGGACGTTAATGTGCGAGCGGCGTGTATGAGTATCGGCTGCGCTTTTATCAATTCCATGTAAAAAAAAAAATAACGAACCGATTGAATCGTTTTAATCGCAGATAGACATTTTTATTTCGCTGAAGCCCCTCGCGTTAAAGATACGTAATAGTAAAATTTTATTAATATCTGCGTAATTAATATAATTAAATTCTGTTTTATGTGCGCTCTCGCCGTTTCGACGATTCTTATCAGCTGGACTGCAACGTTTTTGCGCCGATAACGCTGTGTCATACGAAAAGGCTACGATATTGGCGCTTAATGTGTTTTTGGCAAAGACTCGCGGCCGCGAATCGAACGGTTGAGTTTTTCTTTTTCTTTTCTTTTTTTTTTTTCTTTTTATTACGTCAGGTCTGTAGTTACCACGTTATACCAGTCAGTGCTCTTTGTAAATCGTATCACTTGTAAATAACGTTCGCTACGATTACGTTGTAAGTCGGGCGGTGTTCTCCGTTAGCTATGAGTTATTACTTGAGCCCTCGGCGGGCACGTTCGATTAAACGCGCTTCTCGTCCTCCGTCGACTGGCCACAATCGATCGTCCAACCCGGCCGAATAGAAAGAATGCAAACAGTGCCAAAGAAACTGAACCGAAACCGATAATTCAGGCGATAGGAAATACGGTAACGTCGCGATATGCGACTCGCGCGATAAGCTGGTTTTCTTTCGGGCTCCCCCTCGTCCGCCTTTCCCCCTCGAACTCAAAGTGTCACGAGCGTTTGTCCGCGCAGTTGCGCTTTTTTTCTCTCTCTCTTTTTTTTTTTTTGCGAAAGTAAGTGCTCTTAATACCGCGCTTAGTGTTTTCGACGCATCCTGATCGTCGCCACGTTGTCGTTTCGCGAGGAAGGCTATCTTGGAAGATCGCTGAGCGTTCCCTCTTTCACGGGCACTCTCGGCTCGCCAAATGTATCGACGTATTTGTATGAGAAACGATCTCGAGGCCCACGTCAGGGAAATAATCGCGTTAATTGCAGGGAGAGATCGGTTCAGTTGGTGAAGAGTAGAGATACCTCTCAAAGTCGCCCATCGGCGGTAGACGTTCGTTCTTCTGTGAATTGTGCCGAAGCTTCGTCTCGCGCGCGTCGCACCGAGCGGGAAGAATCAGTGCCCTTGTTTCTAAACGCGTGTCGTACATGCTCGATACTGCCTCCGGAATCACCCTCTGGACGTCACCGAGTCGTGCTCCGTCCGGACGAGCCTCGCTGGACGCGATCGCTTCCGTGCTCAAAAAGGTCCAGCCGAGACCAACCCTCCCGCTCGTCCCTCTTTCCATCTCGCGCTTCTCTCTCTCTTTCTCGTCTCCGAGATAAAATCCAAGTGCCAATATTAGCGAAGCGTGATTTACCGTATGTAGCACGCCCACGTGCGTTAGTAGCGTAGTCATACGTGCATTATCTCTTAGCGGTACGTGCAAAGAAACGATAGGAATATTTATACGCGAAAGTTTCGGCTTCTTCACAGGCTCTCCCCGCAGCGGTACGCGCGAAAATCCGCCGGTTCTCATATCAAACGCGTCTGCGAAAGAGTCAGGTCATCAATTCGTCGCGACATATCATTCCACGAGTGTATCCACTCCTCCTTTCGCGGGAGGCATATCAACGCCCGCTACTTTCGCGAGCCGCGGATTGTTTCCGCGGCGGAGAACTGAGAGACCCGGAGGACTCGCCTCCCGCGTCTCGACCACGACGGGACCCAGGGTTCCCTCCTCACCCTTTGCCCTTTACCGTGCAACAGAATCGCCGAGAAAACGTGCAACCACTACTTAGGTCTTTCATCGCGACGTCGGCCAGACTTGGGTGACTCTCTTCGAGTCTTTCCTCGATTCCCCTAAAAAAAAAAAATCGACGTTTCTTCCCGCCGCTGTCGTCGGAGACCCCGAGGATCCCGATTGTCCCTTCGGACCTTCGCGAACCCGGGCGCGCGTCAATGATTCCAAGAGAGAAAGAGAGCTCCAGCTTCGCGACCGCGGGCGCAGCTGCAGCCGAAAGGGGGGAAAACAACGAGACTCTCTTCTTCGTCGTTTCCTCTCGGGGACATTTTACCGTTTTCGCAGAAAACCCGTCGTCGTCTTTCACGGCGGCGGTCACTCCTGTTTGCCCCCACAGCTCGCCTTCTTTATCCACGCGCACGGCAGAGGTCCATCGCCTAACGGAAATGGGATTCCGTTCGCCGCGTAGCGATATGCTTTTTGACTGTGATGTGTTGTAGAGAACGTTGTAATAATATAATTCGCCCGTGCACCGAGAGACGATGCGCGACGACACGCGTTAAGTTTTTTTTTCTCTCTTTTTTTAATTCTTTTTTTTTTTTCTTTTCTCGAAGGGAAGAGACGTTTAACCCTTTGTCCGCGGGCCTTTGGGCTCTCGCATCTGTCGCCGAAGCTGTATTCAATCGAAAGCAATTAAAAATCGAAGCTGCATTGATCCCGTACACACGTGTATATATGATATTTATTAGTATAAAAATATAAACGTTAATATATATATATATATACATATATATTAAATAAATATAAATTATGTGATTGTTATATATAAATTATGTATAATCCATACATATGCTATATATAACTTGGCGGCACTTTACAGACACTTCTAATAAATAAATATATAATTGACAAGTAATACAATTCGCTTAATTATTTATTTGCGGATTAGAAGTGCCCGCGAAAGTGGTCGCCGATTTATAAATCCGTTCAACCGTGCGAGAGGCAGATGAAAGATCCGCAGATAAAGGGTTGACGCGAGAGAGATTAAATGCGAAGAGACCGAGGGCCCGGAGACAGAAGGGCGGCCCTCAGAGATTCGCGTGTCGACTGAAAAGGCGCCTTAGAGATTAAAGTGCGTCGCGAAGGAGAGAACGAAGAAGGAACGAAGAAACGCAATGGGGGCGAGCGCCGACTCGCGGCTCGCATCTAGTTTCCCCGTTATTATATAAATTCATATCAAAATAAGGATAAGTCCGCGGCATTCTGGCGATCGATCTCGAGGGTAGTTTAAAAAAAGAAATGAACGATGAGCCACGGTCCTTTCCGGTAGAAAAGGGCCCGCGATCTCGGCGCGGAAGATCGGCGGCAACGAGCCGCGCTCTTCCGCGTTGCCGATCGCCGTCGATCGCGAAGGAAAAAAAAAAAAAAAAAAAGATAAAAGAGATCGATCGTCGCGTGCCGTTGCGACGGGCGAGGAGGGGATTATTTTGTAAGTGCTTAAAAAAGGAACACGTATAATTAGAAACGGAAGGAAACTTAAGGTCGCGTTCCGGATGACTGACAATTGTGACTTAAGAACCGTGAGGTGGGTTAGTCTTACGTTTTCAGTACCGATCGTACGGGAGTGGAAGCCGACAGAGTGAGATAAAGGTACGAAACCCACGTACGTGAGCACGTGCGCACCGTGCGTATGCGTGCACACGCACCTAAGAATGCGAGAGAGTGCGAGAGAGAGAGAGAAAGCCGAGCGAGATAAATGATTGATTATTACGATGACGACCGGGCGACTCGATATTTGCATGTATAGGTATATATTTAGGTATGCCTATATACATACATATATATATGTATACGTATACATATATGTATATATATATACATATATACATATATATATATATACCCGTGATTTTTATTGACGACGACTGCATTGCTCCCCCTGACAAAGGCTCGTATATTCATTACATAGTTGTATTTGCAATTATTACCTATACATATATATAAATATATATATTATATTCACTAATTAAAGTATGCAGAGAGCGAGAATGCGAACTAAAGACGAACTATATTGTTAGCAAGGAAAAGAGTTCTGTGAGGCCCGTTTTCGGGGCTCGCTCGCGTGGAACGCGCCGCCCTCCCGGCTTCTTTCCGGAAAAAAAAAAAATATTTCACGGACCGTCTTCACGAGGATCGCAGATTTTCCTCGCCGACTCGCCGGTCCACGTCGAGCTTACGTCGACGAAAATCTGCCCGCGTTCCGCACGCCACGCGACACCCTCCTTCATTCCGCGATTCCGATTATTTAATTAGCCCTTTTGATCGCACCGGGTGTCTTACGAGGGCTATGAGGAGAGAGAATGGAGAGTTCTCGTCCAAGTCTGCGCCCTTTTTCCCTCCGTCTCTTCCTCCCTTCCGACGTTATCAACCCCCCTCGGATCGTGTCTTCGATTTTGTGCAATCGTCGCGCTCGCGAGACGTTCCCCGGGCGCGATTTTTCCTAAGGGACAACCTTCCCAAAAAGTCCTTATCCTCCCTTTCGTTTCCGTCCTAAGGGTAGCAGTTTCTTAGTCGAGCCGCTACAAAGTTACACCCTTCGAGATTACAGCAACGATCGTAATATAATAGTTTCTAGCGTTAAAATCTCGCGGTCGTGCACTCAAATCTGCAAACGTCGAATCGTTCGCCAATATATATACATATATATATTTTTTTTTTTTAACGGGAACAACTCGAAGTAAGACGTCCATGTTGGTAAAAGGGATGTTCAGGGGATCGTTGAAAATCTACTCCAGCCACTCTCGGGTATATGACGAGAAAAGGGAGGAGGGTGAGGGAGGGGAGATCTTCGCGTGTATTTATTTTATCGCTTTTGCCGAAGGGTTTCCTGGTGTCCGTACCTCCTACACCGACCCACCCCTTCAAGTCCGAGCTTCTCCGATCCTACCCGCAAACTCGCCCCGAGTTATCGTCGCCCTGGGACGCGTTCGAACTCCCTTTATCAGCGTCCTTCCTCGTGTATTCCTTCCGCGGTTCCGTCGTCGCGTTCCACGCGATCTGCCCTCGTCCCCGAGGTCGGGTCGTGCTCATGCTTCTGTTTACTCGAGAATCGTGCATGAAAGAAAAAGCGCGGGGAAAGAAAACCACGCGACAAAAAAAAAAAAGAAAAGAACAAAAAAAAGGAAAAAAAAAAGAAGAGGATTGATAACGGTGACAAGACGGAAGAGCGAAGCGAGGGAGGAGAGAGAGGAATGGCGAGTCGACGGCGAACTGCGAGATGCGTGAAGATGCGACATACGCGGTTTTTTGTGTGTGTGAGAGAGAGAGAGAATGTACATATGCGTGTACTCGAGTGCGGAGAATCGGCGAGCTTTCCCGTCTCCGGCGCTTCTCCGTTTTTCTTTCTCTTTTTTTTTTCTTTTTTTTATTCCTGTTCGTTACGCTAATTTAATTTGTACATAATTTAACGTTTTTCTTTTTTTTTTTTTTTTCTAAACTCTCGTCGTTGTTAATCTTCCAGCTGCGTTGAAGTCGGTTGGGTGTCGCGCGTGTGAGATGGAGCGATGCGTGCAGCTTCTATGCGTGTGAATTGTTGTTGTTGGTTGTTGTTGCTGTGTGCGTGTGTGCGTCGACTTTTTTTTTGTCCGCGCGCGGGGGTGGACTTCGTTCGCAGATCGACGGCGTGGTTTCTCTTAAAAAACGGCTCGCGGGGAAAGATTGTTCGCGACGGGCTGCGAATTCCGTGCCGGGACTCGCCTCGGTCGACTCCGCACCGCAGCGCGCGGACGACGTTAATTCGATTTTGTATTATTAGCGAGTCGGCCGACGCGAGTCCCGGCCGAGTTTAATTCCACGAGCGAGTCGGGAGTGCCGAGGCCGCGTCCGGTGATCTCCGTCCCGCTCACCCGCGAGGAAGGACCCTCGCCCGCCAATCGTCCATTGTGTTCCGTCGGCGTGAATTGACTTCAATCTCGGCGCGACCCACTTCTCCACCCAATTCCTAGACCCGGAAAAAAAAAAAAGACTAAGGTCCACGAGCCGCGATCGAGGTCGATCTACGTCGAAGTGGGCCCCGTATCCCCCGCAAGCAGTCTCTCTGTCCATTTTTTCACGGGAGTCGCGAGGCACGCGAGGGAAGTTCCGGACAATCGACGGGGAAGCGCGCCGATAGAGAAAGAATTTGGGACCGCTAAAGAAACAAATTCCTCGTTAATTAATCAAAGGTTTATCTTGTCGGGTCGGGAACAATCACACGTGGACCTTTCGTCGGGGAGAGAGGTACCCTCGGGCTTCTAGCCAACTCAAAAAAAAAAAAAAAAGTTCGTGGGGTAGCCGACGATTGCCGGAACCACCTCGCGGTAAACGAAAACGATTCAGGCATCGAAGGAACATCCCCGGCACGACTCGATCTCGCGGCGAACGACGTGGCGTATCTCGAGCGTCCAGGAGATTACGCTTCTCTCTCCGTATTTAGTGACTTCCGTAAAAAAGCGGGGCAGGAAACGCAAACAGACCGGGCTTGAATGCCGATTCTCCGATTCCGAAGGGTGCGCTATCCGAAACGCAAAGATCGGCGCCGCGGGAAGAATTGATTAAAAAGGAAAAAAAAATAAAATAAAATAAATAAATAAATAATTAATAATAATAATAATAACTATATTTATTCGAACGACTTGCCAAGTTTTGTTGCATAGTGTACGCGAGATAAATTTAGACGGCAGCAAAAAGAAAAATCATCATAAAAAAAAAAATATTAAAAAAAAAAATATATTAATAATAATAAATAAGAAAGAAAAAGATGAGGAAGGGTAACAGGACGGTTAACGATACGAAACGATCTGGCGGGATTTTAATGGACATAAGTTGCATAGCTATTGCGAGCGGTTTTCACGAAATATTGATGTATATATCTTAAGTTTGTATTATAACTCTCCCCACACTTAATTTGTATGAAATGAAGAATTTCGAACATTAAAATCATGAACGAAAAAGTCTGCCTTGTCGTTTAATTTTTTTTTTTTTTATTTTTTTAATCCCTCTCTTGCCTCCTTCCTCGATCAAGTTTTACTCGCCGAGCTCCAATCTCGCGTGAAAGAAATATTTTTTTAATCTAATCCTACGCGCGGTGAAGCAATAAAGAAATTTTTATTTTGTGTCAGCTGAACGTGTAGATAACGCACGGATAAGTTAATCAGCTCGATCGTCTACGATGCGTAAATAGTCGCGTCGCCTATACGCGTTCGCGAGAAAGATAACGACGACCAAAAATAATTAATCGCAAACAAACTTGTGCGATACGCGGAGAGCTAATCAAACGCCTCGGGTTGTTCGGCCTCAATTATTTCCATCAACGGCCAATTTACATTTAAATAACACCTGTTCTATTTAACAATTTAACGTAACGTTACTCGATCATCTCCTACGCCGCTTAAAGGGATAAATAAATTAAAGCTGCCGGGACGATTCTGCTTCGGACCGGCCGGGAAGTCGATCTCGGTGATCGAGCTTGCCCGAAATCGCTCTCCAGACGCGGAATGTATTATTTTTAACGGCGGATAAAAGCGCGAGTCGATATCGGGGTGTGTGCTTTCACCCCCGAGCTTTCTCGGAATGCGTGCGCAATGCCCCTAAAGCTCACGCACACAAGGGCTGGTTTGTTTTACGTTTCTCGCGCATGCACCCACCACCCCCGCCGGTGGACGTGACAGGTGCACTGTCCGCGCTGCGACGGCGAGCCACGCAGAGAAAACACCCCGAGGACAGGATCCGTCCAGCGAACAGAGCGATCGATCGAATCGTCGTCGTTTCGCCGCGGAAGCTCGCTCCTCCGGACGGTCCCCTCCGTCTCTTCTGGAAAATCGGGCGTGCACCGCGAATGAGAGTATGAACGCGCAGGAGGCAGAGGTGAGATCAAAGCTTTATCGCAATCACGCTTGCCGCACGTAGCGGCGAGCCGGAGGTGGCGAGAGGCGTCGCGCAAACGCCGGTCGATTAGCGTCGGGAGACGCCGGCCTTCCTCTCGTTAACCTCCAAGAGTATAAGCGCCGTACGCATGTACGATCGCACGGAGCGAAGGAAACGTGACCAAGTATTCTTTATTTAGGTGGAGAGCCTGAAGCAACAGGGAAACGCTTGGGTCAGGGAGAAAAAGTACCAGAAGGCGATGCTTCATTACTCGCACGCGATTAAGCTAGACCCGAGGAATCATTCCCTCTACAGCAACAGATCCTTCACCTACCTGATGACGGAGGAGTACCAGGAAGCCTTGAACGACGCCCTGATGACCATTCGACTGAAGCCCGACTGGTCGAAAGTGCGTAACGCAATACTATTTAATATATTTTTGTCAATTAAAATAACGAACAGCTATGCCAATGTCTACGTCTTGTTCTAGGGTTACTTCAGGAAAGGCGAGGTCGAACTGAATCTAGCCTGCTACAGCGAGGCGCTCGAATCTTATAACAAAGCCTTGTCCCTGCAACCAAACGAGCCTAAGATTTTAGAAGCGATGAACAAAGCGTCCAAGTTGTTGATTAAAGACAGGAGAGGTACTTGAGAGTGCTACAGAGTTATCGCGGAACCGCGAATGCCCGGAACGTAATAAAATAATGTTTCACAGCTGACCAGCAGATCCCATGGCTCGGAGCTGGCATTGGTATTATATTGGGAGTCACAGTCGTGATCTGCGACTGTGTGTTCGCGAGCAAGCCCACCCTAACGGTATCGACTCGCTCTTTATACTTTAATAACTTTTATTACAACGGCAATAATAGCAATTAGATACTCTCGCTGTTACAATATGCGCGATATAATTATTCTGTGTTCTGCTGCAGCATCCTCTACTGATGGCGTTGCTAACGATATCTATAGCGATGATGGGTTTCTGCACGGCGAAGATACTTCGTTATTTCCTAAAATGTCGAAGAAAGTCGCTCCTAACAAGAGACTTCGCTCACTGTTTTCCAGAAGCTAACGACGCGGATGATATTTATGTAAAAGAAGGCGCTGACGCAAAGAAAAAAGTACGGTAAAGTACAAGACAGTGACACCGGCGAAGGAAAATTATTTTCCCCTTTTTTTTTTTTTTTTGATGTCTCCTTTTTTAACTATTTCACGGATGATCTATTGTTAAATGTAATTTTACATTCAAATGCGATCCATGACGAAGCGTGTATTCTTTATGAAGTATTTATTCAAAACTCTAGCATAAGATTTTCATATTTGCATCGCATATGCACTCGGACTTAAGAAACCAGCGTGAAACATTTTCTTACTTCTTACTACAGATTCTTATACAACGAAAATTAAACGGTCAGAGCGTTAACTTGTTACAGAACGCTTTGCGTGTATGCGTGCGCGTGTGTGTCGAATGTCTTTCTACTTTCCGCACTTTATACTACGCCGAGTATTAGTGAATTATCTCTTGAAATTAAAGAGTCGGACTGAACTTATTTAGATAATATGAATATTAAAATCCGCTGGACGCCGTCCAGCTCGAAAAAAGACTTCTACGTGCGACCTTACACGTCTACTAAGCGCATATCTCGGTAAGCATTTGAACTTTAGATATAGTACTCGCATATTTGCTTATAGCTCGTTATCGACGACACTTGTCCACCGTTTTCCATGCACCGATATTGTACGCATACTGCCTGCGAAGCCCGCCGCGATTCGCGGCCTGCGATATCACATGACTGCCCCAATAAAGACAAAATTAAAAGCACAATCGATGGATAATACAACCCGACTCCTTCGTAACCGTCGTCCTTCGTAACTCACGTCGCTTTAATGCTCGACTCGCACGCGACCGCGTTACGCAATACGGGAAAGTAACAAACGACGAAAATATGCGCGGCGCGACGGGGCGAAAAGTAAAAGGAGATTCACCGAGCGATTTTCGGTGCCGGTAAACGCGTTCGCTTCGAGTTCGCGAGTATCAAAGTGTGCGAACGTTAAATGGGAACGAGGCGCCTAGAGCTAATTAAATAACTGCCGACAGCTAAGAAAAATCAATACGTAGGATGATCCCGCTGAATAACACTAAATGGAACAAATCACTTAACGTAAAGTTCACCCCGGGGGGGGCTTACGAAATATTTTTATAGCATCCGAGCGTTTCAAATGATTAATACGAGTGAAAGCGAAAACAAGGCGGCCGGATACGTCGAAATAAAATAACGAAAGGCTATACTTCTGCTTAAATTATAGAACGCCGAAGCCGTCTTTCTTTTTACGCCCTGAACAAGTAAAATGCGCTTTCCGTTTCTGTTGCTTCTAGGCAAAAGTCCTCTCTAAATTTTTAACTATACCTAGTGCCCTCTTCGCTTCCTATGTCATATGCGGCGCTTAACGTATGATTATTCTCCCTTGTTTGCGTGATATAGTATTGTTGCTCGTGGCATAGGCAGAAGAAATAATCGTGTACAACCGCAAGTCGCGACAGACTACGTACGGGAACAATGTCGTAAACACGTACCTTATAGCACGCAATTTAATGCACAGCGTGCCGTCTGGTGCATCGCGAGTACTTAAGGATGACTTTAAATCGGCTGTATTTGCGCTAACAGTGTTTCTCGGATGCGAGGAATTGCATTTCGCTGGGCACGGAATCCGGGGCTTAGCTCGGCAATGCACGGTGGGTTCGCGTCGCACCGACCACGTGGCGTAGTTAGTCAGGTTTCACCGTCCCTCGTCCTGTCCTCGTCTAAGCAGGCACCTCTTCTTCTCCGGAGTGCCACTATCAATCCCCCCTATCAGTAGGAAAGAGTTGTTTTATAGAGTCGATCTGGCCATTTTCTTTTTTTTTTTCCGTCGTACCGAGCTCTACTCAAGGTAACGATCGAAAGAGAACGTCTAGAAGAACATAGTCGTTAAATCACGATAATATAACAATAGCCCGTTAGAATTAATAGCAGTATTTAGATTCGAAATGCGAATTACTTTCTAATTGATCGACGAATAAATGTGTAGGGCTTTCGCCGTCGATAAAGGGATTTTATGCGAAGGGCCGGAGCATTCGGCTTATCATCGCTCTTGCAGTTTTTCACGTACCCGTGCATTTGCAGGCGCAGTAATATACGACCGAGCTACGTGCGCGTTCACAGAAGGCGAGCTAAATTGACGATCAGCGGCGAGCTTCGTTTTCCACGGGAGATAATACGCTCCTCTCCCTCCCCAATCGGTTCTCCCTTTTTTTTAACCGATTCCGCGCGAGCAACAAAGCGCTCCTTTGCCGTTTAGGATCCGCTTTGTCCTTCGATACTTGCTCGACGCGTTTGCCCGGAGTTACTAACCCTCAAAGGAAACACTGGGCCTGCAGTAACCCAGCACGATTGAAGATAAAAAATATTTCTCCTCGATATTTCTAGCATATTTTTCTCGTAACGTTTGGCGCGTCAATCTAAAAAAAATATACAATTTTTTTTTGTTAAATTAATGCGGTAAATAAAAGTAAAAAAAAAAAAAAAAGGGATACAGTGGCCGGGAGTATTTCCATTTGAAGATTACTTTGTTTCTCATACAAACAACATAGCGGGACGCTTTTTTTTTCCTTGTGTAACGCACGGTCCCGCAGGCCGGTCCAGTTATATCTTACGTTCCTGGCTCATAAGCGCGATTACGGTATGGCCTCAAGTTCGCTCGACCAACTTCTCTCTCGGAGCTTCAGAGGCGTACGCGCGCGCGCGCGCGCGCGTGTGAACGCGTCACTCATACACGCGCCCAGAGATCCTTTATTACGAGCGATGATGCGAGAAATCGCCAATGCAATTCACCGAAATAGATCCGCGACGGTCCGCACGTTTCCGTCGCGATACGAACTCGCGATAGCAGATACGGCGTTATCGACGTGCCCGTGGCTCGTGGGAATCCGCGACATTTTCCCTTTGTACACCGAAGAGCAGGTATGGCGTTTTCTACGGCGACATGCGGCTGGCGTGCGTAACCCTATGCAGCGGAGGCAGGGAACGAGAAAACGAGGGGGGAAAATCAGTCATCGGCAATCCGGCCGGCGCGGTACGTACATGCAGGCACATGTGAAACTCGACGCACACGAATCTAAAGTCACGTTCGCTAGCTGCCGTCGGCGCAGCAAACGCCATATCTGCTATCCAGCGTACGTTGCAATCCGCCGTTCCCACGAGGTGGAGGAGAGCCGTTTTTCCGTCGGCGAGCTGGCGAGGGCTCGCCCGCCTGGCGATCCGCGGAAATCCGAAATTCCGCCTCCGGTAAGGAAGGAGAGGCAGGTCCGGGCGCGAAGGAAGCCGCGGCGTGGCTTTTCACACGCCCGTCATTTCGACTCGTTGACGTCACTGCACGAGTGTCTTCTCACGTCCGAGCCTCGTGGAGGGTTCTCTGTCGACGGGAGTCGCGTTGGGCAGACTGGGACGCCACGACGACGGCGGCGACGAGCGAGCGACGTGGCCGATGGAAATGCAAGATGACGATGGAAAACGGCGTCTGGCATTCGTCTCACGATAAAAAAAAAAAAAGAAAAAAATGGCGACGAGACGGCGAGATTCCGACGTGTTTTGCGAGCACGATAGAGATCGAGGATGCTCAGCGGAAAGATCGTTTTTGCGAAAGGGTTAGGGTCTTGGCAAAGTGAGAAGGCGTGTCACGTCGCACGTCGCCGTTGTCGTCGCGAGCGATTCTAGGGTTCCGCTTCCGGAAGCGGGGCTTGAAGGCACGATCGCGGGCCATCGAGCCGCGGCAGGAAAACGGAATGCTCCTCACCGTGAAGGTGCCACGACGAAGGGCGTTCCGCGAGGACGGACGTTCGACGGAGCAGGAGAAGCGTGGTCGGGACGCTCGGCTCGACGCGATCGGAACACGGCTGGCAGCTCTTATGGCTCGCCCGCCGCGACTGCGCAGGCGCGACGACACTCGCGTCGCGGCGCCGCGTTCACGGATTCAGAACCGTCGAAAAAGAGGCATCTCGGGGCCCACGTACGGCAAACTCGAAACTATTAGCAGCGATATCTCAACCTTAATTTTGCTCGCGTCTAAGGATAGCCCCGGTTAAGTTCCCGGTTACAGTTAATCGTTTACCTTTCTTTCCCGTCGCGATTTGCGAAACGGGCGTAAGCCTCGGATAAGCCGAGGAAGCTTATGCTCCGATTTTCCGCACGTCCGCGCAAGAGCTTTTTCTCACACCGCCAAGCATCGGTCGCGATTGTCGAGAACCCGCGAAAGTTTTCCGTGGCACGGCTCGCTTGCAGCATACTTATTTTATTAATAACGCGTTGGCGAACGGAGACCGAAGTTCACGGACTGCGCGCGGTAATCGCACAAAGCCGCGGCGCAAAGAGGCAAAATGTAATCCAGCATGAAGACACTTTCCGTTACTCGCTTCGCTGTTCGCCGGGTGATTAACCCGGAAGGAAAAAAGAAAAAAGCCAGGACGAATGAGCTTGCTCGTGCCCGCCGAAGGGCGCCGCGAGCCCTTCGAGGGAAACGCGGACTTCCCAAGTCTTTTTGCGGCTACGTTTCGGTCGCTTTGCCGGACGCGAAGTCGCGTCGAAATTACGACGAGCTTGACCGATATTAAATCGCGAAAGAACTATGAACCGACGGCGAAATAAAGCGCCAATGAATCCTGCTTGCGATTCGAAAGGATCGAAGACGGGGAAAAATAAAATAAAAGATTAACGATGAGATCTGATTACCTTGTCGCTGTCCCGCCGGGCTTGATCCGCGATCGAACGGATCCTTAGGCTTACCCTGTAATTTTTTGGCGCGGATCAGTCGATGCCCGGTGGCGCCTTGCGTGCAGCCGCCTCTGCCGTGGATTCGCACTACTTTTCCGCCGTGCCCCACCCGCGGCGCCGTGTGTACGGGCTGGTGGACGCCGATTGGCGGGCAACGATGACCGGGGCGCTCGACGGGGGCGACGGCGACACGAAGCGGGACCCTCGGAGCGACCGGGCGCATCTATCAATGCGCAATCGCATCGGAGCTGTAGACGAAGTCGGGGAGGTCTGTCCGAAAGACGGAGTAAACACGGTGGCTGGTCCGCGCACGACACAGGCGTTCGGCGAGGAGTGGGCGGCGGAGAGACCGAGCGAAATAGAGAGAGAGAGATAGCGAGAGGAACGGAGAAAGAGAGAGGTCGAGCGTAGTGGGAGGAAGCGAGAACGTCGGAGAGCGAGGAAGTAAGCGAGATACGGACCGTGCGTGCGGATGAGCGAGTGGGAGAGAGAACGAAAGAAAGAGACGGCACGAACGAGTAGGCCAGCGAGACGATCACGATGCACGGAGGCGAGCACAAGCGGCCAGGGGCACAGGGCTGAGGGCTGAGGGCTCGACGGGGCCTCGAGTTACGTTGACGGGCCCGGCCGCGGCGCAGCCAGCCAGCGATGGAGCAGCCCAAGACCCCGGCGTCCCGGCTGTTCAACACGAGCTGCATCGAGAACAAGGACGAGCTGGAAGAGGTAACATAAATATTTGAAATAGTCACTGGGGTACGTATCGGGTGCGAGGGCCTCCGCCATTGTGGCGACGGTCGCGCACGTTGGCGAGCGCGCGGCGCCACGCGTGCGGTCGCCGTCTTCCCGCGCGAGATTCGAACACCTCGCCACGGTGGACTCGTCCTCTTTTTTTTTTTTTTTTTTCCGCGCGCCCTTACGTCTCTTCACCGCGTAACGACGTGTCCACTTACGATTAAATTTTTCACGCAAAAATGCTTTCAGAAATTGGAGAGATGCCACTCGATGTTGCAAAACCTGACGACGGGACTCTCGGAGAAAGAGATTCACGACACGCTGAATAACGCGGTATGCAAGGACAAGACGCACGAGGAAGTCTCCCTGGGCCTTCTGGTGGTGATCCTAACGGATCCGCAGAACGCTGCAAAGAGTTACAGAGACTTGACGCTGATCACGCGAGATGGCTTGGCCATTGTGCTGCTTCATCTTAATCAATTAGTACTAGAAAAGTATTTGAGATTAAATGACGTTACGAGGAGTCAGTTACTGTGGTTGCTGAGGGAAATGATAAGGACTAGTGTAACTAATGTGGATAATCTTTGTTTGAGTTTGTTAAGGCATGCGGCAGGCGGGGATATTTCCCCGAGAAACTTATTCCTAGTTGACGCCCTCTTAGATATTTTTCAAGAAAATCGACCGTGGTTGGACAAATTTCCGTTTTTAGTAGCATCAATTGTGTATACATATTTACGGTTAATCGAAGACCACAATGCATCTCATCTGGCTGGATTAAAGCAAAAAGAAGTGACCTTCACGGTATCTCTGATAAGGGAGCGAATGGCAGATTGTCTGGCCATTGGAAGGTAAGCTTATTTGCACGCTCAGGAAATTACAACAATATCAAGCACTCTAATATGATCGATTTTATTTTTCAGAGATTTAGTCCGCTTACTGCAGAACGTGGCGAGAATATCGGAGTTTGAGACACTCTGGAAGGATATATTACTCAATCCAAAAACTCTCTGTCCAAATTTTAGCGGTGTTTTACAATTATTACAAACCAGAACCTCCAGAAGGTTTTTACAATCTCGCTTAACGCCGGAAATGGAAAGGAAACTAGTGTTTCTGACGAGCAACGTTCGCTTCGGTAATCACAAACGTTATCAGGATTGGTTTCAAAGGCAATACTTAGCAACACCTGAATCTCAGTCGTTAAGGTGCGATCTTATTCGCTTTATCGTTGGAGTTATACATCCGACGAACGAACTGTTGTGCTCCGATATTATTCCGCGATGGGCAGTAATAGGCTGGTTATTCACAACGTGTACTTCCACCGTGGCGGCCAGTAACGCAAAGCTCGCTTTGTTCTACGATTGGCTGTTCTTTGAACCCGAGAAAGACAATATCATGAACATCGAGCCAGCGATTCTTGTCATGCACAATTCAATGAGGTCTCACCCACCTGTCACTGCCACACTTCTCGACTTTTTATGCAGAGTAAGTTCTCATATCTTTTAATATATTTAATTGAATTATTTCTACACAAATTCTACAGTATAATTTTTTTTTTCTTTGCAGATAATACCAAACTTTTATCCCGCGTTGACGGACAAAGTGAGAAATGGCATATTTTCATCGTTGCGACAAATTTTGGAGAAACGTGTTTTACCTAGTTTATATCCGTTATTCGATAGCCCGAAATTAGATCGAGAATTAAGAAGCAAGATACGGGAAACATTTAAAGAATTTTGTCTGCCTCCAAATACAGACCCTGGTAAAATTAAATTATTTATATTTTTAATTACATTAGTGTAGACAATATTAATAATTTGATTATATATTTAAAATTGTTTTAAGTTTAGTGATGAATGGTTTTAAAATTGCATTAAGCCATTGAAATATTTCTACAGTCTTAAGATTATACTTTCAAAACGATCTGACGCATATAATCAAATTATTATTAGCTTATAATATAAATGTTTCATTTATATATTAGCATGTTACTACATTATCACAAAAATTACTCTTTATTTAAACAGATAAAGTTTTTAAGTATGCACATTAAATATCCTTTTTTACTTTTACTTTTTTTTAATTAACAGAAATATTTCCGTTACTCATTTACTTAATTTTCATCCAAAATATCATCCGCACGAGCTTTAATAATGTGTTATATTTATTAAATATCCGGAGGTTATTTCCGGTGTGGTGCCTTTCCAATGACGTTTTCCATTTCCGATTTTGAGATGGCGTGTGTCTTTTATCTAAAATTTATCTGAGACGATTCACTTTTAGCTTTCAGCACATTTATCGCTTACTAACTTATCACATCATGTCCTTAAGCAGGTAATAAGGTTCTGAAATATTCAGGTAAAATGGAAGAGCTCAACAAGGAGCACAATCCCGGGAGTGTATTAGAGAATATCGCAAATTCTACTGTGGAGAATAACCACGTGGCACAGGATCCGGAACCAGCGTTCAGTGACGAAGAAGAGGAGTCTCCTCTCAGGTTAACTATCAGTTGTACATACTACAATCATGATGAATTAGACAAATACCTATTTTTCACGCCGAAAAAAAATTCAACGTTATAATCGAGACCTTAGGCTTAATTGTACGAATGTTATGTATATTTCAGAACAGTCACGAAAGTAGAAGAGGAAGAAGACGAAGAGGATGTACCATTGTCTACAGTAAAATTAAAAAACGAACAGAAGAATGCAAACTGTGTTGTGAAAAAGGAGGATATTACTTCGCATTTATGTCTTATATTGGAGCCAGAAGAGCTGAGACCTAGTATAGAAACATTGCAGACGGAGACTGACAATGAGTCGAGGTGCCAAGCGATGGAAAGGATAGTACAAATGGTCGTGGAGGATGAAATAGATGCAGAGACGATAACCCCATTAGCGTCCTGTATATCAACTATCTTATCGTCGCAAATCATGGCACAGATCTTTCCGTCGGATAATCTAAACGAGGAAGCGCTAGCTGATAGTATAAGCACACCGTTATTCGTTATGTTCCGAAACCAATTTCAATTGTGCAAGGAAGTAGATAACAGGCGGAAACTTTTGGCCAGGGTACTAGCGGAAATGCAATCGATTCAGCCCAAGATAGGTTACCTTCTTCTGTATTTTTTAAAAGTTTGGGGTAGAGAAGAAGAAAAAAGAGAAGGCAAGCCGAGGTTAGAAAACAAAAAATTATTAATTTAATTGGAATATTTAACATAATAAAGAAAAAGAAAAAATTTAATCCTCGAACTTTTATATTTTAGCAATATTCTGAATGACGTTAAAGCATGGGTATACAAGGACTTCTGCGCTCAGCGAGAAAAGAAATTGGACGTATGTCTGGTATCAGACTTGAAGGTACGAGTACAAGTTTATACATAAGTATAAATAAATTATCTATCTTTTAATACGCTGTCTGTTTTTTTGTTGCAGCTTTGCCACGAGGATAATATATTCATGTTATGTTATCTCGTGCCTGATGTGTACACAGAATTTCAAAACGTAGCTCTTGGAAATGTTCAGCTCTTACATTTGGTCGTGTCTACTGTTGATTCATGTCAGTTACAAGATCTAGTTTGCCAGATCATGCAAGGTCATTTAAAAATGTTAAAAAAGGAATCGTTTACCACGTTATTAACAGCTAGTTTAAATTGGGAAACTTTCGAGCAGTACTGTTTCTGGCAGCTCATATTTGCACACGATTTTCCAATCGATTACGTATTGCCAATTTTGCCAAAATTACAGTTTCGTAATCACGCGGAGGCGCTTACTTCGATTTTATTTATGCTGAAGCAAGAAAAGTGAGTAAAAATAATTACTAACTATTTAAAAGATTGTTGTAATTATATAATATAAATCAGTTGTAATTATATAATATAATATAATTTTTTTTTAATTTAATTTACGTATTGCAGACCAACATTGGATCTTCTGCGACAACTACTCGCTCGGCAAAGTGTCGACGGCGATATGTTTGTCGTAGCCGTACTACGTTACTGGTGTCGCGATTACGAAGAGAAACTCGGGGAGTTGCTCGCGAATCTACTTAGTACTCGTTATCCCGCGACCAGCCCGAACAAACGGAAACGTTCTGGAGCCAAACAGAATCAGTCCGGTCCACCTACCGGCGAACAGGTTCTTGGCCACTTGGACCAATTACGCCAACATTGTCTGTCTTCCGCGGAATTGCAGTTGTATTACTCGGAGGGAATGCAAAGGGCATTACAGCAGGCGCAGGCGGCAAGTAGCGATTCACTGAGGAAAAGCTACGGTGATCTCTTCGCGCTTGCGGAAGTTAACGAGGAGAACGAACCACCACCACCGAGTAGTTCCGCGAGAAAACATACCACTGCCTCTGGAGGAGGTGGAGGCAGCGGTAAGGGCGGCCACAGGAAAACTGGTGCCAATACAAGAGAAAGATCCAACATGAAAAGACCACTTCCGCGATATCATATTGATAGTACCTCTACTAGCGAGGTTGGTTAGATTTTTACAATTTATCTTGTTGAATTTATTACATATATTTTATTTATATATGTCATCGATTAATTCTTTCGTTTAGCCATTTCATATCGCGAGAATAATAATCAGATGAAATATCTCATGTCATCATACATTTAAACATATTCTAGTTTTAATAAAATTATTTTTTAATTTAAAACAGTTGTTTTTTTAACATAAAAGACGTAAGAGTATTTAACGCATTCTTTGTAATATTTAGTACATTATATTTGTTACTGAATGGTGAATAATTTTTTTTTGTAATTTACAGGAAGAAGAAATCGTGAATCCAAAGCAAGCGAAAAAAAGGAAAAAGATTAACCCAGTGGGCTCGGACAGCGACTGACCACCCAGTGTCTTCATATGTCACATGGACCACGTCACGTGTGTGCAGCAAGCTAAACTAGCCTTAAGAATAGTAAGATAATATGGTATATATATATATAAATAATAAATAGATCTATTTAGTGCAACTTTGTAAATATAATGTATGCTAAGAGTGAACGTGGAGATATATATAGGAAAGTAAAACCTTTAATATGTTTCATATATATGTTGTTCAGAACAACAGCAAAATTGCCAGAATCTGATTGTTATTGTTAAAATATTTTGTTAAGAGTTGAAAATTGACGTGTGGGAAATCGTATTCGTAAATACGATCTCTTGTTTTAAACACGTTTTCTACACTGGTGAATACTAGTTAATGTTTTTTCTAGTAAATTATGACAGATACAAGTGATCAAGCGGTGTGTCAATTGTTCTATTTTCCTACGTTTCTTCTCGAAATATATATTAGACTACCGCTCATGTCTGTAAAATACTTATCGAAAAGCAGGATTAGATCTTGTAATTGTCAAAGGCTATTTTTTATTTCTTCACGGTCATATTAAACTTGATGCCAAATGAGAAATTGCGAATTTTTTCGATAATGTATATCAAAAGAAATGTTTTTTCTTGCATGTACATTTAATAACATTAAATTAATATTGCATTCTTTTTTTTAATTTGTAGATTAACGAGTTATGTAAATTTTGATAAATTCTCATTGCATGTGTGAAATGCAATGCAAATTGAATTTAGCGTCTGCATTTATTAATGAAAAAAAATAATGAAAAGTATTTTCAGTTTATTTTCTAGTAATTATTATACGTATATATTTGAAAACAAAATTTCAACGTATGTATGTATGAGGAGATATACATTATAAAGATAAAAATTCAAATTAAAGTTTCTTGCTTCGGATATTATAATTTAATGACAATGAAGAAGAAATAAATCTTAATACGATCAATTTCTTTACAAGAATTAAAGCAGAAAACAGAATCTGGCAACATTGCAAGGGGTATAGCAACGTAATATATCCCTTTTGCACTATTTTTTTTTGGTTTTTTTTTAAATAAAATTACGACGAGTTTTTACCTATTGTCTAAATATGCAGTCGTTATATTTTTCTTTTCTTTAGAATACCTTTTGTCGACGGAATTGTCGTCATTGGACATATTTCGTTGCCGTAACTCCAAACGCAATTCGAATGAATTGCTGGCTTCTTTTTTTTTTTTTTTTTTAGAATTAAGGACTTTCTACTGGAATGTTAAGTACGTGCACGATTCATTCCAGTGAGAAGCGTACAGTTTTACGACCAAATGTATTCAGTTCTCAATTGCGCTTAACGAGCACAATTATTTTCAAGAGACATAGGGATACGTTTTATAATGTTCTGCATAAAGGAAGGTTGTTAATTTTAAAATAATCAGAGCGATCACTCGATGTCAATTTAAATAAATGCTTATTTTTTTTTTGTTTTCAGTTTTACTGAAATGATTTAATAACTTGTGATGTATGTCATATTATTGTATATCATATACTTATGTATAATTTTGTATATCTTCTCATATCCTTTTAAGTAAAACTACGGTACCTTCCAAGAGTGGAGAAAATAGAGAACATTCTTTGTAAACCTAAGTCTCGAAAGCAAAGTGCGGAGAATATCACCATTCACTTATAATGTACATTTTTTGTAAAATCAATTAATGTAAAAGTTGATTGCATCATGCATCTTCTGATTGTGTATATATATTTATATACACATGCGAAAGAAATATATGTATATGTATACATATATGTATATATGTATATACATATATATATATATAAAACGTGATAAGAATATGTGTATGTATGAGACATTATATTGTACATGGTGCGCGATCAGCGAACTTACAAAACATTTACGCGATATAGTTTATAGTTCCCTTTACGCCTTCACTCTCGATCTTGATTTTATCTCGTCATTATAAGCGCGGACTGGTCGGATATAAATAAAAAAAAAAAGGAAGGCAAAACTTTGAAGCGCGTTTAAATTTATACGAATGCGATTTGTATGAAGGATAGATGCACATAATTTCTGGCACGTAACGACGATGACGTTACCAGAATTTTTCTACTTGTATATAAGCAGCGGCGACGCGATAGAGAACGTTTAAAGAAAAAAGATGATCCGATGACAGAAAGAGAGCGTGAGTGAATTTAATGAGTGAGTGAGAGAAAGAGAGAGAGAGAGTGCAGAATGTGGGGCATGCAATACAATCTACGAGAGAAAAGAAGATAAAAAGAGGAAAGCAAGCCTGAACATTTAATGTTTTTAACGATCTTGTACACATGGAGGAACATGTACATACATGGAATAGATTATCATAACGCGAGTATAAACATTTAATGTTTTTAACGATCTTGTACACACGGATTACACGTAAAATGTAAATACATCGAAAAATTATCGGAAGCAAACTTGTGATATCTTGTACTTACTTTCTCCTCTCGAGTCTCCTCCATCCTCCAAGACATGTACACATATACAGTATTGATAATAGCAATAAGTTAATTAACTGCAATAACGAATAAAATACATATCTCTCTCTTTCTCTCTTTCTGTCCCATTTTTGTGCCCAGCGTAATCGCGTTATTATTCCGCGAGTTTGTAACATTCATTTTATCAAACAAAACGTGGCGATACATATGCCAATAATAATATTTCATTTACGATGACCTAACTCCGGCGTAATTGCCGCTTGTATTGTATGCCATTGTGTAGCGTGACAAGACTCGTTATGCGAATTCCGACAGCACGATACCGAGAAAACGCGTAAAATTCATTACGAAAATGTTTTTAATTTCTTTCGCCACACGTCGAGAGAGAAAGAGATAGAAGAAAAAAGAGTTTAGAAGAGTCCATCTGGATACGAGACAATAAAGAAAATTATAATATTAAAATTTGTCATATATTATTTATTTATTCACCGTTTTAATTTTATTGTTGTTAAAAAATGCATTAATCAAATAATTTTCAATCTTTAATTAAAATAAAAGAGAGTCGGTAATTTCATCATGCCTCTTCAAATAATCGAGAAGTTAAGAATGTACGAGATTAGAAATCCGTCAACCTCGAAGTGTCGCGGTGCCGAGTAACCGAAAATGCTCATAAAGTGTTAGGAATATAGAAAGAGTAAGTTGGTGGCACGGAGGACTCCGTTTCGCGCCAATTCCGTGGTCACGCCTTTTTTGTAATGGCCGTGATTAAATCAGCGGGAACGGCGCCACGTCGGTGGCGGCTCGTTTCGAATTTTTCAGGAACTAACAAAATTTTCTGTCACCCAATTGGTTTTCACGAGCCAATCAAGTAACAGAAAATTTTATTAATTCCGAAGAAGTTCGTACGAACGCGCTACCGTCGCTTTCGACGATAAATAGTACGAGTAGCAAGTTCTCTAACCAAACGAGCAAATTCCCGAAGGCTACTTTGTATTTTCTTTATTTCTTAATTAAAAAAAAAGAAATTAATACGAGTCAATGCGTCATAGGATATATTATCAGACGGTCGGAGATTTTAATAATATGACTAAACGATATATCAGACATTTTTAAATTAAGTTAAATATTAGATAAAACACGGCCAAATAAAATAAAAAATAAAATAGAATAAGTCTAAATTAAATTTAAATAAACCAAAATGAAATAAAAGCACAATAAAAAAAAATTAATAAAATTATTTACGTATATAAACTGTATCTTACCTGATAGTAATAGAATCAATGGTAAAACCTCTGTTCTGTTCCATCCAGCTTCTCGTTGTCGATCACAAATAACGCTAGCTGTGGGCAGAAAGCGACGCCTTGACTTCAGTCATCTTCTTGCTGATTTAAAACATTATTTCTCAAACAAAATAACACAACAAAGAGCGTACTTTATAGTATCGCTAAAAATGCGAATGGAAAAAGTGAAATAAAACGTTATTTATTTCCTCGAGAAACTTGCGGACGTCATTATTAATTTACGACACATTTCTTTTTTTTTCTTTTTAATATGTAATGCACCAATTAAAACATTTTGTCATTGTATTCTTCGACACGACAGAAACCTGCACAAATTTTTGCCTCAACCAGTTTTTCTTTTATGTCAACTAATATAAAATAATGTCTTTTCACTCCGAAAATTTCTTTAATGTACGCCAAGAACACAATTAATAAAGAACTGTATGTTTCCACGAATTTATTAAATCACGGTAACGAAATGCAATCGGTACTTGTCTACCTGTCGAGAATTTTATTCGGTTCACTTTCGGACGAAGATCAATTGAAAGCAGGAATTTTATGAAATCGTCTTTTATTATATTTTACAATTGGGCTAAACGCCTCAATTATCGTAGATTAATCAGATTGTTATTTCTTTTTTTTTTTTTTAACATAAAGACGTGATTTTAATTCTCGCGCAACATTGATTTATTAAAGGATAATTAGTTGATATTTAACTAATATTAAATGTTGCGACGGAGCTGCTCCGCTTCTATTGATCTTCGCGTGTCGAGTATTACCTAATTAAAGTAGAGAAATAGTTTTGTTCCGATTGTGCACAGGGGGATTGTACTTTACATAGGTATATTTAAAGAGTTCCGGTGTACACCGTACAGCGATGTGCACCTCGTTATAATTGTTAATCACAATCGTCGAATATGTACAAGGATTCTGTACAGGGATTCGTGTTTGCCATTCGTCGTCACGCATACGCGCTATATCACGTAAAAATTCGATTATTACACGTTAGGTATCGCACTATATTTTACGATGCAAAAAGATATTCGTCCGTAAACTAGCTTACGTCACGAGCTATTTCAAACAGCGACGGGCGTCGTGACATTGATACTGACACCGACAGGATCAGGAGACGGCTCGAAGTCCGATCTGCCGTCGTCTCGCTTTGCATGACAAATTACTACTCGATATAACGTAACGTTCTTTTTCTCGTTGAAAATACAGATTAGCGAACTGAGAATTAAGAGTTGAATGATTTGCACAATTATTTATAGCTTTAATTCGGTAACGTATTTTCGAAATAAAAACCTGTTCCATGTTTTATTAAAAATAAGAAAAGAAAAGAAAAACCCCTAAAATAGCCCACATTTTTAAAAGTGCCACTTAAATATCTCTTAGACTTCTCCATATAAAGATACAGATATCTTTATATTGTTATGAGGGTAGTAGGAAGGAAATGCGATTTGCTCGAAGATACAGCGATTACATAAATTCAAAATGATGCCTCGATGATCACATATCCGTTTACTAAAAAGCGTAATGCGATATTTTCGGTGAATAGGCCAGATCTACCAAGTTGATGCTTTACCACTTTATCGGCCGTCCACTTTAGGCGCGTTATAATCCCTACATTTACGTAAGTATAAGATTATATATAAGATGAATCTTAATTGTTCGTTGGTACTTTAGAGACGCAAATAAAAAATTAGAACCCGTACGAATTAAAGAAAGTTGGAAAAGCTTTCCGATGTAACGCATATGCTTTTCAAAAACTATGTGTATATACGATATACATATATAAATTATACTATATTTTTATTTGAAATATAATATTAACTTGTTATAGTTTGAAAGGCAAGAGTTAAGCTTACGACGTCCATTTCTCACTTTGAACTCCAAAACTTGAAGGTACCGGCGCACAATCAAGAATCACCTTGTATATCTAACATCACCGTTTGCGAAGGCTCTTCTCGTTTACTTTAGTGCGTATGCGAATCGCTCCGGTTGGATGGAACGTCGTTCCATCGTCAACGCGTTCGCTCGTTGTATGCACGCGACAAATAGACGTCCCGTTCGCGCGCAGGTAAACGTATAATCGGCGGCAGAATCGGGGGACCCGCACGTGCGTGATGATTAATATACATCGTCGATTCTCGCTCATTTATAAACACGCGCGCACATCGATTTTTTTTTTCGTTCTTCCCTATTTGTATAATTTCCGTCGCGATACAGATTTTCGCGTATATGTACACATTTTCCAGTCACACAAGCTCAGAGGCCGCCGAAAGTTTCTCCACTTTGTAACAGCGCTCCTCGCGCCTGCCTTCCTCACGACAGAATGCACATCAACGAAGTCCATTGTTTTAACAGTATTATTAAAGAAGGAAAGGCAAGTTTCTCCTCTTCATCAGGAATAAGATTAATAAATCACTTCGTATACGGTGGCTTTCTTGTCGCCGGATCCGGTCACAATATATTTGTCGTCCGCGGAGATGTCACAGCTCAACACCGACGAAGACTCCTTCGACTGCAAAGTTTAATAGATTATTAGCAACGTAACACTTAAAGAGAATGCTGAGTATTCATTTTACAAATCAATTTGTGTTTAAACGATTTAAGAGAAAAAAAATATATATCTCTCTTAGAAAAGTATTTACTTTTAATTAAATCAAATTTAACGAGTTTAAATAAAGCCTCGAGAAATTGAGGAAGAAAAATGATTTGACCTGAAAGAAAGTAAATATTGTATCTCATATATACGTGTTCCGTGAGCGCAGAGTTTCGCGCGGCTCGTATTCGTTAAATAAAGATGAGGATCCAAGTGTGCTCGGGGAATATAAATTATCCCGTCAATCAGCCTAGCGTTGAAGCACTTGCCTGAAATATTGAGGCGCCGTACGGCGTACGCCAGGCGTTCAGCAGATTGTCCTTGCCGGTCGAGACGAACCACTTGCCGCAGGAAGCAAAACGCAATGAGAGCACGCAGGAGTCGTGCAGATGCAACTGGTACTTGTCGGACTTGGTGGCATGAAGAACTTCGACGTTTGAGTTCTCCATCCCGACGGCCAGCCACTCGCCAGTGGGGCAGTAGCCGAGAGAGAATATTTGCGAGGTAAAGTCGTGCTGTTGCAGCTGCCTGCCCTCGCGTAGATCCCAGGAACGCACGGTATTGTCGAGGCCACCGGTCCAGAGCTTTGACCCGTCGGCGGAGATGTCGATGCAGGACGCGCCGTCCGTGTGACCTTGGAACTGCCTGACCAGAGTCTGATTCTGCAGGTCCCACACGGCGATATTGCCGTCGCTGCAGCAGCTGAAGCAGACTTTCGAGTCCGGAGAGATCGCCAAGGCATAGCACGCTGGGGCCGATGAAGTCAGCTCCGCTTTTATTCTAGGCGTGGGACTCGCTAAGTCCCAGATGCTCAACTGGCTGGCTTCCCCGCCGACTATCAGGGTCCTCCCGTCAGGCAATAGTTTTACGGACCTAAAAAAAAATCGTAGATATTATTGAATGCCATACTTTCGTTCGCTCGGCGGTCGAAAGACTCGATAAAGTCTCCTCGACTTATTTCAAACGAATTTATTATTTTAAAGTAACCGGAATAAATATACCTTCAATTTCGGCCGACTGTCTGTACCGTCAGACCGAATCTTACCTGATGTAGTTGTCACGCTGCAAGCAGTCCAACTGCGAAACTGGCTTCACGCTGGCACTGCCGACACTCTGGCCGATATCCCAGACTTTGACGCAACCCTTGCCGCCGGTGTAGACGTACTTGGTTGGATTAGAGATCGTAACGGCGCAGACCACCTCGCCGTGGGTCAAGGTGTTAATCTGACGTGCGTGACGCGGGATACCCGCCCCTACCAGAGCGTCCGTGGGGAATGGTACGGGCTGCAGCTGGCCCTCGCCGTTCATATGGTAGGAGTAGGCCCTGCGCGAGACGAGCACAAACGTTTAACCCGCCCTCGCAACGAAGGTAGCTTAGAAAATACCTAAGGCGACTTGGCGTGAACTGTAATTACGTACGGTTTGCCGCCTGCGATGTTGTTCAGTCCGTTACTCGCGGGTATCCTCATGTGACCGTCGAAACCGATCTGCAGAAAAGAATTCCGATTAGTATAGTGGCAGGCGATAACGGAGGAAGAAGGGGTGGGGGGAAAAAAAAATATAAAGGCCGTCTTAATGTAAAAATGCGAAACAAATGGCCTAAGAAACGGTCTTCGTCGACTTGGGTGGCTCTTCCACGAGTCTGACGCGAGATTGATCGCGCGCTTTCAACCCTAAGAGGACTTCCGCCGGCTTGACCTTTCCGATCGTTCGATACACAACCCCCCCGCTAAATTTAGATTTCGTCCGGCTCGCCGCGATAAACGGGTTACGGAAGATAATCCAGGAGGATTAACGTTGCGGCAGAAGTCCTTCTAAGGTTCAAAGAAATTTATGCGTCCAAAAGCAATGTCTCTATTCTTTAGTCGCATGTGAAAGTATGTAAGTTAATTAATGAAAGCGTGGTAACGTAAGGACTAAGGTGTTACGGGGTCATGAATCACCATGGAGGGCCGCGCGTATGGCAAGTTGCTGTATGGCGAGGGCGACTGCGGCGGCTCATTGCCGCGGGATGGCAAGCCCTGATAACCCTGCGGTGGCGTTTGCTGCGACGATGGCGGATGATAGACCCGCGCCAAGGACCCAGGGATGCCGCCCATAGTTGGCGTACAACTGCGCGAGCCCCTCGCCGCCGCCACAGGTGTACCCGGCTTGTCGACCTGGCGAACGCACGGTGTTTGCACCCACTTTTTGCAGACGATCACTATGTCGCAATCGTACTAAGCTCTCAAATTGATTGCGAATCCGCTGACCCGTGGCCGGCCGATTCGATCCGCGACCCGAAGGCTTTCGTATCGCACGCGGCGGCAGAGAGCCGCCGCCTCGAGACGATCGAATGAGGAAGAGATAAATGCATTCCGTGTTGTCGCCGGTATCATGGAAATGACGATTTTATGACGTTGGGCCCGTCGCACGTATCTTTCACAGTCGCAATAATTTTAATAGCTGCAGTCTTATCGTGCGTACCGTACGATGGAATTTTCAAAGAGCGATAAGAGCGAACGTCCGACGAGCCCAAGTACCAGCGCGAATTAAAAAAAAAAAAAAGAAAGAAAGAAAAAAAGAGAGAAAAAAAAGAGAGAGAGAGAGAAAAAAAGAAAAAGAGATCGACTTTTACGCTCGCGAGAGAGGGCTTCCGGTGTAATATATGTATGGGCGACAGAGTCACGATTGGGCCGGGTTGCAGTGCCGAATAAGCTTACTCTCCGCGAGATCTTACATCTTTACTTTTCAGAGACGGTGTACTACGGGCGGAAGAGCTGCCGCTGCGCGACGGCGGCCTGTCCTTTACGGATGCCGAGCCCGCGCCGGATACCGGTCCGCCAACGTGGCCCGGTGCGCCCAGCTTCTCCAGGGTGCCGTTTTCACGTGGGTCCGAGTGCTCCCCGTTCGCGTGCGGCGACGACGCCTCCTTTCGCGATACGCAAATATCAGGATTTCGTTAAACGAGCACACGCAACATGGCACTTAACTGTAGCATGCGAGAGCATGAGTCTTTTCTAATCTCGGCAATGTATCTTCGTCCAAACATTCTTTTTTTTCTGTTTTTTTTTTTATTTATTTTTCTTTTGCTTGCTTTATAATATCCTCAAAGTGGATCTTTTACTTTTGCGAAAGGAGATCAAAATCGAAATTGCTTTGTGCCGTTCCCGTCGACAATGCTCTGATACATTGACCGAGAATGTAGAGTTCAATATTTGCATGCAAAATAATAATTACAAAAAAAAATTTTATATATATCAACTTACATAAATAGATAAATATAGATAAATATATATGTATACATATAAATAAATTTACGTATTACACTTAAGAAATTAGTGAACAAGGGTGCTTTATTAAATGATAATTCCTTACCTCGTTCGCCACATCAACCACCAAGTCCTGGTCGCTCTTCTCGGCGTCGCTCTCCTGAAAAGTTCGAAATGACATGTGAGATGATGATAACGAGACGCTAGACGGTGAGCAGTCGGGCCACCGAGCCGAGTGCATCAACGAGCTTTTGATGCATCTCCCATCCAAGTAGACGAGCAACTCGACCCATATTCTCGCGCGTTCCACTGGCGGACGCGCCCTCCGAGATGCATTATTAATCTTGGGTGCCTCGCTCACGCGATGCTCCGATTGTGCTCGAACAATAAATTAACGGCGCGAACCTGGGTGGCAATAAGCCCCGGCGCGCTGCGCGTCGACGTGAGGCCGCGTAATCCGACCCTCGCCCTGCAAAGCCGCTCGCGATAAATTGCACAGACAATTGTACGTTTAACTATTTAAAATTAAAAAAAAAAATTACACACAAAACAAAAGAGCGAGACGCGATTGTTCCGAGTCGAATTTGCCCCGCGCGAGTAATTAGGAAGAAAGCTATCGCGATTACCTATACCGCTCCCTCGCGAAACAATTTGCGGCTGGCGCACTACGTGCTACGTTTATCTTACGTCGCGCTGTATCTGCAACCGAGCCCGTTACCGTGTCCCCGTAATTTCGCGACCGTGTTGTACGTTATATCGCGCCCGGTTAATTTATGTAACATTTATCTCGCGGCGCTACTTATCGGTTATCTTTCACTTGGCGTGCAGGAACGACCCGACCCGCGCCCCCACCGCGCTCAGAACGTGGCGCGTAACGAGCTCAAAGCAGGGCACGCGATAGCAGTATTGCCCGCCTAATGACGTAATATTATCGCGGCGTGTAACGCCCCATCGATGCGCCTCGTATGTGCATCTCGTGCGAGCACCTCGGCGATGCGGCGCGAGATTGTGCGGGCGCGCCGTGTACGATCGCACGAAACCACCTGTGCGCGTCGCGAACGTTTTAAGTGATTCACCTCCGGCGGGTGTTTAAAAAATTTCTCCCACCAAGCTACTCTCTCTCATCCGGCGTACATCTCGCGGATACATAAATTACGGTCGAGGAAATTGTCCGGGCGATTTGAGGAGAGTTGAAATTCGCGTTTGGGCAAAATCGACCAAGTAGACACCCACCCTCTGACAGCCACCCCGTTGTCGGTTTAACCGCCGACGTTCGAGGACCGTACAAACGCTCGGCCGCATTTTATTTGCCGCGAAAGGGAGGCTTCGAGATGCGGTCAATCTTCTGTAAATCGACGGGAAGGCTGCGGTGCCTGGACGGAATAATCGCGGGAGCACTTTTTAACGAAGATACCCCCCTCGATGAACGTCCGGGAAGAAAACGCGTTAAATGGGTCGCGTCACATTAACCGGGGCTACTACTGCGAAATCGCAATCTGGCTGCGCCAGATATCCTTGCCAGCTCGGGAGGGATACCCCGAGCTGCTAGGGACACGCAATAAATTTGTGTACGGATGATGAGCTTGGGTAAATAGAGAAGGCAGTGTGGTGGTATTGATTTCAGTGGTATATTACTCGGAGTGGCGAGAGCGCGGGGGGCAACGAGGGGGAGAGGGTGCGAGGTGGCGTTTCGGGGTAACGGCGGAGGAGCGCGGTTATATAGGAGACTGCGGGAACGGAGGGTGACCAAGAGAGCGGGAGAGAAGACCGAAGGAGACGACGAGGAAGAAGGTGGTCGTCGGGTGGAGGCTGTCTTCCACCCCTTAACCCGCTCGTTCTAGCGTTAAATATGATACAAATGTTATCATCCCTTCTATTCCGTTCTCCTGTTTCCCACCCGACGGCGGCGGCGGTGGCGGCAGCACACGAACCACGAGCGACCATCCTGACTCCCTCTGGCTCCCACTCCACCCCCTCCTCCCCGTCTCGTCCTTCGCTTCCGTAGCACCGCCACCCTCTTGTCTCTTTCTCTCTCTCTCTTTACCGGCGCTGCTTCTTCCGCCGACCTCTTCCCTCGTTTAACCCGGGGATAGCGCGGGGATGACGGTATTAAGGGCAGCTCTATTATTCGACCACCCAACCACTCGACTCTTCGCCTCGAGAATTCTCGAATTCTTTTTTTTTTTCTCTCTTTGCCCTCTCATCCTCCTTCTTCTTCGCCACTTTGGCTCGTTCCTTCTTTCGCGTCCCCTCACTTCTGCCGCGTCTACCCTAGGTACTTTTCTGTTACGGTCCCTTCGCTCCGGATCTCCTCCTCCCCCCCTTCTACCTTCTGTAAAGGTCCTGTACCCTCCGCACCAGCCACCTTTCTATCGAGGTCCTCTGTAAACAAACGCACGAGAGCGAAAGAAGAATCGAAGGCTTTCCGCGTCTACCCGTCTACTACTACTACTACTTCTTCTTCCTCCTCCTCCTCCTCTTCCTCCCCCTAGTCGCCCGCTACACTGCTGACTTTTCGCAAAGTTAAGCGAGTGACTACGATGGGAAAAGCGGCGTGTCCACTTCTCGGAAGGGAGATGGGATTATCTGGGCGTGCGAGCGCGTCGAATATTGCGTCGCATACGAAATCCGTCTCGCGTTCGCGCCGATTGCGAACACGCGCGGGGATATCATTTGCATCGGCGTTTAATTCTCTCGTTGCGCGGTGTAAACTCTCGCAAAATTCTCATGCAGATTCAATTTACTTTGTGTAATTTGTAAAACTCGCAATTTCGTGGCCTTCGGCGCGGCGCGAACAATGCGCGATTATTATGTACTCATTGCCGCTGTAAAGCCCGAAAAAAAAAAATCAGTTTTACGGAGTTACCTCACTTGAATGTATGAATAAAAAAAAAAAAAAAAAAAATAAAATAAAATAAAAAAGAAGAGAAAATAATAGTAATAAAAATAGAAGAGACTTTAACGAAGTAAGAATTAGTAGATACCGCGTATCTATCTCTTAACGTTAAAGCGCACGATACGAAGTAACGGCGGAATGTTCTTTGTACTCGATCCGAGACGACGCGGATGAGTATTGTCCCATAACTTTAACGGGGATGACCGCTTTTATGTTTCAAGACGAAGGCACAGTGGAAATGTATTAAAGCGATTATGTCGAGAGCGCGCTAGATACGTGGAGAGACGAGAGGATGGTAAAAATCGTCCGTCGCCCATCACCGAGAGTAACGGTGGCTCGGAGGTGCCTGTCGCGGTGAGAAACAAAATAAAATAAAATAAAATAAAATAAAAAAACGAAATAAAAAAAAAAATAAAAATCGCGGCAATACGTTTTTCTCTTTTGTACACCGTAGAAACTTCCTAAGAGCGTACCAGAGCCGGAGTGCACGAGGAATCGAAGGTCGGCGCGAGAGAACCAGCCGTCATTACACGTTTCACCTGGACTCGAGGAACGGCGCGCACGATTATCGATAATGACGAGTGCCGATAAATGACGAGGGAAACTGACTTCGGGAACTGGCTTAAAACTAACATCGAAACTCCCGGGGCAAGTACGTCTCCTCGGTGCAATAGTAATCTCGGCTCGCGGACTTTAGAACTCAGAATCCGTTTCACAGATCGCTTCAGAGCCCCACGCCTTGCTGAATGCGCTCCTTAATGCGCCCTTAATGCGGGACTTGTACGCGCGTCGCGGAAATTGACGCGTTTCGAGGCTGCGACCTGGAGGTGATATTTCTCTTGTTTTCCCTCTCGCTTCTTTTTTTTTTTTCTTTTTTTTTTTCCTTTTCCTCGCGCGGCGACGGGCGACGAGAATGTATTAAAGCGTTTTTCCAGCGCGGAAAAGCGCGAGGGAGGATGAAAGGGTCACCGAAGGGTGTGGAAAGGAAAGAGACGAAGATGCAGACGAGGGCGAAGAAACGGAAGAAAAGCGTAGCAGTCGTTGACGGAGAAACCGGAGGGGGATTTAGCTCTGGGGAAAAATGGTCGCAGGGCGGAGGAGAAAATAAAGGGGAAACGGTTCGTATGAAAATGTAATTAGGGGAAGCGTGGAAAAGCTCAGCTCATTGCGGCCTCCACCCTTTTACTCCGCCACCTTTTCTCACTTCTTCCGCTCTCTCCCTTCCGTCTCTCTCTTTTTCTTTCGCCCGCGTTTCCGCCTTTTATTTCCTCCGGCTCCTCTTCGCACGTTTTACCGTTGCCACCAATTATGATTCATTAATCGCGGCTTGCGCGCCAATAGGGAAATTTATAAACTCGCAGATATTTCATATTCGCGATACAACACAATCGCGTTTACTTCCCAAACTTTTACGTCGCTTGCGGACAAATGCAGTTTTTCAATTTATTATAATTTTTTTTCAGCAATTATCGCCGAGCGAATATAGGCATGACAGAAGTTATTACATCATACGTCACGGAAAGATGACTTATCATGTAAGCTCGTATTTTTCTTCTTTTTTTTTTTAATTAATATGTTATAAAATATCGTTATAAATACATATAAAATAATTGTCGCATAAACTATTATAATATAACGTGCTTGTGTCTCGTTGAAGTGTCATAAAGTACGCGCCAAGAAGACACTGCAACGGGACAATTGAATTTTCTATTAAGCACTTTTAAGTGCTTTTATCTCTAAAATAACGAAACAGGGAATACAAGACTCGTACCACTGTTTTAAGGCTCGGATATCGTTACCGACGGCAGGCGTTCGATTACAGAATTTCGAGACGCTGGCGTCGCGAGACACGTCCCGACGTCTCGCCGCCGGCATTCGATGTCTATCGTTGCATCGCGACGTTTTACGTCCCTCAAAGATCGTTCGACGGCAACATTCGCCATCTCTGGCCCCGTCAGTTTTGCGGTCAGACGCATACGTTCCTCGTCCCACCGCCCGGCGAGCTTTCCCTCCGTCTCGTTTCCCCCATGCTTTTTATATATTTTCACCTATAGATTGCACTTCCCATCGGTGATCCTTTATAGCCCATAAATGTTTTTCGGCGTTGCCGCTGTGTAAGAAAATTAAATTCAAAAGTGACCAATAGCCTCGCGCCCTCCAGAGTGAAGGGTAGCGAGGGTGCGGGAGAGAAGGACACGCGGCACGGCGAAAAGAGAAATAAAAAGGGGGAAACAAGCGAGAAAAAGAAAGAGAGAGCGAGAGAGAAAAAAAAAAAAAAAAGAAAACTGAGTTCGAAAGAGGGTAAGGAAGGTGAGGAGGACCTTCTGCTCGGCGAGAGGATTTCAACAGGCTCGTGCATGTCGTTTTTCCACGGTGTGGAAATTTACGGGCTCCTTAAGCTCCTTCCGCGCCGAAAGCACATTTGCTTCTGACATCCACAACAGACCTGCCCCCTCGGCTCTTGCCACCATCCCCCTGGCCTGCCACCGGATTTCGCGCGCGTGTATGGGGCGTTGGCGTTTTACTAAAAGCGCCCCGTGTCTTGCGACGAGAGTCGTTTCTCCGACACGACGCGTAGACGGCGACAAGTATCGCATGGTTTCGCGTCATCTCTGAACTTGTAATATTTCTGCCGGTACATTTTTTTTTTTTTTTCAACAATTATACATCCCTCGCGGCGCGGTCATTCACGTCGACGTATCGATATATCTTAAAATCAGGAATAACTTCTTTATTTGAAAGCCCACAAAGGGACGGCGTGCTTTTGTGCGCGCGGCGTATCCCTTTCATCCACTTTCGGGTTACATGGCGATACCGGTCGCTGTCGTTCCAAGACACCGATGCATTTGTCCGATAATTACTTCACGTGCGGCGCGTGAAAGGGGCCGGCTCTCGCCCTCGTCATTCGATAAAAGCGAATTACAGTCGGGTCCGTGCGGCAAAGCGCGTCCGAGTGTGCTCGCGGCCGCGGCCACCACCACTGACAACGAAATATTCGCGCCTCGACCTGCGCCAGTGGTAGTCGCGTCGTTATAAATCCACTTGTTGTTATGCCAAGCAGCGCGAACGCTGGGCGCGCGATATTAAACCCCCCCTATTAAACGTTCAATCAGCGCGTCCTTATTGCCTCGCTTTGAACAGTATTCATAATTACCTCCGGCGAGCGAAAGACGACGGGGGGAGAGAGGGTTTAGGGAGGAGAGGAAAGAGAGCGCGGAGTGCCAATGATAACTCGAACCTCGTCGTCAAACGATTATACTACAAAGAGTCGAAGCGGCGGCGGCGGCGGCGACGATGTTGTTCTCTTCTCGTTCCCTTAGCGAGGCACCCTTCGCGGCAAAGGGCCTGGTCCCGAGGGTGGTCCGCGAGTGTGTCTCGGCGTTGGAGAACGAAAGAAGCACCCTCGAGAGGTGCGAAAACGCGCACACTTACACGCACAGACACCCATGCATCCCAATCGGGAGAGCGAGTCGGGAAAAAGGGACGCGCTCGCTCTCCCGATGCACTGGAAAAAGGAGAAAGGAGGAGAAGGAGGCATCGGGCAGGAGGCGTTAGCTCGGGATACGCGGACCCGTCATACAATAAATACGATATTTGCACTCCCGCGCCACCCCCTGCCGTGCCACCCAGCACGGTTCAACCCCATCCATCCATCCATCCGTCCGTCTATACATCCATCCATCTATCTATCCATCCCGCGGGTACCGAGGTGACGGAGGAGAGCGAGAGAGGCAGCGGTTGTAGGCAGGTCTCTCTTTCTCTCTCACGGTGCACAGCCAGGGTTCGGCTCCGTACGTAGGGCGCGGGTGATGGAAAGGGGGATGGGAAAACGGGAGACGAGGGCGAGTAGGTCGCGAGAGGAGGAGCGGGAGAGAAGGTGCTCGGTTGGGTGGTGAAAGCGTTGGTCGGTCGCGGCGAAGGGACGCGGAGCTCTGGCGCGAAGCGAAACGGCGTGGCGGTGTTGTGCGTTGCGCGGTGTGGTGTGGTGTGGTGTGGCGCGGTATGCTGTTGTCGGTGGGCGCACAAGAGGGCGGAGGGGGGGGAGGAGGAGGAGGGTAGAGGCTGGCGATGGTATAGATTTTTATGTCTGCGAGAAATACAAAATGATGGATATAAACCTCCTCGCCACGTCGCCGTGTTCCCTTCCTCTCGCTCCCTCGCTCGTTCTCTCCACTATCTATCTGTCTCCCGTCTCTCTTTTCCTCGCTCGCTCGCTCGTCCCGCACCCACTCTCTTTCTCTCTCGTCCTTCGCCCGTTTTCCACACACTCGCCGAGGGTGGTACACGAAGTAGTAACACTCGTGTACACAACCGCGCGCGACCATACGCGTCCGTGCGCGAGATACACACGTATACGCTAGCGTTTCACACGAACGAGTCGACCGTACAACCTCACCTCGCTTACAGAAGAGGAGGAGGAGGTGGAGGCGAAAGAGGGTGAGGCTGGTGGATGGAGGTCTCTTTCCGCCCGGCGCTCACGTTTCCCCACACCCCCGCGCGGTCACCCCTGGCCTCCGAGAGCAGCCGCGAACCTAACCCGGCTCCCCTCCGTCTCGCCACCCTTTCTGCCGCCGCCCTCGCCCCGCGCTGCCACCAACCCCTTCGGCTGTACATCGAGCGGCCCCCGCGTCCCGATCCCCCGCGGAAGCTCAGAGCGAATGTTTTGTCATCATACCACCCTGCACGCCACCCCCCAACTCCCCGAGCAACCGCCCTGGCCTCCTAGCACCCTCTGCCTCCCGCTCCTTTCCCCCTTTCGCCGCCACTCTGCCCCAAGGCGCCGCGGCAGATACACTCGCAACCACGTACACACCTCGAATTTCCGCTTTAGGTATCCCAAGTGCTTCTCGCGCGCGTGTACGTATGCGTTTCATCGTTGACGTCGAGGGGAGCCTCGTCTCGACGCGTGTGTGCGATACAGAAAGGCGTGAAAGCGCACCAGCGCGTGCACGAGGGCGCACGCCTGCAACGCGCGCGTCCACTCGTAGGCATTCCTTTGATTTCAAGCTCATTTCTCTTTTCTTTCATTTTATTTTTATTTCTCCTCTTTCGCAGCCGCGACGTCGCGAGCTGGTCGCGACAAATGTGCGTTAACAATTCCCAGCTGCAAATTGCCGCTCGAAACCGATGCCCGCGCTATTTTTGCCGTCACGCGTCGATTATCTGTCGCGCATCGCGATGCGTGCGATAGATTATTAAAACTGCAACACGTGCCGCTCCGATTTGAAAATAAATATCGTTACTGGGGCGCGATCTTTCACGTCGATTTAGAAGCGAGCGAGTTAAACGGAAAAAGAAATAATTCCTTAAACGTGTTAAGAGCTAAATGAAAAACAATAACAGCGATGATAAAAAAAAAAAAAAAAAAAGAAAAAAACATGCACCTCACAACACATGCATGTTTAAATGCATTATTTGAAAAAACATTCTGTTTCCCATTGTTATTTCACGTCTCAGAAATGTGCGTTATAACGCAGAGTTTATAAAAAGCGAGAGCTTTCGTGTTGACCGCTTTTCTTCTCGTCGCCAAAGAGCGACGGCTGCGCTTTTTTTCCCCCCCGGCGCATCGCTTCAACCCTCGCTGCACCGAAAAAGAAACGCATCCGCGAAACGAGACACGGCAGTCGAGAACCCTACTCCGCTACTTTCGCTGCGCCAACTGATTGATTGATTACTTAATTAATTCATTAACTCGGCCCGACGCGTTGATTAATTTTCCGTTGCGCTCTTTTCCAGTTTTAATTATAATCGATATCACGTAAATACCTGCCTCTTTTTTTCTCTCTCTCTCTCTCTTCCTCTCGCAATTCTAAGCGACAATCTAATTTTCGGAAAAAAAAAATATAAAAAATTACCTTTTAAATTTTTGTAAATAATACACGTTTAAATATATTTATGTGTTTTAATTGCACATCTCGTCTGAACGACCGCCACATTCGACGTGACGATACCTATTGCTTTATCGAGCGGAATTGGGATAAGACGCGAGGTGGTTTCGACGTCGAAACACCGTGTCGTAAACTAGAGAAGCTTTGAAATTCGTAGTTACGCCACTGGGTTGGCCGCTACAACCGAGATCGTCGAGATCTTTATATTCCTGGCGAGGAGAGCTGGTGGAAGCGGCACCAAGGGATGCAGCAAGGAGAGACGGAGGGCTGAAGGGGGGTGGCGAAGGAGGATGAGATGAGACGAAGCGGAGAATAAGGAAGAGACGAACAGAGGCGGGGGTTGAACGGGACGGAGAAAGACATCCCGGGGATTCTGCCTCGGCGAGAGGAAGACAGGTCCACCGGCGTCTCTCACGAACGATTGTAAGAGGTCGACAGAGCGTTTTGTAACAAGAGCCCGCCCGTCGGAGATATCGACTGTTCTGAGCGCTCGCGTCTGAAAAAGTAATAAGGCGCAAAGACGGATATAAAATTTGTTACGCCGACCCCGAATTGATGGACCTTCGGCGCGCGAGAGAACCCCCTGAGACCAGCAGCCCCATCTTTTTGTAATCGATACCACGAGTTATTTACTACTTAACGCACGGTCGAACGGCGATCGAAGGTTTTCGCGGGCGAGAGATCACGTTTTGCCATCTTACAACTTATTGTTGGCGAATATTAATTCTGCCGAGCACAAAATTACGTCCGTCTCGAGAATTCGAACCGGGAATAAACATATATCGTCGATAGAATTAGGTAGGTGACGCGCCTCAAGTTTTTTAATTTCGCTACTTTCGTGTAAACACGTCGGTCAGAGCTCCAGCGAAGAGTGCTAAGTAGCCAATAGGGTAATAAAGCGGCGAGAGATTATCAAGCGCGAGGTACGGTCCGCGTGCGCGGCGCGAATCGGAAATAGCGCGGGAGGATGATGGATGAGAGATTCTCGTGGACGTGGGGTTTCTCTCATTAGTACCACACCACGCGCAACTAGTTGAGAGTCCGGCGGCACGGCCGAATGATAATCGACCAAGAAGTGCGCAGCCGGCATCGCGTAAACGCCCCCGGCGAGCTTATTATTGTTATCTAATCGACCTAATGCGGGAAGGCGGATCGATAGTCACCGATTCACGGCGACGGTGGTCAGTGGAAAACTACGATCTTAGCCCGGCCCCGGCCTCGAGATCGATCCCGACGTCGCCCGCGGCGGTACCGAGTCCCGACATCCGATGTTAATATCGTTAGATCATGTCAGGGTGCCGCAAAAAGGTTCCGAAGGCGCCGCGAAAAAGGGCCGATAAATTTTTACAGCCGCAAAAAAAAGTCCGAAAATAAATTCGTAAGTCGCAGACGCGAGAAAAATATCGGGAGCAAGAAAAGGAGAATGTAAAGCGAGAAGCGAGAGGAGATTCTTCTCTTGTATTTTGAGCTGCTACAAATGACAATTAGGAAGAGTCGGAGGAAAGAGAAAAGTATATCCGTTTCCGCGAGAGTTATTGCGCGAGAGATCAAGGGATACGTGTAGCTTCATCGTTCGCGTTCGACAAAGACGGTCGCGGAACGACGACAAATCACACCGGAGGATCTTTTCAATTTCCAGCAGAAGGCGCAGCCCTCTCGGCGAGTTGACAGGTGGAACAGGTGAAGGGCGGAGCGTCGGCGCGGGGAACAGGGGGTCGGATTGCACCGGGGGAAAAACCGTGCTCGCGAAGTAATCGAAAAATACAGGAGCGGATCCATCAGGAAGTCCCAAGCTTTTTTTTTTTGTGTTTTTTTTTTTTTTAATATTATATCGGCGTTGCTGTTCGCGTAGAGCGAACGAGTGGGTTATATTATATACGTATACAGTCGCGATAGAAAGAGACGAATAGAGCGAGGGAGGAAGAAGGAGACTAAACGAAAAAAAATGGTGATACGTATAAGAGCGAGGTGAGCGAGGGTGCGGGGCTGCAGGGGGAAGGGGATGCGAATACAAAAACGAAAGAGGAAACGAAGTTGCGCTAGAGAAGAAGGAGAGCGGGACAGAGCGCGGGAACAACGTACCGACTGACCAACGGGGTTGGACAGTGACGAGCGGGTAGGTAGGACCCACAAAATAAACTGAAACCAGCCTCCCTCTCCCGCTCGCCCCCTTCGCGCTATCCCTCGTGCTCTCATTCTGGCCGCGTCACCTCCGCCTCCGTGCCACCTCACCTCTGCCGCCGCCACCTATTCTCCCGCGATGTACCCCCTCGTGCCGCGCCAGCCCAACCCCCGCTCGCTTCGTCGACCACCTCCACGGGCGCCTCTCTACCTCGGCCAAATAAATTACACCGCCTCGTGACGCGAAAAAATCCAACGAGTTGCCGGAGAGTGAGTGAGCGGACCGGGCGAGAGGAGGAAGATGAGATGGAAGGAGGACGGCGCGGCACCGGGACGAACGGGATGGACGACGGATTGCGCGACGCGCGGGCGGGAGCGAGACGGATGAGAGCAGCATCCGAGAAAGAGAACGCTCTCTCGCGCTCGCGAAGAGCCAGCGGGGCAGGGGGAGAGAGAGGGAGAGCTGCAGAGAGAGGGTGGATAAAGGCCAGCACGCGGGGCGGAAATAAAGAGAGAACGAAAAAAGTGGAAGAGGTTGGAGGTGGAGGTTGGGTACCGTGGTCCGCTTTAATTGGTTCGACGTGGTCAGATGAAAAATTCAACCACCCACCCATCCCAACCATCCCCGACTCTCTTCGCCACCCCCCGGCCCTCCTGTGCCTTCCGCTGTCTTTCTCTTTCTCGCTTCGGACCGGTATCGCGCGCTCTCCTCCCCGTCGCCTGAATTCCCGCCAGATGAATCTACCGCACATCTACGTACGCCGCCGATGTCTGCAAGTTTCTGCGGATCACGGCGAAGAGACAAAGTTAAACCGGCCGGTCTCAACAGCCCGTCTTCGTAAACACCCGGCCATCGATTCCGTCCCGGATTCAAGTGCTCCTATTCATTAGTGCATCTAATACCGCGCGAATGTCGATTAATCCCGTGAAATCCCGCAAACGTCTGTGCAACGTCGAGCGAATGCGGTTTCTTTAAAACACGTCCGGGAACAATGGAGGCGACCCTTCCTCGCGAAGTGTCCGAGTAAAAAATTGAACGAAGTTGACTCGATATTTTGTAAGAGACACGTTTCCGAAAAGACCACGGGAGTTATTCGGAGTTATTGGCTCGAACGAAATTTAATTGGATGTTTAATTACGTTCTTCTAGCGCCTAGCTAAAGTTACTTTTCATTATGGAGCAGCGTCTCTCTTTCTTTCTCTTCGGCGCGCGCCGACGCAAAAATTTCGCCATTTAACACGTTTGAGATTTTCCGTCTTCAATTTCATTTCGACCGCTATGAAAAATGCACTTTGCCATCCGACACGCTTTTGAAACGTTATTTCACAACGAGCACTATGCTCCGTCGCATTACCGAGACCGCCGCGGGCGCGCGGTAGATCCCAGGATTTTATCGGGAATCTTTTTTGCCTCTCCACCCTTCGCAACGTAGTAGCGCCAGCGACAACGACTGGGGATGGCGATTACGAGAAAATGAGGTCACAGTCAGACATTCAGGCACAATCCCTCCATTTACGAGCTAGGAGTAATTATACCAAATAAAGCAGAGTGTAATCGAGAGCCGGATCACCGTTCTCGAAATGACGCCGCAAAACGTACCGAAGTCGATCCTTTCTTACTTTCAGCCGCGCATACCTTTTCGAAAAACGCTCAATTACGACGCGTTCGTTTGAATAAGAATTAATCGGCGATTTTAAATAAACTCGCGAACCGTCGTAACGAACGTCGCATTAAAACGCCTCTGATTCGCGTGGCTGCGCTTTCCATCTAATTTGCGTAGAGCGAAATAAACCCCCTTTTCCCACAATATAGCGGCTTCGTTCGTGCGAGGAGTCGGCGGCAGCTTTCGTCGCGACGGAAACAGGGCATACGGTTGCTCCTTTGATTAATGCTTCCTCGGGGATGAAGCGAAGGGGTTGGAGAAAACGGCGGGCGGCGGTGTGCTGAGCTACGACTAATCCTCGCCCGGCGTGCGCATGTAGGTACGAGGCAGTCCTAAGAACCTCAGCGTGGACACGAGCGAAAACTCATTTCCGGATACGGCCCTCCCTTTCTCACCCCCTCCCCCGGGTTCCTTCTTCCGCAGTCTCGTGAATTACATACGGCCGGACGCGACGCGTTCTCAATCGAGTAACCGCTCCGCACTCGCGACAACAAGCGGATCTCTTCCGCGAATGAAAAGCTTCCAGCGTCACGTCGTTGCGATTTTTCCGCGATGATAATGCCGCCCGGTTTACGCGCCGTCATTGAAATTGTCCGACATTAATCGTAACTTCGCGTCGCGAGTGTGGAGCTGTCCGACGCCTCAGTTTCGACCGAACATCCCTTTGAAAACGAAGGAATTGCCCGTATAACCAACGCGTCGTTAGTAAATCCAAAGATAAAAAAAAAAGAAAAAAAAACAAAAGGGGAGGATAATACGAAGGATTGAAGACGGAGGATTGCGAAGCGTTCGCAATTCCTTGATTTTCACCGGCAGTCTCGCCGGTGACAATTGCCCGCGACAACTGCACGGCTGCCTGAGAAGCAATTTTAACAGCGGCGGCTTGAAGTCATCAGAAGACAGCGAGAAACCGCCGGAAAGTATGTTCCCCGATAGTTGAAATGACAAAAGTGCACGAGGAAAAGATATATAATATCCGCGATTATTTTTTTAATGCAACATTATATCGCGAAAATGTTACGGAAAGGAGAAAAAAATTAATTTTTTACTCCACGTTATGACCGTATTAATTTCGTAGATAATTTTCCGCCCGCGTGCGGAAGGCGAGTCTTGCAACGCCGGGGCAATTCATAAGAAATCAAGCATCATTAAATCGTTTAGTATTTTTTTCTTTTTCCGCCGTCACTTTTTCCTATCATTAACCGCGAAGAAGATATAACCCGTTCGAATTACGCGACTCATCGTGTATAATAGATAACCGTCGCCGTTCCACGGCGATTTTATGACTTCTTTTAAATAAATAATTAATGTAAATCAACGAGCGCAGGCGAGGAAAGGAGAAATGCCGAGGGTATAGCCGGGCCCCCGCGCGCCGGCTAATGAATTCGCGTGGAAATGCTCTAATCGGTACAAAAATAAAAGTCGCGAGGACGAGGAAGGGAACGGAAGTGGCGGCCGACGAAACAAGATAAAGGGAGATGACGAGAGGGTAAGTGAAGCGCCCGAAGGAGGTAAGGGAGCAGCTGAGAAAAATAATCCAATTTAGCCGGTGCGCGCACGACGACCCGGCTAACTGTTCGCCTGTTTTCACGGTTTTTAATTATACGCCCGCCTCTTCCGTCCGTCACCCCCTTTTCCTCCCCCCCCCTCTTTGCCCTCCGTATTCGTGCCTCTCTCGCGTGAGGAGCTCCTCTCGCGCTTTTTGCGGTTGTGATTCAGGACAGAGAAACACACTTTCGTTGAAACTTGGCTGCGGATAGACGCTAAGCAAAATAGACGATCGCTCGACTTAACGGAGGGACTCTCGCGGGGTTATACGGTCCTTGACCGGCAGGAAGTCGGCGTCTCTCTTTTTCTTTTTTTTTTCTTTTTTTTTTTTTACCTTCTTTCTTTCTTTCTTTCTTTCGCCCCCGCGGCGAACGAGGGTAATCCGATTTCGATGGAAACTTCCGCGACGCATGATTGCATTTGGAACGACGAAGAAAGGCCGACATGGACGGCACGCGAGACTACCCAACATACCCTTCATCCTCCCTTCTTTCTCCTATTTTTTTTTTCTTTTTTCTTTTCTTTTTTACGGTGAATTCGACGGTTAAGTGGAAGTTAGCATCGACGCTCTTCTATCCTTTATCGCGCGGCTCGAACTCGATTCTAACTCGGCCCTTTTATTACTCTTACGTTTACTTTCCAGCGATATAACGCGCGCGCTCGCTCGTGCGTCTCTTTATTCCGGCCGCCCTTTGGCCCCCTCCTCGCTCCCCGATCGCCGAGAGTGTCGGCCGTTTTATCGGCTTTCAACGTCGCTGCAATTAGCATTTTAATTTTCAGCTAAACGCACCCTCCGCTGTAACGCCGCAACTTTTTCCACGTCGAGTGCCTCTGCAGTTAAGCGCGCACCGAGCAATATTCGATGCAACAGCCACGCACTTGCGTGCGTCGACTTTTACCTCCCCCTCCCCCATCGAGAGAAAAATCTCAAACGCAAAGAATTCATTTCAATTTCCGATTTGCGGCCGACAAAAGGAAAACCGACAGAGGGTCGAGTTTAAAAGCGCTCGGTGGACCGAATGCAATTAAGAATCATGAGGGCTCAATGACGCTGATAATGGTACTTACGTGTCCTAGCTTCTCCTCCTTCCGCCTTTTGGAATCGCTCTCGAGGTCGGGCGTGCGGCTGCGAAATTTCTCGGGCGGTGAGACCGAACGGTGGCCGAGCCTCTCGTCCGGCAGGGCGATCGGCTTACGGTCCTCGGGAGTCTCAGCGGCCGCGCGATGCTGCTGGAGATCGGCGGGCTTCAGCAACGCCTGCGCCTGTGCCTGGACCGCAGCAGCCGCGGCCGCGGGATGCGGCGGCGGCGCCAAGTGCGGCGGCACACCCGCGGCTGCGGCCGCCGCGGCCGCACCTGCGAAGCCCAGCAGACCGCCCGGCGGAAGACCGCCGACCACCGCGCCATGGGGCAGCTGCTGCGCGTGGATCTGTTGCTGCAATGTCAAGACAAAAAAAAAATATTTTATTAGTATAGAATCTTCCTCTCGCCTTCCGTTTTTTATTTTTTTTTTTTTTTCGCGATAAACGCTCTTCTCTTCACTTTCGTTCGGCAGTTTTAATCGCGACCGAGCAGGTCACCGGCGCGGTATCAATCAAGCGGTGTCTTTATTCTCGCGCAATTATCAACTACATTCTAAAATTAATGGCGTAATAATCCGCGCGACGATCAGCGTGATAAATTATTTTCCTTGTTTCTCGCAACGAGAGCTATTTTTTTTTTTTTCTTTTTTCTTTCTTTCTTTTTGTTACATTTTTTATTAGCGAAACGTCACAACGCGTTACTCTTTAAGGTGAGTTATGTAGGGCGGTCTCAAGTGGTCGTCTTTCGTAAATAACGGGAAATAAAATTTATACGTCAAGCGTGAAGTAAAATACTCACTAATAGCTGCTGGAGACCTTGCTGCTGTTGCTGCTGCAATAATTAGAAAATAATTCGTTAAATCGCAGGTTTGTGTAAGAATTATTTAATTATAAAATCATCGCTTGCCGGCACGAGAATTCGCGAGTTATTTAGTTACAGCGAATTCATCTCTAGGTATATTCGAGTTAACTGAAGCAGATGGTGAGCAGCTACTTACCCCGATAATGGCGTTGAGTTCGGACATGGTGACTTGCTTCGCCCTCTCGACAGCGTTTGCCACCTGCTGCTGATGCTGCAATGCCATGCTATCATTATCGCGTCGTCGTCACACTCGATTGTAAGATCGCACGGCACGCGTGCCAAACAGAAAGTCAAAGACTCACCTCTTGCGCCAGGAACGGAAGCACTTGTCCGATTATCGCGTTCAACCTCTTGGCGATTTCCGTCTGCGAACATACGACAAACAGTCGGGTCAAGTGCGTTTTCAAGTGGCAATTAAGCATTCGACCTATCGATTTTATCTTATCGCCATTCGAAGAAAGACGGGTGTATATATATATATATATTATAAATATATATATATATATATATATATATATATATATATAAAAGAAAAAAATATTACGTAAATATCGCAATTTTCCGGAAGGAACAAAGAGCGCTTTAATTCTCCGCGCCGCTTCTAGATAGAGAGAGATAAAAAAATAGAGAGCAATTCCCTGATGATAGAGACAGTAATGTCTTTTGACACGCACCGTAAATGCGCGCTTTTATAAAGCATCCTATCAGTTAGCTCCATTTCCAAAAATTGCACGTGCGCCCGCGGCGGCGCGTGTAATGTTTTCCCAAAATGACCGGTCCATTTGTGAAATTGCGCAAGCGACGCGCGGAAATTTCGCTCGAAAATTTAATGTCACGTGCGCAGGCCCGACGTCGTGCGGTTATGCTTTGAATAATTCGAGGCTTAATTGAGAAATCGAGACCGGCCGGGCGGGTTGAAGGGGACGCAGCGCGAGATGCGTATGCAACGTGCAGCCGGCACGCGTGTCACTGGGCGCGGAACTGCACCGTGGTAATCACATGTCGTACGACGAGTGCTCTCTCGTCGAGCTCGTTTCACCCCTCGTGCAACGGGGTGGCCGGGCTACTGATTAATGAGCCCCGATCGAATCACGATTAGGTTCACATGACTCCCGCGGCACGAAAGATACGTGTACCACTTCAGCCGTTCATTCATCCCTCGCACCGACGGAGGAACTTCTGCCTCTTAAAGCGAGAGATTAAACAATCGCGAGTAACGAGGTGTAATTATATCTCTCAACCGGTTGAATCGTTTCGTTCGATCGCGGCGATCCGCGGCGGTGAACGAAGGGGGAGGGAGGGTAAAATCGCATGTAATTATTTAATAGCGGGTTTTGCGTCGACGGGGAACGCCCGAACGATATTTCCACGTCGGCCCCGGCGTAGATCCAAAAGTTGAGAGACCGAAAAAAATGTCATCGCCCCCACGGGGAAACAGAAAGATGGAAAACTGCCGCGTCCACGTCAGTTCGATTTCGCCCTGTTCGACAGTAGGTGGTAAAGGGGGGAAAAGGGGGAGGGCGAGAGCCGGGGACGGTTCGGTGGGTGTAGAAGAAGGGCGGGCGACGAAAAAAAGGTTTCGACGAAAAAATGGACAGAGGATGCGAGGGATAGTGTCGGGGATTGCGGGAGGGTGGTCGGAGGCGGCGGTCGGGAGACGAGGAGAATTTGCAGGACGCGGGCGATGCGGAGCGAGTGTTGTCCGGCACGAAAAAATGGTTATTCCTTCTCGAATGTGCCCGATGCACATGCACGTTTTCCCGCAAAACGGATGGCCGAGGTGCGGGCTCGACGAGGGGGACCGGGGGGGAGGGAGGAGAAGGGGTGGCAGCAGGGAGAACGAAGTGAGTTGACGAGGGGGATGGCGGCGACGAGAGACGAGGAAGGGGATAGAGATGACCAAGCGGGAGGTGGATGTAGAGGCAGATCAGGAGGAGGAGGAGGAGGAGGAGGAGAAAGAGGTGGAGGTAACATTGAGATTAGCAACGGGTAAAAAATCGATGTCATCGCCCCCAGCCCTCGCGCTCTCTCCGCTCTCGCTCGACTCAACCCTCTGCTACCTCCACAGGGCAAAATAAAAGAACTCGAATACACGACCCCTAGGAGAGTGTGTGTGTGCGCGCGGCGGCGAGCGGCGTAGGTGTTCGTGCGAGCAAGCGCGATTGCGAAAGCGAGTGTGTACACGCGCGGCTCTCTTTCTCCCGCTCGTTCGGCCGTCCGCTCGCGCGTTCGCGCGCTAACACGTGTGTACGAACGAGAGAACCCTGGAAAAGCGACCCCCGACCGCCGAAAGAGAACCTGTGGGAGACGAGGTGAGAGGGGTCGTTGCAATGAAAGAGAGACGGAGCGGGAGAATCCAAAAAAAAAAGGAAAAAAAAAAAAGAAAAAGAACCGACCGGAAGAGGGAGAGAGGGGCCAGAGAAGGCAGAAGACAGAGAGCCCGGATAGATAGACGTATATATGCATGAAGGTAGGAAGAACTGGAAAGGCAGGGTGAGTTATACGCAATTGGTCAGCCTGCACATTTTTTATCGGAACGCCGGGCGAGCCCGCGATGGGGAAATGGTAGTTACTCTTATATTGACGAACAACGCCAACAACAACGCCGCGCCAATGTTCTCGCGAAGGGCTTTCTCGTGAGAGTGCCGTCTCCAATTCGGCATTTCTGCCCGAAGGATCCTCACGTTAGACGTGACTCGATTCGTAACAATTCGCTGCCGGCGGCTTGATTCTCTCCCGGGATAATACAAAGTTATTCCCTTCATTCGGGAATCATTTCAACGCGGAGTGAGTCGATCGAATGGAAAAGTCGTCTAATAACATTCTTGTTATGAATAAATCAAAATTGAAAAACTCTTTTTATTTCTTATCTCTCGTCACGATGATACGTCACGGATATTGAAACGTTATAAGAAGTACCGCCGGGCAATTAATTTTTTTACCTTATTTCCTCGGTTTCGTCCCCTCCCCCTCCCAGCTTTCGAAGACTCTGTAATGACCCTGTTTTGCGATCGCGTGCGCGTAACATATCCGCGACATATTACCGTGGGTCGCGGCTTAATCGAACGGGACAACGAGCAGGCGGCCGCCGCGCCGAAGGACGTCCCTTTCAATTAAGCGATAAGCGTTATCGGAGAGATACGCCGGCAACCGAATGTACGTACGTACGACTCGACCGGGTGAATAGGGCGAGAACGTAACGCGCGGCCAGTCGCGATGAGTTTTTAACTCTCCCGTCTCGTCGCCACTCCGATTTCCCCGGTTTATCCCCCCTGCTTCTCCTCTGTCGCGCTTTTCTTTCGCGCGGTCGCGGACCGCTTTTTGCGGAGCTGCCCATTTTTCTCTACCGCCGCGAATCCTCGCGCGATGAAATTCGACCAGAGCTCGAGAATCGAGCCTGATAAAACGCTCGATCGCCGACATTAGCCAACGATATCGCATTAACGCGGAAAATTGAAAGCGATATAGCACCGATCGGGTTCCGCCAACTGTCGGGCGGTCGAAAAATCTTGGAAAGGATTCCTAGACTATTTTTCTATTTTTTTTGGTCGTGGTATTTGCACGGTATAAAGTGATATCGCCGACGAGAGACGGGACTTTGACAGTGTTGAAAGCCATCCCCCGGTCGGTTGAGTCAAGAGACGAATATTGCGATGACCGATCGGTGGCAATCTATATCGCGCAATTAAATCGAACGAGCCAATGTTCGCGAGCAAGGGCGGCCGAAGCGGGAAAACTCAAGACTGCTATCGGGGATGAGAAACGGATGGAGCGAAGTAATCGTACCTACAAGAACTGGGACATCTCCAACAAATTCGAGTTAGTCGAGTAGAGAGTGGTAAAGTGGTGGCTGCGGTAGGGTGGGCGAGAGGCAAATGTCGACTTCGGGCTGCGGCAGGAGATACGAGGGTCGCAGATGCGAGGGATGGCTAGCGCTCCGGGAAGCGAGGGACGGAAATCAAAGGGAGAGACAGAAAGCGCGAGATAAACGAAGGCAGAGAGGGAGAGAGAGAGAAAGCAATATGCGAGGGAGAGCGAAAAGGGTAAAAACGAAAGGGGTGGCGAAACGGGAAAAAGAGACGGGCAAGAGATACAGAAGGTTCTAACCTCGTAGGGGAAGATTGTTTTCATTCGGGGGCACAAATTGAAAAGGAGCGAGAAAACCACGACGCAAAAGCCTGCTAAGTGGCGGGGATTGACTAAAGGGAGCTTGATTTATTTATTTATTTATCTTTTTCTTTTTTTTTTTTTTTTTTTTTTTTCGAGACTGACGTGATGGAAGTAGTACGTAAGTAAATTTTTTTCGGACGTCCACTTAGTTATTGATTCCAGATAAGAGAAACGGAAAGTAAAACGCCGATAAAGCGTATCTGAATTGCCGTATCGTTTGCGCGACAAACTTTTCCAAGGACCCGCCGTGCCAATTTCTTTTAAGACCCGCTGACTTTTGTTCCGCGCGTCGCGAAATCATCGCCGATGCGCCTCGAAGATGGCAATTAATGTGAATAAGCCGGTAAAAGAGATTTAATCGCGCGTTCACGAGCACATGGCATCGGCGCGATATTATCACGGTTAATTAGAGAGCCGCCAAGAACCGATAACTTTTCATTTCTCTTCCAATTAGTGTCAGAGAAGCGAGTTCGCCGTGTTACATTATCTCCGCTGCAATTTCTGCAGGTCGCGGTGTCCCGACTTGATTTCCCCGCGATCCCGAGTAATCTTACTTTTCCGATTTTTATTAATATCCGGCGTACATTATTACCCCGACAAATTTACAAATTAGCGCGAGGCGGATCCACCTCCTATCGCGGCCGTTTGTCGAAGGAAAACGTGATCGACGAGTGTATTTTTAGATCTCCCTATACACACAATTTAAAGAGTTTACATTAGTCTTATTTAATTATTCAATACATTATCTCTCCGTGATAAGCCACTTAATGACGCGAAAAACCCTTAGTTAATTGAATTTCAGATGGCACGTAGACGTTTTCAATTTCCGTTATTAATAAATCAAGTTCGATAACCTTATTCTAACTTTAAAGGGTCCCCATAGTTCGGCTCGCGATTAAAATAACACCACGTATTTTTTTCTTTTTCCCCCTTCCTCCTTCTTTCCTTTTTTTTCTTTTTTATTTTATTTTAAAGACGCCCTGATTTTCCATGCATTATTCGCCGGAAGTGATCCCCGCGGTGATTCTGGCGCCGTGTTACGCCCTATAACTATCCGAGGGAACGTAGTTCCCTCCCCCCTCCCTCTCCGCGCCTCGGCCCATTAACCGCCGCCTCGAGGTACGAGGGTGAGAAATGATCGGCCGCTAATGCTAATGAATATCAGCTCGTTGTACCGGGACGGCGGGCGGGGTTGTTTGGAGTTCAGGGAGCCCCACTTTTGAGCACGACCGCGTGACGACGAGGGTCTACCGTGGCCGCTTTTAAGAAAATTGCTGACAGAGGGGACTGCCCCGCCGCTGTTTCCCCTGATTAACCGAAATTACACGATTTCCCGGCCTAAACGCGCCGCCTGCACCCACCCTCTCCCTCCCTCCCCCCCTCTTCTCCCCATTTGCGGCCGCAGCCGATTCCGACGATTCACTGACCCCGGGCTCAATTAACGAAGAGCCACTTGAATACTTAGCATCCGAGCCGAACGTGATCTTGATTAACTTCGCTGGTTAAAGATTACGCTGTACGATCTTGCGATCTAATTGAAGGGTACAATTACGCGGAGACGCGTTCTAAGAATACAATCGAAAGGGGACGAGCCCCGGCTAATCTAAATATTTTAGCTATCGATTATCGATATCTGTACCAGTCCATCTAATGCAATTAACCTTTAAACGTGAAATAGCAACATCGGACAATGCTTAAATCGCAAAATTAGATCAATGTTTAATTAATCAACGCTCGAAAAAAAAAGGAGATAATTATACTAGAATTGTGATTTACCTGTTTGTGCATTTCAACGTTGAGGCCGTATGACATCTCGTAATACTGCAACAAAAAAAAGACATGATTTTCAGTTTACTTGAAGTATCATTCGGGGATGTGTGCACGATTAAAGTATTAATTAGCACGCAGTCGTAAATATGTAATTAAAAATTCATTGAGTTCCGAAGCTGGCGATCGCGGAACCGTTCGCATTCAAACTCGATTGACGACCGCGACGATTCTTATACAGATTACGGGTTCGCGATCGTAAATTGGGTGGAAATTCGAAGCACCCATCGTCGGCCCACTCGTAATTAATTGACCGTTTGTCTTACCCGTATTCCCGCATTAAAAAGCACGTAGTTTAACGCCGAGGGATTATCCGCGAACTTTGAAACGGAACGCGCGCCGAAGTGCGGAATTCACGAGACGCATCGAATCGCTGGGAACGATCGATGGATCGGCCGGATCTTCTCACGCCCGGCGGCATTCCCGTGGATGAATATCTGCGGGCGAGGGCGAGACCGAAAAGGGGCTCTCGCGGTGTAGTAGTAGCCGTTCGATCCAGCGGGTACATGCGTCTCGATAAACTGCATCCGAACGTAGGATGCAGTCCGGCGGATGCGCTTGCGCGATCGTAAATTGGCTAGTGGCTGTCGCTTAGCGCCGCGCGTGTCCGCCTTTAGCCGCTCTCGTTCGGAAACGAATGGCTTCGGGGGCGGCGGTTTGCCGACAGAAAGAAGACGGACGGAGAGAAAGAGCGAGCGGAGGAGAGACGAGGGAAAAGGGAGGAGAGAGCCGAGGGAGGGAAAGTGCAATACACACGTCAGACCAGACCGAGAGATACTCGGGCACGGAGATCGATAGCATCGGCCACGGAAATATACTGACTTAATAATGCAGTCGATAACTACGCCTGGCGAACTTGGGGCAAGGCACGCGCGGAGCCTCCTTCCTCCTTCGCGATCCCGACTTCGCACCTGGTCCCGCGGCGTTAGTGCACGCCGATCCGGCCGATCTTATCGCGCGACAAGCGCGGAGACCCGCTGATACATTTTTTTTTTTTTTTTCCTCGAGGCCTCTTTGCCAGGCCCACGAAAAAGTGGCCGCCGCGCGATTACCGCCACGCTAAGTAAAGAGCGATCATAATTTATCGGGATAACGCGCACGACGAGCGCGGGCCACCCCCTCGTATCGCTCGCTTTTCCTTATCGCTTCTCATCACTTCTCGCGCCCCTGTCCGGCCACGCTCTCTTCTTTTCCTTCCCCGCCTCACTTTTGCGTGACCGCGCCCGGAATAAGAAAAACTCACCTTCGCAATCTGTCACGCGATTTGTCAGCATTTGCCCGCGTTACAGATGCTCGGCGCGCATTGTGAACTTCCGACTTCGGATGGCCAGAGGCAAGATATCGACATAAGTCGGTAATCAAATAACGAGAAAACTCTTTCCCGACGGCGTACGGGAAGAGTAAAAGAAAGCCACGCGAATATCGACCCCTCATCTGCGAGACGGCGGTCTCATTTTCTATTTTCACGTACCTATGAACCCAATAATAAAAGTTGTACCAATAAATTTCGCCCCCTCCGATTACTCGATATGGATCTTTTAGTAGGGAACGTTTTAAAGGATAATTGGACGACCTCGTTTGTCGCTCTTTCGACATTTTTTTTTCTCATTTTATCCCTTCTCGCTCTCTTTTCTCTTTGCGATCTTCTTTCTAGTTTGCACCGCACTACGATTCAGTCTATCGTTCTGTCGCCTCCATCCCGGTTTTCCTTTTTCCCCCGCTCGCATCTACTCTTTTGTGACTCAACTCGTGGAAATTTACACGTCGCGCACGCAGATAATTAACAGATAATTAATAAACCGTTGCGCCGGGCGGAAATCGCGACGCGAAATATTTTTCTTTTTTCCTCCCCTTTTCGACTTTTCGCATTTCACATTTTTTAATAAAGAATCCGTAATTTATTGAGATAAAAAAAGAAAAAGCCGTCGCAATGCAATAAAAATTTTCTTTTAATAAATTACGACAAGAGCGCTTTCAACGACACAGATTCGCATAAATTTTTATATCTAGCACCTGCAAAGTGATATTAATTTATTCGAGAATCATCAAGCTGATGCAAAGTTTAAAACACGACGCGCGAAAGAATTTACAAAAAAAAAAAAAAGAAAAAAGAAAAAGAAAAAAAAAAACATTTTAACTAAAATCCGCGTTGTGCAAAGATATTTTCCACGCATAAAGGAAGTATCGCCGACCGAACGGCCGTCACAGTCGAAGCGTGACGGGGCAAAATTTTGCTAGTGGTTGATGGAAAAAAATTTTTTTTCGAGAGAAGGACAACGCGGCGAGGATAGAAATGCAATCTGCCAGGTATAGCTGCGCGCGCGCGCGCGAGAGCACGTATAGTCGAGGGGTGGAAAGCAAACGGCGAACCGTGGAAACAGGAGGAAAACAAAGAGTAATCGAGAAGCGTGCCCCAGGGATGTGGGTTACGTTTAATTTGTTGCAGCGCGAAAAAACGCGGCGGAGAAAAAACATAGATAATTGGAAAGTCTTCTCGTTCGCGGGCGGATCGGAGATGCGCAACGACCCCGGGCCCGTTTTCGATAAGGTTTTTTTCGCTTCGGCCGTCGATTTTTTTTTCTTCTTTTTTTTTCCCCCTTTTTTTTGTCCCTCATCCATATAGACCGTCGAATTTTTTCTTTCCTTCTTTTTTTCCCTCCCGGCGCTCGATCATTACACCCGCGTATCGGAAATCAAATTAATTTTCTGACGGCCCGGGGATTCGGAGCTCTCCGCTTATGCCTCCGTCCGTTTTTGACGATATGTAACGACGCCGGGTTCCCCTCCCCTTCTTTCCTCCTCCTCCCGCTTTCAAAACGTGGATTTCGAGGGAATACCGCTTGCCGCGAGAATCGCTACGACTAAAGTTATGTTTTGAAGATTTTTGATTCACCGTAACCTGTCGTGCGAAAAGTATTTCTTGCAGGGAAGACGAATGAAAGACGTTCGTTGATTTAAAAAAAAAAAAAAGAGTACGATAAATCGACAGAGATTAATACATGTACAATAATAATTAAAGAGTGGAAGATATCTGCGAGCATCAGCTATTTTCATACACGATCAAAGAGGAACTTTTATATTTATAACTTACAATTTTTCTGATTTATTTTTTAAATTATTACGAATAAATAAAGAATAGGTTTCGCAGCGTATATAAATTAACGAGCATATAAAAAAATCAAACGCGAAAGCGTTTGCGCGAGAAAGAGTCAGATCTGTTTCTCTATTGTGTATTTTTCCAAGATAAAATGTCATTTTCTGAAAATATATCTCCTAAAATCCGTGAAGCGAAAATATAAACTGCGAACGGAAGATCAAACAGCAAATAAAGGTAGAGATAGAATTTTTGTAAACCCATAATGCGGATTCAATTCCCTTCCCTCTTTTAAAATGCGGGTAAAGACACGACTGGAGGAATGGTCAAAGGTTCACCGGGTCAAAACTAAACGTGAACACGGGCAATTCGAAATGCGTGAAACACCTACAAATAAATCAAGTGCGTCAATCAAATCCGCGGAAGCGTGGCACGATTGGCGGTATTTCGACGAGAGGAGGGAAAAGTATCGCGTAACGACATAGAAAGGCGATGATCCGTAAGACGTAGCGCACAAAAGAGTGAAACGAACGAGAGGCCGGGGGTGAATCGAGGAGGAGGAGGAGGAGGAGGGGGAGGTAAAAATTGAAGCAGCGCGCGGATTTACGCGGCGCGTTACCCTAATGAAAATCGCGAAGGATGAAGTTGCGCGCGCGTGGCGGTGGCGGCGGCGGTGACGGCGGGAAGAGATGGCAGGAGAGGCGGTTGGAATACACGAGGGTGGAATTAGAATATCAGAGACACGGCTGGCGTAACGTGGTGTACGATAACTGTGTGCCGGCGCACACGGACGGTACTCGCTCGCGCGCGTCTCCAGCTTGCACGTATATAATACTTGTCAGTGGTTGACAAACCCTCGACATCAATTTCTCTCTCTGTCTCTGTAATTCGCCCCCTCTTTCTCCCTCGTCTATCCGTCTCCACCTCGCACCCTTTTCCCTCGGCGAGTCTTGCCTCTCTCTTCCTCGCTACTTCTATCACTGCGAAACCCCCCGGTCCCCTCCCTCCCCCGCTGTCCCCCTCGGCCACGCCAACTGCTCCTCCACCTCCTGTTGCTACCCCCCTGCCTCTATCTCTCTCTTCGTTTACTTTGGAGATATCGATTACCGGCTCAACTCCCAACCCCCATCAACCCCTCTGTCACCTCCGACCCCCCTTATCCACTCCCGCTGGCACCCCCGACTCCCTCCACTCGGCCCAGCTTGCTGCTTGGTTGCTTGCACGGTGTCACATCGGTGTAGCAGTTTACAGAGACAGTATAGTTCGCGACAATTACGATCGGCCGTACAGCAGACAGTGGTGTAGAACCTCGAAATCCAAGGATGCCGGCGCACGGCGTCACGGCGAGGACATCGATCTGCTGAACGCGCTTGATTTCCCGATGCAGTTCTTAAGTCGCGTGTTTTAACGGTGTAAATGGAACCCCGCGTAGAACGAGCGCAATTTTCGCATGCAAAACACACCATCGGCCCTTCGCGTTCGCGTGAATTTAAATTTGCATTTCTTAGGAATGCATTAAGCGCGCAAATCCGAGCTACCTGCGTTAAAGCGCCATTTGAACTTGCCGTCAAAATTAACAGGCGGGAAGGCAACAATTTTTTTTTCTTTTTTTTTTAATTGCAACCATTATTTAATATCTAGATCAAACCAACATATATATTCCGATTAATTCCGGACTCTCGATTCTATTAAAATTAATTTATTTACTGTTAACGAGTTAAATGTCCCGGCAAGTACGAAACGAAATGCAGAAACGTCAAGTGAAATGATTAAAGTATCTCTCACCAAACTTCCTAAGTAGAATTTTTTTTTTTTTTTTAACGAAATTCCGGATTCGTATGCCTGACACAGCCCTCCCGTACAATGCAAATGATTTATATTAAGGTGCGTAAAGATTTAACAAATACCGAACGAACAGCATACGCGAACATTCATAAACAAATCAGTCGCTACGCAAATAATACATCCGCGAAATGTCGCGGTAGCTATGTTCGTTAAGCGTACACACAATTGAACATTCTAAAAAGCGATCGAGCAAACATACGAAATACGCCGTTAGCCCTGTTAAAATTTGCGTCTATTGAACATAAACGGGGTTATCGAACCTCCGCGCGGTTCACTTTCGCATCTCGAAAGCAGTTTGCAGAAATGCATAAGCTCAGCGCATTCTCCGCGCAACGCTGAATTTCTGTCGGAACAAAAGATTTCGTTTCCGATTTCGACTCCGACTTTTATTCTCATACTTCTTTTTTTTTTTTTTTTTTTCTCCGATTCAGTCGCGTTTCTCGCGAGTTTGACTTGCCGTGGAAGACGCAGCTGTACACGCGGTATTCGGAACTTTGCGTATGAATCTTTTACGCGGAGTCCACGACACCTCGATAATTACTGTTTTAAACAACGGCTGTAAACATCGGAGCTTATTTTACAATATTGCGCGTAGCGCAACTTCAAAGCGCTCCGCGAGAAGAAAACACTCGACGCGATGCGTAAGTTTTTGCTACGGCCGTTCGCGATGAAACGAGCCAATATATCATTCGAAGCGTTCGATTTCCGGTATCAAGGCGCCGGGTCTGGTATATCGTCTTTGAAACGCGAGGCCTGCGATCGAGTTTCTTAACGCAAGCCGCAATCCAATTTCAAGTGTGATTATTGTTACTCAAACGTGAATAATAGATATTATTTTGAAATTAATTCCTATTTAAAAAGCCAGCCCGACCGCGTAATTCTTAATTAGTGTATCCCGCCTGCAATTTTTACGCAACCCAACGCGTAATAAAATAATTACTATTTTCAATAAAAAATATATTCCTGAACACGTTGCATTTTTACGTCTTCGTTTCTAAAAATTTTTTTCATGTGTTACGCAGCTTTGTAGTCTCGCGAAAAAAAAAAAAAAAAAAAAGAAAGAAAAAAAAAAAAAAAACATTATTTATCGCGTAATAACGTCCAGCTTGTCACGGAGAAGAAGACCAACGAATACTCGCAGCAAACGTTGGTACCGCACTTTGATATAGGTAAGTCCGAGTAAGCTTCTTACGATGACGATACGATTAGTACGGTTGGCTGGACTAATTGCCATCGCGCTGATAGAACTAAATCAAAGTGGGTCCCGGCAATGCGCAGTGAAAATAATATCAATCGCTTTTTCTGGAGCGAGCAGCTCGCGCCGCTCATTTATATTTATAATGTTCTTTCATGCTCGTATTATCGATAAGTACCGCGTGCCTAGCCTGTTCTTTTCCGTGCCGATACTTGCAAGTCGAAAGAGAGAGAAAGAGAGGAAGAGAGAAGACTTCGGAGAGTTTCCTCGCGATACACGCGAAACCGAAACGATAATTGAGTTCCGTTTTTATTTTTAACGACCCCGTGTATTTTGCACAAGTTGCGGGAAATGTCGGATTAAATATTCGTCGAAACTCGAAGGGAAGGCAGCGATACTCTTTCCCCGTACTTTCGGTCTAAAGTTTCTTACGATATTCCGCCGAAGCTTGTTTGCCTGTTGTTGCATTTCGCGCATAAAAGGATTATCGAACACCGGGAAGCATAGCTGGCGAGAGAGTATCGCCAACATTTTCGCGATTAAGGAACTAAATTGTTGTCGGAGTTGTGTTCTCGGTTTGGACCGCTCTCTCAGCTCGCGAAACGAAAAGAGGTATAACGAGACTCGATCGAAGAGAGGAAAGACACAAAAAGGAACTTACAAAGTGCCTTACCATAACGTAGTGCCTCTGCATCTCGGTCTTCTCGCTGGCTAACTTCTCGCACTCAAGCTTCAGACTGAAACACGAAAGGGGCGAGAAAAGATTAGATAATATTTCATTAGGAAATTGCAAGAGTAGTGCACGCACCACTGCTGCGGATAAAAAAAAAAAAAAAAAAATGGAGAACACGCGACAAAGACCCGCCTTTCGAAAAATGGGGAAAATAAAATAACGCGCGTTCGAATGATGCGAATCAATAATCGCGTCGTCGAAAGTCAGCCGCGGTACAACGTAGGGAAAAATGCGGAGGAAAAAAAACTCGTCGTCTTGAATAATCGTGAAAATTTCGAGGGGGAAAACGCGACAAACAAAGGCAAACGAAACGGAGAGGGAAAAGGAGGCTGAAGGAAAATATAAACTCCCGGGAAACAGGGGCGAACGGCGGAGGAAGAAACGACCAAAAGGAAAATAAGCGTGGAAAGAAAAGAGAGATACTCACGAGTGGTACTGCTGCTGGATGAAATTGAATTCCTCTTTGATCCTCTCGCAAGTGTCCGCCACCGTGAATTTCAGTCCGCTAGCAGCCCCGCCGCTACCGCCGCCGCCCTGCGAGGAAGAAAAAAAAAAAGGGAATTGGAGAAACGAAGGGATTCAATTAGCTATGTATACGCGGGACAATGCGGACGCGATAGAGGCACGTGGGCGTTAAAGCCGCGCGCGGAACGCATTCCCGGCGAATAAGCCGCATCCGCGACAAGCAGCCCCCGCCGTCACTTTGTGGCATTGTGTTTAATCTTTTTAGCTCCGGGGCCAGCGCGCCGTCCACGTGCGCGCGGATCTCTGGCTATTAATACGAATAAATGAGCCGGCCGTATCTGCGTCTGCAGACAGCCGGGCTCGTTATTGGAACACGCCTGGGAAACGTTCGCCACCGAAAATCGCGATGATCTCTGCGAAGAATGGTTAAATCGTTATCTGCGTTTTTTTCTTTTTTTTCTTTCTTTTTTTTTTACATGGATCGTAGCCTGCGCCGCATTCTCCGCTCACCGCAATTTTAAGTATTAATATGGCGTAATTATGATTTACTTTTAAAGTGTTCGAAACTTTACTCGCATTTCGAAGTTTTAAATCCTAGCCACGGTGCGGTGTAGAAAATATCTGTGTCGGATCCGTTGGTCAAAAAGCATTTGAGAGTTTCTCGTTTCGCCGGATACCTTTGAAAACACATTAAGTCACGACGTGCTTAAAGTCGAAGATGACAAGGAACCAGCGGCGTCGAATGTGGCCTTCGGGCACATAAGGCGCACGCAAACACACGGGGCCAAGCCCAGAAATGCGAGCAAGGGGCAGTCAGGTATAAAAGACGAGCGTCTCAAAGCGGGGGCGAGAGAAGTCAAAAGAAAGAGAGAGAGAGAGAGGAGAGACGGAGGGACGAAAGCGCGGGCCTGAAGAGCCAAGGATGAAGGGCTGTGAAGGCGTCCTTAATGAGACCCATTCCACCGGATACCACGAGGTTCGTTCGAGTCCACCACGGGTTTCTCTTTAGAAGACAGAGAGAGAGAGAGAGAGAGGAGGTCGGGTACACGCACACCACCAATGGCACTTGGCGCGCCGGCTAAAATTACGGGAGGAAAAGATCGGCGCTTTCCGATGACAGTAATGATTACGTTGCGGCGAGAGGGCGTCAATCGAATTTCGAAAGGATGCGCCCCGCGCGCACCTCTTAAGGGCGCGCCGGCCGAATACTATTATTACGCCGTGGCCGCGTACATGTGTGGATTTTTACGAAAATAGAAATTGGCTACCGCAAAAATAAGCCGCGCGGAATCGCGAGCGAGACGGTGGCGTTAATGATACCCGGCTTTCGCATCTAGCGGCGTGCCGTGGACCGCCGCGGGCAGGCTCCGATATCCCGATAGATCCGGTCGATGACTAGGCCGGGTGGGCGACGCGCGCAAAAATCCCGATTTTTCGAGAGATCGCGGCCCCGCGCTGAATGATTTGGCCACTTGTTGAATGCGAAACGGGGAGTGGCTGTCGGTGGTAAAATGGTTTGGGAGAGCGCGGGCGAGAGGCACGGCGGCGGTGGGCCTCACTTGTTGCAATCATCAAACGGAAAAGTCATCGAACAGGTTGTTGCGCCGCGGCGCGACGCATCGTGTTGCACCGCGGCCAACGACAAATTCGTTTTCATCGAAACCACCCCCGATTCACCCCCCTTCCCAAACCCCTTTTCTCTCTTTCTCCCTTCGCCGCGCTCTTTCTCTCTTGCAACAGCGGCGATCGTCACACAAACTGTCGGGTGAATCAACGGTGCCTGTGCCTCTACAATTTGGCAAACATCGACACACTCGTCCTCGCGTAAAATATTCTCCGTTTCGATCATCACGGAAATTCGACCGCGACTTTCACGAGGTTTTCGATGAGGGCTATTTATCGTTCGTTACACGTCTCTCTTTCGTTTTTTTTTTTTTTAAATCTTTTTTTTTTCTTTTTTTTCCCACGTGAGAAACAGGCGGATAATTTATTTTTTTTTTTCCGTTCAATGCTCGCGCTTTCACGAAGGGCGTCGGAAATAAAATTGAGACGAGCCATTTCGAGACTAAAGAAACGTTAAAATAGCAAAGAAAGATCGATCACCGTTGTGCAGCGGCACACGTCTGACGCAAATGCTGATTTATAAATACTTGAACGGAAACTTAAATTGTATACGCCAGAATTAGAGACCTGTCCGTCGACCCGGGTCATTATTTCCCGATGGCATTTATTTGCGTTACCGAAAACCGGCTATTTATCCATTCTCCAGAGCGTAGGAAGGGAAACGTAACGGCGCGGCGGTGGCAACGCGCGCGCCTTCATTTGCCAATTTACTCCAAGCTTATCGTTGTCACGGATTATCGAGAGATTATTTTCGCGGCGACGTCGCGCGTTGAATTAGTTAGGGAATCTTCGCAGAAATAATCCCGACGTCTTTGTTCTCGGCGCGCTCATAATTCGATAATACCGCGGAGTGGCGTGAGCGTTTTTAGCTCCGCGAGGGTCGCCCCACGCGGTGGATGTCCCCGTAGATGCGCGCGTTATTAAGAAACGAAGACAAAAGTCCTCCTCCTGCGTTCTCGGCTACGGTGCACGACCGCAAAACTGCGTCGCCGTGCCGTGCGTGTCTTTTGTGCCCGCTTCTCGTCCGCGAAAAGGATTCCCCCCCCTTTCCCCCTGCCCCACCCCCCCGTCTTTTTCTTTCACACCGGCGGGCATGCACACGCGGACAGTATCGAAAAACCGGCTGGTTCACTTTGTTGCCGGGAGATAATGGCCGTGCGAATCGTAAATAAGGTAATAGGTCTTCGCAGGGCCCTGGCTACGGGGCCCGAAAGATCGGGTGACGTAAGCGGCAGCCTCTTAAGGTATCCTGCACGCTTCCACGAGAAGCGGACACACATACGGATATAAATCGTCCCTTCTCCCTCTTCGTCGGCTGCGGATACCGAAAACCGAAAAAAAGAGAGAAAGAGAGAAAAAAAAAAAAAAAACCCCGGCACGATTCCCGAGCCTCTTTACATTTTGCTTCACTTCTCACTGTGACGTCTGCGGCACAGTATTTCATCGTGCGATTTGTTTCGCTTTTTTTTTTTTCCTATTTTTTTTCTTTTTTTCTTTTTCGAGAATCACTCCGATGTCTGCATTGTCTCGTCGTTTCGACACAGAGGCACCTATTCGCCCGTTCGATATTTGCGTCGGTTTGCAATCGAGTTCTACGATTATTCGAAAATCGTTCGCAGCTTTAAGCGAAGCTGTCGCGAGGTATCGCGGACCATTGCGCCGTAGGCCGTATCCGCTTTCACCGTTAATGGGGAAATAACGACGCCGGCTCTAAGTCAGACTGGCAGATGCAGCTTGCAGTTGAGCAAACATCGGTGGCGTGCGGTCAGCGGGGTTCGCACCCGTGAACGACTTGCGTGCCTCGCGCGCGCGCGACAAACGCATTTCGCGAACAACGAGGCCGGGCGATGTATCGTCGAGCAACGCTCGGCATCTGCTGATTACGTGCGCGTACGGGCCATTAAAAGCGGCCGGAGAGAGGAGCGGGAGGAAACACGGAGCGGAGGAGTAATCGCTCGTTACGGCGCAAAAAGTAGATATCGCGTCCGCGTGCAGAAAAAGAAGCGCGGTACCGATCGTTTGACGAGGCGAGCCGGACCGCCTCGCCCTCGACGGCGAGCAAGTTTTTTTTTTTCGCAGGGAGAAGGAAGACCTTACGCCCTTCGCGGGCCGGCGAGGTGTAATTATTGCGTACGGCCCGTGTGTCGCGACGAAATCAGTTTCCGATCGGGTCACTTTGAGGCGAGCGAGCTCTAAAATAATCCCGTCGAGCGTCAGAGGTGTGATTATAAAACGCTCGGGTGGGACGACGAAGGGGGTTTGCCGACGCTAAAGTCGGTCTTCCCGGCGCGACTTGGGACAGATCCCGGACCAGGACAATCGGCTAGAAAAAACACCGCCTCCCCCGGATAAATTAAAGTCGAAAGCGCTCCCACGGAGTGGCAGAGATCGCAGTTAATCGCATTCACCGTTGGAAACGATTCGGAGTGTGTTCGATATTATTGTCAGCGGCACTCATTTCGTTAATCGCTATTGTTAATTAATTGAATCACGATCCTCTTGTGAACGATCCTGCGCGCGCTAACCGGATTATGTGAAACTCGCGACGGTAGTAGACGCTTAGGATGCCCCGGCAGTATTGATATTTCCCTCCAGGTGCGGAATATTTTTAATATCGACACGTCAGCCTCGTCGTCGAATTATACTTAATTAAATATATTCGGAGAAGAGCAGATAAAATGCTAATAAGTGGGTACTGATTATTGTTTCTAAGAAAAGCACTTTTGCAATATCGAACCGATGAAATTATTAACGCTGACTCTTAAAGATTAATGTACACCTGGCGCGGCTTATCTAATTTAATCGCTTTTGTTTTCTTTTTTTTTGTCACGTTTATGCGCAATCAACACATTTTATAGACAGGTAACCGTACACTTTTGCGGCCCCTTATTATTCTAATTTACAAATAAAGATATTTTCGCGGAGTCTCGCTTCAACCGTTTCTTTTGTATCAAACATTTATTTCTGCGCTATTTGCGCGATATGCAATTCAATTATTTCGCATATATTTTATCTTTTTAAATGCACGGCGTATTGCCGCGCTTGAGGGCATTTCCTTCGGGCGCGCAATAAATAATGCTTAATAATTATTATTATTATTGCCGTTTGCATTGCCCCTTAATATTATAAATTTATGATTGCAGAAATGTAATTCTTCGCTATCGCCGATCGACAATGCCGGGCGCTGGGCGCGTATGTGTATAATAAAATTACAAAGTCGCGTCGATATTTACGGAATAGAAGCGCCGCGTCGCATTAAGCTTCCGGAATACTTCTCCCTTCGTATTACTTTTATTTAAATTCAAACGTGCCGGGATTTGCATAATAGCGCTCGTGAAGTAGTCGAAGACTATTTCTATTCGAATAATGATCGATCGGCGAACCTGCCGCAATTTTCCTCTGTCTCCTCTCGTCCCCGTAGACGATTTGCGCGATTCACGTAGTCCTTTAGACTTGGTAGGGCTTTTCGGCGCGCGCTAAGGGCGTACGCGTGCTCGATCGACGTAGCGAGAGCGCTAATGCCCCTTCGTCCCGGAAAGGGGTGAGCGTGCACCGTGGGATTAAGTAATAGAAGGGACGTACGCGAGAGATCGGTAGGGCGCCGAGGACGAGGCACGTGGTATGAATTCTTGGCGCGCGCGGAAACATGTGCCTCGAATGAACGTAGATCATCCACCATCGCGCAGCTAACTAAAGGAATCCGTTCTAATAACTGCCTACATTGATTTCGTTCGATAATTAAACGCCGGTACTAACTGGGTCGGTCGTCAGCGTTGTGAGAAAAAAAAGAAGCTTCGAGTAAGATCGGTATACTTTTCGCAGGAGAAACTGAAATTTTATTCAGTGCATAGTTTAACACTTTTTTTTTTTTTTTTTTTTGGCAAAGTTTGGCATGCAGAGTGTCTAAATGTGTCAAACTAATGATCGTCGTGTAAAGTATGCGGAGAAGATCGATTTAAACCGCCGGGGAAGTCGATTTGAAATTCGGGCGAAGGAGCTACTCGTGCAATTCGCCTCGCAGCTATCCCGGTACGGGGGAACATTCGACAGTTCTGGGACATCTCGCGCAAACGTAACTTCGCATTTCGTCCCGCCGCGTAATCTCACGTTCGTGTCGCAGTGGCGGCCACGTACAACGCGCGCGGATTCGCGCGAACGTGCACGCCGAGTCGGGCATTACAGGTCCCTCCGGCCCCGCGTATATCGTCGTGATTGTATTATAGGCTAGATGTATATATTGCTATGATTGTATTACAGGTTAGACGACGCATAACCGGCGGAACGGGGGCGAGAGGATCCCGAGCAATCTCCGCGCCTCCGAAGCTCCGAGGCGCGTGATCCACGCAAGGGATGTGTCGTTTTCGGTGCCAACGTGCGCGCGTGTACGTGTGCACAGGTGCGCATTTCGCGCGTATTTCAAATACGTGTGCCACTGTATGACACAATCGACTTTACCCCTGGGGGGTTTTTGCTGTTTCTCCCTCCCCCCACCTCCCCTCTTTCCCCCGAACTTGAGCGCCGCTAAACGACTCATCCTCCGCGCGAAAGCACTTGTCGGCGCTTAAGAGAAGAAGACAAAGATGCCGACTGGTAAATAGATACGGAAGGCGGAGGGTGGTGTAACGGGGAGAAATTGGTGCCAAAAGTCGCGGCTTTCTCGAGGAAATCCTCGGCGATTCTAGAGTTCTGCCGTCTTCTCGACGTCGAGAGGATAGAAGAGGGGGGGACATATCGTCGGTTAAATAATTCATGAAGTTCCCGAGGCGCGATGAATTCCACCGGAATATTTGGTAACGCAATACGGAATATTTATAGAAACGTAATTAACCCAAAATCGGCTGGAACCGTTGTCCGAAAGACGGTAGCTCCTGTTCAACGCGCGAGGCCGCGATCGATCTTGCGCGAATCCTCGACGGAGGGCAAAAAGTGCCCCGGGCAATAAAATTGTCGCTTCATTCGCAGACTTACTGCGAATAAAGTAACGCGAGCAAGGGGGAGACGAGGGATTCTGCCGCGAGGAATAGCGAGATGTCGGCGATTCTGAGTGGCCATCTAACGGGGGCTGGTCAAAAACCTAACCGGAGTGCGCGGCTTCGATCGTCTTCCACCACGTGGATGATATCGTCTTTGGTAAATGCCTTCGTCACGCGAGGGGTGAACCGTTTATAGTCTACAAGGAAGTCGGGCTTTTTCGTCTGCCCTCCGCCGCGCGCGCATCCCCCGTACGACCCTTCGTTTCCTTCGAGGCCGCCACCGAAAGGGAGATAGCTCGGCACGCCGTCTCTCTCCCTCGCGCGTCGCAACCTTTCCTCGGCCTTACACGCCGCCGTCGTGAGAACGATAATCGTTTTATCCACGTGAGAGCAGCGAGACGTGTATCACCTGTTCGTTTTCTCAAAGCCTCGCTCGGAAATGATATCGCTCCTACGGTATCGTACGCGAAAAATTCAACTTCGCGGTGCGCGAGAAGACGCCTGAGTTTCCCCGAAAACAGAGACCAGCGAGAGAAACTCGCCGGCACGCGGAACGCCGAAGAGATACCGGCTTAATTACCCACCGTCAGGTTAATAAAGAACAAATTTTTTTAATAAAAGAATTTTTTAGTAAAAAAAATTTTTTAATTTACACGAAAAAAGAAAAGGAAAAAAAAAATACCGAACAATGCTGTTCGAATATATCCCGGAAGTTTTTATTAACTCGAAAAGATGACGATTTATTTGGCGCGCGAGCGAGTACTTCTTGAAGTACAGACGTGAGTTTGCACGCGCACAACTCTCGAAACTCAGGAAGTGCATGTTATACCTATATAAATCGATAATAAGGGTACGGTACAGGCGTTTCCCACCTCTGTCGTTACTTCCGCGAAGAATCGCGATCGAGGCGAAGGCTAGGACTTCGCTCGCTTATCGATCAAAGCCGAGCGTTTTCCCAGACACGCTCGTTACGAGAATCGAGAGCGATCTTTCCTCGTAACGCTCGGTCAACGTCAGTCATTCCGGAATTGATTAAACACGCGAATACGTCATATTTATTTGCGCGCGGCTTTAAAATAATTTTTTCAATTAAGATCACGGCTAATCGACGAAGACGGAACGCTCTGATTACTCCCGGCGAAAAGTGTCCCGACGTTACAAAGAATCAAGATAATTATCACGGCGCGTTTTCTTTTCGCTGTTTCAATCTCACTTCGGGGGCGCGATACAGCAGTGTGCTGATAATGCTCGCTCGATATTACAATGTATAAAGTCAAAGTTTGCGATTCGAGCGGTTAATTACCGATTGACCGTTCACCCTACAGCAACTACCTGATCGAATAAGCAGCTAACGAAATTTCCGGCTAATTGAAACCGCTATGAGGCAGCCGCTAGCATTCCGATATACAGCGCTCGGTCGTTCTTTCGATCGATCGGCATGATTCCGCGATATACGACGAATCGACGGCAGTGATAGTCATTCAGCGCGCCTATGTATCTGGTGCCCTTCGTCCCAGATGTCCCTGTCTTTCTCTCTCTCTGCCTTTCCACCCTGGCTCTCTCTCTCGCTTTCTCTATCTCTACCCCTCCGTCCTCTCTCTAGCTCGCTCGTCCTTTAACGAGGCTAGCCGAGGGTCGATCCCCGTTCGACATGTAAATGTAAATGTAAATGTTGAACAAGATCCCGCCAGGGTTTCCCAACCTCGAGTAGCCGCCACGTAGGCGAGCTAATGCCCCGGTGGCTGCGAAGAGAGAAAGAGAGAAGAGCAGTCTCTGAGAGCCACTCGTGCTGGGGACACTCGCCAACCAACCCCCCTCCCCCCCCTACCCTACCCTTCCCCCGTCCCCTTTCGACCCGGTATGTGGCAAGAGTGTTGCGACCATCTCCGACACAGTTGGCAGTGGTGATCAATCTTGCTCCTGGAGACCAAGACACATTCCGACCGCCCACTCCTCTCTCTCTCCCCCTTCGCGAGGCAACAATAAAAGCCGAGCGATAAAATGTCCCGGCGGCGATAACGCGGCCACCTTGGACACGCCGGTCGCGTACCGATAACGCGGTCTTCGAGAGTTGATTCGTTATCGATCGCCGGGCTCCTCTATCTTCCCTAAACACTAAATTCTTTAATTTCAAACGGATACTACCCGGCGTTTGTTTTAATAATGCATCCTCTAGAACGGCTCGAGGAGTCGAGTATCAACGTTCGTAAACGATTAAAAGCAAAGATGTATGGTAATAAATAGAGGCGATAAATTTTTTTTTTCTCTTTCTTTTACGACAGCTGAAAATGTTTTACATCGTGGGGATCGCGGAGGAACGTTAAAACGGCGGGGCGCAAAGTGTCGAGATTACGACGGGAAACGGCTTGACATTTCACGCGTTAGGCAGCGACGGCGAGGCACGTTCTGGCCGACGTTTAACGGCGCGGGATAATATCCGGGAATGAGGATGAGAACCGCTTGGGATTTCAGTGGGCGGCGTTGGTCCCCTCATCAAATGCTTGTCATACCGTTCTTACCCTCAAACTCCGGAGCCTAACGGATCCCAACAGCCGAGTAAAGCTCGTACCCCCGCACCCCCGTATACACAACGAGAAAGAGGATTGTGCGTGCGTGTTCGTGTGCATGTGATGGAAAGCGGACTCGGCTACCCCAATGGACATCGTAGGCCGACGCTTAAAAAGCCATAGGCCGGAGCGATACGCCCCTGTGGATGGATGGGAATTATGCCGCTAAAACTCACCAATTACGAAACCCGAACGGCCCGCTCTCTCTCTCTCCTCTCTCCCCCCTCGCCCTCTCTCCTCTCCTTCACCACCGCATCTCGCTATCTCGCCATCCCTATCTCCGTTTCTCTCGGTCCCTTTCGTCCGCGCGACCTCCCTTTAATCTTAAACGCACCAAGTATCCTCCTCCAAACACGCGAAGGGAAATGAGTAATTAGTTTCCGACTGGATTTCCGAAATTTGCAACTGCAAACCATTAATACGAGCGCTACGTTGTAGTTAATTATTGCTGAGGCATTGGAAACTTTCGCTGAAGCGCCACGAGGTGAGAAAGAATAAATTTGACAATAAAACGTGTAGGCAGCGGGTGATTCTCGCGATTTATTCGTCGCGTTAAAATCGAGAAGACGTTCGATCGATGTTCGGGTTTATCAGCTCGCGATCAAATACCGCGCGCAAAAAAAAAAAAAAAAAAATAAAATAAAATGAACGTACGCGTAACGTGAAAAGGAACCGCTTGTAAAGCGTAAGGTAGAAAATCGGCGCGCCAGATGGAAGAGATCGTGCAATTGTGTTCGAGACGCCCGGAGAAATAGTCGGCTGTCCGGCCGGGGCGTCAGAGACTATAACGTGTATTTACGACGGGGGTCAAACAATAGCGGAGTGGAGCGAGATGAACAGAATCCCTTTCGATGTATCATAGTCCATCATCCGGCGCGGTGAAAAGGACCACTCGTCTGATTACGATTTCGCGAAATCCCGCGCGTCCGCGTGACAGATTAATCAGGGGAAACCGCGCATCGTTTCTTGCCTTCCTCGCTATTAATTAATCCCTGCGATTAATCACCCCGGACGCGTCCCGTCGAGCGGTACATTCTCACTCGGGGCGACTTGGCCGAAATAAATAAAATAAGTAAACGCGCAATCGATATTACATATATATATATTAATGTTCCGGTTTGTCGAGATATTAGTCGCCGAACGCTTCCCCACGTGCGACGATCAAACGAACGGCACTCGAAGGCAAGGGATTGCGCCTGCGAATGACAAACGCGCCGCGCATAAATGTCACCGTTGTATTCCGACGGAGTTAACGAAGAAAATTAAACGGCGATGTGCCGCGCTTAATATCCGTGACTACAAGTTAGTATTTTACGGTAGTTCTGAAAACGCTTTAAAATCAGCCAATGTCTTTTCTACACTCTGTTGCCGGCGCACGCGAGTTATGATCCTGGCGCCGTAAAGAGAAGAGAGGAACTTCGGGTGCGCCCGAGCGGCGCGACAAGGAAGAGGCGAGAGCGGCCGTAAAAACTTTGGAGCGTTTCCATTATTCCGAGAGGAGGAAGTAAAGCGCGCCGAGAAAGACCGACCCGCTGGGGGTTTTAAAGGGTTTTCAGCGTTGGCGAGCTTGTTACATAAATCGCGAAAGGTTGATACGAAAATGAGAATATACTTTTATAACGTTCTCCTGTCCCGCGCATGTTCCCTTAAATTCACCGGGGCAAGATTAAATACGCGCGTTTCAATACCGTCTGCATCATTTAACGGAGCGAAATGGAAGCGAGAGGTGTAATTAATTGTGGGAGAAGTTTTGAAAAGGGATATCTCTAATCGTCGCTTCTTAATTAGTCCCATTACATTTGCGCAACTTTTACAGAAGAATCGTCCTTACGTCTGCCTTCTCGTTTTTCTTTTTTTTTTCTTTATTCTCACTTTTTTTTTTTTTTTTATTCCGTGACAACTGTGCAATTTGTTACTGCGAATGGTTCCGTCTAGCCCGACTTTCCTCCCTTTCAAAGCTCAACGAAGCCTCCGGCAAACATTTTCAATTTTCACTCCTCGTACCAATTCGGACGAGCCATTCGGCGAACAATTAGTCGCCGAACGATTTGATTAGCGATTGTCATCGGCAAATTTTTTTCCGTCCCTCGATACGCGGAAAAAAAAGAAAAAAAAAAAAAAAAGCTCACGACCGACCAACGGGCAGATCATTTTCATGCGGCAATCCCAATTTTTTATTCGACCAATTAACAGCGTAATTCTTCAATCGCCGCGCGAATGCAGAGCCCCTCCAAACAATATTCGGAGGCCACGTCGTATTCGAGTAATTTTTTCAGTTAATTCTTTCTCTTCCCGAATATTTCTCCTTCAATATTTTTCCGTTACAACAAGCGTTCACAAAACCAATCTTGCAACCAATAAATCGTTCGTTCTATTGACCATTAAAAAAAAATTCATTCACTGCGCGCGTGTTTCGTTCCGAATTCATGAACAATTCTCACTAACCCAAGTTAAGATTCGATATACCTCGAGAACGCCGGGGCGCCGCTTGCCTATCGATTTTTCACGAAAGCGCAAATAAATCCCGCTTAACGTTACACGTTTACGTATGTAATCTGCGCCCGTGTCAACAGAATCGTACAAAGGTTTCAATTTCGCGTAGCGGCGTAATGATCATAAACCGCAGGCGTGTAATTTTATGGGCCGAAAACGCCGCGTTCTCCTTTTTTTTTTTTCGCGGGGGTCGGGAAGGGGCAGGTAATAAAGCAATAAAGCGGGCGAGATTTTTGATATAAAATCCAGAGCGGGCGATCTCTCTACGGGAGGGCGAGACGCGTAGAATCCGCGGAATCTGGAGCACGAAACGACAACGGCGAACCCGGCACGAAAAGGGCGCGGGAAGGCAGCGCGAGGAACGAGTCGGCCGGAGGTGGATAGGGCCGGGTGCGCGAGAGCGAGAGAAGCGGCGAGGAAACGAAAGGGACGGCGAAACAAAGCGGCGTCCCTTTGTCCCGCTCTCAGCGTAGCTTGCTCTCCGGTCCTCGCGCGCGCTCAGCCAGGCGCATTTTGCAAAGAGCGCGTCGCGAGAGACTCTTGTTGTCCCCGCGATATTACTTCCTACATTTGCGCAAATTATATCGCCGCGCCAGAGACGCAGTCTCGCTGCCGACGCTTGCCTCGCGAGGCGCTCGTTCGCCGCACTTTTGTTCCCGCTTAAACTTCTAATGCACGTCCGCGACACGAGAGATAACTATTAATCAAAGACGTGAGCAGAGGACGGAAGCGCGAGGAGACAAACGGAGATGGAAAGGGAACGTTCACTTACTCGCCCGTGGCTGTGACTATCACCCACCGTATAAATCCTGGTTCCTTTTTTTTTTCTCTATCTCTCTCTCTTTTTTTTATTTCTTATTTTTTTCTTTTTAACTTGTATGCGGCTTAATGTTGAAAAGCGAAATCGTATTCGATTTTAGGAAGGAGATATGGAGATCTTAATTGTCGCTTTTCCGGCAACAAATCTGAGCTTCGCTACCCGAGTACCTACGTACTGTGTACATGACTACCGACAAAGGAATGCGGGTGTCCTAACGCCGGTTGCGTGAAGCCGCCCGGCCGCGCGACCTCTGTTTGTATATGTATTAACGTCCGAAAGTAAATATATGAATTCCATTTAAACGAATGGGAAACGTTTAAAGTAGCGCGTAAGACGTGTAAATACCCGTTCGTGAAATATTACTGAAAATTGTTAAACGCGAAGCCGTTTTCTCTAGCGCGGAAGAATCAAAAGTAAACGCGACGCGCGCTCTAACGTCTCGAATATATTACGTACATATAAAAAGTTTACTTCTTTCGTTTACGTAATTATTATTTGGAATATGAATAATTACCGCCAAACGATCCTCACCGCCGTTTTTCTATTTCTCGCGATGGGAAATTGCGGAAGCTATTCCACGATCCTATCTCCGACACTTTCCGATCTTTTCTTGTCCGGTGCTACCCGACTTTCTCGGCTTTTCACGGTTTTCTAGACATCGCGTCTTAAAACAACAGACGACTCTCGCGAATAACCATTTCGCCTTTTATTATCCCCCTCGCAAAGGATCGAGTTACAGAATTACGAGCGTGACGGCAGCGTGCATTCGTTTATTTGGCCGGCAAGCAAGGAGAATAGCTCGTTCGTCCTGGCGTCTAATCTTTCCGTTATACCGGCGATCAACGGTCACGCGAAATACGTGACAAACTCAAAACGTAAAATAAAAAAAAATAAAAATAAAAATAAAATAAAAATAAAAAAATAACACAAGCGATAGATAGGCAAACTGAAAAATATCCGCCACAAATATTTCTCTACCGCTTCATCGCACGTATCTCTTTACCCTCCCCGGAATTGTTATCCGAGCTACTTGTCGGCCGGGTCTTCTAATTAAAGAGAGGAATGTACGCAGCCGCTCAATGAAAACTGCGTGTAGAAGGCGATCGCGTGCCGCGACAATTACGCCCGATTATGCGTCCGTTACTAACGGCGGGCCACGTTACCGCTTTCTTCGCAACATTGTTTGCGCGAAATCTCACGTAAGCGAAGCGGGGGATCAATTTTCACTCGTTTCTGCTAAAAGACCCGCTAATGACACCCCGAAGAAAAACGTTCCCCGAACCGCCGCCGGCGATGGAAGATATATTACGCTTGTAATGCAAGACCCGGCAGGATTTCTTCGCAAGCGGCACGCAACGCGTCGCGAGCAGTTTTTCTTTTTTTTTTTTCGTTAAGTAACGGGGCCCCGCGACGTCCGACGAGCACTTGGATTAATTAAATTTAGCTGGGTCGGCTTGATAATTATCGTTTATTACGTTTCGTTCGAGCCGGCGGGTGACGATCAACGAGGAAGTGACTCGGATGAAACTATGAATTCAGAATTTTTGTGACTCCTGGCGAAACAATCGTCGTGCCGTTTCGTTAGTCATCGCGATAATCAAGAGTCATTTCTCGCGATTAGAAAAAAAAAAAAAAGGAAAAAAAAAACAGTCGCGTCACGCGTCGCCTAAGCTCGCGAAAAAATTATTACCGAGTTTACGGCGCTCGGACTTTTCTGATTCTCTTTAGAGCAATTTACATCGTTACATTATTAGTCGCCGCGATAATTGCCGGTCATTTCGCGCGGTATTAAGGAGTATTACAGCACGTTATCGCTTCGTGTCCGTCGTGCGCTTCGAGTACGCTCGTCGAAGAAACGATCGAGCCACTTTGTGCCCCTTGAGCGGAGCGGCGCCACATCAGCGTCAATAAGCAAACGAGTGATGCCCACATATCGCCCATTGGCCGGTTCTATGAACGGCAATTGTTGTACGTTGACTTGCGGGCTCTATAAATAATCCTCGTAATTTCTAATGGTCGCTTGTCTCTTTTCCTCCCTTTACGCCCTCCCTCCCTCCCCCTCCCCCAACTCTCTCTTCCTACAATTCGTGTGTCAGCAAATTCGCCGGTGGTCTCGTTTTATCGTGAGGGACTTTGAGCTTGTGCGGCGCGTGAAATTGCGACGGTAAAAAGAGCGGCACGAGCGGAGGCTGCGGCGCAGAGGCGTGCGCGGGGAACAATCAAACATTCTTCGAATTAGCAACGCGAAGTGCGAGAGCGGTCGACTCGACTCCCACGTGCTCTTTCGTTTCCCTTGCGCGGAGCGGTAATTACACTATATTACCCTTTGACGTTCGTTATAATGGATAACGCTAAGCAAAAATGTTGAGAATACCGGGGCGTGAGGCGGAGGAAATGCGGCAGCGCTCTGGGAAAAACGTCTGTGCGCGCGGAAACGGAAAACGTTCCGTCGATTCACCGACCTCGGCCGCGGTTTTTTAAATTGAAATTTCGCCGAATTAAAAACTCACTTTAAATTACGCGGCAATAAGATTTTCGTTTCCCGCGCTTCCGCCTTTCTCATTAACGCTCGGATTCTCGCGCGTCGTCAAATTTTTATTTTGCCGCGCCGCAAAATTTTTCTTATATAAATAAAAAAAAAAAATAAAAATAAAAAAAGACAGTAAAATATGATAAAAAGTACTTACGGGAGCGGCGGGATGTCTCGCCGGCGCGGGGTACATCTTAGTCTTGGGCAATTGCTTCTTAGAAATCGCTGCAGCGTCTACGGTGCACTGTACGCACGATCATTTCACCATTTCGTGGGCACGGTCGCATCCTCGTGACTCGGAAGGGCTCCCATCCGGACGACTGGTTCCCTCTTAGATCGGTCCTCCTCCTTTCTTGCACTTTTCACGGCACAACGCGACTCATCGCGGTTACTTTATCGCGCGAACACTTCTCTCATTTATTAATAGACGCGGCGGTCGAAACTTTGCGGATCTCGTTTAAGTTCGACGTACGCTCGCGACACTTTTCCCCTTCGGCATCGTCGAGTGCCTCCGTCTCCCTGTGAAAGAAAAATCTGATTTTTATTTCCTCGCTTCCTGCGTAACGTCGCGCGTAAGCCAATAATTTCTTATCGCGCGTTTTCTCGCGCGAGGAGCCCGTTCGCTCGAGCGGGAAAACATTTGCTCGTTGGCGCTATTTAGATTCTTTTTTTCTCTCTCTCTCTCTCCCTTTCGAGAAAGCGGCGCTAAAAATCGTCCTTTATTAACCGCGATATCTCGCGGGCGCCATGCGTTCTCATTTCACCGACGTCGCGCGCGTGTGAGCGCAGCTTTACGATGGCGATCAATTTATCGTTCGATTTACTAGACGCGTAAACCGCGCGTCCCGCCGTTGCTCCGGGAGCATTTATCCTAATCTCCGAGGCGTGTTTCGAGCCGAGGACAAAGAGCGAGAGAAAAAAAAAGGAAAAAAAAAAAAGGACCGGAGATGCGGCGGCGTGAGAAGGACAGAAGGCGAAAAGAAAGCGCGCCCGACCGTGCATGTATATCGGGCGCAAAGCTGCCGGCTGTGCGCAACGTCACGTTTCAGGATCTACGACGCATTGATTACGATGCAATTTTCAATGGACCGCGGCGGCAGTAGCAACACGATGCATTTACGCGCAACCATTATCGCAAACACCGCGACGTGTCAAATGCGACGCGTTGGGCAAATTCCACGGCGAAAACAAAATTAAAAAAATGAAAAATAAAAGAAAATAAAAAGACATAAGGTGCTTCTTACCCGCGAGTCCGTTTACGAAAGCGCAGTAAGGTTCCCCGTCGAGGGTTCGATAATTAAAAGATTTTCGCGCAAGAGTAGGCGTACGTGCGAGAGACAAACGTCGAAATCTCGCGACCGGACCACCCTAGCCCGATCGCGGATCGATCAATTTCCTTCCTTCGAGCTGACGGACAGCCGCGTCGTTTACATTTATCGTGGGGGGAGGGGAAACATTTAAATAAGCGCGAATCGATCGACGTGTGTGTTCTGGTAGCGCTCGTCGCACGCCGAACGAGGCGAGGGAACGATAGGAGGCACTAAAGCGGCCGTGCAAACACTCACGGCCGATGGATGCGCCGGCCTCAGCGACGTCGGGTTAGTTTAGGCCGTAGGCTTAATTTCCAAGTCGAGAATTGGCCGTTCGACGGCGGTAGCTGGGACGGAACGGGAGGGAGGGAGGGAGGATAATTCGCGGTCCCGCGCTCTTCGCGCGCCGAGTCCGCGCGAATTGCCGTGCGCGATTTCAGCCCGCGCTGTTTATTTTAGCCGCGCCGCGGGCGGGTCGCGGATTACGGGAAACATTTTTGCGATTTGCACGCCCGGCCGACGAAAGGGGGGTGTCGGACGGCCGTCCGAAAACCAGCGTGCCACGCGTGGACCCCGCTGGACAGCGTCGCCTATTATTTTCACGCTTTTACCGTGCCGCACGATCGCATATACATGACGCGTCATTACGGGCTCTTTGTAACGCGGGATGATGTTTCGTGTAACGCGCAAAATGGAGTCATATAACCGCGTTAACAGTCCATTCTCCGCGGATAATGTATTTCGCGTGGCGACACACGCGCACGTAGGCAGGTCCGGCTTGGTGTGCACGTGTGCGTGGATATAAATATATTTATATACGTACGCCGTAATGTAACGCGCTGGGGTTCGAAAAAAAAAAAAAAAAAAAAATCCCAGGCCCCGAATTCGAGCCGTCGCGTCCCCGTCAATTTGCAGGCGAATGCACGTCACGACGGGACGATAAAAACTTTTCGGCCCGATACCGTGTGACGTCGCGACGCGCCCCGTCGGCAAACGACGCCGCCGTCGCCAAATTAAATCCGCCCTCGTCCGTCCGCGTTTCCCGCAAACGCCGAGAAAAGTTTCGCCGCGCTTCATTGTCTCGCGAGGACGACGGAGGCGTCAGAGAGGCCGGACAATCGACGGATCCCAAAGCCGCCAATTCGTAGAGAGATTCGATGCAATCGGGATCGGGATAAATGCAATCGAAGCTGCGATTCCGCGCCGAATCGCGGGAGGCATCGCGCGATTATTTCCGAGGCGAAGTCCGGAGAGGAGCCGCGCTTCTCGGGAAAAATAAAAGCTCGGGTACGTTTGAAGAAAAAGGAACGAGCGGGTCACGGAGGAAGTTATCGCGAATCTCACATAATCGGGCTCCGGCCGATCCTCAACCGCCCGATCGTCCGTGATTTCTTTGCCTCCTCGATCGTTATCGCGACATGGCCGAGCGGCGGCGCACAATACCTTTGCGGATTAAAGGATTCTCCACACCGGGCACGCCGGTGTCGCGCTTTAATTATCGAGCACCGCGAGTGATACCGCCGCGCGCCGTTTACGAGTCCCGCAATTTCGTTACGAGCAGCCGAACACGGTCGTTCCGCGACGAAGCTGCACTTCCCTACCTCCGCGCGACTCCGGAAGTTCAATTTAAACGCGCGGCTACGGTGAAAAAAATTGGAAGGCGCCCGACGATCGCAGATAGCGAGTGAAAAAAAAAAGAAAAAGAAAAAAAAAGTAACGAAAAATGTCGATAAATTAATTCAGCGTGAAATTATAATTCGCACTCCTTCGCGCCGTTCGCGATCTCGGCTCGCGCGGAGGTGCATAAACATATAAGAAACGCGTGATAAATGACAATTTGTTTCCGCGCATAAGTTACAGATCTTTTTATACGTACGTATATATTGGCGAACGACCGTTCGTGACTGGCACGGAAGTAAAAAAAAAAAAAAGAAAAAAATAGACTATTTGGCGCTGGTGATAAAAGCGAAACGACTCCGAGCAATGAGTTACGACGGTGTCCTAATATTCCGCATACTTACGGCGCGGCCGATCGTGCCTTTATTAGCCGCGCGACGACGACGCGGACTTCGTAAAATGCACGTGTCGTAAAAAGCCTTATCTCGCCGGGCACGATAATTATACGGCGGGCGGCGCGGCTTAAGTGGCCCGCGGCGGTGGTTAACGCGAGCGTGTAAAAATTTTGTTTGAACAGCGGATTATTAAGAAATTCAGCCACCGCGTCCGCAATCACGAGATGAAACCGTCCCGCGATAAGATCCGGCCGCTGCGGAATCGTTATCGGCGCGACTGAAACGTCCGCGCGGAAAAGTCGGAAGGTCCGCGAGTTACTTTCCGAAATTCGCCTCGCTCGGGCTGCCGAGAGCCCGCGGCGAAAGCGGGACCACAATTTACGCGATACGCAAAGGGTGGCTCCGCGAACTTAGCGCGACAAAGAAAAGAGGAGACGCGAGAGGGAAAGAGGCGGCGAGGAGCCGGAGCCTGTCGATCGTCTAGTCCCTGACGATTTTACGAGGCGTGTACGACGATTACCTCTAACATCGTTAACCCGTTCGCCCTCCTCGCCACTTTTCGATTATCCTCACCGCCGACTCTTAGCAATAGCGCGAGTAAAAGCGCCCGGGACAATTAATTTAGTCGGCTGATAATGCACCGAACCCGGAAGTCGCGTCGTCGCGCTGAAAGATTTAAAGGAACTTGTTACCGCGGCGCGTAAAACTCCCGCGGTTCTTCGATCGGCAAACAGAATTGCGCCGTTAATCAAAACTTCCCGACGTTCGCTCGAACGCGTCTCAAATAAGAATTGAAATTCGGGGGTTGTAAATAATTGCGCGCTAAGAAAGAGAGAGAGAGAGAGAATACTCGATAGTCACTTTCCTTTTCTAAATAAAAATCGCGCGCGTATTTATGATAAAATCTAAAAGATCGCAATCTCGGAAATAATCAGCTGACCGGAAATTACCTTTCGAATTTTCGTGAATGACTCGAGAGGTTAATTAACTAACCGCGACAAGTTCAGAACATTATAATAAAAATATATAAATTCAACAATATGATACAAAGATATTATAAAATAATAAGTAAAATATCTCGCAGCGAAGTCGGTTGAGATTGGACTAAATAAAAAATAAAAAATAAATATTTTAAAAAATTGATTTTTGCAGCGTGTCGTCGTCGAGATGCCAATGTTAAACGCCTTCGTACATTTCCCCAATAATCCGAGCACGTTGCGATAGACACCGGGGGTGGGTTGGCAAACGAGAGCCAAAGATTCGGAGCGGACTCCGGGGTCTGTTGTTCGAAACTCGATTAACGAGCCCCCGACGCTCGGCACGGCGCAACGTTTTCTCGGAAGAGAAACGCGCGCCTTATCGATCAAGAAGCGGAGCGGAGGGAATTAAGCCTTGATCGCGGCGCGGGACGAACGGGGGCCGGGGAGGGGGGAGGCGGACGGGGATTAGTTTTTGCGGATGACTCGCACCGCCGATCCTTCCCTCGTTTCGCGAAAGACGGCCGTAATTATTGGGCCCCCGAGAACCGACGGGGCTCGAGAGATTAACGAGATAGCCTTAACGCGACGCGTCGCACGATCGGCACAGAACAGGGGGAGGGAAAGAGGGGGAGAATGGCAAAAAAAAAAAAAAAAAAAAATAACGATTTGTTTTATTTTGTTCTAAGTGCAAAGGCATCCCGTACCGCTTATTATTCGCGTTTCCGTTGAAATTGTACGGCGGGCTCGTGCTCTAAAGTTGGCCCGCATAACCGATGTGGACACGTGACTCCGCGTGCCGCTAGCTATCGCAGCCAGCCGCACAAACTTGGCCGCGGTCGGACTACGGGCCGTTTCTCAACCGACTTCTACGCAAGTCTCGAAGATTCGGGTACAAGAGTGTCGTATGAGACTTACCGCCGGTGGCCGCTGGGATCGACGATGAGGAAATGATCGTCAGCACGCGAAGATCCGGGCTGTTTCCCTCTTAATCCGTCTTGGCACGTCGCCGCGAAAAAGCACTCGCGTTTTCTGCCGCGCACTCTCTGCTTTCCTGCGCCCGTGCGGATCTCAGCCTCCTCCGCTGCTCGCTTCGCCTCGCACTGACACTTTCGCAGAAAGACGCGTGCACCTAAAGTCGACACAGGGTTTTTACCGTCAATGTACGTGCGAGCGGGTGTTCCGACGGACGTGTGGGTGTACGTGTACGAACGGACGAGCCGCAGAGCCGTAGGTCGGACACCGGAGGCGGGCGAATATCGCGACCGTATCGCGCAACGTACAACGCTCGACTGCGAGCCGGGTACTTCGGGCAGTACCGGAGAGGATGACGGGAACGTGCGAACGCCGCTTGCCGCCGCCGCCCGCCGCGCCACCCCGCGTCGCGCGCCCGAACTCACCGATGAGCGACGACCAATACGAACGCATCAATGAGAACGGGTACACTCACACTCGCCCGCGCGCGCACCAAGTTGAGGTACCACCGTTCCGTCTCGCTCCCCGCCGCGGACTGTCCTTCCTCCACTGCTGCGCCGTCTCTTCCCAGCTCCCACCACTCCTCCTACCGCCACTCGCCCCCCGCTTCCCCGCGCGAGTCAAGGGCGTCGACCGACGGGGGCGAGGGGGGAAGCGCTCCGTCGTCTCTTTTCCGAAGAGTTTGTGGGTTACGAAGAAGGGAATCTGTATCTCCCTTTCCGTCCCGCTCATCCCGAGGACCGTTAAAAAAAGATTCAATCTACCACCGCTCGCGGTGGCCCGCCTCTCGTCGTCGTGCGCGTTTCTCTCGCCCTTCGCCTTTCGTCGTTATCGCGCGGAATATCGCTCATTAATTTTGACCGCTAATGTCGAATAACGTCCATCAAATCGTCCCGAGTAATAAGTATCGAGGCGTATTTCGCCGACTCCCGTGGATTTGTTTTTGTTCCGGCGCGACAGTCTGTTGTCGAGAGCGCGATGCTCGTTACTTTCGGTCGCCGGCGTAAACATTGCGCCTACGTACCGACGAAAACATTGCGCCTACGAACCGACGACTATTATGCTCGAGTTAAGTAACATGTTGCCGACGACGTTCACGTGCCCTTAAATCCGGACGATTATGTCGGTTTCGAAGGCGCGATTTCGCGTGTCGGCCATTTGCAATCAACACGAAGAATCGGCAGAGGCACGGGCGACGTATTAAAATATATTCGCGACGCGCATAAGTTTCGAAAACTCTTTAGCGACACCCTTGCTTCTCGCGTCGCTCTCTCGCTCCTTCTCTCTTCCTTGATACAGATATACGTATACATACTACCTCCGTGCACTCCGTTGCCCGATGCTCCGTTTCATCGTTGCTCACTCTCTCTCTCTCGCACCGACGCGCGTTTCTTAATCTTTCGCTCTCCGGTCGGTCGGGTCCTACGTGCCGTCTCTTTCTCGTTCCGCTCGCTCGCTCGCTCGCAATCCCGCAGGCCGGTGGTACAGCGAGAATGCCGAATGTCGAACCGTAGGTGTGGGCGACGCGTGTGTTGTGTGTATGTGTGTGGCGACAGAGACAGCGCGAGTCAAAGTGGCGGAGAGCGCTGGACAACACGAGTCAACCGGCAACGTAAGTAGAGAGCTCCGGCGTGGGTGTAACAGCCGCGAGCGTGTGGGTGAGGGACGCGGGGAAAGGGGAAAGGGGAACAAGAACGATGCGGCCGACAGGGACGAGCGCGCGCGCGCGCACGCGGCTGTGTGCAAAGCTCGCGCTTACGTGCACACGTCGGCGGCGTGTGCGGGCGCTCATCATATTACACACCGTTCATGCATCGCGTCCGCCGCCGCCGCCGCCGCGCTGCTTTGAGGAGAGATGAATCCTCGATTCGGTTAAACGCCCGCCAACCGGGGGGGATGCTCTAAATCAGGGCTGTCTACCTGAGCACACGTACACGCCGCCCGCCCGCGCGCGCCCCGGCTTTTCGAAATTCCAATACTCCGCTCTCTCGCCGAGCGCGACGAGACGAGAGCGAGAGCGACGTCAGCTATTGCACCGATGCGTTTTCCTGCGCATCTCGTCGCGAGATGTATGTCTTCCTCGCCGGCGTGATCGATCATGAATAGAAATCGACGGGATACGTTGTTACGTCATGTTTCGCTGCGCGACGGGATAATGGAATCGGAGATATTGAAATTTTGAGGGAGGAGAAAGAAAAAAAAAAAAGGGGAACCGTTTCCGGAAGCGGCGACCGAAAGCTCTTCTTCGTCTCGCGTGCGAGATCTGGTCAGTTTCGTCGAATAATAACGAATCGCGTAAAGCAAATTAATCGACGGAATCGTGGGATCGTTCCGAAGGTGTCCCGCAGTAGATTAATTACGTAATGACATGTTAAAACACGACTCGCGAAGTTTGAAACGGGGATTCGATCGTATTTATTTTCCGCTTTGTCCCGGCGTGTAAAAGGATCCGACGGCAAATTGGAGTTCACGGCAGAAACCGGGATTATTCCGGGCAGTTGCGTAATGACGCATTTAAAATGCGGCTCGTAAGGCGATAACAAAATCAACGTGTGACGCGCCAGGGAAACGTCGCCGGGGAAATGTAAATAAGCGTGATGTTCATTGGCAAAGTATTCCCGACGTATCGGAGATACGCGGCCGTTTCCAACCGCGATTTGTCACCGCGCGGAATTTTCGCCGCTGCGAGAAAGGCCCCCGCTAGCAGTCGCACTTGACGCTACAATCGACTGTTTACGCGTGGAAAATTAATTCCGTTCCGTAAAACGCGCATATACACTTTCTATGCATTTTGCATATCCGTTTACGCAACGCAAAATGGATTCGCATGAAATTTTCAAATCTCGTGCAAAGTTACGTAATGGGGCTTGAGCGATGCTCGCGAACGGGATTTCGAGATCGGCCGCTTCGCCACGGCGCGTTTACGCGTACGTCCGGACTGCTCGCGGAGTGTTCTACGTTCGTACAAAGCTGCTCGCACCGTCGTCTGCGATTTGCGATAAACGCGCTCGCCTTATTGAGTGCCGTGGAATTGGCTCGACCCTTTCCTCCCTTCGCCGAGAGTCGGCCGCAAGCCGCAAGTCGTCATGCACTTTTCGTCCGCGCGCACGCACGTTCCACATCCATCCATACATACATACATACACGCGAGCACACGCACGCCGAATTGACCGTACATTGTGCGTTCGGGGTATTCACGGTCGCGCAAATGCGCACATGTGGTCACGAAAACCCGCTGGCAGGGGGAAAGGGGAGGAAGCGGGAGAGACGAGCGTGGGGGAGTCACTTTGAGAGAGTACGCGGAACGGCCGTAAACGCAATTGGAAATCTTTAGGATACCGTAACGCGAAAGGGTGACGAGTCACGGGAGCCGATAGCGTGCGAGCGAGATTTATTTCGCCGTGGGAACCCCTTTCTTTCGAGGGCGATTACGCACACATGCAACGCGCGCAAAGAGAAAGAGTTATCGAGTCCTTCGTACACGTGGGAGTCCCGCGTCGTCCAACGTCGATGGTGCGTACTTTCGGCGACGACGAGTCCACGTCTCCAACGCCGATGTGCGTGCCCTCGGTGACGCGGATTCGTGTTTTTCCTTCCTCCGGACGGGCGTCCCGTGACCCCCGGCTACTGTTCCACGCTGAGTAAACAGGCCGCATAACTCCGCGGATCGATGAAGAATTAATTGACTCGTTGAGATGACGTTTCCTCTGCGCATTTTTCGCGTGACTAATAATACCCGTTGATCTGCTCCGCAACAATTTGGCTGGCAATCGGCGGATGCGTACCGCAAGGCTCTCTTTTTCCCTCCGTTTTTTGCTTTTCGAAAAAACGCGCACCTGAAACGTAATCGAGAATAAGAACCGATGCATAATTCATGAGGAGGCCGGCTATTTATCTTACTCGTGTTACGAAAAATAGGAGTGTTCAAGTGAGAGTTTTACCGCAGGCCAATTCGCCGTATTACGTCAACGGCTTCCACATTCGTACTTCGACGACATTGACGTAATACTTGACGCACGAGACATCTCTATTTTTTCGCCAAAGCTACTCACTCTCGTTCCCGTACCGCGAAATCGTCATGCAAACATTCGTGCGTCTCTCTCCGTCTCTCCTTTGCGCCATAATTCGATCCCGCTGCAGCTGCGAGTTCTATTGTTGCGTGGGTGGGAATTAAGACGTGAGAAAATTTGCGTTCTTAAAACTTCGCACTGGGCGCGAAAGGTTCACTTTCGACCAGGCTCTGATTAACTTAATCTGATTACCTTAATCGGAAATCTGACGACGATTCAGTAGAAGAGAAGCTTCGCGTGCAGCTTCTCGTGTTTCATTTTCGTCGAGTCCAGGCCTTTGATCGAGTTGATTTCAGTTCGGTCGAAGTGGCGTCGAAGTCTCGGAAGTTCGCTGCGGAACCGTGCGGTGGCGAGCTCTGGTGAGGATGAGGCGCAACCATCACCGGCGCCATTGCAGTTCCTTCCGAACCGCCGCGGCGTCGAGGCGCGCGAAGAGGGTCGCCGGGTGGATTACCATCGTCGAGAGTCTAAGCGGGGGCAGACAACGAAAGGGACGAGCGACGCAGGGAGAGCGTCGCGGCGCATGCGTTTCCGTGGCGTCGCGGCGCATGCGTCTCCGCGGCGTCGAGACGCCGGAAGAAGGAGCGAGCGAGAGAGGAAGTCACGCACAGCTGGCGTCGTCCGACCGTCGATTGATCCCCGCGGCCGCCGCGAGTTCAGTCGTTTACGAACCGTCAGGTTGGCCAGACTGGTGCCGCCATCTGCCGCGCGAACGAGAGCGAGTCGAGAAGCCGCGTATCCCCGCGGACGCCGATCCGAATACCGCGAAGGCTACGTTGTCGCGCACGTCGTCGATAACCGTGCGATCCGAGATACGTTCCGCCGGGCGTTCGCCGAGCGTCGAGAAAGTGTCGAGAGACCGGGACAGTGCGACGGACGTCCCTCACCCCCTTCGCCACGAGCAGGCTTGCCAGAGGAGGCGCTTCGTCCGGGGTTGAAGGCAACGACAACGAGGACGTGGACGACGGGGCGTACGCGATACCGTTCCTGCGCCCAACAAAGGAGGCAGCGGAGGAAGGCGCCGCGGGACGACGTGGCTCGGATCGGAGTATGTGAAAATGGATTTTAAGAGCGTGGTGTACAACGCGGCGAGGGACGGCAAGCTCAAGTGCCTCAAGGTAAGTGACGAGCGCTTGTTTCCGCCCGCGGGCATAATCTTTCCTCTTTCTCCTCCGCCCTTTCTTCACCCCCCCCCCTCCCCCCTGCTTCCCCTCGCGGGTTCTAACCGATTGTCAGTGACCGGGGCTATCGATAAACCCACCGCCGAACTCGTTTGCGACTCAATGAACTCGCTCTCGCCGGCCGCGGGACGCCGTGAGAATGGAATCTCCGTCGTTATCGGGAAACCCGATTCCGTCCGCGGCCAGGCCGGACGATTTTCTCGGCTACGTTGCTGTAAACGGGTTTCCGGTGTCGCCTGGCTAGCCGCGTCTCGTACAACGCGGATATTTTCGGGATGGGCTTGCCCGCCGCATCGGCGAGCGGACCGCGTAGGCATATCGGACGACTCGCCATCGGATGACGACTCGCTGTCGCAATCCCGCGACCGAGATAACTTCACCGCGCATGCCGCTCACGTTCCTCTCCTGAATAAAGCACAAGTTTTCGCCGCCGACGCGATATCGGGTGACGACGAGCCGCGAGCCTGTACGTCAAAAATGGCTCGCGCTGGCCGCCGCGGAGAGACGCTTTGTTCGCTCGTGCCTGATCGTCGGTGAAGACCGGATTTTGCGCTCGCATTGAAACCTCGTTTTCAGCCGGCATTTATGAAACGAAGGCACCCGCTTTTGCCTCGAGATAGCGACGTATTCGAAGTCGCGGCATAAAGCGTCGTGCTCCAGTTAAACCTTCGTTTTACAAACGATTGCGCGTTCGACGGCGCGGACGGTTCTTTTTATCAATAAACGAGAGAAATATCGCCACGGTCGACCTGCCGTCGAATTCTGCATCTCTCATTCGCCAGGTGGAATCACACCTGCCGTCAAATTTAACCGAGAGGTTCTTCTTTTTTTTTCTTTTTTTTTATTTTATTTTATTTTATTTTTTTTTTTTTGTATATTTCTCGATGTCGCATTTAGCGTTATGATTGTCAGACTTTGCCAAAATTAACGAGCTTGAAATATTTTCTTTTTAAATTACAGACTTATTTCTTTAGTAACTTTCGCCGGGATAAAAAAATAATCGTGTGCGCTATTTTATTTATCGTCAACCGTTTAATTTTAATAGTTCTATATATAAACGCGATGATTGTAATGTTAAATGTACCTCTGATTTTTAAATGTCTACAGTGACATTTCGATTTTAATTAAGAGAATTAAAAAACGAGGCCGCGATGTAAATTGTCCGCTTGTTGTATTAAACCGAGGACGATGATTAACGGATACGAGAAGCGAAATACACACCGGGCGGTGCCAAAAGTTAAAAATAATCCGAGTGGAGAAGCGCCGAGGAGTTAAAGCCACCGGCGATTAAGTATCTTTTCGTTTAGAGCGCGGATAAATAAAAACGATCGGCCCGAGTATTTTGTGCGTAAAAAACTGCGTCACGAGCCGACGCGAGATAACTTATCAAAATACAAATTTAATTGCGCCTCCGCTAGCACGCGAATTTGTCATACGAGTCTTTTTCTTCTTCTTTTCATTCGCGAAAGTGTTTACCGTTTAGAAAAAAAAAAAAAAGAAAGAAAGAAAGAAAAAAGAAGGACAATTTTTCTCTTGCCGCCACGAGTGCGATTTTCGATATTACATCACACAAGAAAAATTAATGTTACCTTCCTTCTGTTTCGAACTCGAGCGATTTCATACCGAAAGAATTCTTAATACCGTTGGTCATTTATCATGACGTCTTGTATAATTCCCGACCTGGGATATGTTGGACCTTGAATGCCAGCTCCGCTGGGTTTGTTTCTCTTTTCTATAGTTATCGACGACATTCTACGCGTACGTACATACCATTGCCCTTTGCGAAGTTCCTTCCTTTCTCCGAGGATAACAAAGTTTCTTTTCTGATTTTGGAATCTCTCTGTCGTGCGTTCTCCTGTTAGTTCCCCAGTCTCTTGAAAGTTACCTTTGATTCTGCTTCGTTCTCGGGCGGATCGCGATACGTCTAGCACGAGCAGAATCTCGTCAACGTTTTAATAAAATCAGGAGGTCCATAAATACCCAAGATATTTCAGCGCGGCGGGCTTCGGTCGGGATATATATTTTTGCGACATTTCTGCGTTCGATCTCATCCCCGGCGTGTCGTTAACCGTCTGAGTTTTTAATAATAAATTCCGCGATCGATGCCGTGGCTTCTGCCCCGATGAAAGGTATCGCGAAAATAAGATGCCCCCCATCGGCCATAAGTTATTCACGGTGCAAAGATCTGGGAGATCCAGAAAGTCGTAGGATCTACGACCTTTGAAGACAATTACTTCTGAGAATAAACGGGATATAATGCGATGCGATTATTCCGCGTTCGCGAAGTCCGCCTATTTTCGCGCTCTTCCACCGCGATCTTTTTTTTCTTTTTTTTTTTTTCTTTTTTTTTTTTACATTGCACATCGAGTATGAAACAAATTATCTCACGTAACTGTATTATTTATTGCCACTTGTACCGACGCGGAAGTTATAAATATCTAATCCCATCAAATTAATTCAAATTGTCCGGTGGAATTACAATTAATTTACTCGAACAAAGCAATCGCTTATTCAGCCTTTGTCAAAAGTTCAGACGCGTTTACCTTCGAGGAAAAATAAAAAAAAAAGGAAAGGGAAGAAAGCAAAAGAAAGCGAGAGAAACAAAATCTTAGGAATGCCGTGCAGCGTTAGCGGTGAAAATCGGGAGCGATTTATCTCGCTCGGGAGTTCGCGGACCGAAAGATACGCGCGCTTCTCTTCTTTTCTTTTCTCTCATCTCCACTCGGCGTTTATCTCGAATGAGAAATAGCCACGGCGAAGGCAGCGGGTTAAATTTAGCGGGGCACTTTTCGTCGCCACGTGTGCCTGGAAGCATGTAGAGGCAAGCAACGTGGAACGCGTCCGAAAATTGGTGATCGGTGGCGTTTGAACGGCGCAAAATCGGCGCGTCTTATCGGCGAAATCGGCACGCACGTTCCGACATCACGCGGTTTTATCCTCGTTTAGAGCCGATCATTTACAAACGCGAAGTGCACTTCGCACGAACGACGGCGTCATCGAAGCTGTCGCCTCCTCGATTGTTAGGCGCGAGGTAATTGCGAATCCACAGGCGCAACGAAAATTTATCGTTAATTTATGTACTCGCTGGGAATAATAATTGTCCGTAGAATTTGCAACGGCATTAATTATAAATCCCGTCTCTGTCATTTTAAACGCAACGTTCGAATAAACGCGAGGAAAAAAAAAGGGGAAAAAAAAACGCGATATTTTATCATTTGGTGATTATTTATTTGTCTCGTTTAATATTTAATACTTAGATAATCGCTGCTGCAGTTACGCGATGTTGTTTCTTTTTTTGTTGTTTCTTTTTTTTTTTCGGTGCATGGAATCTACGGTCGCGACGTGTTTCGTGATTGCGTCACGATTTTGCGGCGTAACGTATGACGAAAAGGGATCGCCGATTAAAAAGCCACGGCAATATGTTCTCGCACTCTATAAACGAGGTCTCGAGTTAATTGTTGGACGAGGAAGCGATCAATAAAAGTTTCTCATTTTCGACGCGAACGGCAGTGACCGATTAATACTATTTAAAGTGAACGAAGGCACAAATTAATTAACAGCTGTCTGGCTCTTACATCAACATGATATTGCTTATCGGCGCTGACGTGACTCAATTAACGCATTCCGTCCGTGCGTTCGCGGGACACACCGAGCCGCTCGCAATCGCAAGGCGATCTTATCAATTATTCTTCGCGATGATCGCCGCGATATTTGAAAAACATACCGAATCACGTCGCCGCGGCGCTCACGGGTTTAATTATAAATTCTTATTTGTCTACTTATACAATTTTCTTTCCGTAATCAAAGCGTTTTAATTTTTTTCTTCCTATCTTTGATAATTGTTCTCGTAGATCGCGCGTATTTTTTTTATTTTTTTCCCACTTTAAACATCATTTAAAAGACATTTGTAAGAAGAGGGAAAATAAATATCGAGTTTTTGCCACGTCCGTGATTTTCGCGCGAAAACCACAGTCTTCCTTTACATAACACTTTTTTTTTTATGTAACTTTCATTATATTGTATACGTGCGAATTTATGCCGCATGCTTCTGAGCTTCAATAACACTGAAATTAATTCAGACCTCGCGTTAGAATCGACGAGCATCGTTGAGAAATTTTCTCGTTAATTTGCATCGTTTTTTAATGCTTTTTATCCCGCGTGCAATTTTGTTTTTCGACCTTTACGAGCGGCCGTAAAATTTTATCGAAATCAAATGCAGAACCGAAAACGATTACCGAAAATTCCGCATCGAGAATCACCTTGGTGCGGAATTTCGGCAATCGTTTTGCCGACGTTTGCGGCATCGGGGGAAGCGTGCGGGTCGGCGACTATTAATACCCGTTAGTAAATTGGCGAGGTATCAGCGTGTGCTCGCATGTTATTTAACGAGGGAATTCGCGAGGTGACTCCCCATCATAAATTGCGGAATCGATCGCCGAACTACGGGACTCCGCGCCGTCCCGGCAATACTAATTCGAGACGCGAACTCAACACTTCGCGACGGAATGTATATTTACTTAACCATGAGTTCATACGTACGTTCAACCAACCATTATCGCGCTTGATGCCGTCGCCGGGACCATTGTCTACGTTTGCATTCGCATCTGTAAACGCGACGTAACGTGACTTTAACCGCCCTCGATCGAATTGCCCGTCGAAAGCCCGGCTTAAATACACGACGAAGCGACGCGGAGAATTCACGTGGTGGAGAGAGAAAAAAAATAAGAAGGCAAAATTTAGCATCGACCGTCCCTTCGCGAAAGTATTTGCCGTTTGATAGAAGCGCCTTTGGCTTCGCTGTCCGTCTCTCGTCGCGCGTTATCGCCGGTGTTATCGGAGCTGATTGTAGAAGCCCTAGGTGCGACATAACGTCCGGAAAATTCGATCTGATAAGGGTCAAGTGTTGACGATGGTGTCCGCGATTACGTTGGCACTTTGACATTTCATAGCGACGCGAGGTTTCATATAATCAGCGGCATTGATACGGCGGGACACCGCTGCGCGCTCAGCCCCGGCAGTTCGTGGAAAAAAACTTAAAATTAAACCGATTAGTCCCGCGTTGATTCCTTCGCCGACGCGAGCCAAGCGTGTGCATTAATTAGCGGCAAACTGAACGGCATTACAATCGATTCGCCTACCGAAGTCTATTTATAATGGCAGTCAACAGGCGAGCGCGGGCACGCTATAGATGCAGGTGATTAAAATAGCCCCGCAGGTGTAACCTGAAATGAACCGCTCAATCGGCAAAGTAACGATCCCGGGGACCCCTGACCTTTCGGCGGATTGTTGGCGAAGGAACGTTATCGTCGTCACGCGGGGGAATAGAATCGATTCTGGCCGCATCGAAGTCAAACGAATCGCATCGTACGATTTCCAACGTCGTCGCCAGCGATCGCCGGCGGTTATTGATTCTGCGCCGACGGGGGGAGGGGGGGGGAGAGAAAAAAATAAAAAACTTTATTACCCACGCTCGTTCGTGGGCTCGCCTGGACGATCGGCGCGTCGATTAAAGTTGCGTCATTACCGTCGTCATTAACGCAATTAAGATCGCTCGGGATCGAACCCTCGTCCCGCGGATCGATCCCCCCCGACTGACGGCGTCGTTTCGTTATTACGCAAGATGATACAGTTGTTGAACTAGCACCGGCGTGTGTTTAACGCAATTTCACACGCACGCACACGCCGCGTATGCGCGCAATTGCGTAACGGCCGTTTCAAGGTTGGCACCAATTTGCGGCTTGACTCCGCTTCTGATTTCTCTCGGATCCTCTTCGTTCCCGCACTTCCACGGAGTTGTTACAATCTTGACTCGCATAAATTGCGAGTTTTACAAACAAGTCATTGAATTGACGACGATTAAGAAATCTGGGCGCGTTGTGTGTGTATTTTGTTTTTTTTTTCTCTTGCTATGCCTCGATGACTAACGTCGCTATTGATTTGGATTTTTTTTTCCCCTTCTTTTTTTTTGTAATTCGGGAAAAAATGTTTGTTCTTGTCAAGCTGTAATGCTAATAGCGGCATATTAATTGCGATAAACACACCGATTGCAAGTTTGTAGTACGCGACACGTGTGTAGAAATAATGATAAACGCATGGAGTATTATATGTAATTACTCTGAATTGCTTCCTTTGGCGCAGAATTGCGAGGAAATTTTGTGCTCAATTTTTTAAACGTTTAACAAACAACAGCGCGCGTTACAGGGCTTGTTAAATTTCTCGAGGGGTAATTTCAAACCCAGCTCGTACGTTAAATGCAAAAACAAACAATGTAAAAACCGAACTAATAGGAGTGAAATGGATAATTATTGATAATTGCATGCGAGACGAGGCAAATCAGGAAATGAGATCTGGCTTTGCTCCCGTTTCGTGGTTATTAGAACGTTTCGCTTCTCGAATCAGATCGTAGAAATATGCCTGACGTAACGTGTGGCGTTAGAAAGAAAATTCGCCGCGACGTAAACACTCGAGTATCGAGAAAACCATACGATGTATTTAATCCCACGTATTGCAATCTCATACTTAAACGCATCACAATCAAAGCGCGAAAGACAGATGATTATTTTTCGCGGAGGTCGGCTAATTTTTTTTTTTTTTTCTTACGCGAATGAGATACGTATTCGTTGAATGATTTCGTCCCACGATTCTCCGCGCAAGTCGAACGAGTCGATCCCACTTGGTCAGAAGATCAATGAAGACCCCTGCGTTTTCATTTCGTTCTCTGTCTTTGTCCCGAGTCCTTTCTCAGCTTAATCGACAGAGCGTGAGGCCCATTCAGCCAACCGCGTTACGGCCCGGTATAATTCGCGACATTCAACTCGCCGTAATCACGAAGAGGCGGCTCCGTTTTACCTTGACATTGTCAGTCGTTCGCCGTAATCGCGCTTTTTCACGGACTTCTTGCGTCTTTCGCGTAATTATCCGCCTACAGGTAAATGACTTTGCGGTAACGGCCGTATTCTGCCTTGGTAACCTGCGCCTTGTACGACGAGAAATATTACGATAATAAATAGGCGAAGATACAAAAGATGTGGAGTGAAATACAAATTTCGAAGAATGGGAAAAAGTTAAAATTAACATTTAAATTGTTAGGTATATTAAATTATAATTGCATTTATTTAATTCTACGCGGTCGCGAGTCCTTTTTTTTTTATTTTTTATTATATTTAGTTTCAATTGTTATATTAATCTTTTCGTTCCACTGATTGTGAGTCAGAGCCTTTTCCCAGAAAATCATCGACTTGTTCGTTGGATTAGACTTTGAATCACCCAACATCCGTTGTGTCTTTGTTCCCGAGCGAAAGCAGCGCGGAGTTAGTCCCTTCTTTGTATTCCGTTGGAGTTCAAAAACACTCGGTGCATGTTAGACGTTCAGGATTTCTGGGCTGAATATTTATTTAATCTCCGAAGAGAAAGAGAAACGGCTCTGATAAAAACCAACTCTCTCTCGGCCGGACAGAATTAAATCGAAAGGTCATTGTCTTCCAGCGGCACGGTCTGTAAAAATACTGATCCGACTCTCGGCTATTTCTTTGAAGATCCCGACGGTTGTCTCTTGTAAAAAAAAAAAGAAAAAAAAAAGAAAAAAAATGCTGCGAAAAGTGTCTTTATTAACGTAATAATGTGTGATATTGCGCGATCTTTCGGTGCGAAGACCGGTAATTTATTACCGATCATCGTTGAATGCACAGCTTGTTTTTAATACCTTTATTGATATTTAGCATATCCCCAGGTATTTTACATATTCATAAATTCATAAACGGTGATCGCCTTTTAAGATGTAAACGAGTTGTAAACAAAACTGCTTACGCATACTCGGGATCTTTTGCGTGACGTGGAAAATCCATCGAATTCTTGCACTCTGAAACGCGGAAAAAAAAGAGAGAAAAAAAAAAAATATAGGAATAATGCGCGAGATTGTTATCAACGTTTCACAGAACCGCGCTTGCACGAACACGCGAGCAGCCTCCTACTTCTATATCACCTGCTTAGAAATGTTTCTCACGTATGCACTTTGTCTTTCCTCGTTCGCGAGAATCGCCCGCGATTCTTCCTACGTTTTAATTTACTCGCGCATGTAATTATTTTTCGCGCGAAACCTGTGACGCAGTTTTTTAATCAAAAAACAATTTTTTTTTCATCTAATTTGTTTTGCTTTTAAAATTTATTTATGAAGATCGAGTATTAAATTTTAATATCTTTAAATACAATTATAAATTCCTGTTTTTTTTTATTATTATTTATTTATTTTTTTTTTTTTTAAGTAGTTGACACAGATGATTTTAATCTATCTTGTGTTCAGTCATGGCAAATACGCTCGCACATAAGCGCAATAGAGCTGATTATTTTTCAATGTCAGTGGTTTCCAGCGGCACGATTCGCAGATAAATAACACGCACGTCACACAATGCCGCGCGCGTGTAATACACACACGCCTAATACGGGGAAATGGTATTCCTGTCCTAATTAGGACAGCGATCGAGCGGATAATTTGAAAGTACACCGCGTGACGCCCTAATCGATAGATTTAATGGATCGGCTGAACTTCGCGCCGCATCGGCGGGCTCATTTACATTGCAAGATGCCCGTTTGCAATTTGCAAAATCGTAATTTCAAAACATGTCGGAAGTAATAATGACGAAGGTGAATTTTGTGTCGAGTAACAGTAATAATGTAGCGGTGCATATGTTCGCCTTGTAATCCCAATAGTCATCGGTACAAAGCGGCACGCCGTACAGACGAAACTGTGCTTCTCACGTTAATGCCGCGCGGTTAACATTGCACGTTATTACTTGAAACACAACGCACGATAGTTGAAACAGGCAATAATTTATGACTCGACGAATATCACGAACTTACGCCGTTTTAAAATGCAGCGACACGACTCCTCTTTTTTTTTTTTTTTCTTGAAGGAATTTTTATCTTGCAATTGAAAATACTTCCTTGTGTGCTTCCTCATCTCACAGAACGTAAATAAAATTAATGGCATTTCCGTTTTCTTGTACGTACACGTGAAGGAAAATCCACACGTAATCCCAAATCGACTATTTTCTCACCGTGATGCGTGATTTTCTCACTTATTTTTAATCCGCCGCGTAAGTAGAACTAATTGGCGTAATTAAACGTAAAAAAAAAAAACCGGATAGTTTCAATTGCCACAAGGCTTCTGGACTTGATTAAGAAATGATGAGTAAGAGACGAATAAAACGGAGAATATAGTTAATTCACAATAACGCAATTAAAATGCAGATAAAAAGATAACGATACACTCAGTTAGCTATAAGTTATAATTTCCTCAAAATTAAAAGAAAAGAATAATAAAGGGTGGGAGAAAAATATAAGTTCAATCCGTTCATTTTTACGACGCGTAACGTAAATTAAAATTATTGCCGATCATTGACATGTCGGATCGACTCTTACTTAACAGATCTTACAGTCGCGAACATCCTCTTTCGTCGTTGATAATGTCGCCGCTTATTGCCACTTTTGTCAAAGGTTCACGTAACGCTGGGTTAGAAAGTAAATGCGCCGTATAACTTGACACAGTGTGGCCTCACGTGCGTTTGCCGTCAATTTTGCGCATCTCGTTTCGTTTCTACTATCAATCTCCATATTTGTTTTTTATTTTTTTTTTTTTTTTAATATTTGCATATGCGAAATGAGGCGTATCTATTTCGCGATAGATCGTTTCGAAACGCGTCTTATTAAACATAGTCAATTTTTTCTACATAAGTATTCTCGAGTATAACAATCGCAATTAATTATTTTTAATTTGTCATGATTATTACGGAATTAATCTTTTGTTAGTTACATTTTGCCGCAAATTTAATGCAAGTGTTTCTCGGTCTTTGTCAGTTTTACTGCGTATCGCTCGACCCCGACAAAGGAATCCGGCAGATGTGTACACCAAAATCACGCGAGGTCGCCTGACCGCCCGACCTTGTTTGCGTATCTCACTCCTACACAGGTTAACGCGCTGTTAAACAAGTTATACGCATCTCGAATATTTTGGCAAATGTTCTATCGAGTATCAATTCATATTGTTCGCGACTATTTTACGGGTCGCGACGCCGAGGTTGACACATCGTGAGCAATTGATTCTTCCGCGTTTCTCGAGGCAGGCGAGATTTAACATTAATATTACGGGTGCGTACCAGCGTAACCTGTTGGACTGCTCCGAGGCGTATTATGCAACGAAAGAGTAAATTATTCAACAAGAATATTATTCAGCATTATTAAAATTTTTTTGCGTACGACACGATAGCACCGGTGTCAATGACATTGAGAAGACGCTCGTTTCAATGGAACTTTTTATCTTTTCTTCGCGCTTCGAGCGTTTAATCTCTCAATCCGCGATATTTTTATTTCGCCCGCAGGGATAACGCAAGGTCTGCCGACCTCGCGAGTATTTTTCAAACTTTATCGGCAGAAAGAAAAAAAAAAAAGGGAAATAATAAATTGTGTTTGTGGTGCATGAGGTGTTCCGCAAAGGTCGTGGTTCTCCCAAGATTACGCGATTTTCTCCTCCCCGTAATAGCTTAGCGCAACGCCACGTAATCGGTCGAGCAACATTATTCGACTTTCCTCCGATACGGCGTCCTGTTACGTAATCTCGCTCCGGCAGCAAGAACTGATCAGGAAGAACAATTAGAAAGCTGCATATGCAGGCGTTAGGTCGTCTGGAGTTCTTGTACGAGTTCGGTCGATTTTACCTGCTCGTTTACTCGAGGCAAACCGGCAGTGATGGCTTACGAAGCTGATATTATTTTCCAGCACGCCAAACAATTTTTTTTTTTCATTATTTTATTACGCCTGATAATATTTATAAATTCCTGAAGAATAATTAGAATTAAATGCGGCACACTTTGGGTGGGCGCGACTTGCGGTATTTTTCTTTTCATTTTTTATTTTTTTTTTTTATTTTTACAAAGTTTTTCCTTGCGAACGCGAGGTATCGAGCTCGCCTGGCACGACGACTTTCACGAGCTCAATACATCCCTGGCACAAACATCCACCTTCACATTACGCACCTAGCAGCCGAGCTTCTTTTACCCCCTACTCTTTTTCACGGAGCCGAGCTAGATCCTTACCCACGTCAAAGAAATCACCTCAGTGATAATTCGGATCCACGCCGGAACTGTTCGCAGTTCCTGCACTTTGTCTCGAGCCAGATATACGATTTCGTTTCTCCTCGGTAATTAATTCGCTTGATTCCTATCGGTTCCTCGCAAATGACTCGCGAATCAAATTATCGTAATTCAATTCGCGTTATCTCTCGAGGTGATTTTGTTCCGGGTTTAATCTGATTCTGGAAAGAATAGTTCGACCGACGGACGTTTCAATTCTGGTTTTTTTTTTTTTTTCCTTTTTTTCAGTGCAAACGACATTTCGCGAAAATAAAAATTAATTATTTACTCGCCGATTTGATTGATTTCGAGTTAGATTCTTTATCGCCGGTTCTCGATAAATCGACAATAATTGCCAAACGTTGCGCGCGAGCAACGTTCGGATTTTAAACGCTCGTTAGCCCGGATCTGCAAATTATATTTTAATTTCCTTCATGCGCGATAGCGAGTTTTTATTTTATTCGCGACGTATTTGTAGTTGTTAAAGGCTCGAGTATATGACGCGAGATATAGAAAAATAAAACGTAGCAGAAGACATTACCTCGTTTTACATCTTTTAATACATTTCAAGCCTGATCTTAATTAGCTAACGTCAATCGTCTCAGCATCAAATTGCAATGGAGCACAACGACCACTCGTTTACGCGGGTAAGTTTTGCGCTTAACAACTCGATCGCCGAAAGCGCGCGCGTACGAAACGGAATAAAAGAAGCCAGGAAATCCTATTTTAATAATCCTTAACGGAGATTCAAGGCGGAAGTTTGTAAAGTGCCGTCGGAATTTCAACGAAGTTCAGCTATCCGATTGGATAACAAACGCTGTTGCTAGTGCTATGCTTTTGTGCATTCTTTCAGCGCGTCACTTTTTGTAATTGTCATGATAATAAAGTTCACGCGAGTTAATAGTTTTTCTAGGCGATAAAGCGAATACTTTCATTGTCATTTTACGTTATTGCAACGACTCATCAAAAAAAAAAAAAAAAAAACATGCACTCTTTGTCGGTTTAGTCTTCATATATATTTAATTATGTTGCGTAACATTTCTTCCGTTATGCTTTTACACCGCAGAGTGATTAATGAGATTTTCGATTAAAAATAGAATAAATTTTTAATAAATATAAAAGCACGGCACGACTGACTTTCTTACCGGATTAATCACGTCTCGCATATTATTTTCAATAAATTAAATTTAATTCGCCTCGTCATTTTAAAGCGAGTCTCGCGCGACACCGTGAAACTGATCGGCCGGGAACTTCGCTCGTTCTAACGACCACTTTCTACAAAATCGACGTTCTGCAAGCGTGCATGCGACTACGTAGCCGAAGGTGCACGCATCGTAGAAGGCGTGTGTCGTTGCATATCGGAGATTAAAAAAAAAAAGAAATATACCCGCGATACGGTATTCACGAAATGCCCGAAGCGAAAGCAAAAGCCTGCAGCGAGCGGAGCATAAAATCGGTAATAAAACAATGAAAACGTAAAACGTGACGAGCGAATAATAAATGACCGCGATAAAACGCAGAATGACAGGAAGTTAATAAAGCGTGTTTTAAAATAGGCGCATTAAAAAAACAAAAATTAAAAAATAAAAAATATAACTGAGCACGGAATAAGTCGACAGTATCGGAGGAGAACTTGAAACAGACGGAGTCTAGACGGATTATGTCACGTTGTAACGGAAATTGGCGATTCATCGGGCGATTATCTTAAACGCCATATACGCGGCTAAGGAAAAAGAATGCCGTATTATGAAAGGCGTTGCTTCAACTTTTTCGCCGAGATTTCCTCGATAGCGAGTAATCGGGCGATATCGATCACTTTCTAAATCACGTCGCTATTACTTTTGTCGCGGTATAAATCCACCGTGGATATTCGCGATTAAGTTGCGTTGCGCCTCGCGTTCCCGGATGCGATCACGGCGGCGATCGCTCGCGTCACCCGCGGATTATCGCCGTAACTGCTCCGAATAGACGAGCATTATAATTGTCAGGCGGCCCGCCTGCAAACGCCCCGTTAATCACGATCGTCGCTACGGCCAGGCATTTTCCTCGTCGTTCCGAAAATACCAGCGGAATTAGAAATATCGTAATTATCGCGCCGGCGGCAAAGTCGGTCGAGGTCGGGTGTGATAAAAATTTTTCCGCCGTTTCCTATCTAATTACATGGTTCGGAGGGAATTTGAATCGAGCAGCGCCGCGGCCTCCGATCGGCCTGTCGACTTTATTCTAGCTCGCGTTTGAAAAACATGTCGCGGCCCTCGGCAACGTGACGTGCACTTTACCGCGATTAACGAACTTTCTAAATAGATCACGTTTTTGCCACGAGTTTTATACGTTATTAACTTAATTGGGGCACAATAACGTTTCGCCTTAATAACTCTGAATTACGTAACGGGTAAAAAGGACTGGTATATTATTTAACATCAAGCTATTAAATATTTCCTGCCGGTAAGCGTTCACCCTGCGCATAATTCCTTACGCGCGCTTGATGTAATTATTAATCGAGTCAAGTGAGAGGTGTAATAATAATGCAGGCACGTGACTATCATTTCACTAACCGATCGTAATCCGCGGATTATTATCGCGGATAAATGGCCACGTGGCTGTATCGTCATCGACCGATTCCGTTCGTTCGCGCACTATTGTTAAATTATCCCTCTCGTGAACCTCCGAACAATAGAGAATAGGCCGGTAAGCCGCCGCCGATATCGCTTAACGTTAAAATCCCTGGTAAAGGCCCGAAGGCTCGCGACGCGAAGTCGTTACCTTCGCGTATCGGTCAATCCGAAGAAAAATATTACGAGACAACGTAACGCGAGCGACTATTTACGACGCGTGCTACTTTTCGCAATGCGGCGTAAGCAAACTAATAAAGCCCCTCTTCGGCGCGTGGTGCCGAGCGTAAAATTTAAGTGGGACGTGTCGTCCCGCGGGTCGCGGCAACACAATACTCGGCCATCAAGGCGAAACCCCACGAGCCCACGGTACTTATCCACGCTCTCGCAGCCGCCGTTAATTGTTTTTAGCGCTCGAATTTATGGCTCGGCTGTAAACGGCGGGCTGACGTATCGCCGATCTTGACGAACAGTAGCCGCTATCTCCTCGCAATTTTTTTCCCTCTTCGCTTTATGCATACGAGCTCGTGCAGAGAAAGCTTCAAAAGCAGTTAAATGCTCACTTGAAACGTGAAGAAGAAAAAGATGGGGGGAGGGAGGAAAATAAAAAGAAAAAGAAAAATTCCAGATGCATTTACTGACCCATTGAAAGGCGGCCGAAGGAGAGCGCCGCTACGGTAACCCATTTCCCGGGAAAAAACAAACACCGGAAATAAAATGACAATATTGTCAATACGTGGGAGAGGTAATTCGCTATTCGGGTCTCGATATCCGTAAGGCGCCAACCGGGGGCGGATGTTTCATTCTTATCGCGTGTCGCAAACCGGCGTGAAACACTTAGGTTGCGAAAATATTATCGCTGACCATTGAGAAAACTTGATGGCGTGATTTTAACGCGATACGCGATCGCTCGCGCTTCTCCGAGCGAAATAATTCAGCCCTCGCATTGTTCGAGGCGCTATTTTATTTATTGTTATTAAATCTTGTAACTGTGCCGCGTGTCTTTCGAGAGGGAGACGCGGAGGTGACGAAGATCCTCAGGTATTCCGTGGTCCCATGTATATGCAGACGAAGGTTTCATCTCGTCTTTTGTGATACCGTTTCGGCATCGATTGACCTCGTTACCTACATTTTACCGAAGAGCCGAATGAGACTGTAACAATGGTGGAGGAGAGGAGGAGGAGAGAGCGGGAGGAGGACGAACGGGCTCACGAAAAAGTAAATCGGTCACACAAATAACGGCACCGACTTTCCGTAGGTGTAATCCGAAGTGAAAGAACGAGGACCGTAAAAATAGCTGGAGGTTAATCTCGATTAAAGACCGGGCTCTTTCGGTCTTCGCCAGCGGGATAAGAATCTCAATCGGGAGCTTTTAAAGCTTTAATTATTTTTTTCTCTTGTTTTTTTATTTATTTTTTATTTTATTTTTTTTTTTAATACGAAAAATTAATTTATAAGTAAAAAGTATTATGTAAATATAATTTAATATTTCAAAAAAAAAATACCGCGTATCCCGTGAAGAGAATTATTATTAGGGAGATAAGAAACATTTCTTGAAATGTATTTTTTTTTTTTGACTGTATCTTTTTAAATTCTACAAGACCAAAACCTGTTTCTTTAATCGGGCTTTCGTGGACCGATCGAGGGGACCGTGATTTTGTTTAACTTTTCTTTTTGTTTTTATTTCGTAAGAACAACGTAGGGCTTTCACGAAAAGCACGCTCTCTCTCGGAAGGTGAGGAGCGTTAAGGAGAGAGCATGCAAGGCGGATGAGAGTGAAGGAACACAAAGATGAAAAGTATCGGCTCTGTCCCTCTTTCTCTCGGTGGCGGCCCATCGTAAACAGCAGTTTGCTTGTCACGATGAACCCCAATGTCTCTGATTATTCGTTTAACGGGACTCGCACGTCCGGGGAATGATTTCTCCGGAAGGTAGTGGGTTAAAGATTCGGTTCAGTCGCGTTCAGTCTTCTTCGATCTACGCGAGGAGCGAGCGCGTACGGACTGCTCCGATTCCGCGACCGCGAGGAGACACCCGGAGGTCTCCCCATTATCTTGACAAGAATAATTCCGACGTGTGTGTGCTCCTTCCTCCCTCCCTCCCTCCTCCCCTCTCCCCGAAGTGCTTTGTCGAACTTTTTTCGAGTCACGACTTTTTGCGAAACCGCGAAAGAATTACAGGCCAAATCAATTGACACCGTGATTTAATTCGGCGCGACTCAGTTGGACTTTGTTCTCGGACACGACGTTAGTCGCGGCGACACGCTAGCTCACCGCTTGATTGTCAGGCGTAAGAAATCGCGTGCGTTTCGTCAACATTGCTATAATATTTAACACCCTGGTGATACTTGAAGTACCCACGCGCAAAGAAACTCATCTTCGCGTGTGGCTGCGAAGGACGGGTTGCGAGAGGACTTTTGTCATTCTCGCGTCGCACACGTTTTTCACCGATTTACAAGAGGCCTCTTTGCGAAGTGACGCAAGGATCCGGTCCCGTTCAAACGAAACGTGCACCACGGCCACGTGGTGTTTAAATTGACAGTGAACGTCGGCGCGAGTAACTCACGCGGATGTTATCTGTAGACGACGTTTGGACAGTCGACGAGACTAGTCTCCTCGGTGCCTGATTCGAAGCGGAATCCTCTCTTCGAAGTGAATAAAAATCGTGCTTGGTTTATTCCAAAATCCAAATAAAAAGAATAAATAAAATAAAATAAAAGAAGCAAATAAAAGTCCAAAGATTGACGCGAGGATTAAATAAAATTTACGAAAGCGGCAAAATTGTGTATGTGTGTGAAAAAAAACTCGAACGGAAATCGTCGGCGACTCTGAAGAGAGAACCAAACTTACAACGGGATGAAACAGGCCGGGGAAAAGAATTTTTTTAAAGCTTAAATATTGATTGCTTAGAGAACCCCCGACCTTCGACGGGTGTGCCGGTAATTCGCTTAGGCCTTAGGCCAAGCGGCTTTGAAATATCTCTGTAAACATTGCACGACACGTATCGTGCCGGTCACGCACGTGCTAGCTCAACGCCTCCAACACGGGTTCCGTACTGTCGAACGTAAGTCGACGCCCGAGAACTTCGGAATTGATACCGTATCCCGCGAGCGCCGACCGTAACAATTTTTCCACGACGAGCACCAGGCATGACTGCTTCTATTTTTTTTTCTCTCTCTTTAAAAGGTGTTCCTGGAGCATCGGGGTAAGGATGAGGTAGGACAACTGGTCGGTGCTAAAACCCATGGAGCAACGCCCTTAGTCATGGCTTGCCGGAACGGACACTACGACGTAGCGGAATACCTCATCGAAAAATGTGGGGCAGACGTGGAACAGCCCGGATCAGGTCAGACTACAATCCTTTCATCAGTGGCCTCTGTTCCGACCGCCTGTTTATTATCGAGAACAACTTTCAAATCGAAAATGATACTTTGGCAAAGACATCGCGCCGCAGCTTTGGTTTTTAAATATATTTTTTTATCAGACTTGTAATTTTACTCTCGCTACTATAGCGAAGGCTTTAATCTTTTACAGTAATTCTCAGATTTTTTAAAAATTTATTTCAGATTAATCTACTTTTTTTCTTTTATTTTAACAGTGGTCTTTGAGGGTGAAACGATCGAAGGTGCACCGCCTCTGTGGTGCGCAGCGGCCGCTGGCCATCTAAACCTAGTCAAGCTATTGGTGAGACGAGGAGCCAAAGTGAACTCGATCACGAAAACGAATTCCACACCTCTCCGAGCGGCGTGTTTCGACGGACACTACGATATCGTTAAATTTTTAGTACAACACGGTGCAGGTAAAGAAACATATGTACATATTTAAATATTAATTTGAGAATTATATTTTTAAATACGAGTTTGCGAAAAATAAATTCCCGTTTAACATCTATCCCGTTGCAGACATCGAGATGGCGAATCGACATGGACACACATGCCTGATGATCGCGTGCTACAGGGGCCACGTTAAAATCGCCAAGTTTCTACTCGCCCTGAAAGCAGACGCGAACCGCAAGTCCGTGAAGGGCAACACGGCGCTACACGATTGTGCCGAGAGCGGATCTCTGGAGATATTGAAGATACTCGTAGAGCACGGCGCCCAGATGGACGTGGATTCGTACGGAATGACGCCACTTCTTGCGGCAGCAGTAACAGGTTAAAGCAGAAAGTTCCACGCACCACTCGAAGGTTCCCCTAAAACAGTTTATTTAGCTCGTCCGAAGCGATCTGTTCCGCGACGCTTAAACGGCCGAGGAAAAGACGAGCGCTGACCGAACGTTTCTTCGCTTCCTCTCTTCCAGGTCACACGCATATCGTCGAGTATCTCATAGACATTCCGCAACTATTCAGCAGGAGAGAACGTATCGACGCGCTGGAACTGCTCGGGGCTACGTACGTGGACAAAAAGAGAGACATGATCGGTGCCCTGCAACTTTGGAAGCGTGCCATGAACGAGCGGTACGTCTCCGTGCACAAGCGAACTGTCCGTTCGTGTCTAAAGTCCGTGTGCTTTTTTCCTATAAATCAAATAAAATTTATTCATTTTATTTTTAATTAAGTATAATTTCAATTTTTATTTAAAAAAAAATCTATCTTCGGCAGCATTTATATGTCTGTTTTTTTTTTTTTCTTTAGATACTGGGGAGATGGACCGGTAATATCAAAACCTGAATCTCCGCCCTTAGTTCCCGCTTACGATTTTGCTCGAGAAGTAATCGAACCCGAAGCTCTGGACGATTTATTAGCAGATCCAGACGAAATGCGCATGCAAGCGCTGGTGATCAGAGAACGAATATTAGGACCGGCTCATCCAGACACTAGTTATTACATTAGATACCGCGGGGCAGTCTACGCAGACGCGGGTAAATTCCGTCGCTGCATCGAACTGTGGAACTACGCTCTCGACATGCAGCAGAGCATGTTAGAACCACTAAACCCTATGACACAAAGCTCTTTGTTCAGCTTCACCGAACTTTTTAGTTTTATGGTAGGCGAGGAAGGTAGACAAACAACCAGAGGCCGCCGAGTACCGCCAGTAAAGAGACAAGATTTAATGAGAGTTTTCAAAAAAGCTGTAAGTACAAAGACCATAGTTATCTGCCGATATATCTCTCGGCGATCCATCGATATTAATTTGTTACGTCACGAAAATTTCTTGCAGGTTAATGAAGTAGCGAAGGGAAAGCAAATGTTGGACAAAATGGGTGATTTGACGTGTGAACGCGATTTGACGTTTTTGAATAAAGTTCTTGTTATCACTCTACACTTAGCGTGCTTATTAACGCGCGAAACCGGAGAAAAGGGTAGCGAAGAATACAATGTGCTGCACAGAGAGCTGTATAAATTAATTCGAATAAACGCTAAAGGCAGACAAGTGAGTTTAACTATTCTATTAATAATTTAATAATATTGTATTATTTTATTATATATTAATAATTCAATATCTATTAATAATTAAAAAATATTTATATTAAAATAAGAAATAATAAAAGTGATATATTATCGACGATATATTTTCAGGGCCGCAACGCGTTGTTACTAGTTCATAGTGAAGACGGTGCGCTAGTTGGAAGATATCCAACATGCAAATTTCCATCTCCTCACTTAACTAAGGCTTTGTTGACGGTGGGTGCGGACGTGGCCGCCACCGATAATGATGGTAATACGGCTTTGCATCTTACCGCGTTGCTGCACCCTTGGCGACCCAACTTGTCAATCGATCTGCTCGATGCTGGCGTGCATCTCGACGCGGTAAATAACGACGGCAAGACGTTCCAAATGTTATTGGATAATAAGCAACTTTACGATTCACTTTGCCCATTAAAATACACCACACTCGCCTGCTTAGCCGCGCGGGTGGTAAAAAAGACGCAGAAAATCAACAAAGTGCCCGCACATCTCCGCGATTTCGTCCAGATGCACTAATATTATCGCGGTAAGCCACCAATGAAAAAAATATCGCAAACATCTTACTTTAATTGAGAATGTGACGGTTATAGAAAGCAATGGTGATAACTCGGGCGTTAACCCGATTCGTAATTCATTCATTCTACCATATTCAAATAATCATCTCTTTTTATACAGGATTTCAAAATCGCTTTCATTTCTAGATAATAAATTTTTTTTAATGAAGATGATTTTGACATATCCTGTACATAATTCTATAGTAAAGCAGAGTTTAAAAAAAACAAAGGGTTGTTTCCGGGAAAATACAAATGTTCTGACTGACGATTTAACACAAAGCGCACGTAATTCCAAGAAGATCTTTTGATAGCTTCTCTCATATTAACACAACATATTTTGCAATGAAATTCTCGCAAAAATACATACATTTTTTTTTATTTTTAGTTATTAACAACTTTACTTTGTAATTAATTTATTCAATTTGAAGATAGCTCCAAATATATGCGTCTTTAAAGACTGCAGATATTATACTTCGCTATTAAAAATTTTATATTTAATAAAGTGGAATAGTGTATATTTTACTTATGTATATACATATATATATTTTAATACGATCATGGTAATTCATAAAATATCTATTTTCATAAAAAGAGTTTTAAAAAACTTACAAAATTAATACAAAAATTTGATTGTGGACTATTTTTATTTCATTTGATAATTTGCTTTGTGTTTTTTAATTAGTTAATCACGCGAATTACATTAAAATATTCAATACTTTTGAGTATCCATGTAATTGTTACAGTTAATCATATTAAGGAATTGGTTAGCGACACTTTTTTTTTTTTTTATTAAAGTACATTTAATCATCGATACTTTCAAGCTCTTGCTTGCCATTGTTTTCGTTACATTGAGATTAATAAATTAGCAATGATATATTTTGATAGATCTCTTTGGTATAATGTGCGATGATATCAAGCGAAAGGCTTGAGATCTTTACTGAGCTAATATCTATCGGTATTGTAACAAAACGATAATGCCAGACATTGTGATCTTATTATTGCGGACGTGGCTAATTAATGGCCTCTCCCTTATACATAAACCCCGTGTAAGCTATATATATACATACATACGTTGATAATGCTAGATAACATAAATGTACGTTGAATTCGTGTGTTATCTTAGAAAATAAAAAAAGGACTTTTTACCTTGCTGTATAAACGAATAAAGAGAGAAAAAAAAAAAGTATGGATTTGTAATAAAAACTTTCTGATACTGCAAGCAGTGAATAATGCAGTTTTACACTCAGCGCACTACAGTTTCGTTTCGTAATATCTCACGTGTATAAAATTCTTATTACACGTAAGATATACTCGTCACTTTCTTACAAATAAACGAAACGTAAAACTGCAGTACGCTGGTTTCTTGTTACAACACGTATCGAGTATACCGTTAAGAGTTACTTTAGATTTTGGTAATCAATCATATCCTCAACGCGAACGAACGCAGTCGGAATTGATGACTCGCGTAAGTTATGTATAAAAATTGCGCCTCCATACCTTTATACCTTTATTTCAAATGTGATAATCCATGTACATTTAAAGGCAGATTTGGCATTTGCCGCGACGGCGGCTGACGTACGTGATTTTCCCCCTCTCTCGGCCGCCGAGTAGGGGGAGAGGTGTAGTAGGCCGCGTTATCCCTTAGTCCTCTGTGACCTGTTCTCTGCGACACATCTACGCACGTGCTTCGTATGAGATTCGACGTACACCACGCCAAGGTCACGTACGCTAGCCGCCGTCGCAGCACCACGAACGCCATTCCTGACGGTGAGTGTACGTACACATAGGATATAGAGAAAAAGAAACGCGTCGCTGGATAATTATACATAAATAAGCATATACGATATACATAAACGGGCGTGTGATGTTTAAGGTGCCTTTTTTCTTTTGAAATGGTGTTGAGACAGTGCACTCTGCGCGTTAAACGTGAACACGGTTGTTGCAATACTGTTCGTATTGTTAATATTCATAATAATTTTCACTAATGTTGATTAATTTCGATCTCGGCTTACTTTCTTCTGGCTTTATGGGATAAAGAAAGATAAAAAGTCAGGCCGGGACCTAAATCTACATCGGTGAAAATTAACGTAGGACTAATTCACGTTGCATACCCGTATTTACCGTATTTACGCGATTTTATATACGTTTTACACGTTTCGTTCGAGCCGGCGACTTTACTGGCACATTACACGCGTCCGAATTATTAATCGCACCAGTGTCATGTCACGTCAGGACGTCGCGTTTCGATTCTCTACGAAGATAGAACGTTCTTACATTTACCCCACGTACCGAAAGCTATTTTATAATGTATAGGTAAAGCCAGGAAAGAAATACAGGTGTAATTGAAAGTATGATCTGGTGATTTGTTCGTTTTATTTCACGCAAACTCACCATCTTACAAGATTCAACAAAGTCGTATTGGCGATAGCCTTCCTGGAAAAAAAACATTTGCGTAAAGTGACCGTTTGCGATTTATCAGAAACTTACCTGGCATCATCGTCATTTGTAACCGACATTTCTCGCCCGCGACCTGAAAATAATCGTTAATATCCACATTGCAGGTATGCCCCAGTACAGCATAGATTCCTTACACGATAGTCTACGTGTGCGTTATTTTATTTTAACTCGTGAGAAGAAAGAACGTTTCTCGTCTTCACGTAGGGAGCGATATTAAACGGTCGTACTGTTCGAATCGTAAAAATTGTAACAAACGAATAAACACAACATCTTGACCTCCTAAAATCGAGACAGTTTATGCGAAAAGACACGAGCATCGAAGAATTATATAAATAACACCGACGATACAATTCTTGTATCCTCAAAGAAAAGGAAAAAAAAAAAAAAAAGAGAGGATGAAACATCTTTGTTAACGTGTGGAAATTTAGTCAAGCGAAAGGAGGACCGGTCGCAAAGAATGTGCCGAGGTGCAAGGACCTCTTCGTCACTTTGGAACATCGACGAACACTTACCATAAAAAAATACATTACTAAAACCTCGCGAGATCCCGAGATACGGAGCGACGAGAGTCGTACACAAAAGTGATATTTTGGAACGAGTACAAAGTCGTCGGCGTGCGTGGAAGACTTCGCCGTCCTTCATTTACAATTCTACGATTCACACAGGATCAACTGCGTGACGTTCAAGACGACGAGAATCACCCTGTATTAACCATTCCTTCTTCGGTCACTCTTTTAAAAAGAACGATGCGTCTCACAGATAACTAAATGTAAGCTAAAAATTACGAGATGAAGAATACATATCTTGACGACACCATGCACAGACAGACCCCGCGAGCGTTGGCTTTTCAAAGTTTTCTCTATTAATGATAGGAACAGTTGCGCTAATTAGGGCCAGATCTCATCGATCGTCTCTCTCTCTCTCTCCCTTCTTGAAACCGTCCTTGGAAAATCGGGGGAAGAAGATCATCTGAAAAGGTATCTCACCTGCGAATGTGAAAGAGCACCTTCCTCCCCATTGCGTAGATTATCGACGTCCCAAGTATGGAAGACAATCGGAGGAGCGATCTGTATCTTGAGACAGCGTCAATAAACGAACAGACCCACGTGTGCTTCAAATGCAACGCGTTTTGCAGAACAATTCTGGCTAAATCGTACTGTTAAACGCGTTGCATCGCACGTTACAAAGCTCACTTGACAAGATCCATCCAAATCGACAAAAAGCAGCCGCTTAAAAAAATGATAATAAAATTTTCACACAACAGCGCAGAAATAAAACACAATATCCAGTATTTTTTTTTTCTTTTTTTTTATATATAGTCAAAACGAATTTGAATTTTATTCAATTACTGTTATGAGATTGGTGGTTATACAAGAGTGTTATACAATGCACAGAATGTTCTTCGAGATCTACATGGCGAGAGGAGAGTTATGCTTACCAAAAAATAACGTCACAGAAAAATGCAATATCGTTCAATGTCATTCAAGAGATCAATTCCAATTTTGTCCGCGTAACGTTTCTGCAGGGAAGAAATTTTTTGGTAAACATACCACGGTGCATAAAACGCAGAATTAATCCCGAATTCTACATCGTCCGATGTACGTTCGCCGAAGTCTCGAAGTGAGCTCGAGTGAACTGAGAGGGGATCTTCCTAGAAGTGGCAACTACAGCAAATTTTCCGAGTTACGGTATGAATACGAATAGGTGCTTCATTTAGGTCATTTAGTCATTTTTACAAAGATGCAAACACAGTATGCAGTACGCCAAAAAAAATGAACAAAGTAAAAAAATAATAATAAACGACGTGATTCGCGTAACGACGAAACACTATCCCCTGTCAAAACACCACACGTGCTTTATCTTACGCATAAATGCGAACGATTGCGACGAGAATCCAACACTTACAATCCACGATCTGCATAAAATAAGATTTTTTTAATGAGCATACCCCAATAAGGCGCAAGCCGGAAATCTAATTCGAGCGAATAACGATCTTACTACGTTAAAAATATGTTTTCATGAACGAAAGATTAATCTCTATCCCTTTGATGAACTCAGCTGTGAATGAGCAGAGCGTCACGTTAGATCAGAATGATGGAGAACCGATCGATCTCTCGTCATGATAACTAAGAAGTAAAAACTTACAAACTACAAAAACGCTAATTACTGTAAATAACCTGTAAGTAGTGAATAACCTACACACTGAAAAAAGAAACCTACTGACTTACAGTAAGATCATTATGAAACCTAATCCTAAACAACTAAACTAATAGTCACGATCGCTTGAAAAAAAAGGACTGATTTAAGAAGTGAACAATTAGTAGACTTCCACTGTAAAAAGGAACGATAAACAATACAGAATTGAAAAAGTTGTTGGGGATTAAGAGAAAGAGAGAGGGCGTGGAGAGTGATCGTCAGTAGCTGACACGACCGTTTTCAACGTTGAGTAGCCATCATACAAACACGACTTGTTGATCTTCCAAAGACAGACACTTCTTACTCCCTGTCCTAAGTTCTGCCAGACAACTAGGATGAATTTCAAGTATCATCAGGAGTAGAATTTTGCAGACGACACATAAACACCCAGCTTCCTCACGCTGCGTCAATAAGTTATGGTTAAGCATCGAGTTCCGGTAAAATATTTTTTATTAACGTTACCTTTTCAATCCCTTGAGGCTGTCCTTAGTATAGACGAACGTCAATCGTCCTTCCGTCAATGCGCGATCGATTCATCATGGCTAATTGCGATCATTAAGGAAAAACTCGTTTTTTCTGTTATGTTAAGAGCACAAAAATAACATATAAATTAATTAAACGATTTTTTTTAATAATAAAAAAGTTAAAAAAAATTAAAAATGAAAAAAATAATTAGATTTTAAATCTTAAATTGTTTTAACGAGTATCGAAATGTCTATTTTGTTTTGAAAAGGATACTCACAGCACGCTCGGCATCCCATTCAGATGCAAACCGTACCATGCCCATATCGGTACCTCTCATTTCAGCGAATTTTACCTCTCCAGCGTCCTGGAACTTGTCGCGCAGCATCTGCCACGTGGTATTTGGAGGTAACTGTAAAAAGAATTTAAATATTGACCCACAAAGTTTGAGATAAAAAAAATATACGAAAGAATACATACGTTGCCTATAAGTATAGTATCTGACATTTGTCTTGAACCATTAGAGTTCTGTCGATTGCCACCGCCGCTTTGGCCTTGATTACCAGAGAAACCACCGCCGCCACCGCCAGAAACACGATCGCCGTCCCCTCGGTTAAATCCTCCATCAAAATCTCTGCCGCCGCCACCGAAATTTGAACCGCCGAAAGCATTGTTGCTACCAAATCCTATGTCGTTGTCTAGTTTGGATAAACCGCGTGGTGTGAACGTATTGTTCCCTTGTCCACCAGCTAAAGAAGCTTGTAAACCACCTAAGCTACCGACACCGCCGCCAAAGTTGTTTAAGTTCGATGCTAATTCGTTTGTCAGTGAGGAATTTAGCAGTGAACTGGTAGTAAGATTAGCGCCCAAGCCGGCACCGGCGAGACTAGCTTGAAGAGCCGCTGCGTTCGTGTTTGATAAAGCTGACGCTGCAATCAAGTAAGTTCTTGTTTATTTAACAATTTGCATTTATTTACGCATGCAATTCTTACCTAACTGTGCAGGTACAACATTATTTAAACCAGCGCCAAAAGCGCCCGCTGCTAAAACGGGCGCCGAAATCGGATTCACCACTGGTGGATTGTTTGCTTGTACATTAGGAATATTTCTAGCGACGTCTAATAGTCTGTTACCACCAGCTCCGAGTCCCATGCCAATTCCTTTCAAACCTAATTTACAAAATTAATTTATAGCAGCAATTAATATATCGCTTATCGCAAACTAATGAATATTTAAATACCTTCTGGTAATTTAGGCGGCATGTCGGGTTCATTAGCTCTGTCGAGTCTAACAGTCATGCGTCTATCAAACAATTGTTGATTATGAAGCATTGAAATAGCTTGTACCGATTCCACTGGGTGATCATACTCCACGACACCGAAACCTCTCGATTTCCCGTCTTTATCTTTTCCCAATTCAACGTGCAGTACTTTTCCAGCCAATTTGAAAACTTCAAGTAGCTTTTTCTCGTCGACTTTATAATCCAGCTGCATAAATAAAAAATCACATATTTTTCAAAGCAATAAATATACTATATCGCTACTTTTAAGTACATTCATATTATACTAACGTTTGCAACAAAGACTCTTGTGACTAAAGGACCATTGATACCCAGAGATTCTAAAAACTGTGTACTAAGACCATAAGTGTTTCCAAACTTGTTGTCTCCGCCGCCACCGCCGCCGCCACTGCCTCCACCACCGCCTCCTCCGCCACCACCGCCACCGCCTCCTCCCGCACCGGTAGGTGCAGACATATTTTGTCTTCCTCCTCCTTGTGGTCGTGGTGGATCTCTAAATCTATCATCCCGATTTCTATCGTTATTACGACCAGTTGTTAAACGGCCGTATTTATCTCTCTCTACATCAAAGTCCTGCAAAGCATACATTTATTAGAATTATGACAAACAATAATTAATCCTTTGCTAAAATTAAGAAAACTATTATCTAAAATAAAATAATAGAATTTTTACTAACTTCCTTGACCACAAGCTTCCTCCCTTTGATGTCGTATCGATGCATTTTCTCCACCGCTATTTTTACAGAGTCTGAATCCTCGAACTCTACTATTCCGCATCCCCGAGGTTTCTCGTTCTCGTCCGTGAAGAGCTCTACGTGCGCTACCTTGCCAACCTCGGTCCTGAACAGATCTTTGAGATCCTGCCAACGAAAATCGTAGGGAATGTTCGACACGTAAATCCGTCGATCAGAGGCCTTCCTGCCGACGCGGTCATTCCTCTCTCTGCTGCGATCCCGACTGGCTGAATTTATGCGATTTGGCCGATCCGACCTGCGATTGCGATCGCGCTCTCTGCTTCTGTCTCTGTCGTCATTGTTTTGCACCTGGTTACTGCAATAACGCACACAAATTAATTAATGCAATATACAAATTCAAGGGTTATTACATATCGTGCGCATCGGCGTGAAGAAAAGAAAATTAATTATGCGAAAGTTTACGAAAGATGTATGAATGAAAAGGTTAAGACCAAGGCGGGAATGAGGGGAGAAGGGAATTAACAGCGATACGTTTGCACGTGTTGCAACGTCGAGCAATACCGAGCGACGGATACACTCAAGCGTGTCCTTTTTCTCATCTCTGCGTCGCAGCGAGATGCATCGTCGCGAGGTACATCGCGTCACGCGTCGAATGCTCGAGGCATCCTCCACGACATCGAGACGGACGGTCGATGGGAGAGAGATCCGTTGCCGAAACCGACTCGCGGAAACGTACACAGTCGCGTCATACTTACTCGTCCGTTTTTATCATTGTCGGAAGCCGGTTCTCGCTAAGCTCCGCGCATATAATCCTACAAACTATTCGTTAAATGGTACATCAAATGTACACCGAGCGTCGTACAAAATGGTGGCCGTAACTGGAAGTGCAGCGGTCGCCGGAAGTCACGGTGCCCGTCAATCCAGCTACAGAAACGGCGTTCCTCGCGAAGACGTCGCGGAACAATTTTACGGGCGGGGTATTTTCGTAAAAGTATAATTTAAATTGTCGGGATTACGAAGCGCTCTTGTTCCTAAATACGATGTACTTATCTCGCGCTCGAGTTTCGATACGTCCCGATGTTTGAAACAAAAGAAATGTACGACCGAAGGTTTCCTCGTTGAATTACGATAAGGTAATTAGAAATAATTAAAATGATCATTCTTTCGTGACGGTGCAGTCTCGCTTGAAAGCTACGGAGTTCGACGAAAGTGTCCAGCCTAAATGTCCGTTTACAGGCAGCGACGGAAGCTCAGCGAATCGCGAAGTACTTGAACGCGAGATCGTTAGGTGGCGGCAGCTCACGGGGAGGCGCTGCCGACGGCACCGGGTTACCCGGTACGGCAAGCGCGAAAGCGACTCCGTGCAGTCGATGTTGTGAACCCCTATTACAATCCCGTGGCGCGCCGGCGCAACACGACCTTCTGGTTAGAGTATCCATTTTGATCACATGTGAGTATTACGAGCTGTTCTCGCTTTCGGCTTCGACTAATGGTGCTAATTGCCCACACGGGCGGCGAAGCATTGAAATTACGCGGGTAAATGTCAAGCCGGTACGCGTTCGGACGCGGCGGCCTGGCGGTTCACGCGGTCCACCGATGCGGCCCCCGTTCGTGACTCCGGCCTGTGGCTCCTCGCTTCGTGCCTCGCTTCATCTTCCTACCGTCTTGAAATACGCCCGTGCGCGACGTCCCGCCGGTCTCCCGGCCCGCCCGGGCGAGACGTCGCGACGCGCGACGTGTACGTGCATCGGTCGGGTCGACTTCACCACCCGCAATCCTTCCGTTGTTAACCGCGCGAGAGATCTTTGGTTAGTCGCGCCTCCCGTCCACCTCCGACACCTCTCGCTGTGCGCGAACTCCCTGCGACGACGCGCCACGTGGTCACCCTTGTTCGTCCAGGTTCGCACAACCACGTTGCTCCGATTTCTCCGTGCTCCGGTGAATTATCCACCGCGTGAGTTACCGATTCGCACCCGACCGCGTATGTGGATTGTGTAAATATTCCATAAAGTGACCGGGCTCGTGTCGGAATACGCGTAAAGTCTTATCATTTTTTTTTTCCCTGCTAAGGATAACTCCAACACTTTATTCCTGGTGCTAATTAGCTAGGCAATTAGACTGATACGGGTTTAAAATTGTTTTATTTGAAATAGCTTCGTCAGTGTGTTATTCAGCGCGATAAAATATTAAATTGGCGAAAAGACTTTATTGTTGATCTAACCGTTGTTTTATTTTATTATTTCTTTTTTTTTTTTTAATTTTTAATTTTTCGTAATTGTGCTTCACACAGATATCCATCAAATAACAATGGCAGATATCGAGGATACTCATTTTGAGACTGGAGATTCAGGCGCCTCCGTGACATACCCTATGCAATGCTCAGCGCTACGCAAAAACGGCTTTGTCATGTTGAAATCACGCCCGTGCAAGATTGTAGAAATGTCGACTTCTAAGACCGGCAAACATGGACATGCCAAGGTTCACTTAGTAGGTATTGACATATTTACCTCCAAGAAATACGAGGATATCTGCCCTTCCACACATAATATGGATGTGCCGTTTGTCAAGCGGGAAGATTACCAGGTAAAGATTTAATTCTTTTAATTTTTTTACACGGCAAATTAAATGCATAAATTTATCTTTTCAGACTTGATAAATTTCTATCTCTATTTTTTTCATCGTTTTGTAATAATCTTAAAGCCTGTTTTTATTGTTTTATTGAATTTCCTATGTTCCGAAATTAAATTAATAGTTCTCTGTATTTTTTTTTTTTTTTTGTGGCAGAATATATTTTTGGAAGATCGCCACTTTCATCAGAAAAAATGATTGAATAAAAACTTCCGATTCCCGACCATGAGTTTTTTAACATGGACTCTCAAATCTTTAAACAATCGCGTTCTCATTACGCTACGATCGTCATCTCTTTAAATATTTATAAATATACTAATTTAATTAATGTGTTATAGTCTTTAAACTTTGTTGTTAAATTACAAAAACAGATGGGTTAAACAAAGTTTATTTAAAAAACGATCTTGTCATTATGTGGACGATATATTTTTGTAAAATATGAAATATATTACGATTCTTTTGCGACAGCTTACAGATATATCTGACGATGGCTATCTCTGTCTGATGGCTGATAATGGAGAATTGCGCGAAGATCTCAAGATACCTGATGGTGATTTGGGAACACAGCTGCGTGCTGATTTTGAATCTGGAAAAGAGTTACTTGTGAGTTTGCCATCACATGATTTGTACATATAATTATGTTTATTAATTTTTTTACTTAATATATTTACATTTCAGTATTAATTAAATTTACGTGTATACAGAGTGTTTTATTATAAACTTACTTTTTCGGGAGTAGATAAAACTTATTTAGACTATTACCACGAAAAACGTAAAATAACATAAGATGTGTTTGGTTCCAATAAGTTCTTGCTACTCTAAAATTTTATACTGGAATAATATTTACTAATTAATATATCCTGTATTTTTTAGTGCACTGTATTGAAGGCATGCGGTGAGGAGGTAGTAATCGCCGTCAAAAATAACACCTCCCTCGATAAATAATTGTGTTCAGCCCGACGACTACGACGACAGAAGCCCAACACACATTCGAGCAAAACCACCCGCTTAGCCAATCAATCAACACCTTTACTATTGGTCAAAACAGGATAAACAACAATAATATAACCAAAAAAATCTAGAGGAAGATGATGAAGAGAGTGGAAGTGCGAAAGAAAGAAAGAAAGGAAGAGTGTCTGAATGAGAGAAAGAGTTTAAAAGAGAAAAAAAAAAAAAACAAAAAAACAAACAAAAAAACGAGAGAGAGAAGGTGGAGAAAGCATAACGGGCTAGCAGTTCCACATAACAACAGCAACGCGCCAATGCGAGAAACGACTTTTATCGAAATATCTGCTTTACTTAATTATTTTATTCAACATCATATTTAAATAAATCCGGGAAAGCGAAAGCTAGGTATACGTACAGTTATATACTCTTGTACCACATGTACACGTACAGATAAAACACACAGATACACGTATACCTAGCAATTACATACGCGTTGTTTGTTAAATAAGAAAGTGGCAACAACTTTTCAACGGAAAGTTGATTGGGAAATAAAAACTGAGAAAGCCTTGAGACACATCCTGGACCTTTTTTTTAAAGAATAGAGAGAAAGAAATTATTTACAACAGCTTTGTAACTTATTACATTTACGTGTGCGAGTGAGCGAGCGAGAGACAGAAAGTAAGAAAGAGAATACATGAGAAAATGTGAAAGAGAAAAAGAGAGAGAGAGAGAAAGAGAGAAAAATGTTGGAGACCAATATGAAGAGGTCGTGGGAAAAGGACCTTAGAGTTCTTGAGCGCGCGCGCGGAACAATTTTTCATGGGATGCTAGCGATGCCCGACACGAAGCAGCTCACTTCAAGCATCTTTCCTGTAATGATCGATAAGACTGGAGTTTCGCTATATGGAATTTCTACAGAATACTAAAGGTTTTTTCTTTTTTTTATAAAAAGAACTCGAGTTCTCGTGATTTTTAGGTCTAATATAACTTAGGTTTAATAAAAATTAAAATTTATGCGATCTAAATATCTAAAAGAATTCAAGATATTTGAAACTTTTCAGAGAATTAGAAGCTTAATTAAATTTGAAGTAAAATATTTTAAAATAATTATTCTGATAGTTAATTTCGTAAAAAAAGAAATTAGAACAATATAAAGTGTTTTATATGTACATTGAAAGACATATGGCATTTGCCGCGATGAAGGCAGTTAGCGTATGACACTAACGTGATGTGTGTCGATCCTCATACGAAATTCATAATTAATACGCCGCGAAACACTGACCGCTGAGGACCACCGAGAATTTAGGAAGAGAACCTCCACTACTTTTTCCTTCGTTTTCTCAATCATCACCCACTCGGCCGGGGCTAAAGGGTAGTGATCGAGAAGACGGGGGAGGAAGTGTGGGACCGTTCTTTCCCTCAATTCTCGATGGTCCTCAGCGGTCAGCGCTTCGCGGTGTATTAACTATGGGTTTCGTGTAAGGATTGACGTACATTACGAGTGTCATACGCGAACCGCCGTTGCCGAGATAAGTACCATATCTACCTCTCAGTATACTTATAAAAATTAATACATTTCAAAAATTAAACTCTCTAAGTTACTTGTATAACGTAGATTCATAAATTTAAAACTTATGAATTTCTACGTTCTTGAATATTTAGATACGTAACTATCTTGATATTTTTTTTTCTAAGATCGCAAAATGTAAAAACTTTGAAATCAAAAAAACAACTTGTACACAACGTGGTATATAAACGTTCAAAGTTACGATAAGAACAAGCCAAAGTAGACGATTTAGACCTTTAAATCCAAGAACGTTGAGATCTTAAAGATCACAAAATATTTCGCGCGCTTTGAAATGGCTGGTGCGGCGCGATGCTATCGCGTCATGTTCGGAGACTGTAATTGGCTTATGAATGCTCAGACTTTATTACATTTTGTTGTAATATCTCGTTTTAATAAACATTTTTCAGAACAGGTTACATAAACCGCCTTCAATTAATGAAATAACTTAGTTAGATGGTGTAACATTAGAAGAGATTACAATTAGATAAAGTGAAAGAAGAGCCGCGAGTGGAAGATCCTTGTGTGAACTTGCAAAGTGTGCGTAAAGAACTTTTTTCCTTACCATCCTTTCCATCTCGTGACATCGTTTGTATAAAAAAAAGAAGAAGAAAATTGTTCCGAAAGTGCAGTCTGAATGATTAGGAATAATTATAAGCAGATAATTAACTACAAGAGTGTAATCACAGTTATCATTGGAAGGTATACGTTTTTTCTCCCTCCCTGGAACTCTGTGACTTTGAATTTGCTCGATTTGGTGTCCTCGCGATAATTCGCATCCTGTTTTTCTGTAAAAGTATATTATCTAATCTCCAACATAACACAGTGTTCTAGAGATCTTTTTAAGTTTTTATTTCTCTTTTTGTATGTTTGAACATTCAGATTGCTTATAACTTGCGAGAACTTTGCATCACCGAACCTCGTTAGGATCGTCGTTTTAAATATAAATGCTCCTAGCGATTAAATGTTCTTCAACACTTAACAAAGTTCCTTTACGTAACAAATAAATACGAAGACCCCAAATCGCCAAATATATGTATATGTAAATTTCGATATTTAATAATTATTATCCTCACATCCTTCCTAAGAGTTATTTATAACAGTTATTTTATAAGAGTTTGTTTTCAAATTCTTTATTCAATAAAAGGATAATCGCGAAACAACGCGCCTTCCTTGATGACTTTGATTTTTTGTGGCGATATTAAAAATCGAAAACTTGTCTATTATATAATCGAAATAAACAAAATAACGTCTAATACTGTAATCTATGTATGCTATGTTGGACCAGGCTCATAATTCTTTCGATTGTTAATTATAACCGAAAGAGAGAAGGTGTCAATATACATATAAAAAAAAAAAAAAATAATAGTATAGAAATACTGGAAGAAAATATTCACACGAGCGACATGGGGATGTCTTTTTTTAGTCCTTTTTTAGACTGACTCGCCCGCACACTGCCATTATTCGAAATTTGCATAAACAAAAGAAAATAAAAAGTTACTTTATTAAGTTAATTCATATAGTAGCGTAATCGTGGAAGAAATAAGTTATAGGTAATAATATCGGTGATGTAATTAAAAGTATAACAAAAAGGCACTAACATAAACTGCTTTTCTTTTCGTTTATGTACTTATAAATTTTACACGGTATTATTTTGCGTCTGCATCACAAGAAATAATCGAATGTGCTCATGGATTATAGAATATGCGAGATTCTCAATATGTATGATTGCACAGTCACATTTACAAGGGTTCAAGGATTTTTAGTACCAAGAGTCTTTGGTGTCACATCACCCCGCGCATCAAAAATAAAATCAAGAGGATGAGGGATAAAAAGGGATTAATAATTTACTTTCAAAGTACAAGATTCGTGGTACTGACGATCCTTTGAGATCCTAATAACTTCAGTCCAAGGATCTGTAGTATCAAAGATCCATGCGTGCTAGAAAACGACGGAATAATGTATACGGAATATAAGCGTAAAAATAGCTCCGATAATAAAGCTCTGCAGCTTTCTAGAGGATCTGTGGTACCAGCAGATTTTTGTACTCGTGAAATTTAATACAAAACGAACAAAAAGAAAACAAAAAATGAATAAAGTTTAATTTGAAAACTTTTATTTACGTATTATATATTTATTATTAATTCAGTCATTATTAATTCATTATTAACAAATGCAAAATGCAACCGCTTTTTTTTTCTTAGACTTTTATGTAAATAAATTATTTTATACTGTCCCTCAAAGAGGATTAACCATGTGTCAAGTTTAATTGTAATATTATAGACGAGTTATCTCTTTTTTTTTTTTTTTTTTTCAATATCCAAATGTTACACAAATTTTAAGTTTGCCACTTTCTCGTATCTAAATAATATAAATAAGAATTAATTATGTATATGAAGTTTTCAAAAACTTTTCATTTGCCAAGACATTCTCTTACAATGCAAAATGTGATGCGTCGTCTAAAACTATGTAAACGATTTTATATTGTTTTCAGCGCTAAATTACACGCTTTTAAATTTAACCCTAAACAGTATAAGCGGAATATTAATGCTTTCCAAACATTACAAAAATGTTATGAACTTGTTAATTCGCAATTATCATTTATCAAACTTAATAAAAATCAAAAGAGAGAATTGCTAAATGTTTTTTTTTTCGAGCTTTTACATAGTAAGCATTAATTATATTATTATAATTCACTCTCTTTTGCATTTTACATTGTTCTTTATCTAATTTACCGTTCTAAAACGCGTTGCACCTTTCCCGCATATTTACAATAAACTCTATTTCATTCTAAATTAAACAAAGTATTTCATACTGTTTAGGTTTAATCAACGCGTTCATGATTGATTCGTATCTCTTTAGGGCAACAAAGTACAATAATAAGTCATTTTCAATAATGTTGATAATGATTCGGAGGATTTTACGAGTTCTATAAATACGATCTGACTTGGAAAAGGCCCAAGTCGCGACATTAAACATTCCCAAACAGTCCAACAAGATTTCACGACTTATCGGGAGAGAACTCGAAGAGATCGTCGCAAAAAATTCGGAGCTCTTAAGAATCCAAAGTTTCATGGATTCTAAAAATATAAAGATGTCTATGAAAATTGAAAGATTCCAAGCAAGATGAAAGGATCCAAAAATACCATAAAATCTATTCATAATCGTAATCGAAACTTTCCTGCTCTTCGCAAGATCAATTGTTGGCATTTCGCCTCTGTAGCGCTGCTGCGAGATCTTGCCTGAGCGCAACCTGTTGTCTTTGATCAGCCAAAGATTGCACGGATCGCAGCCCATTCACAATGTCCTTCGTTTTGCCAAAATAGATTTCGTTTAACGTGTTACGAATCTTATTCTCCATGTCTTCTACCATTTTACCAATGTTCGCGATATGAGGGGGTGTTTCGTTAATGTGGTGGTCTTGTTCTACCTAAAATTATATGTAAAAAAATTGTTTTAATTTATTACAGTTTAATTCGAAATAATTCGATAAAAGTGAATTAAAAAATTTAACATAGTTTAACATGTAACACATCGAAAAATTTACCTGACGAGTCAAACTTCCACCTAAATTCATTGTTCCAGAGCCATGTTTATTGGTCTGCAGCCACAGCATAGCCGTTGATGTGAGTTTATAATGAGCAGTGCGACCAGTCGGCTTTTCCTGCACTTCAACAACATGTATTGAATCCCAACATCCTTTAATCTTTTTAGAACCATCTCCAGCCTTTTTGATGAGAATTACTGCTGCAAAACCATGATCCAAGTCCCACAAGTACACTGATGAAACTCCCCCTTCAAAGTAAAGTTCTCGATATTGATCAAAGGCATGGTTGGCATCTATTTCCAGTCTCCTCAGTCGCTCAGAAGGCATTGAGCCATCTTCTAGTGGTGGATCATAAGTATTGCTCCAAGGAGACCTGTAAGTTTATTACATTTAAATACTAGATTAATTAATTTTTTTTTTCTACCATCAAACAATACAAAACTATTTTAATCAAACCTGTATGAATCCCCATCTCTATTGTAGTCACACAACAGGTAGTCTTTGCCAGACTCCTTATCCTTGGCAATTTTTAACGGTTGATCTACAGAGGACAGTAGATCCTCGCATAGTGAAGGAACCAAATCAATCAGGTCGCTGAGATTTTTTTCAATTTGCTGCGGAGGCAGTCTCCGCATGAGGTCTAGCGCACAATCCATTTGCTGTTCTGTCTAAAGCACACACGTACAACAAGGAAATAAAATACCGTTCCGTGGAATTACAATGCTGCTAATTGGCTCCTTATTATTTCGATTGAAAATTACGATTTTGAGCGCGAGTGGACGAGACCCGCAACGAGGAGGAAGGCAAAGCGACAAACCGTTACGCGGATAATTCTCGTAATTACATTTATTTACAAGCACACGCGTCAGACGTGACGGCAACAACGAGCGAGATGCGAAAGCTGTGTCTTACCATACTGTTGCAATTTAAATTGGTTATAGGCCGACGAACATCAAAATCTTATTGGCCGACGTCGACAACGAGATAAACGTGAAGCGTAGTTTTTTTTATTAGCCACTATCTCGCCAGGATTGTCTCAAAAATAAACGAGACGGGCATTGAAAGGGTGTGTCGTGGTACGAGCGGCGATTGGTTTGTAGCGCTCGTCGCTGGGCTATCTCCTCCGAAAGGAGCGAGGTTAACCGTCGCGTCGCAGGCTGGTCAACTTCAACTGGATGTTACAAAAGCGGATTGGCCGGCTGTCAGGGTCAAGCAAGGAGCCTGTTCTCTCCAGCTGTACTGGCTGCTCCAACTTGCACTAATTCGGAGTCTGTCTCTTTTCTCTCGCTGCAGCGGAATCGCATAACGTGGAACGAGAACGGAATCAATTACAAGCGTTCCGTGTTTTCTCTGCAAGTGATTTGACGCTTGCGATTAATTACGCTCTCGTTTTACGTTCCGCTACTCCGCTACATGTGATTGCATCATAAAGCAGTGCAAGTCAGAGCTGCCAACGAAGCTACGAAGAGCGAGCTCCAAATTCATCACCGTGTAAGCGAGCCATAATGCGCGTCACCGCTCTCGTGCTCTCCTCCTCCCGGATAAGATTAAAAAAAAAAAGGAAAAAAAAAAAAGAAAAACGTTTATTTTTCGTTCGCGGTGATTTCTGAATCTCTATGACAAGTATATTTCCCTCTCCATCATTTAATTTAGTCGCCGCGCATCTCGCTCCGTTATCGAATCGCTCGACTCCGATTCCGTCGCTCGGCTCCGATTCCGTCGCACGGGCTGCATATATCGGACCGTTGAAGTTGTATGTGTGCGCCGTGCATATACGTACAATACAACCTGCCTTCGAAGTGTTTGGACACATTGCATCCCGATGATGGCGAGTTTGCGTGAATCCGCGATCCGACAGTAATGATAGTGATCGTGCGCCTTATCACGGGTGAACGCGGGTGACAACGAGCTTAGAACAGCAGGACGCAGGACCCCGAGGACTCACCCTCGCCCCCTCCCCATCCCTCGTATTCATGACCCCGGAATCCTCGTGAGCGGAAAAACCGAGAGAATGGGTGTTGGCCTCAAACCGCTGGAGTTCACGGATTGCCTAACCGACAGTCCGTACTTCCGCGAGAATCTGCACTATCACGAGCGTGAATTGGAAAAAACCAGCCAGCAGATTAAGCGGCTCGTTAAGGAGGTCAAAGATTTATTGCTGGCCACCAAGAGTGAGTTACGAGCTTCCCCTTTGCTCCTTTTTTTTTTTTTTTATCATTCGGACTATCAGACCATGTGATTGTTGTAACAGCTGTTGCATGAATGATTTATCTTTACGGGTGATTATTAAATCAGCATTGTTACTCCGTAATTAAATTAATTTAGGGATCCTTCCTGTTCCATTATTTTTTTTTTTTTTTTTTTTTTTTTTATCACGTTGGAAATATCTTCTCAACGTGATCTAGATCTTTTTGTTTGATTAGATAATAATAGATTAGTTGATAATTTTGATATCTTTTTAGACCTGTCCCGAGCTCAGAGAGCCTTTTCCAAAACGTTGCAAAACTTTAGTTTTGAATGCATCGGCGAGAGCCAAACCGAGGACGAAACTCACATATCTCAAAGTCTAAAAGAATTTGGTAAACTTATCGCATCCATAGAAGATGAAAGGGATCGCATGGTATGCAATTTACCAATGTGCATAGACTAGTTCGTAGATTCTATGCGCTTGTAGCTCTTATATGACTGTTATCTTTTAATGTTAATATAGGAAATGATTAATTTAAATGAGATCTAAGAAACAGTCATGATGTCATCAATTTATTAGATCTTAAAATAGCTTTCCTCTTTCCAGTTGGAACGAGCGTATGATCAGATTATATTACCCTTGGAAAATTTTAGAAAAGAACATATCGGCGGAGTTAAGGTAAAACAAATGATATCTTTTTATTTACGATTTTTTTTATTCTTATAATATTTTTTTTTAATGTATATATTTTTTTATAATATGTTTTGAAATGTTTTAAGATCGTTTAGTTTTATTTATCTCCGTAACGATTTAAATATTTCAGGATGGCAAAAAGAAATTTGAAAAACAGACGATTAAATTTTGTCAAAGTCAAGAGCGTTACTTGAATTTATCCACGAAAAAGCAAGACAATGTTTTACAAGAGGTATATTAAATAGTAATAAAGTAGATGAATAATATATTTTAAAAATTGTGTATTTAAAAATTATAAAAAAATTTATTATTAATTTTCTATGTTGATACGTGTGTATAGGCTGATGCAACGTTGGAAATGGCTGAAAGACACTTCTCCCAGGCTAGTTTAGAATATGTATTTTTACTGCAGGAAGTTCAGGAACGGAAAAAGTTTGAATTTGTTGAAACGGTAATAATTTTAATATTTTACGATTAATTTTACGTATTAAATTATAATCTTCATATAGTTTATTGTAACGTAAAATGTTTTAGTTATTGGGATTTATGTTTGGCTGGCTAACATTTTATCATCAAGGCCACGAAGTTGCAAAGGACTTTAAACCTTATATGACAGAGCTACAATTAAAGATTCAGAAGGTTGGTAATTAATTTTTATAATAAATTTCTAACTGCTTAAACATACAGTTATATTTAATGGTATGAGAGGTAATATTTTACTTCTTTAGCCGGTGTACGTATTTCCAGTTAAATCGCATTATTACGAAAGCCGTTATAACGTAGAATCATTATTTTGATTATTTAATAATGTAGTGCTATTGCTGTATGTTTGTATGCAAGAAAATCTTGTTGAAATATGCATCACTAACATGTAGATACATGTTTGCTCTAGTACTTCTAATGTCACCGATAATGAGAGTTCTTAATTTATAGCTTGAATTAGCCAAAAATTACGTTGCTAAACATAAGTTAACAATTTAATGATTAATTGCAAATTAATTTTAATAGATTTCGAAAAATAAATATATAAATTTTGCAAATAACTTGTGCACATGTGATTGCTAATAAAATTAGTTTATAATTTGTATTTAAGTGCAATTTGCAAGAAATGTATTTAAATATTCGATGTAATTTTTGTTTGGTATAAGGATGTTGCTGGAAAAACCACGGCTAAGAATTGCAGCCACTGAAAAATCAAAATCTATAACATTTGCGTTTAAATTACCCTTATAATAAGTATTATGATTGATAACAGCATGAATAAGTGCTTACTAATTTTTATTTGTGTGTGCGCGTGTTTTACAAGACTAGAGAGAATTTCCTTGCTACCCGGGATAAAACTGAATCGCTTATGAATAAAATGAAGGACATGAAAAAGGTACGTTACATAAAAATTTTTTTATCCTTTCTTTCGTTCAGTAAAAGCTAGTTATATAGAGACATTTTTTGTAGTTTTATAATTATTATTTTGTTACATTTTAAAGTGCATATGTTAACAATTAAGCATATAAATAGTTTTATTAATATTTATGAATATTTTGTAAAAGTATTCAGTATGTTTGCTACTTTTAAACACACCCGCACCCATAATCATCTTTTTTTTTCTTAGTCTGCTGTAGAAAGTGGTCTCAACAAATTACATTCCCGCGAAGGATATCTGTTTCTAATGGAGAAAAGTAAGTCGATTAGTATAAGAGATATTTTTCAGTAGAAACTATTTCTTTAAAAAGTTTTAATGCAGTCGCTCTTTATATTATATTACGAATATCGTAATTATATTACTAATGTCATGATATTTGCAGAAGCATTTGGTACAACATGGACAAAACAGTATTGCACATATCAAAAGGATAGGAAGGAATTTACTATGATCCCTTACAATCAACTCACGGGAAAATTTGTATGTTAAAATTAAAAAAAAAACTAAGTATTATTACACGTATTAGTTATTAAGAATTTTCGGAATAATTTCTTAATATGTGTTTTTAGAGTAGCAAAGAAACCTTTACACTAGCATCTTGTATACGACGAACATCGGACACCATCGAAAAAAGATTTTGCTTTGATATCACTGCCGTCGATAAGTAAGTCCAATTTTATTTTGTGTCATATATATAGTATATACAATTATTTTGATTAATTTTATTTTACCATAAATAAAAAATTATTAAAATCTGTCTGTTATTTTCAGACCTAATGTAACATATACATTCCAAGCGCTTTCCGAAGAAGATAGAAAGTTATGGATGGATGCTATGGATGGAAAGGAACCTGTACGTAACTTAACGTATTTCATATTATACACGAAGTCATTTTTATTTATTTATCTTGTAATTAAACGCGTGGATTGTATATAATTATTGCGATATTTTAGCCTTGCCCGCGATTAGGTTCTTCTTCCAGACCTGAAGATTTGACACTGGCTGAAAGTGGTTTTACGTTTGTATCGAAATGTATCGCGGCACTTGAAGATAGAGGTAATATAATCGTGATTTTTCACAGAAATTAATGGGGCTTTTTGCTTATTTAAATATCATATTTTATCAATTATTCTTCAACAGTCGATAATCATTTTAGGTTTAGAAGAACAAGGTCTATATCGAGTGGTCGGAGTTGCTTCTAAAGTAAATAAACTTCTGACGATGGGTCTTGATAAAAGAAAAGTAGATAAGCTTAATCTGAGTGACCGTTTTGAATGGGAGAGTAAAACTATTACCAGTGCGCTCAAAACTTATCTGAGAACATTGTCCGAGCCGTTAATGACTTTTCGATACTACAATAGCTTCATTACAGCTGCGAGTGCGTATAGGTATTCTTGATAACATATTGTTTTATTTTTGCTGTTGAATCTGTATTTAAAGATTATAAATTCTATGAGAGATTTACTTTTCTCTCTTTTTCTTTTTATTTTTCGTAAACTAATACTTTTTCTATTATTATAATTATTTTTTTCTCCGTAATTTCTTTTATATGACTAAAACTGAGTACTAAAATTTTATTGTGATTTTTATTTTGTGACATTTAACAGAACAGGAGATGAAGGAAATTCGAATAAATGATATACACAACCTCGTTTATCGATTGCCTAAAGCCAATTTTAATATGCTGATTATTCTCATTAACCATCTTTGCAAGTGAGAAATCCGTATAATTATTATTTATGAAATTTATTTATTTTAGTTTAGAAATTAAATTCGAAATTGATTATAATTTTCAGTGTCGCAAAGAAAAGTGATAAGAATCTGATGACTGTTGGGAACTTAGCGGTATGTTTCGGCCCGACTTTATTACGACCAGAAGAAGAAACAGTAGCTTCTATAATGGATATTAAGTTTTACAATATTGTTGTGGAAATACTGATTGAGAATTGTGAAAGAATAGTACTTGGGCCACCTCAAGATTCTTTACGCGCAGTAGCACCACAGTCTACGCTGCAAGCTACTGTTGTTCCAAGTAAAGTGCAATGCGTTAAAGTGGAAGAAGGTCCAACTTCGTCGGGTAATGGAACGGCATTTTTAAGATATCCACTACACACGGCGGTAACAGTTGCACCAGCGTCGTCGCATGCGCATGTAAGTTATTAAGATTGTTTTTATTTCACTGTTAATTTCGTATATTGGATTTGTATATATTTTTTTATATACAGCTCGTTACAAGATCTTATTACGATGGCCAGCCTTTGACTGTTAACAAGTCGCCTATAATTGACGACAGAAATAATGGAGATTATGAAGACCTCGATAATACAAGTCATCGTATACCATCGTACTTAGATAGTCGCGGTGGTAGTAGCGGCAGTGGTGGTCGCATAAAATTGACTAACGCAAACCTCATGTATCATTCGGCCGACAAAGGTTTAGGTACATTTCTCTTGCTATATTACATTATACTATATCTTATAAATTTTATAGTAGCATCTTCTAACTAAAAATGTTATTATTTCAGTTCTGAGCGGTGGCAATACCAGTAGTTCGAGCGAATCGATCGCATCAGATCCTCATCCTTTTTCAAGCGAGCTACCAATAAAGCAGAAACGTGGCACCATGATATCCGTGCATTATCCCACGGCTTATCCTCAGCGTAGCAACTCGTCTTCAATATGCCCGTAAGATATACCAATTTTTCCTTTTATAAAAAAGTATACTTTTTTCTTTTTTACATTCGATATGTTATTTTCTTGATTACGATTCTATGTATAATTATAGCATCAACACTTCACCCAGTAGTGGACGTTCAAGTCCTGGTCAAATCCCAGGAATTTGGTAAGTACCGTGTACATAAAATTTAGGAAGATTATAATTCTAAATTTGCATAAATTTTTAGGAGAGTACGAACTTTATACGCATGTTTGGCGGAAAACGATGGGGAATTATCATTTGAACCAAATCAAATTATTACAAACGGTAAGAGCGGTACGAAAGTAATAATTATTATATAAAACACTGTTTTAAGTATATAATAAAACATATTATTGCAGTCAAAGCCTCTTTGGAGCCAGGTTGGTTGGAAGGTACATTAAATGGTAAAACGGGTTTAGTGCCGAAGAATTATGTGGAACAGTTGCCCTAAATGCCATGAGAATAAAAAAAAAACACCAAAGAGCGTTTTTTAAAATATAGATAATTTTATTATTACGAAACAAATTTACAAATTTTTTAAATAACGTTCTTGATACCATCAAAGCAAATAAATTTATGAAAGCTATGCTGCAATGCAAAAACAACTGCCTGTTGAGCTTTCACAATTTTTGGCTATACACTGCTTAGTCAATTATACATATATAGATGTATACTCTTATATAAATGTTATTTATTAGAATCCACTTTATTCTATATGTATCTAAAATGTATATATATTCACTTGCGAATGGTATATATGTGCATAAGGATTACATAGGATTAATATTTCTTTGAGGTATTTAATTACATTTATACTAAAAGACATTCCTATGCAACATATGTATATGAAGATTTTATGGAGCTTATAGGAAATTTTGAAGGCAATAATCATTTGTTTTATAGCATTGTATTATAATTATAATAAAATATATAATGCCATAATAAAAAAATACAGAATATCACAAGAAATTTTTAAACATATACAAGGTTTTATATAATATCAGTATATATAAGTAATAATACATTATATGGTTTACAGTTTATATTATACTAGCTAGTATTATAGTGAATGTAAGAAATGCAAAACGCAGTTCTCGTATAAAACGAAACACAACAGCGTTTGAAGGACTGGAAGAACTAAACTTCAGTTTCAACATTACGAAGCATAATAAATAAATGTATAGATACTTTTACTATATTATTGATTCCTGTAATCCTGTGAAATGATATGCATAGTTTGTATAATTGGTCAAACGGTAAGTATTACAAGTTTTTAGATATTTCTAGACACATCTAACACACAAGCAGCCATCTGTGAATAATAATTAAAAAATAATAATTGCACTTTTGTCGTTTAAATGTTATATGTATACAGAGTGAATCATAATTGATGGAAGCATTTACCGACTAAACTTAAGTTAACGCTGTGTAACGCTATATATGGAGTATTCGATTGGTAACGATTTACTTCCATTTATTATAATTTACCACGTATATATATTACAAATTTGTTAAACTATACGTATATTTTAATGATTTTTTTTTTGAGCTTAATTTTTATATTCTTGATTTTTTTTAAAGGTTCGCATTATCGCATAAAATTAATGTTTATTCTTGTTTATTACTTAACTGTGACATGTAAATTTTTATAGCTAACAGTCCTGCTTTTAATGCATTTTTTTCCACCTTATTCCATATTAAACTCATAAATAAAGTGTAACACAATATTGCAGTTAAAAAAATACATGCAATATTCAAACCGATGTCTGCAGCTAAAGATATATTCATGCAATTCAGCCAGATAGACCAAATTAACGGAATGATTAAAGTAAAAGCCGATAACGCATACCAAAAATATTGACGTTTTACATCCTTTAATGCATTTTCGCAAATGACTACTGCTTCTTTCAAGGAATCCATGACATCTATATAATCACTGACATGCTTATCTGCAAATATAAATTTAATTAATTAATTAAAAAATAAATATATGTTCGTTTATTAATACATGCAGAAAAATGAATATATTACCATTACTAAATTTAAGGGTAGCCATTACACCTTCGTGATCAGAAAAACTAAAATTTTTATATGGTACACGATTTGGCAAGGGATGTTGAAAATTTACAACTTCAACCTAAAAATTATCGTAATTTAATGATTATATATTGTATAAATTTTTTTTTGTACCATATTGCGTTAATAATTTACCTTCACAGTTTTTGATCCTAAATACATAATATGATCTATACGCTTTCCATCTGGCTGAGTTCGCGCGATTTTTGAGTTGGTGTAACTATTATTGGCACATTCATTGGTCCCTATGTGACTTGCACTGTTAGGACATGTATCAGCTAAACATGCCAAACCACTTATAAGTTTATATGCTAAGTCTTGTGGTTCTGTGTTAAGATCACCAGCTAATATAACTGCATCTGCGCCGCTACTCGTCATCTTTATAAATTGAGCAGTATCAAATGCTTGTAGCATTCTGTGAGCCATGTACTCGTCATTTTCTCGATTATATTCTGCATGTAACTGTAAAATAAAACTAGTAAATATTTTACACCATTTAAAGAACATTATAATTATTATATATAAAATAAAAAAATAAAAAAATTTATACATAATTAAATTAAATAACTTTACATACATGCGTAATATAAACGTTAACATTCATATTCTGAACTTCTATTTTACACAGCCCAATTCCTTTACCACCAAACCAATCTCCATGATGCACCTTGTGAACATAACCATTTAAAGGCCATTTGTGAAACATAACACCATGGATGGGATATTTTGAAAAGAAGCATATTCCTGATCCAAGTACTCCACTGTACAAAAATTATATAATGTAGTATGTAATTTTAATTATTCCATGTCTATAATACCATACCTGTAAAAGTAATGAGAGTAAGGAAGTACCTCTTGCGTTTTTGTTCGTATCATTTTAAAATCATTGACAGACCAAACTTCCTGTAAACAAATTATATCATATTCACCACTGGCACATTTTTCAGCAATAGCCAACATACGTGGATTTTTATCTTTCGCAACATATGGTATCCCCCTGAAATATTAAAACGAGCGTGAACTGGAGATCGCAAAATATTTATTTTTCAATAAAATGCAGACAAAAATGTTATTACTCACCAGCAGTTGAGCGTTAAAACATTCACCGATACTTCGCTTGCCATTGTTTTAATTTTAACCTCTGTATCGCTCCACAAAATAACGCAGTAATTATGTTAAATGCAGTGACAAATTGTCGCTTGCTCCGACAGTTCTACGTTTTCTACAGAAATTAGAGCGCAAATATCTAATAAAAAATTTAAAAAAGGATATGAAATAAATAACAAAATGCTTATTTCTTTAAATTAATTAGGCTTTTTTTCGTATTTGTCATACTATTAATTTGTTAAGCTCTTATACGTACGTGAATATACACATGCACATCTCTTATCAGCGCGCTTTCTTACGTAAGAAATTGTTACGAACATTGACAAGTCGAGAAAATTATTGTCGATTTTTAGTATATGATGAAATTGTCGCTTATCAAGTAAGCCGTGAGCCTCATATTCAAACTTGTGTTCAAAAACTAATGTAAGAATTACTTCCACGTTTCAATGTACATTTGAAAATGAGCCCAAAGTGAAATAACACTTTCTAACCTATTTTCCATTTGCGATTCTCGTACTTCCTGAATAAACAATACGACCAACAAACACATAAACCTCGCAAATTTACAGAAAAAAAAAGAACGGATATTTTTATTTATATAAATATTAAACATATATTTTGTCGATTAAAATATAATATCTCTGCAAAGTAAAGGTGCATAGAAAAATTTTTTTTTATTCAATATGAATAATATATCGCGGTAAAGAACTTCATAAATCTAGAAACACATTTACTTCGCAGACATATCACCCATGAGAAGTATTTTAATTTACAACATATATTTAATGAAGTATACAAATTAATCTGCTTTCTTAGTCGTTCGTGTCTTCTTAGTGGGAAGAGGTTTCTGAGACCGTAACACAGCACTAGCTCGTCGTAGTGCAGCCTATAAAAGTAATTCATAAATTATTAAAAATTCTGATTACATTTGAGATCGCAGATTTATCTCGCAGCCGATAATAATTATACGATACCTTGGTAAGATCCACGCGATACTTGTTCTTTCTAAGCAGAGTTTTCAATTTATGAAGGGAGCGACGAGCCCCGGCCTTCATCGTGCTCTTTACGTTAGCTTTAGCCGGTTTGTTAACTGACTTGGCCTTCTTGTAGACGACAGTAAATCCCTTCTTGTCAGGAGTATCAACGATACCCACGCTCTTACGATGAACTAAACCCGAGTATCGATAACTGCTCAGATTCGTCAGGTTATTGGATTCCTAAACAATTACAGATTTATAAAATAGCAGGAAATATTGTTGAAGCTTAATTTTTTAAGTTAAACGTAATCAACGATGCTTTAGAAAATATTGTGAGCTACGTACCGTAGAAAACGGCTTGTTAATGTTGCGCTTCTTGAGAAGAAACGCATTATTGTCACGGATTATCATCCAATTCAAGTGCGACGACATCTTGAACTTCCTGCTACATTTGTTAGAAAAATTTTGTTATTTTATATAAATATTTTTACATTATAATTCTTTATTATAATTATAAATTTTAAATAATGGACGTTTAATTAAATTAATTATTAAGTACGCAATCAATTTGCTGGTAGGTTATGCATACTCGACTACAAGAAGACTTCGCAAATACTGCACTACGAAAGTATTTAACAATTTAAAATATATTACGGTTATAACATATTTGTTTCAGCACAATGACTTATTTAAAAGATTACTAAATTAAGATAATAAACAAAAATTTACACATACCACGTGCAACAGCAGGAATATCGACAAGAAAGAGTTTATCAAAATGGCGGAAGAGAACACAGGACATTACCGATGAATATATGGGACATAGAAGGAATACGGTACAATATAATTATTCAACCGGAAGTTAAAATAATTTCTTTTCAGTTTTGAGAAGCTCCGCTACAGACCGCCACGGACAAATCGAGGTAGCGTTGAATCGACGGATACAAAATTACAAGTTTTATTCTTCTATAATACATGGCAAGTTCAATTTAATTAAATAAATTATTGCACGTAAGTATATATTTTAAAACATTTTTTTTTATGTAGTACCTGGCGTGAGGCTTAAATCCTAAACTAAATCCTTATATTTTACGACGTAAAGACACTTTATAATTTATTGTAAATGCAAAACCTGAACGTTTCAACATATCGATAAAATTCTTTATATAATAATAGAATAAAAATTACCGTGTTCATGTTAGCGTCTCATTATTGAACGGTAATTCAGAAAACGTGCCCGCTAAATCAGTTTTCTCGTACTCGATGCATTCTCGCTTTTCTTTAGAAAGATCGGCGGCCTGAAAATCTTGTGGAATAAAAATCTTCGTCACGGATATGTATTTCCTGTCGGCCTCGGAAAAATGCTGCAGCTGGGACCATCTCACGGCTACATCCTTGCGCACACATTTCCTAAACGCTAAGCAGTGAAGGTGACGCAATTTCTCGTATTTAATTCTCATGAATCCCATTTGGCTCAGTGCGTACCTCCAGGATTTCATTAGTCTTGCGTTTGCACCAACGTGCTTCGAGTCTGGGCTCACGATAATCAGTATACCGCCACTTTTTAATACATCATATGCTTTTTTGCAGGAGATATACCTCTGCTCTGGACAAGGCAAATACTCCAGGAACAGGGAGAACACCACAGAGTCAAAGAAATCCATGGGCAATTGACGAATCTCCCGTGTGTTTTGCGATAGAATTATTTCCTTTGCAACTGCAACGTTTAAGAAATCACATTGATGGACCCCGTCTTCCGTAGGAATTAAATCTATTGCGGTAACGTTAAACGCATCGTCGGTGCTTAGAGGATTGTAGCAACTTCCTACATCCAGTACTGATATCCTTCGTTCAGAAAAATCTTGCATTCCGATTTTGGAATAACGCGATTCATCTTCGTGACTCGTTTGTTCTTCGCAGCTTGATTTTGCCGAAGAGAAAATTATCTTAGCGTTTATATCCTTTTCTCTTTTATCATATTTTTCTTTACCACCGTGAAGAAAATATTGCTTACACTGAGCTTTTATCCATTCCATTCTGCAGTACGTTCTCGTTTGCAAATCTGCGTTGTTACTCGCCCAGCATTTGACAGCCAGTTTTTGCATTGACGCAGCGTACTCCTAAAATTAATTAAAATTAATTTCACATTTTATTCGGCTGTTCGTAAATGTATTTGTAAATGTGTATTAAAAAGATAATCGGTTTTAATTAAATTTATTACCTGCAAAACGTCGTTTCGCGCCAAATGACGTCTCCATGCAACTTCAGGACCATATTTTTGACACTCGGTACGTAGTAGAGCATGAATTCCTTTTACGGTATCAGCTAGTCGTTTATGTTCCTCTGTCGCCATTCGATTGCCTTTTTTTCTCTTTTCCTGCGATATTTTAAGTAGAAAAATTCCTTAGTACTTTGTTAAGACCGCGTGTTTTGTCACGTTCTGTCAATAACGGAGCAGAACGGAGCTCCGATAAACGGAGACTAACCTCTTCATATATTTACATCTGCTTGGCGTATACCGCTATACTGACGATATTCAGTTTCATGTATGGTCGTTTATTAATAATTACTGAAAATTAAATTAATTTCAGGATAGTAATAATATTATAATATTATAAAATTTTCAGTCAAAGAGTAATTATATCTAGGAAAGAACGTTTTAATTAATATTGTCTTTTTTTTTTTAGGTACATGTGACATGATAATGGATATCGATACGGCGTAATTTATCGATAAATTTGACATCAATTTGCAAATTGAAAGCATTCGTGTTTCCTTTGAAAGATGAATATTCTAATTTCATAAATTTGACACACGATTCTTTGATTATAACGAATTATTTCTCAAAAAAGAGATTAACAAAATGTTGCATGAGATCTTGTTGTCACTTTGGGGATGTTCAACCAGTGTGTCACAGATAATAGAGACGAACGTAAGTGCACGTCGTATATTGCATTAAACAAATATTAACATGTAAATTAATTATTATGATAATGTATAATTTTTTTTTTATTTGACATGCCTCTTATTAATTTTTTTTTCCAGTCTGTGGATCTTGACAAGTATTTACACCCTGGGGAACGAGCATTACTTAATAAAATAATGGATATTGTAAAAAAATGTAATGTAGTACGAAATTTTATACAGACAGTAAGCAATGAAGATGCAAAAGGTTTGATGAAAAACTTTATGAAACATGTGCAATTTGCATAATTGTGTCATGCTTAATACAATTGTTTTTAATTGCAGAATATGTAGCTTCTGGCCTGTATATACGTGCTCTATGTGATGGAATGGATCAAGCACTAGAGCCATTTCGGGAGGAAATAATAGATTTGGAAAATATTGTTTTAAACAATCGTCATACCCCATTGTCATTAATTCTCTGTAGTGTTGAAAAGTATACTTGTCTGTTTTCTGTATTGCATTCTATCATTCGCGAGGTACATATATTTTTCTGGGCAAAGTATTTTGTATCACAGCTACAGTTTATTATAAGAATGCAAAGGCTATTATTCTAATTTATTTTTTTTTATTGCAGATTCATACACAAAAACTCCATGGCTGTAAATTATTACAATGCTTACATCAGCGCATGCACACTGGAGTACCTGAAATCAACTCTACTTTGGAATTGTAAGAAGTTTATTTGTAATAAAAATTTAATAATATTAATCGTATGTTTTTTTATTCATTTTTAGGATGGCTCATTCTGTTCACATTGTTTTCTACAAGCATCTAACAAGCTGGCTTCTGTATGGACATCTGGAGGATACTCACAGGGAGTTTTTTATACAGAAAACATCAGATTGTGAGAAAACCTTAACATTTGAAGATGGAAAGAACGATATTGATACACGCGAAACCACGAGTAATAATATTATTATCAATATGTGGGACTATAATATCCAAATAGATATGCTTCCATCATATATTAGACCGTCACTGGCGAGTAAAATTTTGACCATCGGTCAGACCATTATTATGTTTGGAAATGATCCTAGACAAAAAAAAGGTACGCATTGCAATTTATAATTATTTAAAGGAATAAACTAGCTTGTTAAAGTATTTATATTGTTTTTTTATGCAATAAATAACTGCTTGTTTTAGATTTTAGCATGTCATCTAAGACGGAAAATTCCGTGTGGGGCGACAAAGAATACGAGTATTTCAGAAAACTTCAGAATCTCCAAGAAAAATCTGTTTTTAATATTGTCGAGTTTGACCGCACAATTAATGAATTAAAACAGTGCGTAACCGAGCTTCTGTGGCATGTGGCTGTCGAAGAAGCGCAGCTAATGCAGCAACTTAAACTAGTGAAGGAATTCTTTTTGATGGGACGCGGTGATTTTTACTTAGAATTTATCAAACTCACGGCGCATATTCTAAATAAAGCGCCTATGATTCATACGTCTAGAGATATTAATCTCGCATTTCAAATGGCGCTGAGAAAGATGCATTTAAATGATGAAAGCGCTATTGATAGTTTTAATTTCGTAGTGCCAATGCTGCCTTCTGAAAACGAAGATGTCGATACAGACGCCACCGATCTCGCCGATAACGAAAAACAAGATCCCAATGGTATGTATTTCTGTTGCTGTATCGTTGTAAATTATTTTTAAAATATATAAAGATAAGATAGTTAAATGTTTTTATTTTAGAGAAACGTGGATGGGGCATGATCACTTTAAAATACAAAGTTGTTTGGCCACTGCATCTGTTCTTTAATCCAACTGCATTGAACGATTACAATACTTTATTTCGCTTCTTGTTGAGAGTTAAAAAAACTCAGATAGATTTGTGGAATCTCTGGAGTGAACATATGCATCATAAGAATATGTAAATTATATTTCCATGAATGTTACAAGATCATTAATATTTTTATAATTTTTAATCACATATCATAATAAAATTTACAGCGATATCGGCGTGATTCAATTGAGAAATAATTTGATTTTTATCATCGATAACTTGCAGTATTATCTGCAAGTAGATGTAGTAGAGAGTCAATATACCGTAATGGAAACGAGTATGAAAAACACACAGAATTTTGAGGATATACAGAAGGCGCATTCTATATTTCTGGCTAACGTTATGTCGCAAACTTTTTTGTTAGACAGTGGAACAGGAAAAAAGAATTCCGTAAGTATTATCAGAATCGTTATTATTAAATTCAAAATTATGTGGAATGTTACAGATTTAGCAAGTTGCTTTTCGCATTATAAAGTCGTTAATTAATTAAATACACAAATTTCGGAAACATCCTTACGAGATACTGTCACCTTTTGACGTGTATAATTATTTTTAACAGGTCAATAAATTGATACATATTTTGTTGCGGTTGTGCGACGACTTTATCTTACAAGCGTCTATGTGGGAAGTTGGTAATCTTCTTTTAACGGAGAAAGAAGAACTCAAAACGTTATGCGAAACACTCAATAGTGTAATGGACTGGTTGACAAAGACGTTACATAGAGTTCGTGCACAACCTAGTGGAGAACATTTAGCTCGATTGCTATTGAGATTAGATTTTAACAGGTGGTTTAGTAAAAAGATTTAAATGAGATAAAAAAGCATGCGATGAATTACATCGTAGTAACGCTGATATATAATTTCCATCTAAGTGTATTATAATACTCTACCAATAATTTGAATATTTATTCTAAATAGTACTAATGGCAGTACGATAAATACTTGGTAAGTTGTACATGTCACACATGTTTTGTAATATAATTATTGGTCCTGTTTAAGCAAAAGTCTTAATCTATTATTTAATAATATAGAAATACATATTCTATAATATATCACAAGTATGAAAGAATTTTTAAAACTCTTGTTTCTTTATTTAAATATATTTCATATTGCGATATGAATTTCTTCGTTCGCGTTAATTATTTTTATTCATTTTGTTACTCGCATCTTATGGGAAACAAGAATCTTAAATAAAAAGGCGAACAATGTTTGAGATCAAGTATTAACATTATCATTAAACTCTTTGTGATCTTTTAAATTTTGATCGTAAAGAGGATTAATATATAATTTTATTAAATTATTCATCAAATTATAATATTTTACGTATTGTAAATTACTCGTTTATATAAAATTCTTAGTTTATTTTTATCGTAGATTTTTAATCGCTATCGTCATTGTAATCTTCGTCATCATATCCATGTGTGCCATTATATTTCCGTTCATGCAATTGTATTGTGTTTTTGATAGACGCATCAGAAGCTAATTCTTCTGCGGTGACACCGTCATTATTCTTTAATGTCGTATCGGCATCGTGCTCTAACAATAAAGTTATTATTTCCAAATGTCCATGACTTGCTGCTACGTGCAGCGGCGTGTCGCCCATTTTATTCTATAATCAAAAAAAAAAAGATTAAAAAATAATCTTATGAAAAATAAGGACAAATAATATACGGTTTGCAAAAAATTTATACTTTGCAATATTATAATTTAAAATTTATACGATTTAATTTGGTTCTAATTAGAAATACAAATTGTTTTATATTTATTCTCTTACTTGAGCATTTACCACAGGATTCGGTAAATTGAGAAGCTCTTTGGCGCATTCCAAATGTCCGGTACGGGCTGCCCAATACAACGGAGTGTTTCCAGCTGCGTCTAAGCCTGTTCCCGATATACCCTGCTTCAAGTATTCCCTCAGAAATGAAATATTACCTCGTCTTGCAGCGTCATGCAGTGGCAACTCGATCTCTAGCGTTTGTTCTTCAACTGAAATAAATTATGAATATAAAAAAAAATATTACATCGACGGTAAGTATAATCCATTTTTTTTTTTACCATATGCGACAGGTATTAATCCATTTTTATCTCCACATTTAGCCCTCCACCAATTTGGATCGGTATCTTTATCATAAACATAAAGTAAGTCACCTTCTTCGAACGATAACTCATCTGCCTGTAAAAAAAAAAGTAATTACGCCACGTTACATATTACGAGATATAATTACGTATACGTTAAATATACGTATAAAAATATGTTTTCATAATAGATTTCTACAAATGTACTCACACGTTGTGCAGTATACTTGCATAACGTCCTGACCACTTTTACCTTACCTTAAAAATGATATATAATATTAACACGTTTATATCAACCACTATTTTATTTATTATTTTAAAAACAATTTTTTAAATATTTAATTGCAAAAGCCAAGTTTATTTAGTCAATAAGATTATTGTTCTAACCTAACTAACACAATAATTATATACATTTTATTAGTAAGATTACATAAAATAATTTTTTTTTAATTCAACAAAATTATTCTTTTAAATTTTTAATTTTCTTATTTTAAACATACAATTCGTATTTGATAGATTATTTTTTTAATAGATTGAAAAGGATTGGGGTGTGTATAATATAACCTTAAATTTAAAAATAAAATTTTATTGAGTTTGCAATAAATATAATTGTTATAATATAAATAATAAGTATCCATATAGTACATTTATACAGAAATTTTTATGTACACATATCAAAATTATTTTTTTTATTTACAATCACCCATTAGAAGCAAGTACTTCAAGAATTATATTATGCAAATGCTTAGATAATGTTATCAAAATGTGCATAATAAAACTGCAAATTATGTATTGAAATGCCAGGTAGAATTACAAATCGACATATCATTAATTTAAAGTATAATTACCAGGTTTCCAAGTGGTTTTAGGTGGCACAGGTGTTTTTACAAGTACACTCATGGCTGTCTAATACTATCATCATATCAGTTCAATGACTCACACAGATATATTCACAACGCGCAGCTACATACTCTAGCCATGGTTTTAATGCACTAACGTAGAAATTATCTAAATCTTCTTTTTTGCCACCTTCATAAATAATATCATATCTGAAAATAAAAAAAAAAGAAATTAATTTAATTTAAATATTTAAAATTAAATTGCCTTTGATTAATTAAAATTATTTAAAATAAAATTAACTTTTAAATAATTCACGTCAAGTAATATAAATTTTAATATATTACTGTAAATAATATTCGTATATGTAAAATACTCACTAAAAAATACAACTAGTACAAAAGCTATCATAATCCACACCCAACATCTCCATTTCGAATGGGTGTGTTCTTCCAATTTTAGAGATTCTTTCTTTAATTTTACAGCATTTATATCAGTCAATTTATCGGACATTTCTAACGAGCCGATATCTTTCTTTATAATTGCACTCGCCGCTAACGCGTGTTCCTTCATGGTGCTCGTCATGGAAAGCATATTTTCGGCGATCTTCTCTTGGATATTACGATTGTACTTTACAATAGCGTCCAAATCGTCGTCCTGAATATTAGAACTTGATAATCGTTGTCGTAATCCATCTTTGTTAGCATCTGTAACATTTAAAATGTTAACCAGATATAATATTGAGAATTATATATGTATAAAAGTATTTTTAATTGCATGTCTAAGTAGAAAATTACCTTTGTTGGTGTGAAATAATTCCGCCCGTAATTCTTGATTGTACTTGGCGATCGTTTTTTGGTGTATCTGCGTTGTGATATTCGTACTGGAGGAATTATTGGTGGATACTGAATTTTTTGATAGCGATTGTGCAGCTACTATTCTTTCCACTGGGCTTGTCAACTTCATCGCGTTTATTACGCCTTTCAGAAAATCTACGCGTTTAACATAGCCCATCATAGTATCTTTGGATGGTTTACTATAAAAATTTTATCTTGATTTTATTTAATCTTAAAATAAAGACTTTATTACTAATTATTGTCATGCAAAATTTAAAACACTATGTATCGAAAATAGTACGTGTTTTATCGTATAATTTAAAGTATTACCTTGGTAGAGCTTGCAGCTTATTTATCATGTCATCCAAAGAAAGTATATACTAAAATAAAAGAATACAATTAAAAATTAATTCCATATGCAAATAAGCTTCGTTTATCAATAAAAAAAAATGTTACACAATAAAAATTTTAATAAATATTATAATATAATTTCGGATTGTAAATCTAATATGTTTCGTGCTAAGTTTTGTTTCGGGTAAATTAATCATATAAAATTATTTCGATAATTAACAAAACGTCAAAGCTGACACGTGTTAAACAGAAAAGCGTGACAGAAACATAAAGGTTAGAAGTAAAATATTTTAATGTACCTTCTCCAGCTTCCAGTCTTTGTGGGGATCATCTTTCGCTATTAATTCGCAACGCGTTAGGAGTCGTTTGATATCAATTTCCAGTCTAGTCATTTCAATCATTTTGCATATACACTGGAAGATAGATATAGAATTTATTCCGGCGACAGCGGCTTGCGTAAGGCAGATATGGCATTTATTGCGTCCAGCATACGTGACTTCCTCCCTCTTCCCCCCGCCGGATCCCCACCCTTGGCCACCCAGTACGGGAGATGTGGTAGTGGGGCGCGTTCTCCCTCAGTCCTCGACGAACGGCGCTCCGCGACACATGCACGTGCGCGCTTTGTGTGTAACTTGACGGACACTACGCTAAGGTCACGTACGCTAGCCGCCGTCGTCGAAGTAAACGCTATATTCGCCTTCCAGTGTACATACGTGGCGTGTAGAAAATCCGAAGCACTTCGCGTTTCTAGCTTTTAACGTGTACGAACGTGCCGCTGCGTATAAACGTATGATGATCTATCTAAATTCGGTCTACAGTAGACTACACACGCAGTGGCTGTAGCTTACAGTACAATAGTTCAGATTAAAACAAAAATCTCGTTAGTTTTAAATTAAAAAAAATATCCACGTTACCCCTGACAGAATAAAAATCGTATTTCAACCCTAAATCTCGAATTTATTTTTGCAAAAATTTAAATAATAATTTGTTACATCGATATATTATTAAGCTTGGGCACAATGCGCATTTATATCAGCTACATGCTATGTACAAATATCTAGAAACAAATTAGATTTATTTGTGTGGTGGCCACGTCCACTGATTAGATGGTGCCTCTTGTATTAGTTTTTCCCAAGGCTTCCAGATTAACATCTTCTCCGCCAACGATATCTCATTCTTTGCCTGTATTATAAGCTCCTCCACTTGCCCGCAACCTATCTTGTCCTCTATAGCTTGTACATTTTCATTCTGCGAAATATAATTCTTAATTAAAACGAATAAGTAGTACTATTACGCGGTATAATTGTTCCAATGAGTATCGTTTTCACCTTTTTTACAACCTGTAGTCTATTCTTGGTCATCTTTTCTGTTTCTTTGCGATAAGTGTAATTCTTTGGAAACTTTTCTAGCACTCTCAAAATTCTGGTGTACAGCGGAATCAATTCCATGTGAGGATTCTTGCAAACGGCTAATCCTTTCAAATTCGTAGACTGTAAATGAAAAGCGATTGTTTTATAATTAAGCGAGTTTTGTCTTTGCGGCAGGTTATCTTATTACTTAAATCACAATCGATGAATAATATTGTAAACATATGTTACGACGAACGTAGAATCTTAATGAGGCATATTCATTTATAAACGTTCAACAAATAGCAAATAATTTACCTTTTTTAGTACACCTGCCATGGTCAGAACAATATTATCTAACACTTCACACGAGAGATCTCTACGTCGTTGATTTCCTAACCTCAAAAATTGAACCTGTTATGTACTCTTTTACAAGTTAAGGACTAACCTGTTTGACGAGTTTCAGAACATATTAATGCTGCAACATTATATTGTATAAAATATAAATCAATGCAACGAGAGCTTTTACAAATTATTTCGATATTGAATTTTTCTAGAAAAATTGTACAATCAATTAAACAAGTTTAAAAGAATTTAGTTAATCTATTTCAAAGGCAGAGAGAATGTGTAAGAAATAATTTAAAGATAGAACGATTTTTTATTTTTTCCGCATATACAAAGTTGTGTTTATCGGTTAGACTTGGCGACGCGCTCCAATTCGTCCTTCTTCTTGATCGCGTACGAATTCGACGAACCCTTAGCGGCATTAATAAGTTCGTCGGCTAAGCATTCGCCGATTGTTTTAATGTTGCGGAATGCGGCTTCTCTCGCGCCAGTACATAACAACCAGATGGCTTGATTAACACGACGTAACGGGGATACGTCCACGGCCTGTCGTCGTACTGTACCGGCACGTCCAATACGCGTCGAGTCTTCTCTAGGGCCAGAGTTGATAATGGCTGTGACAAGAACCTAAAACACAAACGTTGAAATCAAACACAAAGTTTAACGTTTATAAAATTGCATTATATAAATTAATTACGTACAATTTTCAAGCAAAACATTAGTTAACATTATCGATACCTTTGCATTACATTTTCCAAGATATAATTATTTTAATGCAAGTGCAAAGGCTAAATGTAAAGCTTTGAGTAACAAACTCACCTGCAGAGGGTTCTCGCCAGTGAGAAGGTGAATGATTTCAAAGGCGTGTTTAACAATTCGCACAGCCATTAATTTCTTTCCATTATTTCTGCCGTGCATCATGAGCGAATTTGTTAGACGTTCCACAATAGGACACTGAGCTTTCCTGAAACGTTTTGCAGCATAGCGTCCCGCCGAATGTGGAAGGTATTTAGCATTCTTCTCCTTAACTGCGATGTAATCCTGTAGAGACATGTCGTTCACTTGGACATCATCGCAGTTCCAGCGGCCGAACAATTTGATCTCTGGCAGTTCGGCCGGCATGGTTACCGGTAATGTATTTGTGGTCGCCACCACCATATCTTCGAAAGCTTCCTTGTCATCCATTGTTTATCTGTTAACGAAAAGATACAATTCATTAATTCAGAATACCATAATAAAGCCTCAAGTAAATTCTAAAGCTTGTACAGCATAACAATAACGTAATGATAATTAGAGTAGCAATACCGATTCGTTTAAATTAATAAATTAAATTCGATAGCAATTAAACGACGAAAGATTAGAGAGGAATATTTATATTTTCGGGAGGGGCTAATCGCTTTGTTTAGACGTATATACCAAAATGCGAACGGCGGGGAAAGAACGACGCGACTCGGCGGAATTTTACGTTGCGGCTAGTTTATCGTAAGCGACGCGAATGCACCGAACTCATTAGACTTATCGATGAGAAAGTCCGACAGGCCACCGAACGAGCAAAACATGTGGCCACGCGGTCACATGTACCGCTGCCGCGGGTGTACCTTCTTCCCGAAATACCGTACGTTTTTCCACAGTTGCACGATCACTCACGAGTTCTAGCAGTCCTCGGTACGTAAACGATGTTAACGCGCGCGGCCTCGCTACAAAATTATCCCAAAGTAACGGCTATTTCTCTTCTGTGACTTACGTTCACGTCTTCGTCCGTGCAAGCGTGAACAGGAAAAGGCCATGACACCGAGAGTGCCATCTACCTATGATCGCCGGATTTCGAATACGCTGATCAAAGCCGGAGCCCCCGCATCGCGAACGCGAATCCCGCGGCTCTAACGTTCACGTCCGTACGATATAAAATTGTCTGCGCGAAAGCGATTATTAAAATCGACCCGGTGACGGCGGATCATGGAACGAGCGTTCATCGAGTGCACGATCGCTGATTTGATTACTAACTAAATGCGGGAGTAGCTTCGTGAGGCTCTTCGACAGGTGACGCCAGCGGTCCGTGTTCGTCGAAATATTCACGGACGCGTCTGATTGGTCAGCTAACGGTGGACTTATCCCGCCGCCTCGCGCGGGAGCATTTCACGTCGCTTTTCGCTCCTTTTCCGCGCTAGATCGCCTTCAGAACACCGTAAAGTATTTCCAGCCTCGTTGCCAGTCACCGTAGCCAACCGGTCAGCACATACAGAGCGTTCGGTACTCGTCGCGTGCTCGAATTAATTGCGCTGCAATTTCGAATTGGCGATGGTTGCGCGCCCGTTTTCGGCTGCCATGTTAGTTTCGCGGATCGGTCGGGAAGCAGCGAGCGGGCCACCGCTCTGTAATTAATCGCGGATTTAGCTCGTTAATAGTGCAAAGTGGGCTCGAAGGTTCGTCGAACGTGCAAGCTGGAGTGACGAGCAACCGGGGGAATGTGTAGGTTATCGCCGATCTTCCCGATTACTGCCGTTTCGTAGATCGTAACCGGCGCTGCGCCGCGGCGAGGGGTACCGGGCACCGTTCCGTAAGCGCAGATTCCCGTGCCATAGACACGCAATTATGACCCTTACGCTCGGCCAAGAAAATCGACACGACTGGTAACATCTTCGTCACGTATAATATCACAGAGATTTAGGTAGTTAAATGGCTATAATTCGGTACTCTATTCCGAGAGAAAGTCTGCCACTGAGGAGGAGGGGGGGGGGAGAGAGGGGTATGATATATCGCATCGATACTACGATCGGTTATTCTGAAAGTATACGTGATAAATAATTTTTTTACGACTAAAGGAATAAAAGAGAATAATCAGGACGAATTCATTCAAGTGCCCTTTGATAATCGCGGTATCATTTAATATTAAATATTATTAACGCGATATTTCTTATGAATTAATGAAATACTTTAATTAAAGTGCATATTTTATACGTAACATTTGATAATGCCCCTCGTATTTTTGAGATAACAGTAGCTCGTAATTGTGGCCGTTAATATTTTGATTATCATATTTAGAAGGTTGTAAATGCACGGAATTAGTTCACTGCGTCCCGCGCTCCGCGTTTTCACGCGGCTGGTGAATTTGTGATTTCTGCGATAAACATAAAGTGCGGGAATTAATTTTCGAAGTACGTAATTAAAGCGTATGTAAAGTATGTGAAGTTCACTAGTGCGCGTAACGAGGTGTGCGTTTGCTGGAAATATAACGTTACCTCGACGAAGCCGACGAGGAGGATTTCTAAGACGGGACTCGCAGCCGATGGAGACGAAGTTCGATCTTCTGGATGGTGAGTAAATTAAAATTAATTCCGCATTATGCAAATACATACTTTGCTCTTTTGATTTCAAATTACTAAATATTCAAGTTAGTCTTTTACATTCGGGCACGTGTATTTATAATGCCTCGACCTAAATAAAAAATGGTAAAGAACTTTCGATAATTGACATTTTTTTTTAGAACAATTGGTGATTATGATATAATTTATTTTTTACAGGCGAGGACCCGGGATTCTGGTGATAAGACGGAACACCGCAACGAACAGGGATGGAACTTGATTTTCTGAATGGTGAGTAAATTAAAATTAATTCCGCATTATGCAAATACATACTTTGCTCTTTTGATTTCAAATTACTAAATATTCAAGTTAGTCTTTTACATTGAGGCACGCGTATTTATAATGCCCTGGCCTAAATAAAAAAATAGTAAAGAACTTTAGATAATTGACATTTTTTACAGAACAATTGGTAATTATGATATAATTTATTTTTTACAGATGTGGATTTGGGATTCTGGCGATAAGACGGGACACTGCAACGGATGGAACACAACTGGGATGGAACACAACCGGGATGGAACACAACCGGGAGGGAACACAACCGGGATGGAACTCGATCTTCTGAACGGTGAGTGAATTAAAATTAATTCTACATTATGCAAACATCCGTACGCTGCCCTCCCGTGTTTAAATTACTAAATATTCTAGTTGCTTTTGCACATTTTAATACACGCGCCCGCACGTTTTAATTTAAGCGGGGTAAACAATTTTCGATAATTAACATATTTCCAAAACGATTGGTAATCGTAATATATTTATTTTCGACGGTGAGAGCTGGGGAGTTCTTCGTGTACCTAGAGAGTCATTACCGTTGTGGGGATAATTAGGAGAACAATTTTATGAGCAGGAATAAAAGCGCGGTTAGGCTCTTGCAAATTAGGTGTATAAATTCGGTACTCTACTCCCTGGTCTGAACTCCAGACTCTCTGTCTCTTTGTCTCCGAGCTCGTCTACTTCAAACCGCTCTTTCTAATTAATCCTGTAAGTAATAATTAAGCACGCCTTTTCTGCTTGCGGTCCCGCTTCCGGTTAGCCAAAATGTTTTTATATCTCTTGTTTCTATTCCATTTCCTAACTTTTAACACACATTTATCTGTTTCAATACGATTAATGGATTAAATCCAGCAAACTCAATGAAATATGCATAAAATTCAGCCGGGCGTATTCGAAAAGCTCCCGTCAATAAAGAGTCAGTTCGATAACCCAATAAATGCATTAAAAAAAATTGTGTTTACTTACTGCATTATTAAATATGTGCATATATGATGCACGCCACTCAAAGAGAGGAATATGCAATCAATTTATACGTTGTTGACAAAATTCAATAAACGCATCTTTTTCGTATCGGTACGGAAACATCGCACCGGGCGAATGTCACACGCACAAAGTGCCGTACGTCGGTTTATAAGCTATTTATGCTAATGGCGCATCAAAGAGAGAGCGAGAAAGAGAGACAGACGAAGGGGAAGAGATAGAGAGACAGAGAGGAGCGGTCGACTCATCGCCGTTGGTGAAGTCGTAATTGCTTTTACGCGAATGCAATTACGGGGCTTTAACGATGACGCGACGCGCTTAATTGCGTTTATATTCGCGCGGGATACCTACGTAATGAAGAAGACAATGGGGCGAGAGAACGGGGGCGAATGGACCGCGCAACGTCAACGGGTAAGGTAGCTGTCGTAATTTTTTCACGTTCCACACACTTTCTTTTTTTTTTTTTTTTTTTCTTTTTTTTTTATTGCGGCCGCTTTTTAGAGAATGGAAGGACGCCCGCCGCCGTCCTCGAGCATCCGCGTAAGCCAAGTTTCCAATTAGCAAAGGCACAGAAGACTTCTCGTTATAAATGGGAGTTCGAAATCAGACAAAACGCGCTTTATAACGAAACGATTTACATCGTTGAATTCATTTCCATGAGATTTACCGCGTTGGAGAGTTTTTTTTTTGTTTTTCCTTTCGAAATTTTTATTTACCGGCTACGTTCCTTTGGATCATCGCGCCAGGTTTCGTTCGCCGAAAGTGCTAGGGGGGTATTAACAATTATAGACGAACACGAGAAATCTCCGCAGCTCGCACTGTTTTGAAAATCGAGCCTCGGAGAGAACAAGGGGGAGTAAAGTTCGGATTATTCAACAAACAGCCGAAACAAAGCGCCGTGTACCACGCCGGTCGGACATCCGAAAGCGAAACGCCGGTGTTTATAGACGATAACAGCGATTTTCATGGTGGTCCAAATAAACGTGCGCGCAAACGGACGTGTGCCATTAGATATTTACGCGCGTCGAAGCTCGTCGTTGACGATTCGGTCATATGTGAGTTTTATTGCCTTTACGTCGGATCTTACTTAAAGTAATAAAGTGGAACCCGAGATGGGTTAGCAATCCGGACGGTGGGTCGTAAATTTCTCATACCGTACGGTTGCTCGCCCGGCCGTCTCCTCGAGCTCTCCAGCCCACCCATCCCCCTTACGTTCCCTAGCCCTCCCTACCTTCTGCTCGCTCGTCGAGCACGATTTCAACCCTATTCACTCGCTGTGACCCTCTGTGCACCCGCTTTCTATATAGGCCCTTACCATCGGCGAGGCAACGAAATAACAGATTATTACAGCGATGATTGTTTCGGATATGTGCCACCATCAATATGGTGGTTTTAGGTTTACGCGGGTTATTATGGGATTAACTGGTTTAATAAATCGACCGAATAAGCACCGTTTTTTTTCCTCTCTTTTTTTTTTGTTTTATTTTTTTTTTCTTAATTTTTTACTTATTTTATTTTTGCACTAAACGCAGCTAGGATTTTAATTTAATAATATACAACGTAAGTCTTGTCAGAGTAGTTTTTTTTATTATTTCTCTTGATACAGTATTAATGCTTTAGGGTCTAAGCTAATGAACAAGCTTAATTAAATTTGTACTGCGCTTTAAATCCTGTCCTGTGGGCTCCCTTGAGCATCTCTCAAGAATGCTAGTAGTTTGCTATTTCGAGTCATCTTGGTGTCCATGTTGTTTTTTACTTTACAACTCTTGAAGTCGGTAGGGGGAAGGGGTGAATCTATTTGGCTTCTGCTGTACCTTGCCACCAGTATTTTTCTTTGTTCTTTTTATTTTTTTCTTCTCCGGTACTTGTCCTCTTTGTCTTTTTCTGGTAGGATTGTTCCGTATCTTACACATATCGCTGGTATTGTCTCTGCAGTTGGTTTCAGGATTACATAGTAAATTCTTTTTTTTCGTAGCTTTGCGTCTGCTAATATAATTTTATTTTATTATCGGTACGTTGTTCGCACCTTGTATAAATTCTTTGGCGACGCCAGCACTCGGCTATTCCACGTCAGAGCTTCCGCCAACTAATTCCGATTCTATTCGTCTTGATCCAACCGGCACAACTGCTTTCGCGTTACCGAAACGTCGCTCTCTGGCCCAAATTGCTTGCGTATCTCGTAACGCGATTGTCCACAAGAATCGTTGGCGTAAACGCGCCTTAAGAATGTCCCCCGGCGGGTAGCATTATTGCACTTTACAAGCGCCTGCCGCTTCTTCTTTTCATGCTCTCCCTCCGTCCACGTTGCTCTTCTCTCTCCGTTCGCCTCGCGCTTTCCAGCTCGTTGTCCTCCCTTCGTCGGTGGTAGGCGAGGGGGTAAGTCCCCGCACCGGAGAACCCCGCTGAGACGAGTTACGTTATATTCTGCGGCCCCGTAGCCTCATATCGTATTATTGTCATATTCCCTCGGTACGAGGGGGAGCGCGAGCGAGGGGGAAGGAAAGCGAGAAAGAGCCGGCTAGAAAGAGCGTAGGACGAGGATAGCGGAACAAACGACACATAGAAAAGCTCCTAATACTACTCGGTTTCTGGTCGCCGGTGTTGGTCGCTTCGGCAATGCACGTGCACGCTGAAACCGCTCGCTCGTGCGAGATAAATCGAAATACATCCTCAAGATACTCGCATACGCTGTTATTTCCCCGGTAGACCTTTCTCTCTCTCTTTTTCTCTCCGCTCGCCATCTCCTTGCTGCAACCCGGCAGGGAGATGCTGCACACGCACCTCACTTGTCGCCGTTGTAATGGAGCAATCTTTCCGCCACAGTTCGCTTTCCACTCGACGGCGCGTCGCGGTAAATAGCGTGCATGGCATTCGAGATGCATTCGTTTCGCGAAACACCGCGGGTTTTTCCATCGAGCCAATGACTCGAATCGGAAAGATAACCGAAAGCGAAGCGGTTTCGAAATAAAAATATAATACGTTCCTAAGGATTTTTTTTTTAAATTTATTATTTATTAATTTTTTTTTAATTTTTAAATAATAAGACAAATTTAGTTCGCTAAATAGTTGCGTAATAATTCGAGGAATTTTCAGGGGGGAAATTAAAATTAATTTTTTTTTTTTTTGCTTTGGAGTTAACGTTAACTAACACGTGCCGCGTGAATTGCGATACGACGAGATTTATGTTTACCGGCGATAAACGCAAGCTGTTTGCGGATTGTCCGTTTTCCGATTACGTCAGGGGCTTAATATTGCGAGTCGGCCGATAATTATGTTTCCCGGCAACACACTCGTTCGCGATAATTTCACCTGTCAGGCACCGGCGTCGATCCCTCGGCCTTACGCGCGTTGCGACGTGTAACGCCTAATTGGCTAATTATCTCCCCGCCGTGGCTCCTCTGTCCGAGGCAAAGAGGTTAATTATCGTGACAAGAGATCGAGGCATCGATTATGCGCGCGGAACCGGATAAATGAATTAGCACTTTGGATGCGATGCCGCGAATTATGGCTCGTTCGAGCGCGCGGCGAAGATGCGATCCTTGAGAACCCGGATCGACGTAATCATTACTTGATCGCCGAGGATCTAATTTGCAACCCGCCGCGTCGTACGTACGTTCGGAACTTCGCGCGCCTATTTCTCTCCGTCGCGCTTCAGAAGGCAGACAGACCGCGAGTTTCTGCTCTCGAAACTTTTCGGCCTCGGCTTAACTTACGTCACCGTTTCACGTCTCGAAGCCGCGTATTTCAATCACGCGAATTAGCGGTGTTTTACACGGTGTAAAAGTCGAAAATGACTTTCCGTTTCGTTCGATCGTGAAAGCGACGACGTAAAGAACATAACTCGCGACGAACCGGGAAGATAGGGGTGAGCGGGGGGGGGGGCGAAAGGGTGAACTCCCCCCGCGGTAAATCAAGGATATTTATCGTCTAATTCGGCGGAAAGCTCCGCCGGCCAAATTTGTCCCCGGATGCTCGATGTCTCTGCGTTTCGCTTGCCTTTCATTCGGCCCTCCCTCCCGCGGGCTCGCAGCTTCGCAGCTGGAGGGTCAGAAAGGCGAACTTATTTCCATTAGCCGAAGGGGGCGAGTGTATTCTCAAACGTCGCTGCCTCCAGCAGCAGGCAACGGCGCGGCCGCCGCTCTTTCCCCTTTGACTCTCCTCACCGGGTTCCCCCCCCCTTTCTCTTCTCCCTTCGCTTCGCGCCCTTCCGACAGCCCTTCTAACCGCACTAGGTCCGGTGATTATTTTTCATTTGCTCGTTTTTATCTTCTTTAGACTCTTTAGCGGCGTATTACGAGGGAAGCGCTGAAACGAGGAGCTCCGCTCTCCATTGCTCTTATTCGCGTATAGTGGCGGGATTTTAGCCGCACCTCGCGCACAACGTGTTTATTTATCGTCCGTTTATCTATCGTTTCGTAAGATTAATGAACACGCGGTATTTCTATAGAATTGGGAGTTAAAACGCCGACCTAAAGCGATCCTAATCGTCTGCTCGCAAAATTTTCTACGACACAGTTGGAGATTTAATTAAAGGTTGCATTATTTTTATTTTGATTGGTCGTTTATCGTGTCGTTACGTTGATAAGAATTGACGCGGCACGACGAGCGCGTTGTACGTATTCCGAGATGTTTTTAGCACTTCGAGTAGTCACGCGAAGAAACTCGTCACACGATATTACGTTTTATCTATGGCAGTCGAGCTCTTTACCAAAGTGTTATTCTACATGCTTCGAATCCGATTAAAGGCTTATACTTCGATATGTCAACGAAGTCATATGTGGGTAAGCTCGCAACCTATAAAGTGTCGGCTTTCATGCTACAAGCGCCGCGGTACAAAATGCTACCGGGGGATTTCGTACTTCGCCGCGGGTGCAGAAAGGCAATTTTCTAGATCGGCTTAAACTTAAACTTCGCCAGGCTTCAGGTAAACACTTGTCAAGGATAATTTTCCCGGCGACTTCTGCACAATCGAAATCGTATCTCGAGGCGTTACCTTCAATTTTAACGACGCAAACTATCCCAATCGATCGCGCAATTTTTACTTACAAATAGAAAGAGAACGACGACCTTTATGCAGATTTGCCGAAGGTGTTGCATAACTTTTTTTCCCTTTTTTTCTATTTTTTTTTATGAAATAAAATTCACGCGACACTCGACGTGTTGAAAGGCGGCGAACGATGGTTTTTGGCGCGGAGTCGAATGAAGAAATTGAAAAGATTTTATCGAGTCGTGCGCGATATAGGTGAGAGGGCGGGGAAGGGGGAGGGGGAAACGATCGGATGATGAAGCCCTTGTACAGAGCTCGCCGACTCGCGGTGCTAAATCTCGCAGAACGAGGACTGTAGGAGTCGTCCTGTAGGAGTAGTAGTAACGGAAGGAGTCGTCGAACAAGAGTGGGCGAGAGGAGATACGAGGGTGCCGAGGCAACGGGAAAGGGAAGGGAGACGGTGAAGAAAGCCGTGGGGTGTCGAAGGGGGCCGAAGGGGACGCAGGGTGCCTCGCTACCTGACAAGTCCTTTTCTTTGTCCCTAGACTCCCTCTCTTCGCGTTTGATTCTCTCTTTTTTCTTGTTCCAAGGTGAACGGCGGCCGTCCGTCCATCCTTTTCTTCGCCGAACCGGCCGCTCGTGTTCCCCGCAGCCGATCCTCTCGTCATCCTCTCCCGTCTGCCTCTTTCGCGCTTTTTGGTCCTCGTTGTTCTTCCCGTCCTTCTTCGTGCTCGTTCGTGCTTTCCTCGCTCACTATCCGCGAAAATCGTTCCTGTTTTATTATCCTCGGGATAGTAGCAATTTGCGATCCAAGCTTCGCTTAGATCCCTCGATACATTCCCTTCTTCTGCTATTTTTTTTTTTCTTTCTTTTTTCTTTCTTTTCCTCGCTCATCATGCTCTCTTCTTCTCCGTCCGTCCTCTTTCCTCGTTCATTATAAGCTATCCGTTCCTTTATGACGTTAATAAGTTTGAGAAATACATGTTCCTTATTAAGTCTTTATTAAAAGTAACTTGAATAATTGACGTTATTCGGTACGTCATTTTACTTTACTACATTTTTAAAACTCCATCTCTAATCGATCGTGACAATTTATAATTTAAGGGAAAAAGAAATTTAGAAATTGAATTTTTACGATAATCAATTGCAGCGTAGGAAATCTAAATTAATTTAACATTATTGACAGATTTTTTTCTCTCGTAATTGTATTTTAAAATTTTACACGTACTTTTGGTCTATTATTCTCTTTGTAGACACCGTAAACTGTCTTGAGAAAGCATCTCCCATAATACGGACAAAATCCCATTTCTTTCTACATCACGCTTTAATTTTTCTTTTCTACCAGTCATCGCGCAATTTTCAAGTAGTTTATCTAACTTTCTCTCGTGTATCCGCCGTCTCTCTCCATCCGTTCCGCACTTATTCCCTTTCTCCCTTTGTCGTCTGAACACATTTTGCCCGCGTTTGTTACCAGCGCCAAGAGACTATCAATCGTTCTATCTCGATCGAACTAACACTCGTCGCAAATGAGATTCCTCTTGCTCTCTCTCTCTCTCTCGTATCTCAGGATTTCCTTCGCTGCGCGATTCGGCCCACCCAGCTGGCGTGCCGTGCTTACTTAGAAACGAAGTGCCTTCGGCAAATGAGGCGGAAGATGCTGTATGGGCGCCGTACGCGTCGGCTTTAATCGGCCGGTAGAAAAACTGCGGAAACTACGAAAAGCTACGGCCGCGACGAACAGAATCTTCGGGTTGTGACTCGCCGAAATCGTATTTCCAATTATTCGAATCGGCACGTGGTCGGAGTTTCTAAGCCCCCGAGAACGAGTTTCTAGACCCGGCGCGATTCAGCGCTTCGCCTCACGATATCTTTCCGCGCGATTTGTTTCGGTTCTCATTGCAGCCGCTGCCGTAGTTCAAACTACCGTTATAAAACGACGTAAATCGTCTTCTAAAATCCGCGTGGTTAGACTCCGTGCCGTAGGACTAGACAGGAATTTGAAATTTTTTACGTTAAAGGGAAGAAAAAGTAAAATAAAATAGGAACGAAACGTGAGCGATAAAGTACGAGCTAACGCGAGTATTGCGGTGTGAAAATTAAAAGTGAGTAGTTGACCACCGAGAATCAAATTACGTATTTAGCATAATTATATGTATGATTTCCTATTGCACTGGATAATATCATTTTGTGGAAGAAATAGCCACAAGTCGCAATCACAGAATCGTGTAGTTATATATTGAAGCAAGTTTAAATGCGTTCGTAGAAAACGCAATTTCAAACATTTTTTCTTTTTTTCTTTTTCTTTTTTTTACAGTTTTTCGATAGTTAAAATAAATAACGTGCAGCCGTAAGAGTTTAAGTCCAATATTTTAAGCATTCATGACTAGCGATTTCTCCCGAGAACATTTAACGTGACTGCCGTTGTTTCCTGTTTCCGGAATTGGAAAAACGTTCTACGTTAGTCATTCGTCGTTTCTCTTTGTAACGAGAAAAAAAAAAAGAGAGAGAAAATTAAGTTCTTTGAAAAAAGGTAAACCTTGCCTGACGCCAAAGTAAACTCTAGAAAAATTTACTGGCTTGTTAAAAAATAATTCATTAATCTGGGAAAACGTTAATTTAATTTAACAATATTCTCTGCGTAGTTTTTTTTTTTTTTTCTTTAAATATCAGCATTTTTGAATTTGTAGAATAATTTGTACAATTTTATTTATACATTGCGATATTTACCACAAAGAAAATAATTACAAAAATTTTTATATTTTGATTCTGTAATGATATTTATAATTGTTCCATGTAATCTTTTGATTGATTTTAACGTAAATAATTATTTTACCTTATTTCCGTAAAATAAACATGTGATTTGAATTCAAATAAATAAATTAATTTACATTAAAAAGAAAAATGCAACAACAAATAAATAAAGGAGTATTCATTATTGGAGAAATAACTTGTTAATGAAAGATTGATATTGCGATAAAATATTAATAACGAGCAGAATATTAACAGCGGTAATGCTTGAAATTTTTGATTACGCTCGTATAAATATCCGAGACAAATATGCCGAGGTTCCATGTAAATGTGTCAATAAAATGATATATATAACAATTTCAAAGAAGGTGCAATTTGGAACATAATATCAACGTAATCAGCCGTTCGATCTTAATTCATGAATGCCGGGGCTTTGTTCCGATAGAAGCCATGTGGCGAAACTGTGCAGAGACAGGGAACCAGCGGTTGTTGTCGACACTCAAGCTACGTCACTTGATACGCGGGCTCTCGTCACATTAGGGTGACAAATATCTGTTTCGAAGATCGTACGTCGTCATATTCACTAAACAACTCGCGCGAGCGGTTCAGCCGCTCGCTCTTTCGTTTCTCTTTCTCCCTCGGCCGTTCCATTACTCTACTTGCCTTCGGAACCTTCCTTACAGTTTTCGAGGCTATCGTCCTCACCCTCTCGAGTTCCCTCGAAAGCTCAACAGAATTTCGTGCGAGATGCTCCGTAAGATTGAAGCGCGCAGAAGGAAACCGAAGGGTATATCGTTTTGTCTCACTTCGTCTCGATGGTCGGGCCTCGGAAAGAGGAAGCGCACGTTTCGACATTGGGGTGTTTCCTAGCAACCTACCAAACCGCCGGAGGGTAGTCGTTCAGTAATGTAACCGCAGGCTTCGTCGCCCTATGCCCCGATTTTCCGGCGGACCTCGAGTGTATTTTACGCTATTGCCGTCGTTATCAAGTCCGGGCCGCGACACATTTCACCGAAGCCCGGCGAACGATCTTACGGTAATTCCAATCGCTCGCGAGCTGAAGGACTGCGCGCCGTAAAAGATATATCATCCGAATTATTTAACACGACGTGAAGGCAATAATTGATAAGGTAGCTCCGATCAGGGCGGGTAATCTTAATGGATATAAAATCTTCGTTGGTTGTTAATTACTTTCTTCCCGCTATAAACGGCCCCCCGGAATTCTTTTTATTCCGCCGGAAAGTTAATCCTGTTAAGTACCGCACCGGCGCTTTTACTGCGATTAAACTCGAGTCTAGAGAATTTACCGGCCATAAATACATAATTAATGATTTAGTTGTTCATATGCAGCTGGTAATTTTCGTGCATAGAGAAATCCATTATTAAGCGTTATAAAGTTCGCGTACGGCGGAGGGTTGCTATTACCACGGCCGGCCGAGTGTTTCGATAACAACTTTACTTATTTTAATCACTTAATTATTTTCATGTAACTCGGGATATGTATTAAGCGCTAATTAAATGCATAGAGGCAGCGCGGTAAAGGCCCGACGTTCGGTGAAAATAATTTCTGGAGCAGCGGAGTATTTGCGTTTTGCGGATGTAAACACAAAGCTCCGTCCGATTTTCCAGAGGGAAACAAATTAATTCCGACGCGAAAGGAACACGCGGCAGCCCAACAATGTTACGGCACGGAATTCAGTACCGCGGAGTACCAATTATCGTAATAATTAGCAACAAAGCCTCTGCTACGTGGTTATGTTAATGACCAACGCGATCGTAATGAATCAGCGATGTACACGCCATGGTGCGCACGCAATTCGATTACGGATGATGAAATTTAATTATATGTCGATACTACTCGATATTTCCTCTCGCGCCGCGCGGCATCGGCGCCGCAGCGATAACTGACGGGAGGGTGAGAGGTGCGGGAGGGGGAAAAGAAAAGGAAAAAGTTTTCCGTAACTATCAATTTCTGAAAATTAATGTGAATAATGAATACGTTCGACAGCAATGACGCATGGACGTTATTACCGTTGTGTGCGTAAGCGAATGGCATACATCACGCTCATGCGATACTCCCTTTACCATTTGTACGCGTAATATCTAAATGTTAGAGAAAGTTACACGGCCGAACGACGACTCGGGTACCGACGTTCCTCTCGATCTCCATTACGTCAAATCTAATCTAACGTTTAATAACTCGATAATCAAACCCCTCTTGGCCCGGCATTAACCAATTACGCGGCGTACTCGACTCACGACATCCCCTTGACGCGTATAAAACCCGATCGCTCGTGCAGCGAACTTCCGCGGCGAGGGAAAGAAGGTGCCGCGCGGAGGGACACGGTGGGCGAAACCGAGGGGGGTGGGTCGTGGAGAGAGGAAAGAGGGAGGGGGAGGAAGAGAGAAAGAGATTATTCTCCGGATTCGTGAATTCTCCATGACGAGGAGGAATCCACTCTTCCGCTCAGTCGCCGCTTTACGCTGTCGCTCTTCGATAATAATACGTTATCCGAGCACAGAGAAGAGACAGTAAGTACATACAACCACCTAAGAGTAACGGCTATATTGAATTTCTGTCTGCGTAACAACCCCGCCAGGCTTTTAGCAACGGCGGGAGGTGGGAAAGGGAGGACGAGGGGGGGGGAGAAAGAGGAGAAGAACGGAGGACACGGTGGATGGTAAGAGCGAGGAGGAGGGTCGACTTCATTTCCGAGATCCTCACAGTGGGTATACAGTAATACCGGAGAGATGTAGAAGGCGAGAGAGGAGGACGGAGCTACAAGGGGGAGGAAGAGAGAGAGAAGGAGGGAACGCGGATGAGAGAAACCAGGAGAGACGCGAGAACCGCGACGGAGATACCCAGATGTATGAGAGAGCGAAAGGGACGGGCGCAGTGGCGTAACTAACGCGAACCTTAGGTCATAATTCTTGAAGGCGAAATAAAAGAGAAAGAAGAAGTCGGAAGGGAAAGAGAGACGGCGAGAAATGAGGAGAGAAAACGGGAATGAATAAAATAAAAAAATCGGGGAGATAGGAGACGATACGCGAGAATGATAGAGAGAAAAGAACAAGACGCGGCAGGAAGAGTGAAAATAAATAAGACGAGATAGGGAAGAAAATGAAAAAAAAGAGTTTTACGAAAGGAGGAGAAAAATGAACGAGGTCGGGGTTTTTAAATTAAAGATGAAGATAAATTTTTCGGTTGTAGTTTTGCGTGAAATTCTGTAAATGTTACTTACGCCATTGCGTGGACAGATAGATAAATAAAGACGGGAAGATGGGAAAGAAAGAGCGAGATGAAAGGAAAAAGAGAGAGAGAGACGGAGAGAGAAAGCGCGATGTAGATGGAGAGAGATGCGGAACGATAGAGCACACGACGCAGACAGAAGCTGAGGGAAACGGAAACGGGAATCTACGTGAGGTAGAAGCCGAGGGTGGTAGACTGACAGAGGTAGATGCATTCTACATCGTCACCGGCAGACGCTAGGTTGGATTGTACGTGTGTACCACGTAGTAGGCTACGCCTTTGCCTGGGTATCTCTGGAACAGAGAGCGGGCGGATCAACTTTGTGGTCGACGATGCATTTGCGGTTACTGAATACTACATATTACGGTAAAATGTAATCGCTTTAAATAATTATGCTGAAACGCGCAACGCCGTCGCTAATGGATCGTAAGCTGTTATTTGTGTGATTTCAATTGAAGGATTTGCCGCAAAAACCGGTTTCCCGTTTTACTGTAGGCGGATTTCCTTAGAACTGTAACGTAAAGATTGCGTATATCTCGGCGCAACGGGATGAAAAAAAAACAAGAAAGAAAAAGAGAGAGAAATAAAAGAAAAGAAAAAAAAAGAGAAAAAGATTTTATAACGCGTTAATTCATAACGTTGACGTGATTGACAATTTATTATGCCACTTGAAACTGACTGCTTGATTAATCACATATTAATGTACTCTTTTTTTTTTCTATATCTCTTTTTTTTTCTCTTTTATTCTCATGTGTTTTTATGAATCGTTATAATAGTTTTAATAGTTTTATTAGTTTGAATCCAAGTCGATAAAAAAATAAATTAAAAATTAAAAAAGCCGAGGCATAGGATTAGTCGCATAGAATTTGTGTAGGGCGAGAGTTTAGTAATTCCGTTACTGACTGAGGGTCGATGGCGTATACACAACGAGAGAGTGGCGGGTACATACTGAGGGGTTTACTGACTGCTGGCTCGCCTCACTCACGCCACTCCTACGCCTCTGAACTCCCCGAGTTCTCAAGGGTAGGTAAAGACAGAGAGAAAGAGAGAGTTTGAGAGAGAGAGAGGAGGCCGAAGGCAGCTGCCCCGGGCCATGTAATACGCGCAGATATAGTGGGCCGCCTCTCACGCTAATCGCAGTAATTAAGTCTAAGCTACGGGACTACGGACGACGCTGATCTGTCGGATATAGCCGCGATGGCTCGCCCGATCGACTGTATGTAAAGCGTCGACGATGAAGTGATTTACATCGGAATCGTTCGATCGAAGCCCAAGCTTCGGGCTTGTGCAGAGTGGAAAATTTGTCACCGACCGTGAAGTCGCTCGTGAAAATAAAGAGGATCTTTTTTCTTCCGCGTTCTCCTCCTCTCTCTTTTTTTTTTTTTTTTTTCTGTTCTCTTTATCCTCTCTTCACTCTCATTCCCCGTACGGCTTTCAGATAATAAACCACCGGATAATGAAGACCAGACCTTCTTGTTTCGGCTCTCGCCTTTCTTCAACATTCTTTTCTATGTACCGGTCAAGAAATGTCCGCAAAAGTTTCTTTCTTTACAAAACGAAGTTTTCTGAAACGGACAATTTTTCTTTTGCTTCTTTTTTTGTTTCTTTTTTTTTTAACAATTTTATGATAATATAATAGAAAAAAAATGGTAAAATCACACCGAAGCATTTTCGTAATTCTTTTTTTTTGTTTTGTTTTGTTTTAAATAATAAAATTTTTACTCAAAGCGTATTTCGTTTTGGTCGATATATTTTTAAACGGTATTTCGTAAAATTGAGAATGTTTATTTATTTAACGTGTAAAAAGATAACTCGAAACAGGCAGTCAAATGCGCTTATTTCAAGATAACGCTGGGCTTCATTATCGCAAATTGAAAAATCGTTTTCCCAGCTGTTACGTAGCCGGAATTTAAAATGATACGCGCCAGTATACGCGCGGAGCGTGTTTCCCCGGATGATAGGGTGAGCGTGAGAAAGGAATGCGATAATTTGCATCGCTCAATCGCCGTACGACGTAATTATTCGCCGACATCTACGCGCGTGGAATGACACAGATTTCTAAACGAATATCGATGGCCTCGCCGATGCGCTTAAACGCCACGCGAGTCTATAATCACGGTGTAATCACGTAAACCCGAACCTACTGGTTATCGCGAGGCGCTAATTCCCGTGTACCGGAACGCTAATGATATTCTATCAAACCGAGATATCGTTTCAAATAATTAACGTAAACGAGGTAGTGCATCCTAAGGATAAGGCATGATACTCTGAATTACCGCGGATGTACGAGCAGCAGATTGCGCCGTATCCGACTCAAACTTTTTCCTTTTCTTTTTAATGACGCTGGCATCTCCACAAGTACCCAGCCTGGGCGATGCAAAACAGATTAAAAATAAAAAAAATAAAAAAAGTATCGTTCGAGCTAATTGGCGAGCAGAAAGATTTCAGGTAATTACGCGAAGATACAATGTTCCGAATATATAACACGATATTCTAAATTATCCCGCGTACGAGCTAGATATTATAAATTTAATACTGCGGCTTTTACGGGACATTAACGTTCAATTAGTCGAAGTAAGGTGGACAAATTTCCGGTTCGGCGTCTCGATGGAAATCAGACGAAATTGGACAACTCGATGGACCTGCTCGACAGAATCGCGCGTTATAATATCCTTTCAATTAAAAGGTGGTAATATGATTCCCTCTTTTTTTTTTCCTTTTTTTGTATCACTGTACTTTTTACATCCTTACCCTTTCACAATTCGACTTGGCGGTTTATTATTTCTCCATTCGTAGAGAAGCCCTTCCTCATGGCCCTCATTCAGTATCGCCGCGGGCGCCGAATCGCGAACGGGGTAGCCGCCACGCACGCGTTTTATCATCGAGATTTCAATAGGTAGTTAGGGACAGGTAAAATGACGAGCACGACACCGACTTATTTAAAGCGGGCAGAGCAGGGTGGCGCGGAGGGATCGGGCACAATGGAGAGCGTCGGAGGCGAGTGCCGTCGTGTTTTGCCTGTGTGCTTGCATACGCGCCGGCTCCTTTCTCTCTTTTTTTTTTTTTTTTTTTTTTCTCTCCCTTGCCTCCGGTGCTCCGCAAAAGCAAGTGTGTGCGGTCGTCCTTTATCCCGCCCTCTCTTTATCTAGCACGATTCCTACGCGTTCTATCTTCCTTTCTCACCTCCCTCCTTTTGCCGTCTCTTCTCTACTTTGTTTCGCTTCCGCGAGCTCTTCTTTCTCACTATTTACTTCGCTTGTTCCATCGCCTCTACCTACTTGTGTGCACGCCGGACCCCGCTCGTTGACTCGGAAACGTCGTAAATTATTTTACATACGTACTAACTAACTCCCAAGAACTTGATGCGTCACAGCTTCGCCTGGCGTTCCTCCTCAAAGCGTTGAAATAAGATTACGAGACGCGTCGGAGCTCGGGGATTAATGGTCGCTGATGGACGGTTAGAGAAACGTTTATTCGAAACGTCGCGATTAAAAGCGGGTGGACCCGGCGGGTCCCGCGCGCGGGGAGAGAAAACCGCGCGGAATCAATGAACTGCCGTTACGCAACCAACTCCGCGAAGTGACGAGACGTGAAATTTAATTAGCGTCCGCGCGCGCCTCGTGCCCCCGGCTTGGCACGAGAAGAAAGGGTGATTAGTCTACTTATCGGCGGGCCAAGTGATCGGCGAGAGAAATCGCGTTACGTTCTAATTGAATTAGCGCGATTTCGGCCGCTTTGAGAGAGCGTAACAGGTGTACTTGGCTGGATACGAGCCACGTGCAGGTCGCGCCTAAATCCCCCAACGGCGTCTCTCGGCTCATTGTTGTTGCAGAAATTGTTCAACCCATTCGTAAGGGGGACTGTAAAGAATAGCGAGGATGCACCGCGTTTTTCCCCCCTCCGGCAATAAACGCGGCTCCTTATTGCGAAAATTCTCGTTCGTTGTTACCCGAGGGGCTTTCGCGAAAATACAGCGGCGAGCTTGTGACATTATAATGCAAGGCACGAATTTTATTCAGTACAAAATACTACGTATAAGGTGCTCCGTTTTTGTTTTACCGTTTAATATTTTCCCTCCCGTTCCTCCTGCGAGTTGTTTGTAATGCTTTAAATTAATATTAACGAGTATTGAACAAATTAAATTTCAAGAACATGATATTCGAGATACTTTAAGATCGCCTACATTTTTTAAATTAATATCGTAGATATTGAACTTTTCGATACTTACTTTTAATCGATTTTTTTTAAAGGAATACTATTTTTTTTTTATTGCATTTGTCGAGTCGATAGTTTTGGAAAAAATTGTGCGGTTAAAACGGACCACCTTGTATATCTGAGGCTACCTGAGCGGCAATTTCGCACGATTCGTTACGCTACAGGCCGCAGAAAGAACAACTCGCTCCAAGGTAAACAGGATAATCGAGTTTTTCGGTCGTGATTTAAAGAACTGGAATTGATTATCGCGAGATATTGCGGTCCTCGTTGGCCCTCGACTGTACGCGCCGTTGACGACCTTCGCGACATGCCATTGGCACGGTTTACACAGAGCAACGCGAATGAAAATCTGCGTACCTTTTACATAAAATAATAATAAAAAAAAAGAAAAAAAATCACGTGCCGCAACAAAGACGAGTATTTATTTGAATATATTTTATAAATTAGGAAACTGTGAAATATCTTAAATGCTTTATCATTTGAAAAAGATACAGACAAGATATTCCAACATAAGATTATATCATTCTTTTTACAACCATAGAGAGATTAATTTAGAAAAAAAAATTCTTGCCTTTTTTTTTAATTAGGAAATTATTTAAAAAAAGCGCTCAATAAAATATTTGAAATTCCATTTTGCTACTGTACAAAATCACATTGCGTGGAATATCATTTCTCTTGTGTCAAATATATCACTATCTTTCAGAGCTTGTCTCCTAAAATATCACGTTTGATTAACGTGGCGCTAACATTTTTTTTCACCTCCCTCCCCCCTCCGGCGACACTCGCGACTGTTTTCATAAATATATTTCACAGTTTCATGGTACATGAGTTCTAATAAGTCCGCGCGGACATGCGGCATTCTGTTCCGTTTGTTTGCGGAACGGAGCCGCTTCTCGGTTCCGTAACGAACATAATCTCGTCGTTAATCAAGTCGTTTCCGTTGACGGTATGGGCTACGGGTAACCGGTGGCCGTGCAAATAAACGTATCGATGGCGGCGTAAACAGAATGGAAGGCGTCACGGTGGAAGCACTTTGTTGCGGCACAACAGATTTTCCCTGCCTTTCTTCTTTTTGTTTCCGACCACTTCGCGCCTTCTCGCTCGCTGCCAGCCGCGCCGCAGAGAAGAGACAGCTATAGTCAATTATAGTGGATTTCGCTGCAACACCTTGCTCACGAGGAAATCCGCTTAACTTTAACAGAAGCAAAGAGTTACAGTGCCGGTCGTTTATTTGCAACTTCCACGCATCGAACGCTACTCGCTGTAATTAACATCTAGGCTTTTTTGGGAGGGGTAAGCAAGATAGCACGCGGAAATTCGTTTGAAAATCGTTGGAGCTTTTTGCGCGGTGTCCTTCGTGTCCTCCCGTTGTTGGAAAAGCCAACGACGTTATATATACTTCGGGATCGAATGGCGTGTAAGAGAATTGTGCAATAAAAGCCGTGTAAATAGCGTCGCGCTTGTAATTACATGTTTTTCTTGTTACGTAAGACCGTGAGAGAGATACAAACTAGAAACTCGAGTTGAACAGGAGGGATCTCGAGAGAGAGAGAGAGATAGAGAGAGAGAGAGACAAGGCAGGGAAGGTGGGCGAAGGTAGGAAAGCGGGAAAGAGAAAAGCGAGAGATATACTGTCGTACCCGAGTACGTGGCTGTTCCTTCAACCTCTGTTAAACCCGACACCGTGGTATCTCCCTTTTCTACGGTATAGCTAGCCATCTGTCAGCCGACTAATCTATTATCTGGTGATTTTTCAACGCCCTACTTCCTTCCCTCGCCCGTTCGGGCGAATCCCCAAAAAATTGCCCGAAGGAAAACGCCCGAAAGGAAGGAATTCGGGGATTACGGTGGACAGGTATCCTGATGGATTCGCGTCAAACGCTGGAACTAATTTAATTCAAGAGCGCGACGCATGTCGCATCCATTTTATTTTTAAGCCCAGGGGCCACTGAGATATATAAAAGTTTGAAATAACTTTTTTTTTTTTTTTCTCTTCTATCTCTCTCTCCGCTTTTTTATAATTTTCACGCGCGGTTAATTTCGACATTCGCGCGTGTTCGCGCGAGGACTGATTTCGTCGGCATTGGCGAGCGTATGCTTTATTTGCCGTCAAAGCTGGTGTTCGGGCTCAGATATAACGCAAGATACGCGTTATCTATTTCATTAGGTGTGTCCATATGTACATACAAGCCGGTATCAATCATCGCACGTATCCACGAGCAACGCGATGAGCAAGGACGGCCTTGTTCATCCTCGTGCATTCGCACGCATACCGTACCGTGTGTGTAGGTATGCTTGTATCCGGTTAAAGCGAAAGCAATCTCTCCGCTATCTACCGGATCCCGGGATAGACGGATGATCTCAGGTAACGACTACCAACTAACCAGCCGGACGGCTCTTGTGTAGCGCAAGATATACGCTCGCTAATACCGCGCACGTACCTGATTAAATCCAGACGCGACAAAATTGTAAACATCGTATTAAGAAATTCACGGCTGAACGTCTCTTTTTTTATCTCCGCCATAGAGAATAATTTATATATAAAAATAATATTTAGGTTACGATTTTTAATGCATTTTTTTTTTTAATAACGCGTATAATTCTAATCATCGCCGTATTATCTCGACACCAGTTGCAAAGTAGAATTAATAGGCTCACCGAATTATCAAAGTGAAATCCTAACTGCACACTTGTAATTCTCAATCGCAGAAAGGAGAAAGAAGAAGGGGAATACATTCCTATGCTATATTATGTAAAGAGAATTATACATATACATATAAGAAGAGAGAGAGAGAAAGAGTTATATATATAGAATTGGAGGAAGAATAAAAAAAAAAAAAAAGATGAGAGGTGAAGTGGCGAAGGGATCACGTGCCAAAGAAACGTTAAACACATTTTGAGCGTTTGTATAGAGCAATTAGTATTTATAACAAGGGTAGACGGAGAACGGTCACAGTCGGTTCCGAGGGGGGATCTCTTTGCGCCGAGTGAAACGTGCCTCGATCGGCGAGGGGATACAAGGATAGACGAAGAGAGAGCAGGAACGACAAGGATAAAGGAATTCGCAGGCTTGTATGAGTATACGTGCGTGTGTTAGGAAGGGCGAGAGCAGTGCGAAAGGTGAAGAAAGGAACGGAGGGTTGGCGAGACCACATGCCGTGAACACCCTCTCCCCCCCCCCTCCTCCTCCCAGCGGCATCGAAACGTGACGGAATTGTCAAGTGGGACCTTTGCGTCGAGTCCGATATATATATTCCTCCGTTTTCGTCTTGCCCCCTTTTTCCTCGTTCTCTCCCGTGCTCCTCCTTGTACTTCGCCGTGGAAGAAAGTCGCGGAACTTCGCAGCGCGTACGCGCAATTGTTTGCGCCATTTCGTACGTTGGTCTACATTTTATGCATACGTACGCGATACTCGCAAAATGTCCGCTTGTTCGTTCAATGTGATTTCTTTCTGTGCGTTTCTATTTAATTCGCGCAACGCACGCGTACGGCCGCGTACGCGCACAGTAACCGAGCCGTATCGCGAAAAGCGCGTCGCGCTAAGCGCGCGTATTGTTTCGAGCGCAAAGCCGATGTTCCGCTACGGTCACGGTCGGCATTACCGCGCCTATAATTAATCAAAATTACTCTGTCAGCGATTGGGACGCAAACAGCAATTCGGTCATTAGCCGTAGCGCTGTTAATTGCGACGGGCGTTAATTAGAAACTCCGACGTGCTATTCTCCGTTCGAATACACCGCGGTATACAGAATTACGTTGCGTGCCTCTGGGTGACGTACAATCGTACCCGCGTCGCCTAAATGTTAACTCCCGCACGATTTAGCCGACCAGGCCGATCCTCGTCGCGTTTCTTTCGCGAATGGTTCGCGATAGCACGCGAAGTGCCCTCAAGTTAGAAACTGTCGCCCGTAGTTTTCCGACGAGCAGCCAGTCGACTCAAATCGCTTCCTTCCCAATTGCAATCACAAGCAACTTAGCTGCAACTCGGTCGATTGTTCGCGAAGCGAGCACGAAGTGATGACGAGATGTCTTCGCTCGACTTGCGTTCTATTGCAGGAATTAAATTTTTTTTTTTTCTTTTTTCCGGACAATGAATTTGAATTCTCTTTTGATCTTTTTTCTTTTTTTGGTTATTTTAATAATTTGAGCGACGTCCAAATAATGTAATACACGCGGATGTTTACGTGCGTCCCGGTTTTAACGTTATTTTGAAATACAATGTATATTATTGAATGCAATTTTGACGTAAAATCAACCTGTCATGAAATTCTATATATCATAAATTTAATTAAATTTCCATTATACAACATATTACAATAATCCTTATATTAATCTGGTATTAATTATATTATGTCTATTGATATCAATTATGTTTCACGAGCCTTCTGGCGCGTTTTACTTTTTCAATTTCTCCACGCAACAAAGTTAAAGGAAAAGAATTGTCTTATTAAAAAAAAAGGAAAAAAAAAAGATCAAACGAAACGTTCGATTACAAATTATACTTTATTAATTCTTAATATCGCGTACGCGGTCACAAAGTACCATCGGCTTACCCTCGTCGATTTTCCTGCGCGTATCTTTCCCTCGCTCGCTCGTAACGCTCGAAGAAGATCCCGACAATAATTATTACCATCAAATAGCAGACTGCATTCACCTGTCCCGACCAGGTGAGTTAACGAAACAAAGAAAGGAAGAACGGAGACGGGAGATGAATAGAGAGAAAGAGAAAGGGGGAGAGGGAGGGAAGGGGAAGAGTACGAGTGAATGAATGAGTGAGCGAGCGAGAAGACAGCCGCGGTAATATGGCCGCCCGTAATTGGCTACATTGTTCCTATGAATTGATATGTCATTAATATTGATTGGCTGCGAGCCGCGGAGCTTGCGTCGATGCGCGGTCGAGTTAAGGGGAGCGCGAGGGAGTTGGGGGGGAGGAAGGGAGAACAGATTTCCAGCGGCGAGACAGGACTCGGGTGAGAGAGGGTGAGCGGGACACGCGGCTGGAAAGAGCAGGACGCGAGGCACGCGAGAGAGAAAGGACCGACGTGTCCCGCGAGAGCGAGGAGGAATGGACGCGGGTCGGATCCGTGATACATGCGTTATCCCGCGGATGCACAACGCGAGCGAGCCGCGTAATGCGATTCGTTCGTCACTGGTTTTCGGCTGTCGCCTCTTTTGATCGTCCGCCTCGACGTATCGGCGCGCGATACCGCTACTTTGTCTCGCCCTCAAAGGGTTAAGCGCGATCGCGGTGACATGGGTGATGCGCGCCCCGACGTGAGTGGGACTCCGACGTTTTAGCGATCTTCCTTTTGCGACCGGCGAGAATACGCGAGGCATCGTTCCCATGTTCGTGGAATATCAAATTTTTTAGAAGAAGATATATGAACGTTTTTCTTTTTTTTTTTTCTTTTTTTCTTTTTATTCATATACATAGAAATTCATGACAAGTTCGGGAATAATTAAAATAATCTTAAAAATTTATTTAAAGAAGCGAATTTTATAAATCTTGATCTAAGCAAGAGTTTTATATTGGGAGGAGGAGGTGTAGGGAATAAAAATTAATTTGCTTTGTGTAATTAAATTAATAACTTTATTGACGGACATTAATCTTAATAATATACATATATATATTTTTTTTCTTGAAAAATTTCTTTTCAAAGTATTCTTTTTCCGAGGCGTAGAAAAATTCACACAAGCGTCTATAAAAAAAAAAAAAAATCCAATTTCTCTTTCAATAAATAACGACTCGGTTTTCAAGGGATTAAAGAAAACGTGCTCACCGTACTTTTGCCTCACAATAAAGCGACATTTTAAAATACCATTCCGGGCACCCCAATTGCGCGACGACACGCTCCTTCGCCGACGTAGAGCAGCATCGTTTCCTCATCGATCTTCGTTGCCGCGTTCGGCGAATATATACGGACGCATCGGCTGAAATCTTGTACATCGTAACGTATTATGTACGCGCGATGCGGCCAGGGAATTTATTGCTCCTTTCGGTGGCGAGGGGCAGGGCACCCTCTTCTCTCCTCTTGACTGCTCGCACGCATTTATTCGGAATACAAGGCTGCCTCTTCAAATATCGAATCACGGCGCTCCTTCAGATAGATATTTCACAGAGCTGTCCTTTAGGTAGGTAAAGTCAGCAAGAGTCGGGATACAAGCCGTCGGCACGGGGGAGGAGTGAGTGGGAACATAAAGCAGAGACCTTCCCTACGGTAGATATACATAGGCGAAGAGGTACGCGGAATGGGGTAGAGCGAGCGCGCGAAAGAGAGGAGGCGAAGAACAAGCATAGGGATTTCTGCGCGAGCTAGCAAGAAATAGGTAACATATGAAAGATAAAGAAGCCAAGTAGAAGATGAAGTGCGAATGAGGAAGGAGGAAAGGGAGCGGGAAACAGAGATAGAAATTTCCTCCAGCAAGTCACATTAAAGATGAGAGGAAGTGAGAGGAGGGAAAGGGCTGGAAGAGCGGCTGAAAGAAGACGGATGACAATAAGAGATAAAGAGGCAAACTAGATAAAGATAGATGAGAGGCAAACGAGAAGGATAGACGCGAATTACTACGGAGAATGAGTCCAAAGAGAAAGAGAGAGAGAGAGAAGCAGGGAATAGATGGAACTCCTAGTTTGAACTAGCGAGAGACAGATTTTGAAAAACAACAAGAAGAAGAAAAAAAAAAAAAAAGAAAAAGAGAGTAAAGGTAAAGGGAGCTGCGAGTAAAGCAGATTGTACGAGTTAGTACGAGACGGGGAAGAGATGCAAGATAAAGAAAAGGCGAGAGGTATAAAGGGAGCGAGAGCGAAAGGAGAAAGATAGATGAGGCTATCAGCGGAAAATGGCAAGAGACAGATGAAAGACGAAAGACAAGGAGGAAAGCGGTTACAAGATAGAGAGAATGAAAATGACAAAGAGAGAGATAGGAGATAAGGATAGAGAAGACTCTTCGAGGCGGTATGAGCTAACACGGGATACACGAGAGACGAGAGAATAGGACAGATGCGAGCTACAAGAGGGAACAGGCAGCCGAGCAAAGAGTAAATCCTGAAGAGGAGTCGAATGGTTGGGTCTGCCGGCGCGACGAGGACGGAGAGCGGTGAGACCCAAACGAGCCAGAGAAGATAGGGAGACGATATGGCGAGACGGAGAGGAAGCGAGAGCGCGGCGCGCTCGCATTCAATTGGCGTGAGCGAGAAAAATTTTCTCGTGGAGCACGACGAGGGCGCGGGGCGAAGGGGAAGGGACCCTGTAATTTTTCAGCAGTGTAGCGCTCAGAATTTTAATGGCCATCGAGGGTGCGGGAAGTGTGGAAGCGGGAAGAACGGGGAGGGGAACGGGTCTAAGAGGCAGAATATGCGAGTGAGAGAGTGAGATAATGCGAACGGTGAATGAGGACCAGACCGTGAAAGAAATAAACCCGCATATAAACATGAGCCCCGTAGAATCGCCCCTCACCCCTCCTCCGCCTCCACTCGTTCTCTTTCTCTTTCTCGCTTTCTTCGCTGCCTCCTTTCCTCCGCCGGAATCCTTTATTATTGATACGACCAGCTACTCTCGCGGGGAAGAACCCTGTACATACTTTACGTTTACTTACTGCCACCGTCTTTGTCTCTTCACTCCTTCCTCGGAACCTTTTCCTTAAGGATACTTCAGTAAAAGTCACAAAATAATATTCTTAATTCTGATTACTTCAGTAAAATTGACTGTTCGGGCGGAACTTGTAATGATTATACGGTAAGAAAGAGGGGGAAAAAAAAAAAAAAAGAAAAAAAACTACTTTAAAATTGGATACCAGGTTCGAAAAATAAAGTAAAATAAAATGCAGATAGTAAATGATTTCGCATAAAGTATAATATTGCCTTATTAAAGGGTTTCTATTCTTTTCTCTCTGATCTCTGTCTTGCTCGGATTGGCTCCCCTTCCGCCCCTCGCAGAGCGGATTAGCTCGCCCCGATAGCTGGGAACCCTACTTGGAGGATTAATTGATTTACATTCGTTAATGCGCCTGGGGTCGAGCTAGTATTGTCGACATAATACCGGAATACCGGGTATCCGCGCATCGACTTTTCTTCTTAAGCTGAGATCGTCTATAATTTAGCCATCTGTGCAATTTCGGTCATGACAATAAATCCGTGTTTTTTAAATATCGCTTTTTTGCATCGCGCGACATTAATTCTAACAACGACTCATCAAAGTTATTTAGATATATATTTTTTTTTTTTCTTCACAAAAATGTAACAAGAGATCATTATTCATCGCGTGTCTTTAACTTCCGACGTAAAATATGATGGTGATTAAGCTTTGAAATTAAAATCCTATGAAAGTACAATCTGTTTGAATTTAATTAAGAACAAAGTTTTATCAGTCGGTTTTACAGATCTAAAGCTTCCTCAATTGCTTGAAACTCGAGATCCCTTTACGGCTTGAAAATTATAATGCTTCTAATATGCTTTCGGAGAGGAAAATTAACTTTAAGTTGATCGAAAGGTAAATAAGTTTGCGACGTGATAAATACAAGATAGTTTACATATTGTTTCGTGCATTTACAGCCTTTGCGCTACTTGCCTCTAAATAGTCTAAATAATTATCATGCAAATAACGATCCTTTAAAGTCTGCCCTCTCTCTCTCTCTCTCTTTCTTCGATGCCGAATGCAACGTTCATGCGTTCTTTTGATATTGATATTAGAGCCAAGTGTTAATACTTTTCTTTGACGTGGCGTAACCTCGCATTTAGCGCAGAAAGCGGAAGGTGAATAAATACGTTAATCGCGCTCGTTGAGAGCAAGTAGCCGGCTGACATGCCCTACACCCTGGCGACACTCCGGAGTTATAGCGACGATAAATCATGTCCTTATCGTACTGCCATTAAGGCGTTTTATATGCAACGTTTCTGGGCGGAAAGGCGTCGGCGCGAGGGAAGGTTTGAACTCCGTCGTTAATACACTTTCGTTCGTGCGCGCCAAGGCGTAATGAAATATTTCGCCGCAGATAACAGTTTACTTTAACACGTCGCGAGAATGATTAAACAAGCCGTCTCGGACTCGCTCCACTTCCCATAATCGACAGATTGAATATTCTTCAATAAAATAGCGTTGGACCGCGAGCAACTAACGGCGGCGCCCCGGCAGCTGAATAATTTGCGATAATAAAATTTCATCGAGTGCTTAATTTTCCCCGGCGAATATTTCCGTACGATAGATATTTCGTCGGCGATGATCACTTGTTACGCACGCTATCTAAAAATATTAGTGCGTCGCTGGTGCTCGTAACACGTGATTTATTAAGCGAAATCTGGGCAGCGTGGATCCGGACGGCTTTTAATTATAGTCGTTGACGTCGGATACGACGGCGAAACGTGGAGGATCGGGGGGGGGGAAGGGGGAGGGGAATATCGAATACGACCAGATCGAGCCGCTAAATCTTCCGCGGTGCGAGCATCTGCGAGAGCACATCGGGATATTCTGCGCGCTCTATTCCGTCCGCGAGAGGATCGACAAGGCCACGCCCATCCGGATATCGATTCGTTGACAGCGTCGGTTTTCGCTCGCCGGTACCACCGGGTACGCCGGAATCCGGAGCAGGATTTACGGTGAAATCAGAATCCTCGCTGGGACTATCGTCCGCGAAACATTACGGGACTACCCGCGAACGACGTCGTTCGATTGCCTCATGTTTATTGTACCTCGGAAACTCTTGCGGAAAATTTCTCCGAGAGTCGCCGGGACTCAATTTCCAACAGTAAAGAATTGGAAGCGTCGGCTGTTTGTATATGGAGAATGCGGGTAAACTATTATTTAAATAAATTCGAGAAATCGTATGCGAATGCTGTTTTGTAAGATAGAAAGAAGGAAAGAAGAAAAAGAAATGCGCTGCTTACTTACGAATTTTTATTTAACGTTCAAATTTATTTTTCTTGTTTTCTACAATATTTTTTTAAGCCGACTATCGATGATGTAACACACGCGCGGTAACGTTTTCGATTACGAAAATTTGCTCCGAAAATGTAAAATGATATATATAAAAGGAAGGAAGGGAAAAAAAGAAAAAAAAGGGAATAAAAAAAAAAAAATAGCGTTGGCACTGATACGCACTGTGCATTTAAAGCTAAAACCACATGATTTCACATGACAATATTGAATATTCCTAAAATTCATCGCGTAAATACAGAATTTTGGAATATTTAACGAGTGGATGCATATCGTTCCGAGCTGGCTTTAGACAAATAAACATTTAGCGCTGAATGCGCGATGTAAATCAGCGCGAGCCAATGTTTACGCGGACGATTAATAGTCAATTCAAATTACACGTTGCCCAACGTGCCGTCAACTTCACGCCAATTCTACTCTGTAATCCTGCATTCGTATTACACGTCGATACGTTGTTTAATCCCGTTGAAAATGTTTTGTGGCGCGTAACCAGAGATTCAACGATTTTACGATACCAAATCTTTCTCTTTGTATAGACACTATGAAAAGAACGCTGTTACAAAAATACTAAATGCTACGTTAATTAAATGTTTTTGCGGACTGCCACGTTTCTTGAAACGAAAGGAATATTAACGTCGTAATATGCATCATTGTCCGGCACGCTTTATTTATTTTAATTACCCGCGAATTTTCGCAAATTATCGTCGCAATTTACAACCGACTCGTTGACGGAGACGAAAACTGGTCGCGAGCGAGTTCATATCTTTATACACGCCTCGCTGCCTCTTTTCTTTTTTTTTTTTCCCCTTCCTGTTGAAACGAAATCTTCCTCATCAGGTGCAAAAAGAGATACGGTGGGGGTTAAAAGTCTCGCGGTACGCCGTTATGACGGATCACATTGTATAAGCTTCAGGGCGGATAAGTGCAGGGTAGAGAGAAGGTGGAAGCGTTCGAGGGTGAATGAGTGTAGGCGGGAGTGGTTAGGGGAGCGAGGAGTCGTCAAGGGGATGACGGAATGAGGAAGAGACGGAAAAGAGAGAGCGAGAGAGAAAGGAGACGAGCAGGGGGATGGAGCTTGTTTCATTGAGGGGTGTTTCATATCGACCGCTACTCGGCTCCGCCTATCGCGAACACGAACCCTCTGCTCTCTCTTTCTCTATCTCTCTCTCCTTCACCTCGATCCTTTTCGCTTCCTTCATCCTTCGTGATTTCTCTCATCCCGCTTCCTTCCAAACCCCCGGCGAATGCAAACAACGGACACGAACCCAACCCGCTAACCTCCACTTGATAACAACGATTACAACCGGTGACTCTCGCGAAACAACCTCGGGGCCCATCTCCAGCTCCTCCTTCTCCCCCCTCCCCCCTCTCGCGCACTTTAGCGGACCGTTCCGAAAGCGGACACACGGTATTGCTTTCCGTACGATCGAATCTCACTCCACTCTGCGGCGATGATATATCCCGCGCGTTTCTCGTTAACGAAATACTTCGCTTTCCATTGTGCAACCCGGGGAGTCACGTGACGCCTATTTCCGGCCCGGGGTTTTAACGATGAAAAATTCGAGTTACGTGTTTTGTTCTTTGTATTTCTTTCCGCTGCAACTGATTATTTTAAGGGGGAAAAAAAATATAAAAAAAAGAAGAAAACGGATATAAATCCACATCGCAAAAATTGCATTGTGTGATTACGCGTTTTCACATCTCGCTCCTCTTTTTCGTGCTAACAATGATGGCTATTCACTACGTGCTATCTTCTCCCGCGCATCTCCGCTCATCAATTTATCCCGCAATCGTACAACTCGATCTCGTTCTGTTGGCTCCTCGGTGTAACTAGCTGGGGCTTTACGTTGTTGCTTCGTCCATTAATTTCGCATCGTGACATTTGATTGCAGGAAAACGCAACGCGACGGTTATGATACGCGGTGTAATATGTGCGGCATCGCATTTGCGAATTTCATTCGATGCGATTATTCGTTCGAGCCCATCTCTCTCTATATATCTCTCTCTCTCTTGGAGCTCCCGCGCTACCCCTTCGAGGGAATCGGCTAATCATTATTCCAAACGGATAATGCAAACGCGCTATTTAATTAAAAACATATTTGTGCTCGTCTGATCGTTATTATTACGTGCCGATGTATATCGCTGCGATATCGAGTCCCATTGTTACGCAAAATCCGCAGCTGATTGCACTAATCAGTGACGTGATTGTATGCTGGGGGTGGAGGAGGAGTTTACGCGCGTGCTGCGCGAGTTTTCAATCTCGCGTACGTCTCCGTGTTCCCGCGTAACTTGCGTAATCGAGCGCTTGTTAATTACGCGGACGCTCCCGCGCAGTTATTCGTGACATCTATCCTGCACGCGCGCGGAGAACGCGGCGAATAAAACAACGAAATATTAATAATTGTTTGTAATCTGCTTTATGCGCGTAATATTCGTACGGGCTAATATATCAATTTCGCTCGGCGAAATTTATTCGACAAAGCAGACACTTTGCAATACATCGCGATTCATTAATCCGGAAATATCCGAGCCCGCGCACGGGATCTCTAATGTGTCAGTACGCACATTTATATAAATATATGCGTATCCTTTTTCTGTTTTTTTTTCTTCTTCTTCTTTTTCTTTCTCGAATAAAGATGCGCAAATATCAGCGAGAAAACTATTATTAGATTCGTCGATCCGCGTCGATAAAATGCGAGAAAATGTTTCTTTTTTTCCCGTACTACGCGGCACGCGGTGTCATCGCGCATTTGCGTGCCTGTCGCCACTTTCCGCGGAAATTCCATCGGGCTAATAGCGCGCGTGTGTGGAGGTGATGTTTAACGACAAATTTAAGTTCATTATCCCCGCGGCCGGCATTGTCGGCGGACACGTACTACACGACAGGGACGACACGAATTCTCGCGTAATTAGGGCTACGTGCCGCGGCGCATTCCCATAATTAGTGCGTCCGACCAGGAGTCAGGGGTGAGACGGGGGAAGTCGCGCGATTTTATTACGCCTCTGCCCGGTACACGCCGGCAATCCGTATCGTTCCCGCGCAGCGTGAATCGATAACGCGCCCGCAGATTGAAAATCGCTTCCCTGGCCTGTCGTAAAAATTCATAACTCGCCCGATGCCCTTTTCCTCCCTCCCGGCTTGTGTTTAAACTTTTTTTTTTTCGACCGCGCGTTGCATAAGATCGCACGCGAGCCGCGCGCGCTGGCGCGAACAGCTAAACAGATACGCTTTCCATGCGTATAGAGATATAATCCCGGCCAATTCTAATTTCTCGTTCCATTGGATGTACGGGGGCGTAATATATCAAATACGTCGTGTCCGCTTTCAGCGTTAATGTTTTACGGTCGAGAATAATTTCCGGCGAAGCCGCCGATATGTGATCCGATATAATTTAATGCCCGCGAAAATAGGAATATGCAAAAATGAATATAACACATCGTCTATTTGTCGGGCTGATTGTGTTATCTTAAATAAATGTAAATTATCACTAACCAGAAGCTGGGCCGCCGTTCGCGTGCCCGTTAATTCGTAAACGCGATTATTTATCTCTTATCGAATCACAATGCGCAACATTTATTCCTTTAACGGGCGTTAATAATTTTCCCCCCCCCCGCACTTTACGACAGCCGGGCTATTCGCTCCCGCTATCATTTTCGCGGGGGCCGGTCCTCTTCGCTAATTATGACAGGCGGCGGCGCGGCGCCCCCGCTGTATTTGATATCGATACTTGTGACGTTCGATTTATTAGATTCAAGCGTGTTCGGCCGCCGCGATATCGAAGAGGCAAGCGCGCGCTCCTACGGGCAAACATTGTCCGCAAACCTCACGGGCTACGGTAAATATGCGCGCGAACCGGCCCGGGTCAACGATGTATGACCCCGCAGTCGCCGCCGCAGTCGAAACGGTAATGGAGTCCAGCGGCGGTATTGAGTTAAGTTACATATGCATACAATTCCGAGTAAATAGCTAGTAACGTTCGCGCATACATCATTTCGAGCAGCTACCGGGTGGTTTGTACGTACGGCGGCCCGGAACGGTTAACACGCGGCTGGGAATTATTGACCGCGGGCCGCGCGTTATCGCCGGCACTTTTACGCATCCCGGCGCCACCCCCCTGCGCCGCGGGGGGAATTAACGACGGCGGATACCGACCTTACGAGACGCGTTTACTTTAATATCTCATTCGCGTGCACGCGTGGTCGCTCACGTTACTTTTTTTCCCCCTCACGAAATAACGCGGCAAGTATCGCGCGTCGTTAGACCGGTGTGCACCCTTCGATATCGTTGGCTCCCTGAAATTTAACAGTCGATGAATAATAGCGTATGCCATTTTTATCTATCCGTTTCCTCGCGTATATTTCAATCCCACGTTCGAAAGGGAGTCGGCAGTGATTTCATTGTTGATTGACTCGTTGCTGGTCTTTCCGCCGATGCCGATCGATTATCTAAAGAGTCTGAAAAGGCATCGTGCAAAGGTACGCACACACATTTAGGTACGTACTTCTTTAACGTAGATGAGACGGGGAATAAAAGGCGCGCTGAGCGCTTTGTGACGCTTAGTAAATTAAAAAACGCAATTACTATTTAAAACCGTCTATTGAATGTTGCTACGTGTTTAAATGACCTAAGGCTTTTTAATAATAATTGAATCTAATTGAACGAATGATAATTGAAACAGCATTAATAATCGCTAAGAGGTAGCTCGTTAAACTGATGAATATAATTACTATATGAGCACTTATGTATATATCTTTATAATTTGTTCATAAAAACGTGAAATATAAATAATAGTAAAAATAGAAAGTAAATGCACACGTTACGTCGAGCGATTAAAAAAAAAAAAAAAGAAATAAAAAAACAGGACGTTAATTACTGCTTTCTATTATATCAAAGTGAAAAGTCTAAGTAATTACTTCAAATTTACACCGAATGATTAAATCGTCCATGTAATAGCTCCGCTAGCATACGCAGATAAAATATCTTGCATGCCCGTTATAGTTTACGGCGTATTAAAAGCGAATTAGTGGTAAGCGGTATATCAAGCAATCGTTGTAATACGGTATAATAACGGTGGACGAATAGAAACGGAGGGTAAAATCGGATTTTAAATTAAAGACTTGTTCATTGTCTCACTCCTGTACATCGATTTGCTCTGTTAACTCTTTTGATGGCCTCATATCCGGTTATTGTATTACTTTCTCTGTAGCTTTATAATCTTTTTCGAATTACGTGCCGGAGGAAAACTCAATTTTTACGTTTTTATTTTGCATGACTCTAAAATACGTCATTTATTTTTTTTTTTTTTACAATTTCTAGTTTACGAGAGAAAATAAAATAAAATAAAAATACTAAAGAATGGAACTTCTATCGTTACTCAGTTTTTAAAAACGAATTACTCACCGACTTGACGTTACATGCAATATCGCTCTGCATAATTTGGAAAAAAAAAAAATAAAATAAAAACATTTCCATGATTGCGCGGAAAAGTAAATCCGGTTTAATTCGCAATTCCATTTGTATACTACACGATTATATATATTATCTGTAATGTATATGCATCTGCTGGCACATCTAGATTAGAAAAGTAGACTCCTCCGTTTTTGCTGAAACTGCTTGGTTGTTTTACGTAATTTTAGTCTTGACGGGGCGTTATATGGTAGTTAAACGAAAGCAGCAATCTTACGGGCTGCAGCAGCAGGGGGTAGCGTTCCAGTGGCTGGCGTTAGCATACGGTGCACCTAAATATAGTAACGTACGGGCGAACAATATATTACACCGACTTGCCTATACAGAAGACAACGACGACGACGACGACGACCACCGGATAAAATAAATAGCCGGGACTTTCCTCGCGACGTGATACATTGCTCGTTAATTGCACGTTACCGCGGATACCGGTGGCGGCGCGTTTTCAATTTACATCGATATATAGATGGGGATCTCTTCGCGAGCGCTAGCGAGGAAACCGTCACAAATGCGGATTATGACGTCTATATCGGATCGCATCGGAAAGAATCGGAGGCGCGATTAAATTACGGCACGCTCGGGCAAGCAGCATCGATAACGTTGTTGGAGATATAGCGGCGCGAGCACGAGGATAGAGAGAAAGAGAAAGAGAGAGAGATACTTGCAAAAGAAAATATCCAGTTACGAGCGAGGATACTTTAGTACGTTTTGCGTCCGGATACTCCTCGAGGAGCACTCTCCGCGCATGCCAGCGCGGTCAAGTTGGCATTTAGATAAAAATAGCTATGTCGATTACAGTGTAGATATGCCGGAACATACACGCGCGCGAAGTGTACAAATATATTATTAACACCCGGGCTGCTGATTAGAATCGGAAATGACATGGAAAATATGAAACGCGAGCTAACAACGGCTCCGGGAGATATCCGGACGCGACGAGGTATCTAGCCGCGGTATTAGCGATATTGCCTTATACCGACGTACCGGGGAAAATATACACGGAGAGAGCACCCAGACGCAATAATAACACGACTGACCGGCGTTGCGGCGTTATCCATGTAGCGGATAATCCGTACATACGAAAGCTCGGGTATCCGACGATTTAACGAGCATTATCTAACGGTTGGCATAGTCGGCCTATTAAAATGATTTATGCACGACGACTGCATTACGCCACGTTTAAGTCTTCATCAGATAAAAAGTGTTGGACCAGACGCGACGCGTAGTATCATTCACAGTGGACACGCTTCGGCTACGAGCGAGCCTGCGGTTATATATATATACATATACATCGGGTAAGCGGTATCGACGCGTAGATATAAATTATAAACAGCACGTATGCGTGCGCGTGCATGTGCAGCGAGCCACGGTCGAGGTGTTCTCGAGAATACGGCGTCTGTTAAATGAATTCGCGCTCGCGTGTGCGTGTGCGTGCACGTGTGAGGGGATTTAAACGATAGGTCCGATAAAACGCGGATCACGAGAAGCTCCCAGCACCGCGACGAAGCAATCGCTACCAATCTGCTGACTTCTTCCTTTTCCCGCTTCTTCGTCGACTTCTTCCTCGCCGTCGTCTTCTTTTTCTTCCTCCTCTCCTTTCCTTCTTCCGCTTCTTCGCTCGAGCGCCCACCGAAGAGTTTCACTCTTCTGATTTCCGATTCTCTCCTCCTTTCTCTCCCTCTTCACTCCCTCTTGTTCACTTGTGCAAGCGGGAATGTTAGCGATACTTAGGTAAATTGAAGTGTACATACTTCGCTTTCAAGATTGAGTATTCCTACTACCGCTAGTTTATTTTCCGGGGCTGCTTCCACGCGGGGAAATACGACTGCGCCGCAAAGTGCTTTTAATATCGTAAAGATTGTTTTGAGACACCGCGAAGACGACTTCTCATATATTCGACGTTCTCGCCGATATTTCCTCGGAATAAACGCCGGTGTTAGTTCCGCGGTGGGATGCCCACCGTCCTCTTAACTTGCGTCGGGGCCGCGTATAAGAAAGCGCGGTGTTTCTTACTTTAAGCTACTTTGTAAGATATTCGAAGCTCATCAAAATCGGACGGGGGACGTTGGGGTTTTTTGTCAGCTGAACGAGCTACATTCATTCCTTCCATCTTCCTCGCTCCCGCGGATAGATACGCTCTCCATTTTTCACTTCACCCTGCCCTTTTTGCCTCGTACTACGCGAGTAGATGTTCCAGTCTTCCTTTCTACCCTTGGCCGTCTCCCCCCCCGTCTTTTTGCTCGTCGCCTCTCTCTCTTCCCACCGATTATGCGCCGGTAGTAGACGCGGGCACCGGCATCGTCTTCCTCGCCTTCGTTTATCCCCATCTTTCTCACATCTCCGCGCCTTTCTCTCTCCCGCAGCTGAACTGGAAGTAAAATACATACTGTCGTTGCTCCAACGATCTCTCGTCTCTGTTTCTCGTCCCGCTCGGCGAATCGGTTTGTCTCTTCGGGCCTTCTCTCTTTCTCTACGCAACTCTATCCGATCTGACTCGCGCTCCTTTTCTCTTCTACCCGTTCGCGTTCTCTCTTTTTCCCGTTCCGCGCAAGCCATCCTCCGTCCCTTTTTATTCCTTCAGAATCCTTCTTTTCCGTCTACACAGTGACTCAGAAACTTTCGTCTCGCCCGGCGCTGCACCTAAAGAAATTTCCGATATTCGATACTTCCATTATATCCTGCTCTTTAATATTCGGTTACCCAACGTCGCAATGATGAATGAAAATAAATCAAGCCTCTCGTTGTATTTTGAATTTAAACGAGCGGAACGAATGTCTTTTGCTTTCGCACAATCTGAGCGTTAACTTGCCAAACATTTGTTTTTTATTCTCCGTTTCTTACGACGCACGTCGAGTATTCGGTGAAAGAAATTGTACGGAAATTAGTTTAGAATAGTCCGACGTGGATGTTAATGTCGCACCGGAACACCCTGTATATGATTTTACCGCTATATATACATGTTAGTACATTTTCTTTCTGTCTACGTCCAACCAATTCTCTCTCAGATTCTCTCCCTTTCGAGACGGGACGATATACATATATTCACGGTTTATCCTTCTTCAACTTCTGTTCCCTTTTTCTCCCTTTCCTTCTCTGGTCTTTTCTCTTTCTGTTCCTCTCTCTTTCTCTCTTTCTTTCCATCTCGGTCTTCCCAAAGCTCTGTAGGAGAGAAATATATTTTCGTCTATCGCACGAGACCCACTATTGCTAACTCCGTCCGGCTTTAGCTACGCGTAATGCTCTCTCTTTTTCTGACTCGCTTACTCGTATGTTTTCCCTATTGCTCTTATTCGCCACGTCCGATCTGAGGTCCACCACGAAGCTCGATTTTCGCGGGAGAGCGTTAGAGAACACATATGGATTAGGGCGGAGCGCGGACGCGACGGAGAAATTACGTCGGTTAAACGAAGATGGCACGACGGAGGGAAAGAAAGACCGCCGCGTTGCTCGGAACGGAGCCCGAGGTATCGGTGGGATGAAAGGAGAAAGGAAGACCGGTGCGATCCGCACACATGTCGCGTCACAGAGAACGTCAGCACGAAACCTCGCTGCAGCATGGTAAAGTTAATGGGAAGGTTCATTCTTTCTTCGTTCTGGTTATTAAGGGGCGATACAAAGGAAATTACACTCTCGATTTTAACAGACCTTTTGCAAACGTAACGTTTACGGGTTGTTCGTTTTCGTCACAATGTATTTTCAGCGTCGTTTAAAACAGATGTCGTCGGTACGATTCTACCTTTTCAAGCGCAACGAAATTAAATATTCGAATTCCCAGCGCGGTATTATTTGTAATAACTTACAATTAGATCGAACGTGCTCGTCGGTCACGCTTTTTTTTTTTTTTTTTTTTCTCCCTCAGGCACGTAAAACTCGAAAGACTGATTCCTCGAAGTAATTTTACGTCCGTCTAATCAATCGGCAGCCGATGAATGTACGCCGATTTGTACGTAGATCTCGGATGAAGCTTTAAATACGACGGTGGCATTAGCCGTGCCTTTATCGCGCAACCTCACGAAGATGCACCTGCATATTCGTTTGCAGGGCAAAACGGGTTTGCATAGAGGTAAATTTACCGCGGCGTGTGCTGTCTACCCTCTACCGGGCGGTACGGAAGCAAATCGAGAATTTCACGCTTATTTGCCGAAATGATCATGCCTTGGCCGCTGCCGGCCATCTCCCGCAGGAAAACACTGCCACTTTCAGTGATTACTCCATCGATCTGACCCCGCGGCGCTCGCCTTATTGGCCGATACGTTGTACGTGCGCGCTTATTAAATGAGAGAGCGCGGCGCTTTCATGAGGTCGGCATCGCCCGTGGGGCTTGATACAGGGGAAGCCGTTCTACCCTCCCGTTCGCTTTCTTCTTTTCGCCCCCAACCTCCCTCGATATCCCTTCGACCCTCACGAAAACGCAGTTACATCGTACTCGGGCAAGAGGGGGTGGTGCGAAATCCCGCGGCGACACTGATTCGCGTGGGTCGAACGTTTCATTGTGTACGCACCCATTAAGCATTCTATTTGACTTCACCCGCTTACACATCGTCAGCCCACTTCTGCTCGCCTTTCGTCCTTCTCTTCTTCCCTCTTCCATCCCGTTTCCTCGCTCTCCCCGACTGATCTACATAAATAAGATTAAGTTTCCGTGCTGTCCATTCTCTTTCTCGTTAACCACATCACGCGAGAATGACTCGGCGGATTTCCAACAAGCTTAGAGGGCTGTTTGATTTTAAACGCCAGCTTTGTACCGCATAAAATTTCTTCAACGTGGTTCACATGCGCGAATAGAAACGATATATATATATATATATATATATATATATATATATATATATCGGTCGAATAAAACGACGGCAATAGGCGCACGTAAAGAGAAATTCAGATTCAATGCGCGTGGAGTATGTAATGATTGCGTTTTGCGCGGAGTAATTGTTGTAATGGAGAATTTTCGCTGAAGGATTCTTGAAATTTTCAGCCAGGAAAGGGAGAAGAAGAGAGAAGAGAAAGAAAAAAAAAACATTTTCTTTACTTTACGTATTTTATTCGTTATTTATTAGAGCTATGATTTAATTTAGTATACATATAATATCTGAATACTTAACGGCACCGGTCGACAATAGGCTTTCTCTCTCCCTATATTTTCCCGGTGTGCACCCTCGTAACGCCCTTCGTACATTCGCCCCCTCTCGTATCTGCCGGCGCTCTCTTTGTCTTGCTCTTCGTCGCGCATATGCTCATCAGGCTTGTTCTTTTTTTCTCCTCGACGGTTCGCAGCCTCCGAAATGAACTGCACGAGGAGGAGGCTCGTGTTAAGGGTAAACGCGCGTAGAGACCTCTCTCTCACCCTCCCTCCTCCTCCTCCATGTCCATTAATAATAGCTTTAGAAATCTGTGCCTTTCTAACAGTCTCACGTCAAAACTAACACGGGGACCTGCCCCAACTTCATAAGCCACGCTACTCGCCTCTCAATTTATTCTCTACGTCCGCGCATTAGACTACGGGCTCCACCCTCATTTACTTAACGAAATCGGGGACCGAGTCCCTTCAGAATCAGATCGGTCATTTGTAAAACCGCGCCCACGATGTAATTCGCAGTTTTATAAACGGATCACTGGTGCAAACCGCGTTACAGAGAAATATCGTTTTGTAATTTTTCTTTGTGCATTCCCGTGAACTTCTTCAACGCATTCGCTAATCATATATTACGCAAAGAAAAAAAAAAAAATAAAGTAACATCGCAAGTACGAGTTTCTTTTATGACGTCAGCGATTAGTATTATTTATATTTACTCGTGGTGATAATCTGTTCTAAAAGAATTATTGTGTCTTAAAGGAAGGATGTTGCGTTTAGTTTCTAATCGTTAACGTCATCGATAGATATAAGAAACTTATTGCATCGAAACAGACATCGATAATGAATTCTTAACGAATATATACCAGTCGACAGTGATAATAAAGCTACATGTACATACAACCAAATTAATTACAGCATTAATCACTGGTATTGAAAGCCCCGTCTTATTATGAAATAATTATATTTTATTGTACAATTATAGTTGAATAAGTACCATTTAATAATTATTAAATATCTATCCCATCAATAATTTAAATAACATATAACGAATAACATTAAAATAGCACTTAATAAGTTCAAGAACTTAATCATATTTTTCATTAATAATTTCAGCTTTCTATTCAGCACAATTATAAAAAAAAAAAAAAAATCAATTTGATAACAATTCTCACCGTGTGTGGCGAAAAAAAATATAAAAAAAACGCGGCAACATTTCGTCAATAATATCGTATTCGCGTATTCCTTTTTATCTCTCGATAAGGCAAAAGCGTAGCTTAGCCGGGCGTAAACGCTTCGCGCGAAAAAAATAAAAAAAAAAAAACTCTTTTTGCGAATCGAGAAAGCGGAAGAGACGGCAGATGCGCAAACGAGAAAGAATTCGGGTCGCACAGGAAACCGGGGGAAGCTCGGGTGTCAATTTCCGGCATTGACCAGCTAAGGGGAGAAACTGGCGTTTGGCACAGGCGTCTTTCTCGCCGTCGTCTCCTCGAAGAACCGCATGGCGAACGGTATTCGCAAAAGGCCCGGCCTGGAAGAGAAAAGAAACCGAGGGAGAGCTTGAAGGAGCCACGAGGGCCACGAGAAGAAGAAGCCGAAGAGTACGAAGAAGCGCTTCTTCACCGCGAAGCAGACTTTCTTCACGGCAAGACAAAGGCGCGGAGGTCTCTCGCTCGCTCGTCCACGTTCTTCCTATCTCGTCCCCGTCCCTCTTACCCCTCCGCGTCCGTCCTCGTTCGAATCGCTCCTCTTTCCCTCTTTAATTCCGTCCGTCTCGCTCCGACCTCTGTCCCTCGATTCGAACCGTCTTCCACCGCGACTCTTCCGCTCTCTTCGTCCTCTTTCACCTCCTCTCGCTCGTTCGCGCTTATCCCCTTTAAGTCTCGGTCTTTCTCGCGGCCCTTCCCTTCCCTGTATTCCCTTTCGATCCCAGAACTTTCCTCGATCTCGCTCCTTCTCGGTACAGATCTCTATCGGCGTCCTTATCGCTTCAACGCGGCACCGGCACCGCTCGATCTTTCACTCTCGACGTCGATATCGGAGGAAGAAAGAGAGACAGACCCGGGAGAGGATCGTCGGTGACAAACAACGCGGGACCCGAGAGAGCGAACAAGGGGACGGCAATTAGGAGAGATTCGTTTTAACTTTTCCCTCTTCGTCCTCGTAGCCGTTGTCGGCGACGGACACCAAACGCGCGATGATCACCATGTAACCGGAAGCGGCGATCGAAGGCTCGTTAAGCCTTCTCTCCCTTCCACGGCGATACCGTCTGCATCAGAGAGCACGATATTTCTATCGGTGACGTCAGCTTCCGCGATCACTTTCGACAAGAGTATCGGTGGTGTATCTCGGCGCATATCGATAAGCCTCTTTCATTCTGTTAGTTAACAATTTACGCAAGAAGCTAATTTTAAATAAATAGCAAGTAAAAAGAAGAAGAAAAAAATGTAACCCACGCTTCTAAATTTTACGTCACTTGTAAGATAAATATAAAAGTTAAAAATAATTAACTAAAAATTTTCTACAAATTATCAAAAGAAAGAAATTAATTTAAAAAAAATAGAAATCACTTTCTAACTCTAATTAAAAATAAAAGCTACAATTTTAAATAATAATATCGTTGAAACTTATTTATGATTACGGAATTAAAGATATCTCAATTGAGACTCATTTCTAAACATTGAAGAAAGTAGTTAAGTCAGTTTCTTAGTATATTTCCCTCTTAATTAACGTTTATCGCTGAGTAGTATCGTTAGTCATGTGCCTAGTGTCCGGTTAAAGGAAATGTTGTACTTAGATAATTAGCGCTATAAAAATATCGACAAGGATGTTACCCGGTATTGTACCGTGAAATCGGATCAGCCTTACGTGCTAATTTAAAAGTTATTTTATCTCTCTCTCTCTCGATTAGATATAACCTTCTCGGTAATACTGCCGAGTCGTATATAATTTGAACCGCCTCCCGTTCATCTCGAGGCTTGTTTTGCGACAAATTCCTTTTTACGCGAGACGCTGGAATCCGACTTCCTGTATTAGGTTCCGCAAGTGTGCGCGAAAGTACGACGGACCTCAGCAGTTTCTTAGCGCGTCATAGTCGCCGTAAGACATAAATATCGCTGCGCGCTGGATTCTTTTAAACGTTCGACGATGTATCTTTCGTAAACGCACGCTTGTAAAAAGAATGCTACGACACGTATCTTATTTAAAAAGAAGATGCGGAACTGGCTGAAGTAACGCGCGCTCTGCAGCATCTGCAACATATTAAAAAGAGAAAAAAATTATGACGTAATATGTACATGTAGCTTTATTATCGCTGTCGACTGGTATATATCCGTTAAGAATTCATCGATGTCTGTTTCGACGGAATAAGTTTCTTATATCTATCGATGACGTTAACGATTAGGAACTAAACGCAACATCCTTCCTTTAAGACACAGTAATTCTTTTAGAACAGATTATCACCACGAGTAAATATAAATAATACTAATCGCTGACGTCATAAAAGAAACTCGTACTTGCTTAATAGATTAAAAAAAAAAATATATATATTTTTTTTTTTAAATATTATCTTTCAATAAATTAATCAGACGCTCTTATCATTAACCTTTAAATGAAACACCATTTCTTTTCGCTTATATCTCAATCTTTAACGTACCAATTCTGATAGCACATTTTTCAATCGATACTAGACGTTAAGGGAATAGAATACGTTAAAAATATCTTAAAAAAAAAAAAAAGAGAGGAAGGAGAATTTTTTTTCCGAAAATTGTCTCGAGTTACCCTAGCCTAGCGTTCCATCGCGGGATTAAAAATAAGATGAGCCGGGGGTTCCGTGTCGAAAAGGAGACGGCGGGAAGTAGGATCGATCACGACTCCGCGCGGAGTCGCCGCGAGCGCGGAGTTACGGCCCTGGGTGAAACGCGGCCGAGCGCCGCCAAGTGGCGCCGATCTCGGCGGTGGCGGCCCCCGTTGCACTTTCGTCGCAGCCATGTGTCGTGGTCCGCCGTGAGTGCTTTGCGACTAGAAGGGAGACGCGCGGTGTGTGTGTGTGTCTCTCTCTTAGTGCGTCTTTTTTTCCGGTTCTCGTCCCGCGGACCCGCGTGTCGCGAAAATCCGCGGAGGGCCACCTAAGCGCCGCGACAGTCACCGAGGCGTCGCCGTGGCGTAAAACCGTACCGTGTTGCCAGCGGGCGGCCCGACCGCGGGCGTCCGCATCACCGTGCGCGGACGACACCGAGACGAAAACCACCCGGGTGTGTCCCACTCTTCGCGCGAGAGGAGAACGACCGACCGAGCGGTTGCGAGCGTGCGAGCGAGCGAGCGACGAAACGGAGAAAAAGTGTGCGTTACCGAGTGCGTGTGTAAGAGTGTGCGTGTGCGTGCTTCTCTCTGCGGCGTCTCCAACGGCGGGCGAGAAGAAGCAGCAGCCCGCCGCGTTCGTGCGACTGTTTGGCCGTTCGACGGGCATACACTTCGGCATCGTTTTTTCGCGCGCGAGTGTGAGTCGACGGAGGGAACGAGAAGAAGAAGGAGGAGGAGGCGGCGGGTTGGTAGCAGTGTCGGTTCTACGAAGAGCAACCGAGCACGGTGGATGTAGAGGGAAGAAGGAGGAAAGAGAGGAAGAGAGAGAGAGAAAGACAGCGGGCAGCCCGGGCGACCTGACCGTGAGACCGAGAGAGCTAACGCGACGCGTAGAAAGCGCGGCATGGACAGAGATAAGCGAGGTGCGGAGAAAGAGATCGGGTAAAAAGGTGCGAAAAATCGCGCGAGGCTAGGAACGCGAAGCGAGCCGCTCTTGTGCGTCGCGACGTTCACGGCAGTCATTTGAGACAAGCGAACTTCAGGTCTCGGGTAAACAGCGACGCCGCGCGGCGCGCGCGGCCGGTCCTCTCGGTTGTTTTGTTTCGTATCGTTGCGTCGCAGTGAGTGTTGGTGCGCGTTTAGGTCCGTCTGCCTTGCGTGTTTCGTGTTTACCGGGCGTAACGACGGCGGGGGAGCTGCACGTCGCGCTTGCACGTCGCGCGCGCTGCCGAGAACGGAAGGAGCGAGCGAGCGCGTCCACGAGAGAAAGAGAGAGAGAGAGAGGGAGAGAGAGCGACGACTCGGGAGCGACGAGAGGCGCCAGGAACAGCAGCCGGCTCGGCAAGAGATAACGATAAAAGGCGAGAATAGCGGCAGGATAAAAAAACGAGGAAAGATCCAGAGTCGCGGCGTAAATAACGGGGGTCGCGCTTCGCGACCTAGCGGTCGCGTTCGATCGGGGTGTATCCGCAGCCGAGAGCAACGAGTCCGGGGACCGAGTTCCTCGCCGGTACAGTGCTTCGGTCTCTTCGTGTGCATTGTGTGTACGTGCGTGAGAACAGGGCCGCGAGGTGAAACGAGCGGCGACGAACGATTGGGATTATACGTGACACGTATCCGAGTGAGGAAGATACGCGCCGCCGGCACAACAGAACCAGAACGAGGACGTGGACCCCGTCGCGAGAGAGAGAGAGAGAGAGATAGAGGAGTGGAGGGAACGTTTTCGCCGGTCGCCGTTCAAGTGTACGGCTGTCCTGGTCGACGCGCGACAATGGTAAGTCCCATCTCTTTTTCCCCTTATCGGGTTTTCGGGACAGCTGAAACGCTACGGCGCGACTTAACCCTTTCACCGAGTCGACGTTTTCTCTAGTTATTTGACGCGCCATCTTTGTTTACGCCATCTTCATTTTGAACTGTAAATATTCCTTGATTGCGCGGTGAAATCACGACTTCTCTCTCCCCCCCCCCTCTTCTCCACCTTTAAAATTGAATGACGTACTGCAGCTATTTGCCGGCACGGAGGATTAATTAAGGCGCCGTTCGTTTTCGATCTTTCTCTTTGAGTCCTTAACGCGACGTTACACACGTAGCCTTTCAGCAGTCCATTTAACCGTGTATACGTGTATGTACGTGGGAAACAGGCGGCCCCTGCTTTACACATGACCGTGTATGTAAGTGACTTCTGGTGTTCCGGTACTCTGTATCGATACGCCGGCTCTCTCTCGTCGCTTCAATAGCCTCGGCATTGATATATCGATTGTTAACCGAGCTCAAAAAGGGGCAAACGAAAGCGTACCTCGCGCCGCAAATAGATTTCAGATTTACTCGGCACGGTAGTGTCAAGCCGGTATTTATTGAAACATTGACGCAACTAATTTCGCTTTAGAAAATACGACGCTGGCGCGTTAAAGTTGATTAACCGACGCCGATCGCTTCCCGCGCTGCGCGCGAGTAAATTCGCAGATTATCTCGTCGCGGCCCGAAACTTTATGCACCGCTTGCGCGAATTATGAAACCGTCAAACTGATAGCCTACTCGACGAAGCGGCGGAGTAAACTTGCATATTTTATAAGTCTTCCGTTTTAAGAAAACAAGTTAGCGCGGGAGTAAAGTGTTAGCGAGACGTTAGCCGGCCGTGAAAATCAAACGAGGATTTTATAAAATTATTACGAAGGATACGGAACGACTCGAGGCTTGTATATCCAAGTTTTTGAGGGACGGAAAATGACGGCGGCCCCCGCACATTTTTTATTAAGAGGCACAACTGTTGCACGCTATCGATTTACAATCGCGATAAATATATACGGTCTTGTATATGTTTTGAGTGACATGTCACCACATGTTATCGCTGAACGTGATGGCGCGAGATAATTCATTCTGGAAATTTTATTTGGAAATAGTGTCTGGTACTCTGTTATCGATAAATTTAATTAACTTATGTTTGCGCGCATAAGTGTGTATATCTTCGTAGATCGCAACTGTGACTGTAGATACATAAAAAATTAATTATTGCTAAGCGAGTTTGACTTAATTGGTTCAAGGATGAGCGTGATTTGTTAAGCAATAACGATCGATAAGGTTATCGCGTAATCGTTTCGTTATTCATTACGCGACGTGCGTACTATTATAAATAATTTCCGTTCAGCATTTAGATCGCTTGGATCTCTAATTACGCGGCGATTTTTTTTTTTTTTTTTTTTTTCCTTTTATTTCCTTTTTTATTTTTTGTTGCGCGTGTTTCGTATGGGAATAACTAAGGCTTGGTAGTTAAAGAGATTAAAATATCTATCTATGCGGATACTTTGCTTACAAAGTAATTTATCACGAAGAATTTATCATGGTTTCAGGGGGAGGAATATGAATTTCGCACGCGATAAACGCGACTAAATACAAAATTGAGAAATGGCCGCATTAGTGCTACGCGCTAGCGGTAAATAAAGATTAGGATACTCGTCGCGAAGATAAGAATAGGCTTTCGTGACCAATATCAAGGTTTTAGTAGCGGTAACCTAGTATCGCGCGTGCATTTATGGCGCTTATCGATGCGTCACAAAGGGGTTAATTGATTCCCCACGTAAAAGCCCGATGCGTAGTTGAACGGGTTGAAATAATTGGTCGAAAAATTCCAACGTCGGAATAAAGGCCTGGATGTTATTCACGGATCGGGACGGATATCGTTTTTCGTTTTGTCACTTTTCGGAATCCCCAAAACGCATAATCGTGAACGAGCATGTGACGTCGCGTTTAAATTGAAAAGAATTTACAGGGGGAAGAAAAAAAAAAAAGAGAAAAATACTCGTCTGATTTTATATTTCAAGCTTTTTTATATCATCGACAAGATAATGCGGTACATGTAACTGTTCCTCGAGTTTGTTAAAATTATTACGAGATAATTACAATTTTCCTCGATATGATATTTTTAGTCGAAAAATACATGAATGCTTTAAACGTCAGTCTGACAATGCTCGAACTGCTTGCGCGTCTGAACGGAGAAATGCCGATGTTCCAAATTTAAGCATTTTCACGTAAAATGTTTCATTTGCACGCGTTAGAAGCGGCGAGAACGCTGATGGTGCACGTAAGTGTGCTGCGTGCTGTAAGAGAAAGAGAGAGAGAGAGCGGGAAAGCAAGCAGGCAGCTCGCGTCGCATTATTGTTCGCCCGCGGGCCGATAGACCGCCGGCACTCGGCAGTCAAGTCAGGCAGTCACCTGCCTATTAGGGAACCGGGGAGATTCCTGAGTGCCTTGTAGTACGCGCTCCTTACTACGCTGCTTGCTCGTTCTCTTCTCTCTCTCCTTCCTTCTCTCCATCGTCTCCTCCGCTGGTCTCTCGTCTAGTTCCTCCCTTTCTCTCTATCTCTCTTTCTCTCTCGCACTCTCTTCCCTCGCTATCGCTTCAGCCGGGTCCGCCGGGAGTACCGCACCGCCGACATAGTCGTGTCGCATCGCGCAACGCCGGTGTTTCACACGCCATACGGGCTTTGTAGCTGGCGAGCTGTCGCGTGTACTTTACGCCCAAGGCCCCCCCTATACGTGTGCCCCCAGTACGCACGCATGCAACGCACGCCCACGAATGCGAGTTCACGAGTCGAGCTCGTAAAGCGCCGGCGATGCGCGCGGGAGGCGTCGATGTCAAAGGCGCTCGCTTTATTTACGAGGCAGGAACTCGTTACGTCCGCGGCGTAACACACTCCGCCAGTACGCCGGACTCTGAATCGGAGCCGGGGCAAAACTGCAGGGGACCTCTCTCGTCGCTTTCAGCTCGCGTTTCCGCACTTTTGTTGAAAGCGAGACGAGCATCCGCGACGACGGGCGGCGGGGGGGGAGGGGGGGCTTGCTTTAATTATAATAATGAAATTTCTTTCTCTTATTCTTTTTAATTTGAAGTTTATCTTTCTGGGAATATCCCGCGCTCTCAGGGCTTTTAAAAAAGTGAGAGAAATGTACTACAGCCTCTCTCTCTCTCTCTCCGCCGGCCGCGTAACGATCCGGTAACCCGCAAGTTAAAATTTCATAAATGCAAATTAGATGATAAATAGATTCATTGATTTCGATGCAAATAGGATTATTAAATTCACAGTCATTATTCCACGGAAGGATGCGACACCATTGTTTTTGTTTTTCTATCATTGTGTTGCATATTGCGAGTGTAGGACGTTGAGTAGCGTAAAATCTGTTCGCGTTTGAAATTGGCACGTTGTCAGTAAAGCAAGTGTTTGCTGCAAAAATATATATGTATATCTATGTACCCGGCTTTCTCCCGCGCGCTTCCGCGGTTTATTATCGTTTTAAATCGTGCGAAAAAAAATATTTTAAATAACGAAGAATATGTGGATCTGCTTCCGACTAATTATATCCGGTTATTCACCGAACGCGGCTGTTTTAAGAAAATGTCTCGCTTATATATTTTATTTCTCGTAAAAATGTAAATCGCAAGGGAAGTTGAGTCTTAACGTTTTATGTATTTAAATATGCTGCTTCGAGATTAAATTCCAAGTTTACCAAGCCGGCCGAAATCGACTCCCTCTCCCTCCCCCCGATCTCTATGTCCGTTCGAACGAGATAATCTCAAGAGCCTCTAAATTGTCCCTCGATGGGAACCCGAAGTCCGTCGCGCCTGTCCTTGTGGTTAATCGTGCACATTGATTATGGTTATACGGCCGTGTGCATGCACAATGAACTGTTCAGTCAGCACGAAATCAGGTACGCGACCGCAAAACGCAATCAGCGTCGCTTACGATGTCGTACGATACAACGATTACGAGAGAGCGCCGCGCATTTGTTACAATTATAAATAATACCGGTGTCGATTCTTGCATTTCGTTCTGCATGCAAAGCGGCCCGGCAATTAACATAACGCGATCCGGCACGCGGCCCATAATGAATTTGTCGATTGTTGCGCATTCGCTTTATATTAATATACGCGCGATTAATATTCGCGCGGGGATCAAATCGACTTGCGCGCATCGCCGCGCATTGATTTAATTAATAACGGCCGGTCAATAAATTTACGTTACACTTTTTTACAAGTGGAATCGCGGTGTGGCATTAAAATACATGAGCTCTAACATGATAATTGCGAATACGGCATCGGTTATTGCCCACTTCGCCTCGCCGTTTTATGTTCTCTTCTTCTTCTTTTTTTTTTTTTTAACGCTACGATACGCTTTATGTCGCGGTACTATATTATCGGTACTTACGCAGCCTTCTCGATCGCGGATAACTGAGAGCATCGAACATCGGTTCGCGGGGAGGTTTCGGCTTCTCTCTCTCGTTCTCTCTCGGCCGTGCTAGCGCAGCCCGGCAAGCGGGAGGGAGACGAGTGTCCTCTCGTAAAAGAATTTACATTCCGCGGAGACGAATAATTGTGCAGACGTCGGACGCGGGGCTCGTAGCGCCGGGCGAAATTGAAATAATAAAAATTGCGGCGTTTACGCGGCGCAATACCGTAGGATTTATTGCGACGTTAAAGCGGTGGCATCGATTTTTCCGTATAACATGCCGCGCGAGAGTTTTTCGATGGCGCGCGCTTTAACGAGCATGTTTTCGCCCATATACCCGTCGTGAAACGTTACAGCCCGGGTTTTATGGCAAAGCAACACGGTGGTTTTCAAAATGGCCGGGTTCACTCGTGTCACCGGCTGTGTGGTGGATGCGGTTCCCTCCTCTCTCCGTTCTGGCTCACCTCGTTCCCTGCCTCCCCCCCGGTTCACTGATCGATAACGCGTGTGTGACAGCGTCGCGACGCCGTTCGCTCTCTCTCTCTCTCTTTCACTTTCCAGACTCTCCGCTGGGATTAGGGTAAATGGATTCGAAATTAGAGCGCGTGCGATATCGCGTTTTACCGCACGATTAATTCGATCGCGGTTGTTCAGGCGGACGAATCGATCCCTTGATCTTTTCAAGCCCGGGGACCAGCCGAGTGGCCTCTCCATCCGAAATCGGCCTTAAAAGTTTTCAGATCGTTAACCGACCGGTGTTTGTAAAATGTAATCGCAACGTGGGATTAATTGGCAGGCTGTTGAAAATAGCGGGTGGTGTAATAAAAGTGTTTAAAAATTTATTACGTAAATATAATTAGTCTTTGTTGCGCACTAAAATCGGCAAAGTACTTTTCGTTATGGCGTGATACGCGCCAAAAATCGAACTTACAACAAAATAACGTAAACTCAACAATTGATAGTACTCTTTTATTTCTATGATAATACAATATTTTTTCATGTAATATTTGCTGAATATAATTCCGCGATGGTCTTGAAGAACGCCTGAATACGATCTTCGTAGTTATAAACGTACAAATTTTATTCGTCAACGTGCACGCGCGGAATTAAGTTTTTAGGCCGTCCTCGCATATTCGACGCCTTCAAAGGGATCGGCAATATACGATCGGCGAAACTTCAGCGAAGGCGCACAGCTCGCCCCGAAAATGTTCAGCTCTGGTAACGAGACGTATCAATATTATCGAAATACGGCAATACGATCACGCGTGACTGATCGGAAATAATATTTGGCAACTCGAATTAGCCTCGGCAAATATTTGTTGCGACAGTTTTGTGAGCTTAAATACGATTCATTAGGAGCGTTTGTATAGCGCGAGGTGATTCCAGCTGCTCAAATATCAAAACGATAAGAGGCCTGCAATTATCAATGCAGACAGAATCCACGCGCGTCGCCGCGTGAGCGTGAAATAAATTTATACAAGCAGCTATTTTTGTCAGAAAGAATAAATTATTAATCGAACGGACGCAGATATCCGCTGGGAATTCGTGGTATCGTCTATCTCTTCGAGGAATGCACGCATATCTATATGTATACAGGGTGTCCCACCCCATCTTGACAAACTCTTCGAGTTAGATAGGTCTCGTGGATACAAGTCAATAAGTTCTATGCCTTCGTCTGTCGCGCTCACTCACGCGTAGCTTCCTTGTCGCTTTTGCGCTAGGCAAATTAATTTTTTTTTCAATAACTATCGTGAATTTTGCAAAACGGCAAAGAACTTATTGATTTGTGTCCACGAGACCTATCTAACTTGGAGAGTTTGTCAATATGGGGTGGGACACCCTTATTAATTATATTAATTTTCCGACGTTATTATTAACAATTGACGATGTTCGAACGCTCGATCACTCGAATCCTCGGGTTTTATCGTAATATTCGACCGTATCCGATTCCCTCCCCGAGTTAACGCCGATATTTACGGTTAAACACCCGTAAAATGGGCCGAGCATTCGTGTAAGCAGAACCCACCGGCGGCACCGGTAATTATTATACAAAATTAAACAAAGTTGTAATAAAAAAAAAAAATCTTTTCTGTTTATTCGCGGGGTTTGATGGCTTTTGATTGCAAGGAACTTATTTCCTCGGTGTTGATTAATAGCTATACCACGGTTTCACAAATCTTGCACACAGTTCATTCAGTTGTATAAAATTACCTTCCATCTCGTACTTTCTCCGCGGGTCGAAATCCGCGGGATTGCTTGCCCGTCGCTCGTAAAGCGCGCATCGCGATTACGTAAGTTTTCTCTCGGCAGCGTTACGCTCCCGTGAACACGATGCTCCTTCTAGTAATTATCGACCCCCGTGCTCCGCGAGGACCGATTTAATAAAAGTTTTCCTTCGTTTCGCATCGACGCCTGCCCGCGGGTCGAGGCGAGGAAGAGTCCCTTAAGGAGCCCGCCGGGACTTAAGTCGAATTTACACGGTTTATCTTCGACAATCGCGCTCTTGAAAGAATACTTTATGTAAATGTTGTTTCAGGGCGAAAGAACGGGTGAAGTAAAAATAGTCGGCTTAAAATTATTATGAGGGATAAGCACGTGGAATAAATAAGAGACTGAAATAATATTGAAGGAAAAGAGAAATAAAAATCCGTTAGTTTTAATACGTATATTAAGATCTTTTTAAACACTTTACGCGCCGAGTAAGAATTTTGGATAGCCGCGTGTTTTTAATTAATATTTTTATTCGACGTTTCTTTAAGATAGACGTTTATCTATTTTTTCCCCTTTAAATGATAATACGATCGCGTTAAGGCTGGGAAATCAGCACCGCGCGAGTTCCGACAGCACGAGAAACTCGCGTTAACCCGTTGCGCATTTACTTTGGCCGATTTCGACGAGATAATCATCGAAAGAAAACCGTGTAAAGTCGCCTTTAGCTTGGTTTCATTTTTTCATTAAACTAAGTGACTTCCCCTCTTCTTTCATTTTTTTTTTTATTTTTTCCTGGCGCGCGATATACTCGCGGCAATCCCTTTAAGTGCTCGATTCGATCCATCGCGATGGCCCTTACGTCGCCCCGGCATCAAGAATAGCGCGCGATAAAAAAACGATTGAGTCGGGAGCCTAATAAATCGAGGGCTTCTTTCGCGCTCATAAATCCCCTCGTTCTGATTTTGCAGTTTTTTTTCTTTTTCTTTTTCTTTTTCTTTTTTCTCATTCCTTCCCCCTTCCGCCGATGATTGTGCTCTCATTTTCATTCGTGACCTTTCTCTCTCTTTCGGCTTCTCGTGACTTATGTAAATTTATTCAAAAGATACCGGTATAACATATTGGTAATATATTCACGACAGTATAACGGCGTTAAAGCGCGCGTTACACGTGTAACGATGTTTATTTCAACGATTTTTAATTGGCGACACTCGACATAATAACTGTACGTAGCGGTGAAATTATGTATCAATTCATCGACACGAATCACTTCGATATTCTATAAATTTCTTTTTTTTTTTTTTTTTATTTTAATATTTCTGTTACATAAAGTATCGCTTTTATTTCAGGCTCGAGGGTACTAATCTGTTTTCTGTCTCGCGTGATTTGTTCCCTTTCATTTATTCGAGATACGCTGTGTTCACCAATGCAAGAGTCGAAACAATTTTAAGTTTCCATTGATAGAAAAGAGAAGAAAAAAAAAAGAAAAAGAAAAAGAGTTTGCCCTCCTGTTTTTCCGTAGAACTTAAAATAACGCCTGCCCTCCGCGGCTCGCAATTGCTCGCGATAGTATACCACGGACATGCTCGGAAGGCCAGAGAGATAGGCGTGAGTTATGCGTGCACGCATACCTTCACGCTGATACGCGCGCATATAACGCGTACATATATCACACAGAAGGTATTATATCGGAATTAATCCAGGCTCTCGCTTTCTCACTCGCCCTTTGTCTCCCACTCATTTTTCTTTCTTTTTTATATATATATTTTTTATTTTTATCTAAAGAATCTATACGTATCGCATATTTTTTTTTTTTTTTTTTTTTTATGATATATATTTTATCAAACGTAATCTATACATTTTTATTTCGAGTTGCACTACTCATGCATTAACCTCTGTTTATTTATTTGTTTTGAAATAAATACGAGCCGCGGAGATTTCGCAAAAAAAGAAAGAAAGAAAAAAAAATTGACATTTAAAAAAATGGCAGATATTTACCATCTACAATCTATAAATTTTTACATATGTTACGTGTGCGTGAACGAAACGCTCTAACCCGTTATCATCCATATTTATAGCTTTACGGGTTTCCGCAAATTTCGCATAGATATTTATAATGCCGTGTCTCTAACCGCACGTTGTATATTTATAGTTACATATCCCGGGCTGTATATTGATTCGAATAATTAAAAGCATTGCCGAATTTAGCTGACGCGATATAAATGTCATCTGTTTAATTACTTTACAAATGAGAAGATTTTTTTCTCTCTCTCTCTCTCTTTCGCAAATGGATAAAAATCAATGATAAAAAGCTCGTCATTTATTGACGCAATGGCTAACAAGGCTTGATTTATATATGAGAAGGTAATATTTGCGTATAAAATTCGTTTATTCATTTATTTCATCGCGTAATATGTGAAACGGGCTTTCAATGTTATCTACAACTGCTACAGGTATTTATATAATCCCATTTATAATCCCACGAATTAAATTCGGATTGCATTAGCCGGGGTCTTTTGTGTAATAAGTTAATATTAATTCGCAATAAGTACGCTTTTCTTTGCCCTGGGAAAGGAGGGCGGATTCTTCCAGCGTAATCCCCGCGAGTAATTAAATTAAAAGATCGCCGATAAAGATCCTTTCGTTTTATCGATGCCGCGCGGGTCAGAAGGGGGCGCCGATAAAGAACAAAAAGATTTTCTCTTTGACGGGACGATAATATCGCTCCCATTAGTGCACGCGCATTAATGCAGGCGCAAAAGCGTGCGCGCGCGAGCGCGAGCGCCGAGAGCAATGCGATTCCGATTAATTAAGTTGATTAACGATAAACGGAGATGGGCCGAGCAGACCGGAAGTGACAAGTGCGTATGTAGGCCCGCCGCGATACAATCGGCCATTGTCGGCGACATAACGACGTCGAGTGAACCGAAACGGTTCTCGCGCCAAGTAATTAGCGTTTCTCATCGTCATTGTCGCCCCCGTGTTCGTCACTGCCGATGCCCCGTCGTTGCTCGGTTGCCGTCGACGACGAAAAGTATTACTTAACGAGACGTTGAGGCCGCTTAAAGCTGCTTCGAAGCATTCCGTGCCGCGCCAACGTTCTGGAAATAAATAGCCCGGCCGCTCGACTTTACTCGCGATTCTGAACTGTATTCTTTCCGCTGCGGCGTAAACGCGGAAAATTATCGTATCGTCGTTAAAAACGAGCGATTAAAATCCTCCACTTTCTTAAAAAGGAAAAAAAGCAATTTATATTATCGGTTTATCTTAAATCTTTATAGGTTTTTTTTTTTAGTAGATTTGATACAGCGAAACTTGCTTTATTTGCGAGACATTTTCACGAACCCTTTCACGTGCATCGTAAAATATCGCCGGACGAAGCATCGCCGGAGAACGGTGCTCTTTTTTTTTCCCCCCCTCTCTTTCTCCCCCGAAACTGTCACAAGGAGACACACATTAGATAAATTTGTAACAAGATGTTAAAAGTAACATGCGGTGCACTTTGAAAGTACTTCTTCATGGTCTATTTCCTGCCCGGCTACAGTACGGCGCTATTCCTCCCTGTACCTTTAGTTACGGGCAGATTGAAATTTATTCGCGACACGGATGAGTAAACGTAGCCTCAGGATCAATAGAGCCTGCGGTATTTTGAATGAACCGACCGGTGGTATTATGACGAGAATTCGCGTTGAACTGCGAAATAGCGCGACAGGCTATAAAGTCGCGTCTACGTGACCTGTCTACGTATCGTCTGCGATGTTTACTATGTAAAAGACGCATCGATAAATAATTTATCGCCGACCGCTTTATCGCGGCGTTACGTCCGCGTACGTTACGTTACTTATTTAGATCGTGCACTTAAATAAATTCGCGGATACGAGGAAATAAGCATCGTCAGCTTAAGCTCGGACGAAAGTGGCCGAGATAATATCGCGTCAGATCGTATCGAACTGTCAATAATCCACTTGTCCCGTTACATTATTGATACCGGAGATATCGCGGCGCTCTTAATCCGGAATTGATATGTAAGTCGCAAAACATGTTCTGCTTCACGAAAGGAACAGTCCCGCACGCGATAAAGATATCGGCTGTTAGGCTCACGGTTTTTTGCGACGAACACCCTGTACATTGTCGATCTTTACGTCGGCGCTGACACGTTTAGCGATGATGGAGCGATTGCATTGTACTCGCGACCGTGATGAAATCACGTTCTTTTCCTGGCTCTTTTTTTTTCCTTTTTCTTTTTTTTTTCCCCCCGCGTAATTGGGTATCATTCGTTACGGGCAACATATCCCCACCTTCATTGTCAAGCAACGCGGTGAACGTTTTCGAGCCTCATGAAGTTAGCCCCCCCCCCCCAATAATGGAAAAAAAATGTTTTCTTTATATCATTCGATTGCACTTCGTTTGCACATGTAGGCACACATCGATTTTTCGTTTGCACGTTTAGAGAAAAAAAATTAAAAATAAAACAAATTTGGGGGGGCTAACTTCACACTAGCCCCTCAATATTGAAAAAATTAACTTTTTAAAATTTATATGGATAGGTTTTCGTTTGCACATTACGAAACACACCGAGTTTTCGTTTGCACACTTCTAGAAAATTTTATTTAAAAAATTAAATTAAAATTTGCACGAACGTTTAAAACAAAAAAAATTAGCTCTTTAACAATCTTAATCGATACGTTTTTGTTTGCACATTACGAAACACACCGAGTTTTTGTTTGCACACCTCTAGAAAACTTATTAACAAAAAAATTAAAATTTTTTAATTAGAAAATTTTTTAATATTTTTTCTAGAAGTGTGCAAACGAGAACTCGGTGTGTTTCAAAAAGTGCAAACGAAAATCTATCAAATAGGACCGCTAAAGTTTTATTTTTATAACATTTGGTAAAACTCGAAGTAAATTAACTCCTCGATTAAACATATATACATGGTGTCTCAGCCCATGTGTAAAATCCTATACAGATAGGTAGGTCTTAGGGAGATAAATAAAAAAGTTATTTAACATTTTGTAAAATTCTCAATTGTTATTGAGAAAAAAATTAATTTGTCTAGCGCAAGAGCGACAAGGAAGCTGCGGGCAAGTGAGCGCGACAGGCGAATGGCGCCGTCGCCTATCGCGCTCACTCACCTATAGCTTCCTTGTCCTCTTGCGCTAGACAAATTAATTTTTTTTTCAATAGGTATTGAAAATTTTTCAAAACGTTAAAAAACTTTTTTATTTATCTTCCTAAGACCTACCTATCTGTATAGGAATTTTACGCATGGGCTGAGACACCCTGTATATAAATTTAACACAAACGCTTTTTAAAATAATGCTTTAACAAAATTCATATTTTTTTTTATCACAACTTTGTTTAATTTTGCTATATTATTTTTATAGCGCATTAAAATTCATCGTTCCTTCTTCATATAATATACATATATGTATACATATATTATAACGTTGGACGTAAATCTCTTCCTTTTTTTTTAATACTGTCGCGAGAATTCGAAGTATGTTTTATCGGTTTCGAATAAGAAATAGTTGAGATAAAGCGGAAACAATTAAGCAATAATAATTAAGATAATCGAAAATTAAAAGGAACGGGTAAATGTGAAACCTCACGTAAAATACGTGCACGTGTACGCGTATATGTGTATACATATACATGTACGCACGTTACCGGATATATGCCCTCATAACTCCGCAGGCCGAACTATGCATCAGCGTTCTAATTAATCTAAACAATTAACCGCATCGTATGATATCGCACGACGTGTCACGTAGCACAGCGTTACGTCATGTAATATCTATAATAAACTGCATATCAATTTCCATTAATTACAGTACAATTATAAGCATTCTAACGAACGAGAGGCATTCCCCGGTAATTTTAACAAATATAACCGGCGCGCAGCGCTTATTGCGCTAAATCAGAGATACACAACTCAAATATTAATTCGGGTTTCCGCATATCGTTTACATCGAAATTAGCTCGGTCCCGCAACATCGGAGTGGTTATTTTATGATAATGTCACTATCGTGTATTATAATTGCGCGTAGACGCACGGGCTTGACTTGCAAACTACGCCGCGTCGCTGATGAGTTTCAAAAGTCGCGTTATTATTTCAGAGGACGGCATTAAATTAAGATAATTGAGAGAGCGCGGATTCCCCCGGTATAATTACATTACAAATCTTCCTTCCAGAAAGCGCGGCGTTATATTTAGCACAATATTACGTGATTGCGGAGGAGGAAGTAAACTGCCACGCGAAGAATCTCGGCGCGCGGGTACGTTTCCGTGAATTTATGGCCACCCTGTATTATCGTACACTCCTACGTGCGCCGTACGTGGGCCGTACATCGCGCATCTCTCTACGCGAGGTGACTAAACACACGAAATCGCGCTTCGTGCCTGGAAATTCTCAGATTCTCAATGGACAGGTCGTAAATCAGCGGGACATAACGCGAAGGAACGCGGCGGCGGCGGAGCCAACGGTGCAACGATGCGTTTCATTATGCTAGGCATTAGTACCGGCCGTATACGCTCTCGCGGACATGTGTGTGCGATGAATTAATATATTGCGCGTGCGTACGCACACGCGTGCAAACCGTAATACATACTTAATTACCACGAGCATGTCCGATAATCTGGAAGATTAGCGTTCTATGGCAAAGCTTGTTCTCGACTTCACGGCGAGCGCGCGCATTCGCCGATTACGTAAAACGATTACTGGTTAATATCCTAAATCCGAATAGTGTCAATATGTAATGCATTTATATACATATAAATAAGACAGGGTGTCCCGCGAAATGCAGAAAATCTCTCGGGTGTATTAGCGCGCTCTTATTCGCTCGGTTATAAAATTTCGTATAAATATTAAAATCGCGAATTCGACAAATTGGTGCTAAACTTTTCTAAATATATTCCTAATGTCTACCTATACCCGAGAGATTTTCCGCATTTCGCGGGACACCCTGTATACATTTTTATTATCGCAGTGTAATTTTAACGTCGGGTTAAAATAAAGAAGAGGTAATCGCGGTAATCTCGGTATCTGGATTACTGTAAAAAATCACGTCATCTAGTGTATATTTGGAGCGAAAACAATGTAGTCGTCATCGATCGGCTCCGGTGTGTTTTTTCAATCGTTCTTTTCACCACACTTGGCGGAAATGCGACAAATCGTTCGTCAAACGAGATTAAATGTTGTCGCGCGGACGATCACGTAAGCGGTTCTGGCTTTAAATCGCACAGAATAAGATTGCGATTGAATCACAATTTAATAACGTATTTAAAAGTCAGGCGTTAATACGCCTATTTAAATTTGCCGTTCTACCCCGTCGAAATTAAATTTTCAGATATACTACTTTCCACATTCCTTTTCACTTATTTAAGTCCCATCAGCTTTGCGATTTTATTTTTATTTTTAGCCCGTGTGTTTTACGATGGCACGAAGTTTTGATTTTGATGCATGTCACCGCTGGCGATGCCGGCGTAAAAGACTTGTAAATTTCACGGTTGGGCTATTCGTCGTCATTGACTGTTGTAAACGAGTTTTCGAATGCCTTCCGAGAGCCCTTTTTCCCCTCCTTTCTCATCCGATTGCGAAGATCCATCGTCCGCTACCGATGAACCTGCCATCGATTGTCACGACGGACGATTATTACCCTCGACATATTGTGTCCGTGTATCAGGTCCGCCGCAGCGATCAATTTCACGGGAACCGACGTTTGCCCGGCGTCACCACTCGTCTCCGCGGAAAGTAACGAGAACGCGCCGTCGTCCTGGCTCCGCGAGCATCACCGAGTGAACCGTCCGCTCGTTGATTTTCTTAAAATCTCTCGCGCATTCGCGTCGCTAAACGCGTATACGCGCGTCACATTTCGCGTATAATACGTATGCATATTGGCCACGCGGTGAGATCGCAGCCTTCTCCGTGTTTGAAATAATATAGTGATACTTAAATAATGTATTTATTGAGTAATTTTAGCCGTCTGTTTAATTAGCAATTATTTACTGTTTAATCGTTAATCAGAGTGGATTATTGAGGGCTGATGGGCGATAGTCGAAATTAAACTTTTATCGGCGTTATACATATTTTTCATGAAAAATTCAAGGGCTTAAATATTAAATGTTGTTAAGAAAGTACCATTTCTGACATATCGGAGTGAATGCACGGTAATTTTAAATCGCTCGGGAAGATAAAATTTACATTGAGGTTCTCGAAATACAATTCTCTCTGATCGCGTTCGTTCGATCGGCACGATAAAAATACAATATGTAGAACGTGCGCGAAGAAAAAATAAAAGCATAAAAATATCTCCGTTAATATGCGATTCAATACGCGATTCGGTAAACGATCGTAAATTCAAGCGTTTCATAAACGTTCACATTCGTATTCATAATAAAAAAAAAAAAAAGAAAAAAAAATGAATATCTTTAATCTTTGTATATCGCCTCTTTTAAGCAACGATATTAAAACGCTCGAACATGAGAGCGCGCCAAGATAAAATTTCCAGAATGAATTATCTCGCGCCATCACGTTCAGCGATAACAGGGGGAGAAGAGAGAGGGGAAAAAGAAAATCACGTTTCGTTACGTTTCTAAAATGCAATGGTCGTGTCGAATTAAATGCCGGCGGACAATAAGGGTTAAAGAAAAAAAAAAAAAAAAAAAAGGGGAAAAAAAAAGTAAGAGTAATAAACGCGAGATACAACCAGCTTTACTACACTCTGTTCCCGTTCTCGCTCAGCATCGGCGTATTATAACGCGCAGGGCCGCTCACCCATCGGCAGATTAATATTAATGCCCCGATCCGCCCTCTCTCCGCCCATCCGCGAGCGCGGAATAATACGCCGGTCTTCCACGCCGTTCATAAAAACGCATCGCGTCGAGAGCGCGGTGCCCCGAACCTTTTACGAGTGTGTAACACGACGAGCGGCAGCGGCGGCTCGTACGGAAATCGCGACTGTACCGTTATAAGTTACGAGTGCCATTCCGCCGGCATGAATACGGGATGTCTTTTGGACGCGCTCCAGGAAGGCTTTTCAAATTGAATTAGAGAAAACGTTTGGTCCGGCGCTCCGCGCGCTTTTGCGAAGCTGTGAGACCGTCGCTGACGTACCCTCGAGCCTGAAATTTCGGCCGGGAGTTTTCGGGGAAGAAACCCTATGCCCTCCCCTCCCCTTTGCCGGACTGAAAACGCCCGGCGGTTTAGGGTTGTCTAAAGTTCTTTTTAGAAATGCAAGAAGTACATCGAGTAAATAAAGGGCGGCGCGGCACAAAAGGATTTACGTATGCGCGCCGTCTCGGTCGTACTTATCGTCTTTTCTGTTCCCGGCGATGTCTATAAAGCGTCAAGACCGCATACGGCTTAATTGAACCGAACGGAGGTCCTTCGATCGAACGAGCGGTTCGTCAGGATTTTTTTCCCCGCTCGCGATTCAGTCCGGCTCGGTACAGGCCGGCATCCGAGACGGCAAACAACAATGATACGTTCGGCTTCTAGAGAGCTAGATCGAGCAAAGGCCGCGCGGCGGTCTTAATTTATGCGCTATCACTTGGCCGATCGATTTATTTGTTTTATAAGCCGACTGTAATTGGCCACTGACAGCAGCTGTCCCGAGACCGGCTACAATATTCACGATACATTATTCATGCCGCGACGATTCCCCCTTGCGCGCACACAGCAATCCCTGAACTCGCCCCAGCTTGCGCTCGCCCTCTCGTCGCTTCTCCATCTCGTCTCTCACGTCTCGTCTCACGATTCAGGGAGTGATACGAAAACCGCCGCGACACGTTCCGGCCACCTCGCACGCATTCCCGACACCTCCTCCCCGTCCCCCGCCGCGCCGTCGTTTCGACGCGAGTTAACCTTTGTAATATCGATTGAACTATTTTTCCATAAACTCGTCAGTTTGCACATGGAGAAAAGTATTGCCGTGAATTTCCCCGGTGACCGGATTTCCAAAGCCCTCGCCGAACCGCGCACCACGCCCGCCTAGTATTTTATTTTTCCCTCCGAGGGAAAAGGAAATATATGTGACGCAACTCGTCGGTTTGAATACAAATACATCTCCCTAAATTTTCGAACGGTATTTTTTTTCTCTCTTTTTTTTTTTATTCAATATTTTTCAACCCGCATCAGCTTCTCCAACGAAAAATGTTAACATTATTAATTTAACATTATTTCGGTAGAGAATTAAATTTACCACACACAACGATTTTACCATTTAAATCTTAATTTAAATTAATTAATAAAAAATTTGTTACTTTACGTCGACATTAAAAACAAAAAGAATATTAAAAAAATAATTTTTTTTTAGTTTGAATGTTACGTACAATATGAGACGATCGTTAAGTTTTATTTGCGACTCGAGTTGTCACGAATAGAATAAAGGCATGTGATTATTATTCATGTGACACGCGCTCTTGCATGTCTCGCGAATAAATTCATATGCCAGGCAGCAAGCCATGGGTAGCAAGTTTATATGAACGTTCGTGAACCACCGCCTGATCATGCTGTCTTCCAAATATGGCTACAACTAAAGTTCGCGAACACTTCGCGCACAATACGTGAGGCGCAAACTGGTCGCGACCTGTATTCCCAATTTATTCCTGTTGAAGTTCGCAAACAGCTTGTGGACAGCCGATGGTGTAAATGGTGTAGAATTATTTAATTTAATTCAATTAAATTTTCTATAAATAATTTAAAACTGATTCTTTAATAAATGGTCTCAATTTCTTTTTTTAAATTTTTATATAAATGGTCTCAATTTCTTTCTTTCAATTTAAAGGTCTTTTTTTTATTTTTAAATTAAATTAAACTTGGTTTTGGGTAAAAAATATTTTTTTTGTTAAATTATATAAAAATGGTGTAGAATTATTTAATTTAATTCAATTGAATTTTCTATAAATAATTTAAAACTGATTCTTTAATAAATGGTCTCAATTTATTATATTCTTTCATTTTTTACTTTTTTACCATGTATTAAAGAATTGTTTTAAATCAGTAAAAAAGAATCAGTAAAAAATCAAGTCAGACACTCGAGAAGTTTCCTCTCGTTACCCGCTCGCCGATACCGAGAAACAATTACTGGACCCGCTCAGTCTTAATTAATGCCTTCGACACATAACATTATTGCAATCAGCAATTGATTAAATGCGCCACTTTAAACGTTCGGTCACGAAGCAGCGACCGGCGACGATAACCTCGTACCCCGATAAGAGCGGCCACTCTTCTTTCCAGTTTATGATGAATTATTCTTGTCAATTTCTGCTATAATTGAATGAAAGTGAAAGAAGCTGAAACATGAAAAATGTTTTATTTTCCTCGAATCTCACGCGGCGCGTCTGGATCAGCTGGCCCGGCGCCGCGGATGATGCTCGCGACGCGCTCGTCCGCGTTCTCCGACGTCGAGCCGATCGCTCAGCTGACCGCTGCGGGTCCTGGTCGCACGGACGGCTCCCAACCGGCGCGATATCGCGGGTACACGCTGGCCAATATTTTCCCCGGGGTCGTCGGGAACGCCGGGTCTACGGGTGAGCACAAAATGGCCGCTGGCAGGAACGATCGACCGTGCGTGAGTACGAGCGAGCGGGAAAATCTCGCGTCTCCCTTTCTCCGGTTCTCTCGACGGCGATGCATACGTAGGTAGGTGCATGCACGTACACGCAAAAGGCGCTCTCTCTCTCCCGCGCGCGCGCGCGAAATTTTCTCCCCCTCTCGCCCTCCTTCTCCCCGCGTTATAACTCGTCGATTATGCGCATCGATAATGAGATTGTATTTCACCGTTAATTAGCTTGACCGTACCATTTAGATTTATAGTGTCAGTTTTCATTATATACTTGGACGCTTGATGGATAAACAAGCGCTCCTTCTCTGTTCTCCCGTTACCCATACTGGTGCACACCGCTCGCATTAACACATCTTCGGGGCGCGCTTCATCTCTCTCTCGCTCTTTCTCTCAGACGTCCCTTTGCCGCGGCAGCTTCTCCGTCTCGCTGTCGTCTTTTTCTTTCACGCACCAGCGATCTTCCGACTCGCCGATCCTTCTCATCGAAATCCCTCCTCCCTCGACGATTTATACTCTCTTTCTTTCTACACGTCGCTCTACGTCTTTTTCTTTTGCAACGATGTCCTTCCTCATCCTTACAACATCGTTCGCCATTTCCCCGCTCGTTTCTTCCTCCGTGACAATATCACCCTCCCCAACGGGGATGCAATCGTGCGTCCTTATCGCGCGTTACGCGAGAGCGACTGATATCCGCTCGCGCCGTCCTTTCCTCGGCGACGCATCGCGTCGTCCACGCTGCACTCGCGAGTTTCAGCTTCATCCGGGTGCGACGAGGAAACGCGATGCGTTGCATCCTCGTCGCATTCGCCGACCCACAGTATCGCGTCTCTCGTCACTCTCGCGTCTCAGCCTGTAGTCTTTTTTTTTTCGGCTTCTCCCTCGCACCGACCGTCTCTCTCCGTCGGTTATCAGGCGTATCACACATCCGCCTCTCTTGTTCCAATAAAGCCGGCACGTAGCGCCGTCGTCTCGCTCGCACCGCCGCGATTCACGGTCCTCTCCGTCCGTCCTCGCGCGGTCTCCTCTTTCTCTTTATTATAATTGTCGCTTCTTTTTCTTCCCCGTGAGAGACGCGCGCTGTCGTCCTCACTCGCGAGCGGATACGTGGCGAGTTTGCCGCTTCTCTCTCTCTCTCTCTCTTCTTCGCTTCTGTCTCTGAACATGAGATAGAAACACGGAGATGGAAAAGCACAATTACAGACGCGACTACTCAACCGCCGCGGGAAATAGTTCGTCTCACGTATTCACGCATGTACGTATGCACGTACGCGCGCGTCGGCGCCGTCGTGATTCAAATATAGGCATCGGCATTGCCGGCGACACACACGCGTCGTCATTGCGGCTTGCGATACGAGCCGCGACGACCGCGCGCACACTAATTGTGCGGCGTACCCGGGCTTGAGTTACATTGTCTCGTATTATGCATACGCGATATTGCCGGGATCCGCACGGGCGGCCAAAGGCGTACCGAGCCATTGCCGTTGTGTGCATATACGTCTGCACTGTGCGCCAAATACTCCGATTCGATATCCACGCTCTGCGCGGCTCCGTTATCGATCGAATACGCCGGAGAAAAGCGCAGCCGGCACCGGAGGCAAGCATTGCCGTTTGTTCGCGGGGCTTATTTAAACAAATCTGACGCGTCGCAAGCTGCGGCTCGATCCTTCTCGCGCGACGTTAAACGCGCACCGCTCGCATCAATGAAGTATTCTTCGATAGGGTCGTCAATAATTTTCGCCCACGATCTTTAAGCGGTCTATTCGGTTACCGACGATAAAGAAATTGAGACCATTTATATAAAAATTAAAAAAAAGAAATTGTTTAAATCAGTAACGAGAGGAAACTTCTCGAGTGTCTGACTTGATTTTTTACTGATTCTTTTTTACTGATTTAAAACTGATTCTTTAATAAATGGTCTCAATTTCTTTTTTTTAATTTTTATATAAATGGTCTCAATTTCTTTATTTCGTAACATTTACGAAAGTGGTGTTTAACCGCAAGATAGCCAATGATAAGCGTATTAATCTAATTTAAAATGTCTTTGACGTTTCATATAAAAATCACCGAATCGTTAACAATAAAAATACTTTTATTGTCATATATTTTATTGTTCAATAACATAATCACACACATGTGTGCAGATCTAATTTTCTATTTAAAAAAAAAAAAATTCGTTTTGCAAATATGATAAAACTATTCGCCTAACATCTTTCGCACAATCCCGCTCGGGTCAGCGGGCCTTTTACCCTTTTACAAACGAAAGTCAATTAATCTCTTTGTCACGCATGGATACGCGCGTTGTACGAACGGAAGAATAGACGCTGAATGCACGATAATAGGTTACAGCCGGTAAAACCGTATATTTAGTTACAAAAGTCGACAATTGTGTCCCACATTTAAATGTCAACGTCCAATTTTCACTCCGTAATATTATTACGCAATTTCCGTATAATATTTTAGCTCTCATGTGGATATAATTTAGTTTAATTCCTCAACGGCACCGAGCGCGAGCTCGGGGTTAGACTTCCATATCGGCGACAGTCTTGTATTTCGACGGGTTTCGATGGCGAAACCGATCTCCACCCCGTTACTGATCTCCCGGCGCGCGATCACGAGAGACGTTTTCCCCGCTGCCATCGCAGAAACGGCGTTCTCCGATATCCTCATCTCTTTTATCTGCGAGCGCCTTCGGTTAGAGGAGGCGCTTCCGTTTCCGAGGCGCGTTGAAAGCCCGCCGCGAGAACGCCGGGCGCGAAAAGACACGAAACTTGGTTCGCTTAACTATCGTCCGCGCGGAGTAAGACAAACTTTCGCCGTGAATTCCATTTCCACGCCTGTCAGAACAAGAGAAACATTCCCTCGGCACCTTTCCCCGCCCCTGCCACGGCATCCCGCCGCTTCCAAAGGACCCGAGACAAGTCGAACAGCTGTAAGTATATCTTCGCGACGAGGAAGGCCGCAACTCTCGTAAAGATAATCTCCGACCGTGTACGCGATATTTTTGCGAGCAAGGGAGAAGCCCTCTCTTCCCGGAGCCCGTTCGTAAATCGTTCCGTGACAGCTCGAGAAGTAGGATCGCGCCCAGACGACCACCGATCTGAACTATCGTGACACTTCGCCCGTTGATTTTCTACCCCGCGCACGGCGGAACGGTGATAGCAAATACCAACGCGCTAATGCTTCAAAGTAACGATCCGGCGATACGATCCCTTTGACGTTCCAACCGGCGCACGGATCTGCATCGATCGCGCGATATCGCGTAAACGATCAACGGGCTAATTACCAACCGTAAACGTTTCAATTCATCACCCGTTTTAAATTCTATCTTATCCGCGATCGCGTTCGAGAATCCTAACTCTTTCGCGTTCAACATCTCCGACCGGCACACTCGATATATATATATATACATTATTTTTACAACCGATAACGATACTGACGTTTAGAAATATCAATCGATTTTCCTCAAGCAGCTTAGTCATCAATATTCCATTTAATACTCGCGTCGACGGCAAAGTCAGTCATGATGTAGCAAAGAACACCTACCGGGGTAAGGATGCGCCGTGACAGGGCTGGCTTTCAATCGATCGATCAGCAAAAGGTACGCTTAACTAGCGATCGCGGTCGGTTCCGAATGGAAGCGCGTGATTACGCGCGGCAATGATATCTCGCGGCCCAGCTGGAAAGCAAGCGACGTCTGGTTACGTTTTACGTAACGAACCAGTCCCCCGGGACGATTTAATGCCACGCTTCTGCACCGGCCGCGCTCCATTGACAAGGTTCGCGATTTTTACAATGTTATATGATCACCGACGATCGCCTAGGAGAGATCAGTCCGCGTTATCGTTACGTCGCCCGAGACGGGTTAACAGTCGGCTTCCCTCCGATCGACGTTGCCTCGCGCAAGATTTCACGCAGCCTTTGGGCTGCGCCACGAAAATGCCCGGTATCCCGAGTAAATTTAAATAATCGCTAACTAAACGCGCATTTGCATGAATATATACTTCTTCCGAAGGATTTGCGAAGGAATGATTAATTGCCCGCTCGATCGCCGCGGTGTACATTCGCGCGTTGAAAAAAAAAGAAAAAAAAAGTGGAATTTATATATTATCATACATTATCGCGTATGACGTAAATGTGTAAATTGAATAGCCAAATTTGTATAACACAAATAGCTTACGTAAAAAGATAAATAACGGAAGGGAGAGGATTTTTCTTTCTTCCACCACCCTCTTTGCTTTTCTAATTCAATTGAATTTTCTATAAATAATTTAAAACTGATTTTTAAATAAATGGTCCTATCTCGCAGCGTTTTCCCTTCGCGCCGCGCCCGACGAAGGTTCCCTACCGCGTAGAAGCCATTAAAGATCTTACCGTGCAACATAGTTGGAAGAATGAAAATTGCCGCGGCACAGAAAAGAAAGAAAGAAGCTCTCTCTCCCCCCCTTCCCCAAACCGTCGAGAGAACTTTTAACGCGTTGACTTCTTCCGCGAATCGCGAAGAGGTTCTGTTAAATCGCTCCATTGTCTAGCAAGGTAATAGCGGAACCACTGACACGAATAACGTCGAAGCATCGGTTACATAAATTATTTCTCGCGGTAAATTGCTCGGAGAGATCTCACCTGTGCGACAGGCGGCGATGCACGGGGAAAAAAATGGACTTTGTTATTTAAACGACAATAAATGTCGGAGTTTCATTAAACGCGGAAAATATTTTTTATACTTTTCAAACAGCTTTGTTTTTAAAAAAAATAAAAAGAAACATTAAATAATAATTTTACTGATTTACAATGATTTAAAAACTACTCGCTAATCACTGCCTTTTGTAAAAAAAAAAAAAAGAAGAATTATAAATTGAAAAAAATTAATTAATCGTTCGTAAAACTCAATTTCACATTTTAATTAATTAACAGGGTACCAATTATAAATAAAAAATTATTTATCGATTAATCAGAAAGTATAAACAATATTCTCTTAAAAAGTAATCACCGAAATGTAAATGTGTAACGGTGTACGATAAGGCTCTCGGAAATTAATATTCCTGGAAAATATTTTATAACCAGGTGAAAAAGTAATCTATATAAATATTACCGAAGCAGCGACTTTGAAAAAAGTTACTGGAAATAATTTTCAGACCGCGTAATTTTTAATACGCAGCCGACAATATTTGCCTACCTTAAACTCGCGATTTAATTCCCTTGCTTTCGGTCGAGAAGATGACTGTGCGCTATCCTTTGACATCCTGAATCTGATGTTTAAATGAAGAAGCTTCATCCTTTTCTGACCGGAGATTGTTTCATCTTCGCCAATGTCTCATTTGCGAACATAAAATTGAAATTCCATGTTAAGATAGTTAATTATTTTCCTTCGCAAATACCTTCGTTCATCTGTTCTCCGTACGTGAAGAACACTTCCATTTTTTTCAAGAATAAAAAAATTAATAAATCAATAACCAATAATAATTCTTATAAGAAAACTATTCAGAAGGCAAGATATAAAAAAACCATATCGGAGTACTTATTGTAATCGCAAAAAAAAAAAGAAAAAAAACCTACGAATCGTATAGATTATCTAGAGGAACGCAATTTACATGCGAAACGTGTGTTTAACGCCAACCAGTTAGCGAGACGCGGACCGAAACTGCCGGCAGAAACAGCTATTTCGACGGATGAACGAGCATGTATGCTTATAAGGATGTTACGGGGCCCTCCGTTTCGCGGCGGAACAAGCTGTTTCTGCAGTCATGCGCGTACCCACACCGCTGGAGCACTCCGTGAAAGTAAATCCGTACCCACTCCGCGCTTCGGTCCGGGAGAAAAATGGCTCCTTTATGAAGACCGCTTCCTGTATTTATCCTTATTTGCTACGCGTTTCAATTTTGCCCGCGCCTGTGACTTATGATTTCCGGCGATCTATCAGACGAGTTTCAGAGATGTCCGGGGAGAGTGTGCGATCGAGATACGACAGCGAGCGGCGCGCACACGTATGCGAACGGCCGAGTGACAAAAATTATCTTCCATACATTTCACGCTCCTTAAATACTCAGGCACGTCGTACGTGTACACTACGTGTTCAGCAGTTATCTCCTTTTTATCATTCGTAATTATAATATACGTTTTGTTCCTCGGGCGTCTAATTAGAAAATTATCCTCGCGATGTGTGTGTTTTTTTCCAGCTGCACACGGCTGCAGAAATTGTTCTCGCAAAGAGTCATTTAAATTTATAAATTATACAATAGAAACGAATTGATTTTCCGCGTGATATTTATCAAGTAAATATATAGATATAATTTATCAAGATATTATATACAATATATATATATTCCAAGATTCCTCGTATCTAAGCTTATTATCTTTACGCTGAAGTGAGTTGCAATCATAATGCAATTACTACAGCGAATAAAAAGAAAATTTGCATTCCACTTTTACGATTTAATGTTCATTGATTCAAGCGGGAATAGCAAATAAAGACGTAATATATAAAAAAAGAAATAATATTAATAATAATAATAATGGCACGAAATGTAGTTATCTCGGCTTTAAAAAGAAATCAGTAATTTTTTACAGCCCACATTATACTCCTTTTCCCCCGCGTTTTATTTAATTACGTAAAACTGTCTGTTGCGCTTTGCACGCGAAAACTCGGTCGCGGCGTTTAAATTGCTTAAAGGATTAATTGCGGCTGCGAAGGAAAGATCGTAATAATATGCGCTTAGGGTATTTTCTCTTCCTGTTCTGTCGGTACGTGGTGGGCGTAGACCTCGCGGCTATCAGAAACTCAGGGAGTTCACGTAAATACCTTTATTAGACGCCGATAGATAATAACGTGTAATACAACGATACCCTCCCGACCATTACGCAGCAAAGTTAGAAACTGATACGGTCGGGAAATTTCCCTCGGTCCCACGAAAGCACCTACGTTTGTCCAAAAGAACATTACCTCGATGTCAACGCGACGGCGTCGATTATCGTATCTCTCTACCTGCTCCGTTTCTCTTGCAACGGTCCTCCGTGTTACGAGCAGCGCACATTTTATTGTCATCTTTACGTGCCTTTAAAACAGGTAAAGGAGCGTGAAAATAAGCGAGGCAGGTATACCGACTTCTTTTTTTTTCTTTTTCTTTTTTTGACGCAGGGCGGCACAGAAGCGATTGCCGCCTCGGCAAACATCAACGGCCCTGCCTTTTTTCGTTTTTCGCTCCGATTGTCTTTTTCCTCCCCGACGTGTTAGCACGTGATATTTTAGATGGATAGCGGGGCGGTTATAGCAGTTTTATCGACATCTCGTACGATTTTATTACGCGGGCAGTCGCGTCTATATCCAGATACTTGAATAACGCCGTCTGTAACGATACGGAAATCAAAGTCTTCCGGCCCCGGCGTTCCCGCACCGGGCGTCGCGCGGAGAACGGGAAAATAAACGGGGGCGAAAATCAATGCGGACGAGCGCCATATAACTGCGAGCGCTTTTCCTAGGAAGCTAACAGTAACGCGATAAATATCCAACGCAGTAAAACCGGGCGTTAATGCACGCTCGGCCGATTTGTTTAATCCGGTCGATATTTCGCGCGAAGCCCCCGTAAGCCGTGATCCCGATGCGATTTGGCAATCCCGTCACCGGAAATGGGCTCGTAAAAGTGTGTAACGCGATAAACCGACCGTGACAGGTTCGCCGGCTGCAGACACTAACTGTGCCACCGGCATTTCAGAACTACTTCATCTCCTATGGAAAAAAATTTTTAATTTTGCTTCTTTCCGCTTATTCATTTTCTAGGCGTTTAGCTTGCGAGCTAATATTTAAGTTAAACTCTCCTAAATCTATAGATTTAATCAAAAATATATTTCGTAAGTAGTTAAAAAGCTCTCCGGTTTAAATAATGTATTCACTCGCCGCGCGATAAATTGATACTTTTTAAATAGCATCTGTAATTACGAGCGTATATCGAGGATCCGCCGATATCGGAGGGGAAAGCTCCAAATATATCTTTGTTGAACACATCCCGTTTTTGCTGGCGGTCCAAATCGATTTAATATCGCGCTATTCGTTCAGGACTTAATATATCGAATTTTCTCCCAACGATTGATATATCAGATATTCGAGTCGCCCGTATAATGTATGCAAATTTTCATTGATTCCGTAAACCGATAGCTGCCTGATATTCCTTTGTGCGGGGTTTCCTTCATGAGGTCATCAAATAATATTGGTTTTAAGATTCAGAAGGCATTCATTGACAGTTTTGAATGTATTTCGCTTTGTGGCCGAATGTACGTAAAATGGTCCGATATCATTGTTGCTCTCTTGATCTGAAAGAGTTAGCGAGATAAAATTACGAGATAGAATATTTCTTTCTTTTTTTTTATTTTTTTTTTATTAGAACTTGTATTTTTATTTATTTATTATAAATTTTTTATCGCTGTAGATTTTATTGATCTGACGTTTTGGAATGTAATTAATTTTCGGAAAAAAAATACACGTCTTTATCTCTCTCTTTCTCTCTCTCTCTCTATCCTCTTGTTTCAAACTGCATTACAATATATCGAAAACCAATATCGGATTTTGGCCGAGGGAAATTCTTAGGCGTCTTTTTGCCGGCACGACAAAGAACAACTCTTTTTTTCCATTCGTTACGACTGTGTCACCCCGTCGCCCGGAACGCGCAATCTAAATTCTAAATGATACCGCGTGCCCGGGATATTTTCATTGATAATTAAAGTCGGATCTTTTATCTCGCGTCGAATTTATCGTTGCCCCTAATTATTTTATCGTCTGCGAAAGGTCAATTGATTCATTCTCAGCGCTATCGTTCACTTCTCTCGTTTATCTCGGGAATTTGATAAACGAGCGCGGCCAGCCGCCACGCTCGCTTCGAATGCGCAACGTAACAGTATACGTATACTATTTAAAAAGTATCAATTTATCGCGCGGCGAGTGAATACATTATTTAAACCGGAGAGATTTTTAACTACTTACGAAATATATTTTTGGGCCGCCAAAGACAAATAAAATTAAAACTAGATACTCGTCGTCAATCGGCAATGTGGCCGAGAGTGTAAACGATATTGCGCTCGCTTTATTAACATTATTAATTAACTTTCAAATATTAAATCTGACTCTTCAATGCGGGCTCGATATTTATTATTAATATTTTTAATTCCACGCCCGCGGATCGTTCGAAAACAATCGCAAGATAAACGCGCCAGGCTATTTTAAGGATCTAGTTCTATTCAACTGTCCCTCCCTCTCCCTTCAACCCCTTTCCCCGTTTAACCGGACATTTAGATAAGACCGTGCGCACGAAATTATATTTTCCGAGAGCGGTTTATTTAACGGCGCTCTCCCGTAATAGGTGCTCAAAGGCGTTCTCCAAGTGCTTTCGACTATGATCGCCCGTCAAGATCGTTAAAACGACGCGGGGCTGACGCGAGAGAGGAACGATTTACCGCCAACAACGGGCTTATGCAATCTCTCTCTCTCTTACGTTCACCGCGCGGCTTTATCTCCGAGGTTTATTTAGAACGCGCTGGAAGCACCTGCCCGCGATTGGGACAACACCGAGGTTTTGCAACGCCACGCTCTGTAACGAAACGAATACGGCCTAACAATTCGACACCGCGCGGCTATCGATAGTTTCTGCTTGCTGTCAAATGCGCGAACGACCTTTTTATAAGTTTATCCGCGCGTACTTGGTCTCCTTCGAGCAAACTTGTGCTCCGCGATAAGTGAAACTCCTCTTTCGTCCTCGCGAGTACTTGTGTTACTTTTATTTCCGCGTACAACACGCCAATCTCTTTCTCTCTCTTTTTTTTCTTTTTATCGCGGCCTCCCCTTTCGCCCTATTAGCCCCTATCACTCTTTTCGTTATCTCATTTTGGTGCTTTTTTTCTTGCGACCTTCTCCACGTCTCGCGTATTGATAGAACGTACAAAGGGGAACGATTTTACGGGAATTTTAAATATCTCGGAGCCATTTTATCGCGTGCACTACGTCCACGTACTTTTTACAAAAACGTGTGTTTTTCCCTGTGAATTTCAACGTCGCTCAAATTTCTCAGAGTTTCCCTTGTTCACGGGTCCTTTGATCAACGTATTAGACAGATTCCAAAGTAATCAATTGCACAACCCCGGATGACAAAGATAATCCTAATAATGAGTTCTGAGATCTCCTGTGCAATCAGCAATTGTATCACAGGCCTAAGTAAAGGCACTAACGTGCCTCGGCACGTTTCAAGTATCGATAACCCCTGCGACATACAATACCCGCGCCGAGGGTAATTCTCTCTCTCTCTCTCTCTCTCTCTCTCTCTCTCTCTCTCTCTCTCTCTCTCTCTCTCTCTCTCTCTCTCTCTCTCAAGAAGATGCTGATAACGAATTACTCCGCAAAAATCCCTCTCAATTGCAGATTTAATTTAATCTCCCGCTCCCTCGGAAAGGCCAAATAGGCGCGGGTGCTTTTTTTTTTATTTTATTTTTTGCACCCCACCTCTGCGGTGCTCGCGAGCACGTTTCGCGATCAATCTTGTTTCGAGGCGGCGGAGTGGCCTTTTTATCGTGTCGGCGCAAGGGAAAAAAATTGGAATCACGAGAAACGCCGCGGCGCGCCGCACCACGACACGCTACGGCCCAGGCCAGGGCGAAGTCAGCGCAGCGGAATAAGACGAGAGAGATGCCACGATGCGATACGCGCCTCGATCCGACTGCTATTATTTGTTTCAAACAGAGAGCCCAACTCAGAATCGCGGCTTCCACGCGTACAGAGCAGAGGCTGTGTCCAGCGCTTCGGCTGCCGTCGGATAAAAAGAGGCCAGAGCTACACCTTGTCTGTCCTATTCTTTCGCGGCGTCACCGGCAGTTATCGCAGATCCGCTTCTCGGCAACATCGGCGAGTTATAAGAAAAGAGCAGACATATACAAGGTGTCCCACCCCATATTAACAAACGCGAAAGTATTAAGAATATAGAAGGAGCGAAGAAATAGCACGGTCGAAGTCTCCTTCCGCCAATTTTCAAAATTTTGTGTCGTGAAGGCTCTGAAAACGCTCGAAATTATCAGAAGCATGAAAGAATTTCTCGTATTACTTAAAAAATTTTTTGAGAGAACGGGATTAGTACGCTTTGAAAGGATGTAGCCCGCAAGGGCAATAAGAAACACTTTTATATATATTATATATATATATTTATTTTCGAAGCTTTTAAATCGTTTAAAAATTACGAAAAGTTATAACATTGTTTGTTTTAAGTACATAATATATTTTTAAATGCTTTTTAACGCCTGACGTGGGTTATTTAGGGGGGTTTTTTTTTTCTTTTCTTTTTCTACACCGTGAAATTTGACGTTTCGAGACCGAGTGAAACTTATCGTTAGGATGACGCGACTGGAAAGGCACGTTGCGTAACAAAGAGGCGATTATCGATTTGACGAATGCGCGTTATCTACGATTCTCCTTGTATAATTTAAACTTAGTATTCGCTTTATCACCTTTATCTCGCAATGCGAATCAACTACACGGAGTAATGCATTTTACTGTCGGACCGTACGAGCTCACTACATATTTATCGACCGCGACGTGATTTGAATATGCGCCGCTGCCTTTAATGCATCCTCATTGCATTACGCTTACGGTACAGCAGCGAAGTCCAGAGATGCTAGAATACGAGAATATGAACCGACTACCGTTATTATGAATTACCAACCATTCCGCAAATTGGTACAAAATATCATGAATAGAAAGCAGGGAGGAGTTACGAGAGAAAGAGTCGAATGCCACCGAATTGTTTTGAGAACTTTGCGCGTCGCCGTTTCGTCGAGTTAAGTAAAGCTGTTTAATTACGTTGAAGTACGTATCGATAAATTAAAATGACGGTCGTACGCGGGATAATAAACGTATAAAATTAAAATGCCTGAGTTATTTATTCCCACAGGTTGATTTCCTCGCGAGCCGAAGATTGCGACAGCCGTTTAACATTTTAATAACTTATATTGTTATCGCGTTTCGCGCGCAGAGGTTTGGTAATAAATTCCGAAGAGCCACGTACGAAATGTGATTTAATCATTTTGGACCGTCGTCTAAACATAGTTTTTGATTTACGAACATAAAGGATACGCCTCGCTGCGGATATAAGCCCATCAATTATGGATTTATGCCGAATCGTAGTAGCTATTGAGCTCGTCGAGCGCCAACGAACGCGTCTCTCATTCTCTCTCTCTCTCTCTCTCTCTCTCTCTCTCTCTCTCTCTCTCTCTCTCTCTCTTTATCTCTTTCTCTCTCTTACTCTGTCTCATTTACGGACAATTAACGCGCAGCGCAACGCGCGGAGATTAATAAACACGCGACGCCCACGCGGAAGGCAGACAGAAGGTACGAGACGGGTATAATTTAACGGCGGTCGCGAGGGGGAAGCGTTAATTGAGAATGATCGACTCTCGTCGTCGGCGCGGCGCGCAGCTTTGCTCGACGCGTTTGGAACCAGAGAGCCCAACTCGGAATCGCGGCTTCCACGCGTTTACATGCAATGACATGCAATGGCTCGTCCGTGTGAAGCCAGCGCTTCGGCTGCCGTCGAATAAAGAAAGAAGCCAGAGCTACACCTTGTCTGTCCTACTCTTTCGCGGCGTCACCGGCAGTTATCGCAGATCCGCTTCTCGGCAACATCGGCGAGTTATAAGAAGAGAGCAGACATATATATTTGACTTTCTTTTTTTGCGGCTATAATCGGTGTTGTACAATCGTACTTGTCGCGGTAGCCCACTGTAATTTCGATGCCTTCACGTAAGAGATCAATTGTGAATAATGTTTAAACTTTTTTTATTATAAATAAAAAACGTGTCGCCGCATTTTTATCTCGGCTAAGCTGCGACGTTTTTTGCGCGCGACAGGCGTGATTGACAGCCGCGGTCGCGGCCGCTCAGTGCGTTCAGTCCACCGCAATTATCGCGTGTAATACGCACGCCGGGAAATAAATTATGCGTATATCTCGTCTTTAATGGATTTGCCGGTAGCCGTCGTGCGTCGGCGCCGGCAAAGTAACCTTTCGTTTGCTTATCGAGAAAGAGAGAGTCGCCCGAATATTAATAAAAAAAAAAATAAAATAAAATAAATAAGATTAAGAAAAAAAAAATTTTTTCCTGGTAAAAGAAAATTAATTAGCACTTTATCAAAAATGTTTGCGACGTTTCGTAAAGCGTCGCGTTATCGCGAACGCGGCGCGAAACCCTGGAACAACGCTGACGGTTCCGCGAAGCTCGTGAAATATCGATCATCGATTCCCGCAAGCCCGCTAATTCGCTTAAATCGCGATAATACAATAACAAAGATTGATACGACGAGATTACGCGGCCATTCCGCTTCGGATAATTTAATCAGACGGGCCGCTTCCACTCGCGCGGATTAAATCGATTTGACGAAAAATTTATCGTCACCGAAACGGCCCGGAGGGGTGGCGGAGGAGGCACGGGCCGACGAACCCCCTTGTTCGGTCCCAATTCCGGTAGTTTGACACTAATTGGCGCAGGTACGACCTACCGCCGTCCGACTATATCCATTACGGCGGGCACGGATATATGTGGACATTTACTGTTAGCTGGTAATACGCGCGGAGGATTCGACAGAATAGCTATTTCGAAAGGGCGGCGAGGAGAGGGACGGTGTCTCCTATTATCTCCTCTACTCACCGAGGAGGGCCGAGTGGTCCTCCCCCGTCTCGTTCCTTACCGCTCTATTCGCCACTCTCGAACTCTCGTTTCGATTCGCCCTCAGAAATTGCCCCAGGAATTTCGGTAGCTCGCCCGATCGAGTTTCGGGGAGAACCGAGCTCGGTTTCCCCTCCCCTTCCCCACCCTCCCCTCAACTTCTTCCCCGCGATCGAGCCACTTCCGATCGACCGCATATATTAAGCCCATCGTTTCACGAATTGTTTGAAGATTAGCTTTCTCCGCTCGCGCGGAAGAAACGCTCATCTCCATACGAGGGGGGAAGGAGGGGGGGGGGGGGGAGCCTCTCTCTTCGCGCGCGCGTTACCAAAAGGATCGAAGTTTGCCGAATAAATGTTTACCTCGACGTTAGCCTAAGGAGATCTTACGTAAATGACAGTCCACGTAAATTGCAAATTAAGTTTGCAACTAATCTCTCCCAGCGAGTAACTCCGCATTGTCTAACGTCGACTCCGACAGAGCTTTATTCCTAGTACAAGCAGAATTTCAGAACTGTTATTGCTCGAAACTTACTGGCTTATCGCCGCGATCGTGATCAGAAGTAGTAACGCAATAAAACGGAGCAAAGTGGTTTTACTGCTTTCGACAGCAGTTTTCTGCTATAAATAAAATTATTAAAAAAAAAAAAGGAAAAAAGAAAGAAAAAAGAAATTATTATTCGCGATACGTGCTTGAAACGATATTAAGCGTATACGATAACGCGTTTCTAAATAATAACTTTCACGTTTGCGCGTCTCTCTAATTTTTCGATTATCTCCATCGTTACAATTTCGTTGTTTTTTGTAATATCTGAACATCGCGGAACGCGCGCGGTTTCCCGTCGCGTTGAAGAAGCATATATTCGATATATAATTTCAAAATAATATTCAACATATATTCTTTAGTAGTCTGTCAATTTCCAGAGCGATCGCAATAAACAAAGTTGGTGAAGAAGGTCGGGCAGCATAAGCTCGCAATATTCTCCTCTATCTCTCCGCATCTCTTAGACGCGAGACGAACAGGCGGCACACACGTAGCGAATCTCCTTACGCACGTGGTCGAAAAGTGAATAGCGCTTTGGCGAACAAAATATCGTAGTCCGAAGAACGAAGTTCATACAGAAGTATCGCCCACTCTCGTTTGGACACTAGCGCGCGCCGCCGGCTTTTTTTGCTGGGAAAAACTTTCACGGGCGAGCTAAATAGGCAATTCGCGCTGAATGTCGCGAATATCGATTACGCATTCTCGTCTCATGCGAAAAATCCCAACTCTCCGCGCGGTGCTCCCATTTTTTTCCTCCCCTTCTCGGCTTTCTTTATTTTATTTTTTCTTTTAATTTTTTTTTTTACGAAATCCTCTTCGCGAGAGGAAACGCAAATCACTATGCCGTCTAATAACGAGCTTTCCATGCGGGCTGTCATTACGGACAACGGTAATTTGTTATACAATGTGGTCGTGCGGCGCGACGCGCGTGACAATGCTTTTATTACTTTTCGTCGCCGGCAAAGCGCGTCAGCCATTTGTCCGACGCTTTTTCGTTTACCGTTATTATTACGGTTCAACATCATCGCGCGCCCTGCACCGGGGTATTAAATTGGCGTCCCGCTCGGCCGGGATAAACGTAATGACAGGGGGATTTAACGCGCGTTAAAACGATCTTGACCGAAATCCGCAGAATTTCTCCCGGCTCTCGTTATTCACGTTTCCCAGCTGCTTTCGAAGCCGTCCGATACCGAACCGGCGTGCAACACATCGCGCGGGCTGACGCCGCAACGCGAATACGAAATGACAATAGACACGGGCGCCGTTTCCTTGGGCGGACTTATCGCGCGCGAGGCAATAACGTTGCCTTTTATCGCTCGCGTCGACAGTGGCCGCTCGTTTGCGAACACGCGGAAAAATCGTTAAAAGGTTGTTAAGCACGAATTACGATCGCGCCCCCGAGCAGATCGGTCACTGAAACTCGCGTTGTGCCATGCCACGACGCGACAGAATGGCAGCTTTTAACTCCGGAATGCAGTAAACTCAATCAGTAGAAAAAAAAAAAAGAGAGAGAGAGAAATAATAATAACTGTTAAAAAAATTAAAAAAAAAAAAAGAGATAATAAAAGAAAATAATTCCTACGTGGAGTTGACTTTTTAAAGGCGAGATTTAACGAGATTAACGATAAACTGCTAAATATTATATATACAGGGTGTCCCACCCCATCTTGACAAACTCTTCGAGTTAGATAGGTCTCGTAGATACAAGTCAATAATTTCTATGCCATTTTATACAATTTTTAACCATTATTAAGAAAATAATTAAAATGTGTAACTTAAGAGCGACAAGGAAGCTGCGGGCGTGTGAGCGCGACAGACGAATGGCACCTTCGTCTGTCGCGCTCACTCACGCGTAGCTTCCTTGTCGCTTTTGCGCTAGACAAATTAATTTTTATCTCAATAACTATCGTGAATTTTGCAAAACGGCAAAGAACTTATTGATTTGTGTCCACGAGACCTATCTAACTTGGAGAGTTTGTCAATATGGGGTGTGGGACAAGGGTGTTTTATACAGGGGTATAAAAGTGTTTTTTATTGCCCTTGCGGACTACACCCTATCAAAGCGTATCCTGTTCTCTCATAGTACGATGTCATGTTACGATAACGAAATTGATAAATTCAACTGCAAGGCTGTTTTTATGCAAAACGGGGATTACACGGATTAATAAAAGGCACATCGAATACTTGATATCGATACGTAGTTACCGCAGGTTCGCGTTTTATCGCACACGTGTCGCGGTTTGCCATCGACAGAAGAGCGAACAAGAGAACCGCGATTTCTACGACGGCAATTATAATTTTTCCGGGGCGCGTATTTCGGTCGGTGCGCAAACACCGTGTTCGGCGATGCGATAAAATCGATGAAGACCTTCGACTCGCGCCGATATAAATCACGGGAGCGACTCCAGATGTTGCTTGCACCTTAATGGCCCTCGACTCGCTTGTAATAACCTTGCTCGAGTATAACTGGAAATAAATTGTTCGGAAGCGATCGTTCTCCTTCGAAGATCGATGCCGTTCGTCGAATGCAACAGCCGCCGTTGCGCTTTAATTCCGAGGACAAAATAGCAAGAAAGCACGTGAATTGTTTTTAAATGCTTTTCTCGCGAAGCACTTATAAAAAAAAAAAAGAAAAAAAAATAGTCTGTCGTGTTAATTAATTAATTAAAGCTACAATAATAATACATATAATTTAAATAATGACATAATAATCTCTGTACGCGAGATGTATTTTCAAAAATATTCACGCGCTAGACTTTAATTAAATATCAAAACTTCAAAGTACGCGACAATTGCGTTTTCCCGGCGAGCTCGACTGCGACGCTAAAAGTCTAGCTGAAATACAGGACAATCCCGTATATATCTTGATATATAAGAATTGGGAAAAAAATTGGGACCATTTATACTTAGAGCTCTCAGTTGAAACTTTAAAATCCCGGATTGTGTTGTCAACTTTAATTGTTGGGCTTGGTAACATCTATTAATTCTGTGTTTTAGGTTATTAATTTATTTATTACAATTTATTACAATTTATTATATTACAATTTATTACAATTAAAGTTGACAACACAATCCGGGATTTTAAAGTTTCAACTGAGAGCTCTAAGTATACTTTTCGGTGTTTCGGATTGACCCGGTATCTTCCGAATACCTCGGGTATCTTCTCATTAGAGGTAGGAGCGGACTCCGTCCACCGTGCGTTACGCCATTGCGGGTCGTATTGGCCGCCAACGGTGGAGGGGAGCGGCGATGCCTCAGTAAACGCCAAGCGCTCGAACCGTCGATGCCACGGCGAGGCGGTTTTACGAGAGACTTACTCGCGATAAAGGAACCGGTGTTCGTTTCAACGTCGACGAGACGCCAGATCAGCGTTGGCCGACGGCTTCGCCCGTGACTCGAGTCTCTCCGCGATTCCCGGTGCCGTGAAAATCGTTCGAGGAGCCAATCACTCCTACCGGGAAGTTCTATTTCTCGCGAGTGCGCATCTGTGTGTGCGGCATACGTGCCAGCGAGCGCGCGCGCGTGGTGCGCGTACGTGTGGGTACCCCTGATCGTGTTTCCGCGGCGCGTGCGAGCGTGTGTGCGTGAGCATCAAAGCCGTTGCGTGAGCTCGGCGATGCTCCCCGCGGTGTGTGCGTGCGGCACGTCTGTGTTGCGCAACGACGATACTTTCGCGTATGTTTAACGCTCGTTATCACCGCGCGCGGTGTTGTACTCGGTGCACGCCCGTGTGTGCGCGAAGGGAGAGCGTGCGCGTGTGGGTTTTTTTTTTTTTTTTTTTGGTGCGTGCATCTTCGAAATTGCCGACAACCGAGATCGACGGGAAGAGAGACACTGCCTTCCTCGGGACGTGGATGCTGGCTGGAGCGACGGCGCCTCTTCGCACGGTTACACCGAGAGAGAAAGAGAGAGAGAAAGAGCCACGCACACAGCCCACCGCACATGAGACTGCACACGCATGCGCGCGATGTGAAAACCGCCGGTCCTCCGCTTGCTCCGTCGCTCTACTCCACGCTTCTCTTCCTCCACCGTCGCTCTCTCTTCCTCCCGGGCCCTTCCCATCCCTCTCGTCGTCTCGCGTTGGATTACCTCACGGACAAAGGATACGTAAACGGGGATATACGCGCTGGATAAACTTCATCGGGGGCTCTCTCTCCACCGGCCGCCCCCTCGCCTCGCCGACATCTATATAGGTATTGTTCCTTGCTTTTGCCTCGCTCTGTTTTACCTCTATTCCGCAACCCCCTCGTGCATTGCGCCGAGGTGGCGGCGGGGTGCTCGATAAGTGCAGTCAACGCGAAGGGCTCACAACCCCTCCCCCACCCGTTCCCGCCGCGCGGGGAGGAAACGCTATTTCGCCGACGCGACGAAAATCTTTGTTAATTCCAAAGACACACACGCCGCGCGGGGGTTATACTCGACCCCTCAGCCTCCCCCTTCCGGCAGACTATCGCCTCCTTATTTCAATAAAACTTTCGCTAACGTGGCGCGCTACGTTCATCCACCGCCTCCCTCGTACATTTTTTCGCGTTCGTGAAACGACGCGCGGGGAAAAGGAAAAAAGAAAAACGAGCGTAGGAAGATTGTCTGAAAGGATGAGGCTCTTGTGTACCTGACAAATATTGTCCCTGTAAATCTGCACTTATATAGGACACTCCAGGCCATTTCTCGCATCTATAGATTGCTTAGCCCGCGATAAATGTTTTCTTAACGAATACTTTTATATTATCAGAAAGAGAAATAGTAAATATATTACCAATTTTTATTTTATTTTAATTTTTTATTTTGTTCTATTATTATTACTTTTTTTAAATAATCTACCATTTCCTCCTCACCGTTCTCCATTTATTGGAACGTGCGCTAAATATAAATTAAACAGTAATAAACCTGAAATAATAATGCGTGCATTAGCACGCCATAATTTCGAAATTGCAATTTGAATTGTAAATTCTTTCGCGTCCCAATCAACGTTAGGAGCCGCTTCGTAAATTATTCCTCGCGGATACGTCGCGAGAACATCTCGCATAATTCAGCGCACGTTAAGCGTAACGAAAAAGAGGAAAGAGAAAAAAAGAAAAAAAAGAAGAACTGTCCGCGCGATAATCCACCTCGCACTTGGAGGAGCTTACGATATCGAAGTGCCATCCGTGATACCCGGCAGACGACGTTTTCCGCGCCAGCGTTTCTTGCACTTAATGAAGCGATAGTTCGCCCAGCCGGATGTGTACACGGTTCTGCTCTAGGCCGTGTTTAATGGAGATTCCTCGCCGATATCGATCGCGGACGTGACAGATAGATGCCTAGGACGCTAGTAATAGGATCAATCGCGGCCGGTACATCTGCGGCCCCTATATAACTTATAATGCCGTCGCCAGTTATGACGAGCGAGCGATGCATTATATGCGTTATGTACCGGACGCGATACACGGCGCGGATTACACATACGACGTTATTACGCCTCGGTAGAGCTTCCTCCAGCTCGGGCCTTTTGTACTTGAACGCGACGTCGAGCTGCTAAAATCGAGTAGAAAAAAAAGAAAAAAAAAATATCGAGTCTCACGCTAGGCGCGTCGTGGAATATTTCTCGCACACGTCATATAAACGTACAGTTATTTATATTTATTGCATTGCGAACGTATTTATTTGCAGCCTGACTTTATCGCGCAAATCTGTTTACTTCGAATGCAAATGCATTGATTAATTTTGAACGGTTGCACGCTAAAAATCATAATCCGTAGGGAAAAAAAAAAAGAAAAAAAAAGGAAAAAAAAAAGGAAAGATTTAAGTATGCCTGTAATTTATTCGTAACGTTACATGTAGAAACTCCGCGGATATTATGCATACGTAAACGTTGTCGCATAAAATTAAGATACATCGCGCTGGATGTAAATAATGAAGATGACACTAATTTTAATTGGAAAATTACTCCCGGCGACCGGAGCCAAGTACACGAATCAACGAGGTGGTCGAACTGGTTCCGTCGCCAATTTCTTATTACAACGATGTAGATAAATGTCCCGTACGCCTAGGTAAAATCTTATCTTCGTTTAGAAGCCGTTTCGACAAAATCCGACCGATACTTAAATCACCCAAGCGCGGCGCGATTGACTCCACTTATGAAATCGAAGAGGTTTTGCTCGACTGTTTTTCCCTTCGCGCCGCGATCTTTCCGAGTCCATTTCGGACGATTTGTATTCCACGACGGGGACGCGAGATAGAATTCTACCGGCGATACTCGGGGAAGAGATATATATATTTACGGATACAGGGGCGCGCAAAGAGCGCGCGCTATCACGCGTCTATTTTCGAAAATCAATGCCGCATAAATTGATAGTCGGAGACAATGATAACGAGGCGACCGGCCAGGTGCGCGTGGGATCCTTAAACAATTTCAGCCCGCTCTTTGGTGAGTCGTCGATAGAGGGAATATCTAAGCTGCACGCTTGCCTCGCTAATAAACCGCCGACGTCGCATACCACCGGTGCCGGCGGTGTCTTTATTTGTACGTGTATTCACGCACACATGCTCGCCGGCCCCGCGGTAGGCCAAGAAGTCGCGATGAAACGTGCAAAAAGCTCATGGTAAATTACACACGAAAAATACACGGGATAATTAACATCGGTATTTATATGCCTCGCTTTTTGCACGCGCGCTCGCTCGCGCGTGCGTTGCTCGTAACGTTTTTACGATACTTTATCTACATACGGGCGGTAATAGGTGAGTAAGCAAGGACTCGAGAATTACATAGGGAGAAGAAGAGGGACCCGCGATGTTCTTCATTATTCATGCAATGTTGATGGCCGCGGGTATTTCGCATAGCGAGAGCCATTTTAGTAGATCGATTCGTGCACGTGTCTTCTCTTTGCGGCACCACGCATTCGTCCTCTCTTATTCCCCCTCGCCCTTTCTTTCTATCTCTCTCTTTTTCCCTCCGGCACCCACCTACGTGGTATTCCGGGTTCACCGCACTTCCGTTTGTCTACGGGTTCCTCAATCGAAGTCGATTACTTCTTGAGAAAAATGCACGAAGGCATCTGAATAACTTTGAAATCCTAGGTGATTGAAGATAGTTAAAATACTTTCTTTCTGATAATCGGGTCTATATTTCTTTTAGATAATATATTAAGAGATAAAAAAAGAAAAGAAAAAGAAAAAAACAGAATGGAATTCGTTATCGTTTACTGTTCAGCGTTTATTAAATTACTTATTAATTAAAATTCCGCCGTTTTTTTTTTTTTATTATTATTATTTTATTTAGTGACTGATTAATTCTAAAAGTACTTGACGTATATAAATGCTCGCGTTCTTATATCTCGTGTTTCTTACATTGTATTCTCTTCTTTGCTCTGTTACGCCAACGAAATCAAATCAATCGCTCGTCGTCGGTTTATTCCTCTTTATTATTAAGTTAGTATAGCGCGATAACTACAGCCAAGCAAACAGCCCGTATTCAAGAGTAGATATTACCGGGTTGGCAGATATTATTATCGATACGCGATACGTTATGTCGTGAACTATGTGAACAGCGATAAGCTGAATTGTCGTTGAATGTGAGATACGTTCGTAATGCTTTCTAGATATTGATTTATTGTCGTCGTTCTCTTCCGCCGGCTCAGAAAGTAATAGACTCTTAACGTGGTTTGTCAAGCATAATTTTTTCCATAATGTTTTTTTTTTTTATTCTTTTTTTTTTAATTTCCTATATACAGGGTGTCTCAGCCCATGTGTAAAAAATAAACACGCGCTTTTAATCGGGGGAAAAATTGTTTTAACCATTTTATCGAGTACAAGAGTAGCGGCAGCTCTCGAAAATTGGGTTAATTTAATTCTGTGAATTTAACAGCGCGGAGACAAGAAATTTTTCCAAAATTAAACGGTCTTCATTTTTGTTACTTTTTTTTTTCTTTCTTTCTCTCTCACTCCTCCTCCTTCTTTCTAGTTACGGAAGGAAAGTTAATTTGGGAATAAACGTATACTCCACGAGGAGTGTACGCAATAATCCACTGACGTGTCGGGGATACATTTCGACGGAAGTCGATTTAATTATCGCGCGATATTTCAGAGATTTCCATCGCGGAGTCGCCGGCGCGTTCCCGAAATTTATTCTGATGAATGCCGAGGGCGAAGAAGGGTCCCTCGCCCTCGGCATCGATCCGCCAGGTGTTCTATATAGGTCTAATGCGTAATTGTCGAGGGTCGGCAGTGAATTCGTGTCAATGCGAGGTCTCTTTTGTGCTCCTCCTCGCTCCGGCTCGAGGGCGATTCATTCGGGCGCGGACGTATTTCGCCGTACGGATGCATTATGGCAACCTGCGGCCTTTTAATGCATTAACTTATGCTCCATAAGGCGGCGGCGGCGAACGCGCGCGCACCGCTAAGTGGAAAGATAAACTTCGCCGGCTTATCGGCGTGAGAACGTTCCCCGAGATTTAAGGAGCGTACGCGCGAATTGTATAGGCACCGGCGCACGATTCGCGCGGAATCGCAAGATCGTGGGGGCAAATATTGAGAAACAGATACACGTAACAACGTCCGACTAAAATCTCATTGTAGGGAAATGCACGCGGCTCTAATAACAGCGTCTAAACATGTCGGTGGCAAGCACTTTTTTTTTTTTTCTCTCTATATCTCCACACGCGACATCGTCGGGAATCTCGCGAGAACTCACGCTCGATGCACGTAAGACGGAACGCGGGGCGGAATTTCCGGCGGATAGCGATAAATGCCTTGTTGAAAGTGCAACGTGGCGAGAAACGAAACAAACGTCGGAGAGAGAGAGAGAAACTAGCTGACCGTCGGCCGCGACGAGCCGCGTGCTCATTTTCCGCGAGTCGTCGTCGAGCCTGCTTTTGCCGGAGGCCGGCCCCCGCGCGCGTGGAGAGTCCACGTATTTTTCAAGCCCTCGGATACGTGCGGCAACTACGAACTTTCACGTTTCCCCGAGCGGCGTGTTTCCGCGAATATGCATTTCCCTTCTCGTACACGTGCGCGCGACGAGGAGGAGGAAGGAGAAAGAGCATAAAACTTTTCCGCTCGTTTACGAACGGCCAGAGGTTTTCGCGTGCAATTTCTTCGCCATCGCGCCCCGCTCGCGCATATTTTTCCGCACTTTACTCGCGGCGCTTTAATGGCCAAATACGCCTTTCGCATTTAAACGCACGTTGCAGGCCGCGGAATCGCGCGCCCGGCGACCGTAAAACCGAGAAGAGCCTTAAAACGGGTCCATAATTTGATATCCTCGGATGTTATTAAAGCAACGCGATTCCCCATTTTCCGTCAATTTCCCTATCGACTAATACCGGGGGCGCCCAGTAATTTTTGCATTTTTTAATAATTGATTTATTATTTCACCGACGCTTTTGACGGCGAGACCGGTTGATTCCGTTTATATTTTTATCATTTATACGTTTATACGCGGCTGATTAATGTTGAGTAAAATTTTAAAGGTAAAAGAAGGAAAGAGTATAGTAGTGAAATAAAATAAAATAGGAACAAAAAATATATTCCTATGTATTCCCACTTGGTATTGGTAAAAGTTGACTTTTGTATACGGCTTTATTCTCGGATTACAAGCTATTAGCGTTCCCGACAGCTTCCCTTTGTTTCGCAGACTCGACCTGTATTTAGGTATCGGGTATACCTGGTTCTAAAAAGGATCGAAAGGTACCGGGGGGAGGGCCTTTACCACCGTTCAGTCGTATTTTCAATCTGTATGGAGCTATTAAGATAAAATTGTTAGTCGTATCCGGCAGATAGTCGATAGCATAATTCGAACCGCAAATAGCTGCGAATGTTCAATTTCAGATTTATTTTAAATGTAGTTTATAACGGTGACGTTCGTTCACTTGCTAAAGTCGTACGGACGTGTATATTACATATAACTCTCTGCTCTTTCTCTCTTTTTTTCTCTCTTTTTTTTTTTTTTGTCTATTATACATTTGCCAATAATTCCCCGTCAAGATTATCGTCAATCTGAATAAACGATACGAGCGTTTAATATTAAACAAGCTGCGTACGTCTGCTCGCCTATTGATTTTCATCGGATTCTTATCTACCTCTTAATACCTGCAATATTTTATACCGCTCGATTACGTCGAAGCGTCGCGTCGAAAAGTCAGACGGCTCTCGCCGTCTTCGGAGTCTAACTTTACCGTTAAATGTTACCCAGGAAATTATTTTCTGCGACGGACCGCTCGTGCGTCCGCGTACGTTTCTGATCTCGCGATAAGTCCGCGCGGGCATAACCGCCGCGCGTTCAGCGGCGAACAGCGCGAGCCGCGAATTTTATCTTCCGAGGCTGCGTGAAATTTGAATTACAAAATTGTTGACCGAGCCCAAGTGGCCCGTGCGCTCTCGCGAATGGGAGGGAAAGGGGGAGGTGGACGTCTTTCGGTCGCGCCACGGCTTCTCGCCTCTCAAAAGATCGCGCAATTAGTCGCGCCGATGAATAGGCGTTTGGTGGAACGATTCCTTTTGAACATCTCCGTCACGCCGTCTTTCCTTCTCCTCCCTCGGCCCCGGCCGACTATTTGTGGCCGGACTCGTGCGAAACCCATCGGCCGAATTCCTGGCACGGCGTCTCCGTGAGTTTCGCAGTTTTCGGCGAAGACTAATGGATAGACTACGGGCGCCGTAAACGCGCGGTTTATCGCCCGGCCACGCCGTATAACACGCGAAATGGGCACGCGTGTAACGAGCGTAGGTAACGACCCAATGACGTACGCGAAGACGTAAGCTGTGCCTGAGGGTTTTTTTTTTTTTTTTTTTTTTTTTTAAGAATCGTCCGGAAGTACCGTCTTCGTCGTTATTATCTTGACATACTGTTGATTAAGCTGTGGAAATTTACTCAATAAAATTAGTAACATCGATTGTTTTATGGACTAGAAGAAACCATTGGCGCGCTATTTTTTAAGAGATCCTAATTACAAAGTGTGAAAAAAAAAAAAATTATGCCTGTAACACCGATTTTTTTTTAATAGGGAAACGTTAGATTTTACTAATAATTAAAAATATATTAATTCTTTTTTTTTTTTTAATAATTATAAAAGCTAGCGCAGTAATAAAATTAACTCTTGGATTATTTATATTAAATAGAAAGAAAAAAATAATAATAAGTAAAAATAAGCTTTTTCTGTAGTAATAAAAATAAATTACGCCGCGAGGTAAAGTGCTCCTAATTTATTTGCAGCGTAGCCTCGGCGAAGGATTTTTCCGAGCGGCGCGAGATTCCAATTAATCCCACGCGATCGTTGATTCATTGTTTATTCTATTCTTTCAACGTGCGTACGCATCGTACGCGATGTACGGCATCGAGGTACATGCATTTATCTCGCGCGACAATTACATGATTCGCGAGCGTCACTTCTTTTTCTTTCTTTCTTTTTTTTATCCCAATATACCGATATATTCCGTACCGCGCACGGGCGGTATAATCTTGTACGCAATTGTATGCCGAATTCAATACCGCGCGAACCGCAATTGTAACGATATTCCCCCTTGAGGAAAGAATTATTTTGACAAATGCGACTATCGTGCCGACCACGCGCGCCGCTCTCTCTCTTTCTCTCGCTCTTTCTCTCTCTCTGTGGTAGTGCCGGGGACGGTGGCGGCGCGATGACGATGGTGGAGGCTACGTGCGATGGCAGCGACAGACGCGGTGGAAGGGGCAAACTTCAGCTCAGTGAACGCCAAACGCTCGAGCCGTTACGACGCGGCGTGCGAGACCGAGAGTCCGAGTGACGCGACGCCGAAAACATTTCTCGTTTACGGGAACCCGGTGGGTTTATAAGCGGGCACCCCAGCCCCCTAGTGATACATCCTTTTTTCGTACCCGCTCGCGCATTTCCGGAATACGGATAACCTCCAAAGATATTTCCTCCGAGCTTCGCTGGTCTGGGGGGCACGTGTGCATGGGTGCGTTCCGTCGGTGCGCCGCGTGTTCCGTCCGCCAGGCTTTTTCTCGGCGAGCGCTTCGAGCGTCCTCGGGGACGCGACGCGACCCGCGGCGGAGTGCGTTTCACATGTGTGCGGGTGTGTTGCATGCGTGCGGGCCATTGCGTGGCCGTACGTAGCCAAGCACGTAACCCGGCGGTGTAATTGGTGAGAAGAGTGCGTCGTACGTGATCGCGAGGAGTGCCGTCGCACATCCGTCCGCTCTTATTCTTTCTCTCTTATTTTTTTTTCTTCTTTTTTTTTTGTTTCTTCTTCCTCTCCTCGCGCGCGAATCGAAGTGAGAGAGTGTGCCTGTTTCTTCCCTCGCCAATGTGGATACGTAAATAATAAAGTGCGCTCGGCTTTTGCCGCCTTCGTGCCGACTCCCTTCTCTTTCACTACGTGCCTCTTCGTCGCTCCTATACTCAGGCCGGGCGCAAGAGGGACAACGTCGGATTACCACACCGCCGTGGGACAAAGGATACCCGCGCGCACACGAGACGTCCGCGTGCCCTGCGTGTATATGTGTGTGCGTGGCGTGCACGCGCGCGCGCTCGCAGGCGGCATCGGGGCTCAACGGTGGCGGCGCGCGGTGCCTCCGCAGGATTATTTATCGACCAGCACCAAGGTATCGGCGAGGTTTGACTTTTGTACACCGACGACGATTCTCTCTCTTTCTCGTTGCGCCCGTTAGTATCGTTAGCAAACCGGAGGGCCCTTAACAGCTGGCGATAAACGGCCGGGTCGTAAAAAAATAAAAAAAATTAAAAAAAAAAAACAACCCTTTTCTGGCTACCGACGCGCCGCGCGCGTTTTCCCTCCGACCCTCACTTCCGGTAAAAACTTCTGTTCCCAAAAGTACCCGCGGTTTTAATTCGCACTTGCGCCCAAGTACGAAATTTATCGTAATCTTTTTTTCTTTTTTTTTTTTTTTTTTTTTTCTTTCTTTTTTTTCTCTTTCTTTCTTTATTTTTAAGAAGCACCCGAGTACTTGAATAACGCGCTAGACTCCGGTAAATGTAATTAGCAATTTAGTTGCTGAAATACGTAGCGTTAAAAACTAACAAGCTACATCTTTGATCAAACTTTCAGCGAGCAAGGATTAACTCTGGCTCGCTGCGGAATATATTTTTAATGCCACTTTGCATATTTTCTTGCCGCATATATTGCCCTTCCCCCCTTTTTCCCCCCCTCGACTCGTTTGAAATATGCAACCTTTGCTCCAATTTATATAAAAATATCTAAGCCACGATCGAAATAAATACATCGCGCGACTTAACGCGGCTAATAATTGTTTACTGATTATTATTATTATTTTAATTTTTCATCGCGGTCGGGGGGGGGGATTTATATTGCGCGTATATACCGCCGATAGATCCGACGTGAAATACCGCGCCTCGCGTCAACTAATTTTGAGTAATACATAGAAACCAGGCGCGTGCATTTATTCGTATGAATTTTAATGAGATTACCGGCTATTTTCTCGGTAAGGTAATTAATTATGTAAATTTGATTGGATAAAATCCCAGGGAGCGCGAAATGACGGGATAATTCAAAAGCTCGTGTTACGTTACAATGTAATATTTCAATACGCAACAAATTCTGACGCAGCCTCGCGTTTATGGAACGCAGAAAATAGCGCGTCGATAATTGGACACGTAGCGCGATTCACGTGTAGCGCCGCGGCCGTACTTTTGTTTCAGCGATAAATTCGTAAAAATATATGAAACCCTTCCCCTCCGAATAGCGGGTTTGAAAATATGCAATTTAAATATGCAAAACGGGGGAGGGGGGAGCACGGGGAGTCTGCAAATTCCGTGTCCGCGGATGCGACTTGTGTATTTAGATACTCGATTTAATAATTCGTAACTAAATTAACTTGCCTTCGGAATAACGAAATATTACCGTATCACCGCCGCGACGTATGACTATCGCTGTGCAATTATTGGCGTTATAAAATATTTCGCTACCATTTGCTCAATCGATCGCTTAAAACTATTCGACCGGCCCCTCCGATAATATTCTTTTCGCCGCGTTAAAACCGATTCCCGTTTTCCTCTCTCGTATTTCCAAACCGGAGAACGAAAATTTTCGACTCCGTTAATAGATGCAGTTTACGCGATGTCGAGCCGTCAAATACAAATTGCTCTTTTCCAGCATCTCGCTGGCCGAGCTACTTACTTATTAAAGGGCATTACCGGACTTATCGGTGCATATAATGACGCCACAACGAGGGAGGAGCTTTAAAAGGCAGACGCTTGTAACGCGTGCTACTCGTTCGACAAGCCGTCAGTGATGCGCGTTTTTTTCTCTTTTTTTTTATTCTTTCTCTCCTTTTCTTTTTCATTTTTTTTTTAATTTCGAAAGGCCATTCCGCGATTTTTTCTTTTTACACGCCTCAAGGCGAGTCTAAATGTTCTTAAATGCATCAACGAGTTCCGCATTAGGTATCTTTTTTTTTTCCTTTTTTTTTTTTAATCATCTAATGTTACGTTTTGTCACGTTTATTACGACGCCATTACATTTTCCGTTTTAAACGAATCGAAGTAATTTGTAACTCGCGTGATTTCTTTATGTTACTTATTATCCGTGTAATTTTTTTTTTTTTTTTCCCGCCGAGCTGCAATTAAACGTTTCATCGTGAATCACCGTGTCGAATGGAATAGGCGATTGCATATAATGATGTCTCTCGCGGGCGTGTTATTAGCGAGATATCTTTTCAGAAAGCTATTCAGCTTATTACTAGCGTGTATTACTTTTAAATATTTGTTCGACTGCGTGATAGAAACATTCTCAAGTAATCTTATCGGGAAGGAATATACGTCGAGGTCGCTGGTACGTTACTAGATTGTTCAATAGATCGACCGACAGATGCAAGTTGTCGGTACAAAAAAAAATTTAAAAAAAAGTTTAAAAAATTACATGGAATCGCAGCTACGGACGGTAATCGAGCGGTGTAAGTTAACAAACGGAACTAAATCGGCGGAAGTCGAACGCGAAAATTGCCACGATTGCCTCGTTTATCTTTCTTTTTTATTATAAAAAAAAAAAAGTTCCAACGTGTTGATCGTGGGAAAGGTATCGATATCTACGCTAACCAAACTGGTGGAAGTGTATTTTAAATTGCCTTTTATCTTTTCCGCTTTTATAATATTTTTTTTTTAACGAAGCATTGTTTTATACATACGCTTACATTTCAATTATTTTATACGACATGCATTTACATTTTTCCCGACGTGCGAAAAACATCTGTAACTTCGCGGGAAGTAAAGTTAGAACGCAAGCGGAATGAATTTCGCGGATTCAGAGGAGCGTAAATAAGACATCGACGTTGACAGAATTTTCTTTTGCGGTGCAACACCGACTATTCTCTTCCCTCAATATTTTTTTTTTTCTTTTTTTTTTTACCTCGTGAAAGCGCTCGTAATATCGGTACTTGCGTTGACGCGCTTGTAAAAGCCCCCACACCCCCGTTCCTTGATGCGAAGATAAAGTAGCCGTCTGTAATATTCAGGCTGCTACCTCCTCCGAGCTTTCTCCGAGCGGAGGACAAATCGTCGTGTCTCTTCCGCGGCTTATGCGTTTTCTTATGTCGAGCCTGAAAGCGCCCGGCGAAAGACCTTCGGTAGCTTGCGAGTTTCCTCGGAGCTACTTCCCCGTTCGGTTTATGATGACGTAAAAGCTAACCGAAAACGCATTTCGTCGAGCCTGAGTTATTTATAGGGGGTGAAAAGAGGGAGGAGGGGGAGGGTGCATTAGAAACGTGGCGGCACTTTTGAGGGATTTAAGCACCGCGTAACCGTAATAGAAGGCTCTCAGAATTTTTGTTACGATATTCCGCGCCTTTTCTCGTACGCGTCTCGACCTCGCCGAGCGGCGACGGCGACTCCAAACAGCGCCGGAAGAATGACAATTAACAGAAAATCGCCGAGGCGCGCAAACGCTAATTCTATTAATCTCCGACCGAGCCCCGCTTCGAATATAAAATTGCATTTATAAAGCTCAATTAGAATTGCAAACGATCGTAAATACACGACGAATGCCGGACGGTGCGCGTTGATATAATTTCCCTCTTTTCGTTTCTCTATCGTCGCGCTTCGCGCCGACGGGATCGGGGTAATTCACGGTGTTATAATTCCGCGCGTAAGTATATAAATTTGTTTGAGTATTCGAAACACGCCGCGAAGCTGGTTTTAGCAAGCAGGCTAATGCCTGCGAATCACAAATCGACGGTATTCCGCGAGTATCGCCCACACTCTCGGCGGATTAACTCGGAGCCGGTACGTATTTCCGCGAGCGGGCCGAGATTGCAAGTGTCACGCTAACGTGCGTGCGTGCGTGCCCGCGTGCGTGCGCGAGTGTGCGCGCACACGCCGCCGTCGTTCGCCGTCTCGATTCGAAAATAAAGCATAGTGGGCGAGAGACATGCATGCGCAAGAGCATGCACCACGGTTTGTCGTGCATCGAAATCTGCATCTGAGGCACTTTTAAAAATGGCCGGTGCACGCACGCTCGCAACAGGCAGCGGCACACATTCATTTTCAGCGATTTTTTCTTTTTTCTTTTTCTTTTTTCAAGCGACGCCGGGCGCGCTTATTATTGCGGCACGGAAAAGGCAAGGTTTGCCCCCCCACGCGTTTGTTTAAAAATTCTTAACATACGTAAGCGTAATAGATCGCACGTGATCGTTATGCGCGCGGGATGATTATTGTTATTAGGTATCAATTGATAACGTTGCACCGCGGGGTACTTAAAATTTCCCGACATTGTTCGACTTCAGCGCTCGGCTCACGTTACGTTTCACCGAGATAATATACTCGAGCTTGATAATAACTGGGAATTTCCACGGCGCTTTTTACGGCGGCACGAGCACTTTTGGCTGCGAGCGCCGGCGCGCATGCACGACACGCGTATCGCGGTATCCACGTGTACAAAACTGTTTTATACGCCCGCCGAGATGGACTGTTCTGTAAACTGTGTTTTTGCATGCGCTCCGTGCGGACATAATCAATCGAGATAACGCTCGCGGCGCGTATCACCTTTCCGATCACGATCTCGTTCCCAGCGTTGGACTTATGTTCCGAAATATAAAGATTTAATTTACCGCTCGCTTTCCATTAATCACGGCATTAAAGTTTTATTATTATGTATTTTTTATTATTATTGTGTGTGTGTTTTTTTCCTTTTTTTTTTTTTTAATTACATAGCTATTAATTTATATGATTTGATGAATTGGTATATGTATAAAATTGAGATTAGGGAGATTTTATTGGGGGACATTAACGTCGTTTACAATAATATATTCGCGATTAAACGCGACTAATAAGATTCTCTTCCATTTCCGTTTGAAACCGGTTCTTGCACGTCGATTTGTTCTTTTTTTTTTTTTTTTTTTTTTTTTTTTCTCTCTTTCAGTTCGCAGAGGAGCCGCGCGGATGTGGCTTATTAAACAGCGAAATTCGACTTATTGAGGAGATAACGCCGGTTAATTTCTCTATAATTTAAACGCGGTCGACTTTGGCCGGCCGTCTCGGGTTCGACGCTCGCGCACGTATGTCCAATAGTTGTGAATGATAACGGGGTCCCGCCGACGCGATAATGCACTCGACGATTTATCGGCGCGGGCTGGAAAAGTCGACGATCGATCACGCTTTGTCGAAAGTACGGAGATCGTATCTTGGCCCGTCGGGCCGTCATTATTTCCCTCGACGTGGTTACTACGCGTTTGCGGCGAGCGAGATACCGAATTGCGCAACGTGTTTTAACTTATGCACGATGTTTATATTTGTAAGCATGATTTATTGGCCGCTCTTAATTAAGCCACCCTTCTCGCCTCTTTATTAGTCGTAATTTAAATTTTTACGCCGCACCGTAAAGCGCGACGCGCCGCGATTCGATCGGGCGCGCCGTTATCTCTCGAAATTGCTCGCTGCCGGCGAAATAAACGAACGCATTAAAAGATAATTTGCGTGCACTACGGACAAACGTAATAAGTTTGATTTTTCTCGGTAAATCTTTAATATTTTGTCGGCATAAGCGATAACGTAGTCAGAGGCGTGTTAAATTTTTTTTTTTTTTTTCGAGCCGCGGTCTCTCCGTGCTGACGCTGGAAACAGGGAGTCTCGATGTTAATGATGTGCTTTTTAACGCGAAAATTTAATGAGGACGCGCAGCCAGCGCGCTTTGAGCCATTGAGTTCCGTCAGTAATGAGGACAAATATTTATACAGTACTTTATTATTAATTAAATCGTTAACGCGCGCGTGCTGGAAAGGTTCCCGATCGGCCGGCCGATCTATATTCGACGGAGGAAATCGAAATCGCGGGCGTTTTATGTCGGACGCCGGTCAAAGCTACGTCCGCGTCGCCTCTACATAACATTTTGTAAGGCAAATAATAATCTCCGATAATTATAACTGCCCTGCCCTTCTCCGACGCCTTTTTAGTGCTCGGTTTTTATTAAAAGATACCGACTTGCCGCGGCTAACATTTATAATTAGTTTTCTTTGTTGGACGCGCGTGAAATATTTCTGCATTAAAAGTGACCGTCGCATTAAGGCGAATGTTTATGTCCCCGCGTATATCAGCGGGATACATTATCTCCCACCTGCACGCTCACGCTCGATTGTGCACGATATATTCGCGTTACACGAGACTGTTTACGTCAATCGAGCGTGATATGCGCGGATAAAGGTTAATATTCCCGAAAAGAAAAAAGTAAAAATCCGCAAATCAACGTCAGCTTTTATTCGAGCGCGGCGAAGGGGGCTCGCGGGGAAAAGACTTATCGAATTTCTCAATCGTCGCATAAAGTGTTTCGCGAACGCAGTTTATCAGCCTGGGCTTTCGGAGCTACCGCGGGGATCCGCGGGTTCAATCCTGTGAACCGTAACGTCGCCCCCGTGCGCGTTTTGTACGTTCACCGTAAAGCTTATCGCGCGCCGCACGTGATATCTGTTACGCCGATAACATCGCGAAAAGTTTCCTCGCGGCATCGTTGCGAGTTTACAAGCCCCCGGGTACTCGGAAGGGAAACACGGCGCGAGAAAAGCGTTCGACACAATGGCATCTAACGGTTGACCGGGAAGATCTTTAATTATTAAAGCTACTCCGTAACCGGTGGAAACTTTTAATTGCCGTAAACGAGCGAGTAAACTTATTAAGAAGATCGCGGAGAGCGAGGCACGCTCGCGAGGAAGAGGTCCGGAGATTCGAAACTCGTTGAAAAGACGACGCGAGGATGCTACACTTCGGGCTGTAACCTCACCGTAGGTACGCGCAGATTGTCGCGCTTGGAAATTCAGATATCTCGGTAAGACCGAGGTTGTATTTACATGTAGATATCCGTGTTGATTTAGACGTCATAGCGGCGCCGGGGCCTTCAAGTTTGGATCACCGAAATCAATTATCTTATACCATTATCGTTTCGTGCATCCCTCGGATGGTAGTTACGGACAATTAGGCTAGAATAGACTCTCCATCTCCTAATGACTGGAAACCTATCTCTTTCCCTCTCTCTCTCTTTCTCTTTCTCTCGCGTCCAGAGGCCTCTCGGCCAGGTAGAGAAGAACCTCTCTTCCACGAGAGAGCATTTAGATTCCTCGTTAATATCCCCGACGCGTACCACGCTCGGCTTATCCATTATAGCACTCGTATCGAACGATTATGGAAGCCCGATCGACTCGTTCCATCAATCACTTCTCAATCTCCTTTCATATCGGGGCCTCTATCAGCCAGCCGGCACGGTAGCCGTTTGTGTCCCTAGCGGAATTACGTACAGGCTATTAGCGTGTACTTTCGCACGTTAGCCGTTGCGAACGGTGATGATAGTGATTGTTGAATCAATAATACATTCCTCGACTTCTTCTTTTCTTTTTTTACTGCGCGAGCGACGGTAACCATTAATTTCGCTAATGTAATATAATTAGAGGCGCGCGCGTCGGTACGCGAGGCCAAATCTCGCCCGCGTTTGGCGTTAAATACTTGGTGCTCGCGAGGTCGTAAGGAAAAGGAAAGGGTTTGCGCAAGAGGCTTACAAAATTCTAGCACCTCGCGACCCGATAGACACACGCCGTGATCGCGAATCTTTTTCCGCGGCGGAAAGAACGTGAAATTTAGCTTTCCTGCCGGACTTTCTTTTCCCGGAATTTACGTTTCAGCGCCTCGAAAGAAATACGTACGTAAAGGTATAGAGTCTTAATGAGACGGAACGTGGCGTCGTAGAACGATCATCGGCGAGATAATTCTGTTAATCTCGGCGTAAAGACGGCAAAAAGCTAATGGCGACGATTAGGCTTGTAAAGCCGGGGCCGCCCCACGTTACGCCCGGCAGTGATCGCGGGCACGCGGGCTCAATTTGTTTATTCGTCCGCGCTAATTGCACGGTGTCACCTAGCAATTTATAACGGGTGAAATAATGCTCGCGACGGGTCGGAGGGGGGAGAGAGATTGCCGACGACTTTGTCAGCCGTCCGGCTTGTTTCCGCGTTACGGTCACAATTAGGTAAATAGCCGGGGCATTCTCGGCTACGCGAGAGAATGGGAGAAACGATAAATTACGAGCGACTCGTAAATCGTCGACGAGCCGGGGAGACTTTCAACTGTCGTATTAAGAAGTCAAGTGCTCGAAGTGGACGGCCGGGGGAGTGCGAGAGAGACAAAAAGGAGAGAGAGAAAGAAAGAGAGTGAGAGAGGAGAGAGCCGAGAGAAAGGCACAGGCCGTTGAAGCGTCTTTTCTGTGCTCGTCGCTCTCTCGCATGGATACATGAATAAAAAAAAAAGAGAGGAAAAAAAAAAGAAGTAAAATGAACGCCATAATCATCACCCGCCCGCATCTCGCATGTTCGTTAATCAACCGGTTATCTTAAAGATCGTTTCGGGCAACTCGGGAGATTAGTTTGTTCACTTCATCACTTCGTTCCATCTCGAATGGCGAGTTCCTTTTGTTCGGAGATTCCGAAAACTGATATACGTATAATACGCAAAGGGCTGACATTTCGCGTCGATGTTTCGTGCGGCGGAAACCTCCGATTATAAAAATATTGAAATCTGTTAACAACTGAAATAATCTATTCTCTTTTTTTTTTTTTTCCTCTAAATAGCGCTTGATTAAATTTTAATTCAAACAATTTAGTTCGTTTAGTGAAAATAAAATCGTATAAAATTAAAGATTCGCTTTACACGTTTTTGAAACAATGCGTTTTATTTATTTTAATTTAGATATATATTTTTTTAATATTAAATATTGATTGCATCACACGATGCAATCTTTACTTTTATGAAGAAGCGTAACGTTTCAAGAGGAAACATCGATATCGATACTTGCGTATAATCCCGAATGTCATGTCACTTTAATTTCTGCGGGCAGATTATATTTTAATCTTTTCAAGCGTAAGATTACTTCTTGGAATAGCTTAACTGTACTTTGTTAAGACTTCTATGGCCACTTTCGCTTCGTAATGATCACTGTCTTGTGGAAAGTCGGAAGACGTGACGCGTTAGAGTCATTCACGGGAATATCGCGTAAAATATGACTCGCGATATTGCTTATAGATAATAAATTTGCCTTATTAGAGATTCACTTTAATATTTTTGTTCGGGGTATATTCGCAGCGTCATTTAAAACCCAAGTCGGTAAAAACCAGATTAATTAAATGGCATGAACGAGAGAAATTCAAGCCACGTGAATAAATCTCTATATTTTTTTTTCCTCTCTCTTTTTTTTTATTCAACGTATTATATAAAACTGCAGCCTATTTTGTACGCCGAATGTTCTCATATCGATTATAAAATTGAAATACGAGACGCGACGCGTGGATCGCGGGAGGTTCGATGTCCACTGCGAATCGATGTACGGGCGGATGAGAAAATCGATGCCGCGATTGTTTCGCGCTAAAATTAGCGAGAAGTGGACGTGCTCGTGAGCGACATAATTGCGTCCATCTGCTCGGCAACGGTGATGATGCGGCATCGCTAACGGGTGAGCCGCCGAGAAGTGCCCGGCAGCCGGATGACTATTCGTACGCGCGTGATCTTTGAGGCGCCCTGTATACGCGCGATGGATTCTATGCTTGATACGGCTCATGGACAGTAGGCGTTTCCAGCGTCATTATAAATCAGAGTTAAACACGCTAATTATATCGGTCCGCGGTCGCCATCAGCGGTAAGAGGGGGGACCGGAGGAGGGCTACGCGAGGGTTCTCAATCGGTGGCGAGTTAGCGCCGCTTTTGGCTTTTCTAATTAACGTGTCGTAACGAGCGTAAAACCGGGTTACGACCTTATAACTGTCGATAATTCCGATGATTGTTCGCGCTTGTGCGCGCCCGCCGACTAGACGCTCGCAGTTAATAGCTCGTTACTGTCGTTCCAGCGAAATTAAAGGTCGCCGGAATATGTAGGAATTAAAATCTTATCGAGACGTATTTAATATCCGATTAGTTACACGCTTCCGATTTCCATTGCTACGATTCTCGTTCGAATTAAATTGTTTGACTAAATAATGTAACTATCGGCGTGTAATGCTTAAAATAGAAGTTGCAGCTTGTTGTCAATTCTTGGCATTTTTAAACGAAGGCAATATCACGAAAGTCCTTTTTAAATTCTTATCCGCCAATTTAGTTCTTTAGTGACCATAGAAAAAAAAAAAAAAAAAAAGATTAGAAACGGGAAGAAACGAGATTAAAAACCGGAACGAGTTCGGGTTTGTCTTTTCAGCTTGTCTTACAAATCCACGATAAGAAATATTTAGGTTGGAGAGAATTCGTTGCGCACGAACGCCTGTGAGAAACCTCGTTTGCTCTACGGGCGAATGAGAACCCCTTTCGAGGCTCATTCTGTGCCGAGTAAGAATGGGTCTCGTGGAAGGTGGGAGCGAGCGAAGTGCGAGAGACAGAGCGACGAGCGATCTAACGTGAGATAATGAGTTAAGAGGAGATAGCGAGTTACCGATGAAATATACGTACGTGAGCACGTGCACGCGTGTGTGAGCGAGCGTGCACGCGCGACCGAGCATCAAAACCTGGGGAATGAGAACCGCTGGCCATTATCCGGCAGCGAGGCTACTCTTCACTTAAGTCCCATTCGTCTTTCTATCGGATCGCCTCGCCCGTACACGTTCATAGATTTATCTTCCCCCCCTCCTCTTCTTCCCCCAAAAAAAAAGAATAAAGGAAAAGAAAGAGAAAAAATCCGACCTGCGTAGCCGAGAGTTTTATATCGCAGACGGCAACGTGTTTCACCGAGCAGTATGACAGTGGTATGCCAGAAAAAAGGCAGTAATTCTCGAGTTAACGAAAATGAAAAGCGGAATATTTTATTTTTTATTTTATTTTAAAGAACCGCCGCTAATTATACTTGATAAATTTAAATAAATTATTCTTTAAAATAAGTCACTTTCTGTAATAATAAATGTGCTGTTCTTTGGAAGGCAATCGCGTCGGTGAGTAATGGCGAAGTTCTGCGCAGTGTCGAGTTTCGAATGCAAATATTTGGAAGGCACATTATTGCTCTTCGATTCTCGAGTATCTTTCTTTTTCTCTCTCTCTCTCTTTCTCTCTTTTTTTTTATTTCGGTCCGTCCGCGGTGTGAGCAATGCTTAAAGTTCGCCCCGCGCGAGAAGGGGGAGGAGAGGGCCTTCTTGAAAAGCTTACCTTCGCATTTTTCGCGATCAAACGCCGCTGGAATTCCTGGCTCGGCCGCCTGTCGAGCTTCGATCCGCTTTTTCGCTGCACCTTGCGCGCAGTGCCAAGAAGTTAGTCGGCCGGAATTCACACTGACTCATTCGATTAGGTCGTTCGTTTAGCCGGGGAGAAGAGGTTCGTACGCTCGACCGAAGGCAAAGAGCTGGTTTTGCCGCGCGCGATTTTCGTGCCGCCGGCCGCGTCCGTTCGCTCCGCCGTCTTCTGCATCTCGGTTTTTTACAGCCGCCGCGCTCCGGAGCTGCCAGCCGATTCACACCGGAATGTTTTTCGGGGCGTAATATATATTATTCTAGTTAAAAAAGACATGGCGGGATATCGTAAAGTTTTATCGCGGCGGTAAAACAAAACGAACAGCCAGCGTTGACCGAATACTGGATAATTTACACATTGTATATTTTTATTCCGCGACGCCGCCCAACCACCGTCAAAAATTATGCACTTTAGATATGATCGCTTGTAAAACGCTGGTAAAGTAACGTGCGCTTCTTTCGTCACCGCGGTAATTAAGTTAATGTATTCCAATGCCACGAGTCATATAATTACTCTTCTTGAATGTTCTAAATAAGAACTCGCTGTTTATTTGTTAAAACATAAAAAAAAAAGAAAGGAAGAAAAAAAAAACTGCGTGAAATTATATTAAATTTATCATAAAAGCTTGCTTAAAAAGACAAAAGTATGAATAAATAAGGAGTGAGAAGAAATTGATACATACTTATAACTTTATTTGACGCGAAATTCTTTTGCGAATAATAAAAATTTTTTTTTTATTACGAGTATATCGCTAGATAATTATTTCCTAATTGAGGATATATGTACTCTACTTTTTTTTTCTTACTTCTGAGCTATAAAAAAGAACGGTATATCGCGATGAAAATATCTCGCGATTACTATAATTATAGTATAGTTTACTAATAGTCCAACTGCACTACTTTTGCTGTTTAAATGACGTTTTAAAAAATGTGCTGATTATATGAGAGACTAAAGAAAATTATCTTGCGAAACTGCTCGAAGCCTTAACGTTTATTTCTATAAATATCAATCTTGATTTAACTTAATTATTTTTTATGTTTTTCTAATTTTTATAGATAGAAAAAAATACAATCTAAAGATTAGGAAAAAAAATCCGAGAACATTTTCAGCTATTTAATGTCACATAAAGATTTTTTTTTTTTTAATTCTGTTTGCTCAGCGAACGCTCTGTTTTTATAATAATATTTTAATACATTTTGCCAATAATGTTAATCGGTGAAAAATCGCCTACGAGAGGTAACTTTTTTACTTTTCCGCTCGCGATCCGGGATGGCCGGTTGATACTTACGGCAACTTACGATTTTAGAAACTCGCATCGCCGCGCAATTTCTGTAAAAAGCGCCCTTCCGCGAGCAAGCCAATAAAACGATGTAATTACAGCGTCGCGTATTTATTTTTGCGCGGTGTGATTAAAATAAAAAGGGGAGACGTTTTTGTTCGACAACGGGACAAGAATGTTATCGGTCTTGCAGCCGCGTTGCAGAGAAAAATCCCGATTGAAGGCTGGATACGTATGCATTCCGTATTATTGATTATAAACTTGGCAGCGCACGCTGTCGGGGCGTACGTACTCCGCTGGTTTATTTCCTGGGCTTGTAACATCTTGTTTAAGAATATACGTTTTTAAGTACGAGATTTGTGCAAACACGTTATATTTGCGCGCGTCTCCTTGCCGTCGTATTATCATAAAATCCTTCTCCCGTGCAAATAGCGCGCGGGTTTCGAGAAAAAAAAAAAATTTAAGCGCCGTGCCTGCGTGTTTTGATACGCCGAGTGAAATCGGAAAACAAATTAATCGTTGAAACGTAAGTGCCTTCGGCATAAAAGATTACGCGTACGTATTATCGCTCGATATCGCCGGGTTATCGTCAGTGGGTTAGCGCGGATATTGAAAGATCAGGCTTTATATCGCCAATGCGCGGCTGTGATCTATCAAAGGTCGCGCGTAACAGTGCCTTTCTATTTTTGGAATCTTCGATCACATGAAATCATTGATCGTTGCTCCTTGAGCTCGTTTAAGCATCGACTTTACTCCGCTTGCGTAACTTCGGTAGACCGATCTCGCCGGCCGCACCGGCGGTACCTTTTATCGACAGGCGCCGTTCTTCGCGAGGCTTAACCCGCGTTTTAGCAGGACGATTTTTAATCGACAGAAGCGAGATCGAACCCGGGTATCAGTCGCCCTTCCCTCTGGCAATAATAATGCTCGCCGATACGGACTTTATTCGCGTCCGGCGCAAAATGGGTTAACGGTGAAAGAAAGTAATAGCAATGTTTAAGTTATTGGCGTGCGTACAGGAAGATCGGCGGCAAGAAATACGGAATGCCCTATTAGACTAAATTGTCCCTGATACGTTTCGCGGTGGTATAAATCTGTCGCGTTAGCTCGGGCGCGCGTGTACATCTCTGCCGTGGCAGCCGTGTACGCGAACATGAATACATCGTTGCGGACAGGCTGCCAAGTTTGGTGGCGGTTAAACGAGCGCAATTTCGTGACGCAGAGGCCGGGAGAGCGAGAGGCTGCGAGCGAGACGAGACAGAGCCTCGTCATTATCGTCGATCCGCGTTTCTCGTGTCATCCGAATTACATTCTCGCACCACCTTTCCCCGAGCGCGCGCGGTCGTAAAAAAAGAAAGAGAAGAGGAAAAAAAAAAACCTCGGCGGTCGGAGAATCATCGCGTATTCCGTACGCGATAGAGCGCGCGATCGACCGCAAAATTTGCAGCAGAATCTCTCGTATCGCAATCCGAAACATCTCGTCGGCGCTCCTCACTCTAACGCGGACTCGCGTATAAATATTTATGCGCTTCGCCGGGAATGCACGTGTTTGCGCATGCAAGCAGACACGCGCGAAATCCGATTTTTATAGGCAATCGTAGATATATTCCGCGGGAGCTGTCGTTTCAAAAAAAAAAAAAAGGGAAAAAAAAAATGGAAAATTACGGCACACGATTTATAAAGTCAATAGGCAAACGAAATAAAATTTATACACGACGCGCGGAACGATTGATTTTCATTTTCGAAATTCACCCGGAGCTCGAACAATCATTCGTGCGGACGCGAAGAAATTTGTCTGTGAATCTGACTGCGCGAGAGCGATAGATTCTGTTTTTTTTTTTCTTTTTTTTTTACGTAATAGCGAAATCGTGTTCAACGAGCGGCTACCTGTATTGAGTAACGGTAACGAAAATCGTTTGGGAATTTAAAGACTAAATAGGGCGAAAGAAGCGCACGTTTTCGTTCGTTGTACGGCGAGGGGGCGATCAAGGATAATGCCTGTTCATCTGTATGCGCTCGCTTAGTTCCATCTAGCCACCGCGATCGAGCCTGGTTCGATCCCATCGATCGTGACTCGCATTGAAAGAACGGTTTCCTGTATTCGAGCAATCTGATCGGAATCTCGTCGATCGAGAAGCGGCAGCTTTTGACCTTTGCTACACCCGTCCCAATCTTTGCGGCTACGTAACCATTAGAAACTATTCGGAAATGCGGAATTTAATTTCATATATTATTTTAAACGGGTTTTTACATCTCGCGCGAACATACATGTGTCGTATACATTTTCGTTGAATTTTCGTCGAATTTTTCTCGTAGCAATATTTCGATATAGTTCTCTCGGAGAACTCTATAAAATTTTATATATTGATATCAAAATGCTATATCGATCGCCAGGAAAAATTGTGAAAATAGAGAGAAGGTTTTTCGCGATCGAGAAACAAGTTTGATCGGCTTCCATAAATTGCTGATACGAGAAGTGGCCTTCGTTGGGAAAACGCATTCGCTGAATTGGCGCCGTTCAGAATTGACCGCGAATATTGTTGCCTGTGGTTACAATCTGCGAGCGATCGACACTGTTACCGCTCGCGCCGGCTGGCTTCGATCCCCGAGATAAATTTAAGCGATTGTAATACATATCTTTAAAGAGCGAATAATTTTGCCAGCGCGCGGCGCTCTCGAAATACGATTGTTCCCCAGATTTATCGAGCGAGAAATGTTATTGAATTGTCGCATCTAAAAAAAAAAAAAAGTGGAATTTGAAACCCGAGCCGGAATCTGGTAAAATAACTAGTTGATACGTGCCATTTTTTGAAACGTAATTTCGCAAGTTCACAGAACGACGTGCGGGGCAATATTGGAATTTTTTTCCCTTTTTTTTTTCTACCTTGCGGAGTTTCGCGAAATTCAGAATCGCAGGAAATACCATCGCCAAATAAAATAGAAATGGAGTTCCCGCGTGTAACGGCGTAACAGGACCGAACTTAAAGCCGGTGAGTCGTCGATATTCGACGGCCGGAGGAGTGCGCATTTACGCCTAGGCACGATAGTTCCCACGGTTAACGACAAGCGCTGGTCAGGCATATATTTTAGAACGCTCGTAAGACGCTCGAACAGCTGCTGTCAAACGAGAACGGGACGACTTGGCACAGTCACCGACTCGCAAAGACATATGCTTGAAGACAAAATCTTCCGCGTGAACACGGGCTGTCGGGAGCCAATCGTACATTCAGCGTCGGCCGTATAATGATCGCGACGTAAATTGGAAAATATGTGTTACGACGTTCTCGATCAACGTTAACGTTTCGCGCCGTGAAAATGATATAACGCGCGCTGAATCACGATACCCGCCGTCGTAAAGTATACACGTACGGGAAATCGGTGGCGTCGCCGTTGTATATTTAACGCGCGAATAAAATTGGTACATTTACCCGCAGTGCCGTCGAAGCGCGCCGTTAGATTTTCAACGTGCGAAGCTCCTTCTCCCCGTTGATTTATTAGGTAAGCGTTTTAACGACACGGATAATAACACCCCGCGTCAAGTGGACTTTTAATTATGACTTACGGTTGAAAAATTCGCAACATTAAAAGCCGTAATTTAATCGGAGAAAACGGTGGTTATTAATAATACAGTTTTATAGTTTGTACCGCGGAAAAATAATCGCGCGTTACATAAGCGCACGTGCGTGCCGAAAATAATAACTTCCGAACTACACCGTGTGTGCAGCCGCATTGTTTTATGGTATAACGAACGATTTTGTAAACGTAGACGCTGTAAAACTGAATTGGAAAAAAAAAATCGAGCAACGATATTTTATCGCGGAGGAATAATTGCCCTTTATGTTACGTAAGTATATTTTGTATACGTGCGTTTTTAGAATAATGAATTTTTAACTACATCGGATGCGAGTTTTTTTTTTCTTTTTTTTTCTTTTTTTTTCTTTTTTTTGCGGGATGTGATAAGTGTCGCAACAAATTAACAGTTATTACTGAATTACATAAATAGAAAAAAAAATGTTTAGCATGCATTTTTGTAATGCGTTAGGCGCGAGTTATGTAACCGAAATGATCGTTTTTTAATTTACAAATATATGTTTTTCTTCTTCTTCTTTTTTTTTAAATATTTTATATATTTATATATTTTTTTTAATTGCAATTAAACGCTCGGAATTATCCTCGGTCACTGAAAGATTAGAGATTTCGATACGTATCGCGGCGTTCGTCGCGCAGAGATGATCACGCGTTACATAAGCTTCGTCGAGTTTTTCGTTGAGCAATATAATGGTCCATTCAGCGAGACTTACGGTATTATAATTGAAACCGCGGGGAAATCAAAGAATGTCATTATACGCACCGCGCATGGGAAAAATGCGTTACGCAAGTGCGTGCAACCGCTCGGAACGCGCTGAAAACGCGTAAGCGATTTCCAATAATATTTTCACTTCAGCCGTGACGCGTATTGGCAGCGGACGCGTTTGGCCTCGCATCAGATTCTTGTCGCCCTGTTCTGCAGCGCAATCGGATCTGCGCCCGATGCTTTTACGTTGTTAACATATCGAGTGTCGAGAGTCGTTCGTAGTGTCCGACGCGTCGGTCCTCAATTACCTTTTTGCATCCGCATTTGAAGGAGGGAGAATTAATTGCCACGCGCGAGAGCGATATAATAAAATTACGTCAGCGTGATTTCTAGCGGAGGAATTTAGCGATTTTACATTTAAAAGAGTAAAAAATGAAAGAATAAAAAAATAAAAAAAAAGCAAGTTAATGCAACGTAGATAATTTAATTCAATTTAACGTCGAGATGAATTACTTAAGAAACGTATCATTGAAACTTATTATTACGCGTCGCGTAATAATTATATATTATACAGTCCCGTTTTATATAAGACGTATTTCAGTTATTTCGTCCAATTTTCTAGTTAGGTCTAATTTCCTCGCACACGAGAAAGCTTTGATCAGCTCAGTCAAGTGGTAATCCCTGGTGTAGCACTTGGCACGAGCCAATCCGCTATCAAGGTATCGAGCTGTGCTCGGCCGACCTACCGCTCGGCGGAAAGCTTCCTCTCGCTCGTCCCACGAGCCGAGAGAAACGAGTTTACCTGCTTATAGTGCCCACCGAAGTAGGTAATGGCTACCTTCTTGGAAGGATAGTTTCTTCCATCCTTCTCCGCCTCTGCGCGTTTTATTCCTCGGCTTCCTTCGGGGCTTTTCTAGCTATACTCCCGCAGCTTTCGAGGATTAAGAAATATGATCGAGCGATTCTCCGTGAAGACGAGAATAATATTTCTGCGGTATGTTGAAACGCCCGGATTTGTAGCGGCGCATTCTAGCGAACGGGGCAACCTCCGACCGGCCCGGAGATATGCTTTGTTAAGCAAATTTCATTACAAGCCTTCTCTCGCACTCGAGAGCCTCAAGCCGAAGGGACGCGAGCGTTGGTCGTATTTTTTTTTTTTAAATCTCAGACATTTATTAACCGAAGGGAAATGTGATTTTTGAAGTATTTTAATTTATGTTAATGGGAATTGTATCGAGTGCGCAAACGTGATGTTGAGCCTATATTATGTTCAATGCTTATGCGCGGCTATTATTAATATCATAATTAATAATACTGTGAATTGCTATAGGAAAATAAACGTTACACGCGTAGCTGAGTAATTTTCTCTTACCTCCGCGATCAACCGATAACGGCGGCGACTAATCACCCAACTTTACTACGCCCGGTAGTCACTTGGTGGTTTCCGACGGCGGTGCAACACTACGGGCGAGCCGAAAACTTTTAACGATCTCGTACGCCGTTCATTGCGGCACGGCGGAAATATTGGCGGTAGGATACGTTTTCGAAAACCGAGCTGGTTCAGAATTACGTCGCGCTCTGCGGGATTAACGAGGAGAACGAGAGAGAAAGAGAGAATTATTCGCACGGGTGCCTACCGAGTAACCTATTTTTCTCTATTTTCTTTTCCTCGCTCGAAATTTTTTTTTTTTCCACCCACCCGTCTCAAAATCCGGGTCGAGATCCTAAGAAAGGGTCTACACGTGGTAGACAAGGGAGAAACGGAACGAACGAGCGTCGGCGCGCATTGTGGCAGCCGCGAACGCGGAACCCAGGGCTAATCTGTTTGTTTGGCGAACTACTTCCCGGTCCGGCCTTTCATCTCGTCGCTCGCAATGAGCTCCTCCACAGCTCGCGCTCTCTCGACGATCTCTAATGAGTTTGCGATTGGAGTTCCTCGAGTGCTCCGGGAACTTTCTCTCTCCCTTCCTCCCCCGGTCTTTCTCTCTTTCATTACCGACGTGATAATGAGAACGCTTTATCCTCGCGTCGCCGTCCCGACGGCAATGCCAATTTCGGCCGGAATTTTTTTTTTTTTTCCTTTTCGCGCGAGGGTGTCGCGTTGCTCGTCGTTCTTTGCGTGCGCGCAATCGTGATTGCTGACGCTCTCGAATATTTTTAACCGACATTAAAAATCTTTTAACGATATTAAAAACTGAAAATTTATTTGTCGTTTGAGTTATTATTATTTTTATTATTTTTTTTAATTTTTTAAAAATGTTTACAAGTCCCATCGAAAATTGCAGCTTGTGAAGTAACGTTTGGACTGCATTGCGACTTATAAAAAGAATAAAAAAAGGAAAGGGAGGGAAAAAAAGAAAACAACTTTCGGGATTTGCACTCTGCAGTTACGTTTCTAACGTGTATACGTCGTATGCATGTCGCGTAGTTGCGGGGGTTGCAAAATTACAGTGCATCGAGCGAGCGAAAGACAGAGAGGCGCGTGTTGGTGAATGCCGCGTCGGCTCCTTGTTTCGCGGCGCTTTTATGAAAGCTGAAAGCCCCGGCGGTGGTTTATGCATCGGTGTCGCGTCTATTGCGTCTTCCCGCGGCCGCGGAGACGCGCGGAAAAAATAGAGGAGGAGAAAGGAAAATTAAAGCCGCCGGCGCGATAAGGTGTCGACGCTTCTGCGGGACCTCTCGGTGATCGATGGAGGACCTAACGCCTTTCGAAAGTCGCGGCCGTCGTCGCCGTCGATTGTAAAGAGAATAATATGTAATTCCGCCATTGTCCCTCTCTCGTTATACGTTTCAATAGCGACATTTCACGGCGCGTTAGTCGTAATCGATTCTAAGTATCTAAAGCAAATCCGAGACTGAATAAATATAAATGGATATAATTCCGCGGTGTGCGATTTGCAAAGTTAATCGAAATCCGCGGGACACATTCAGCAGCGTTAAAATCGCTTCGCGTACTCCTCTCAGCCTTGAACGGCCCGCGAGCAGAGGAGAAGTGGGAAAGAGCCGACGTGAGAGAGAAAGAGACACCGCAAGCCGGTTTCGAGGATTAGCTTGCAATTTCCACGGAGTTGTCATTAACTCGTTACGAAGCCGTAGAACGTGTTGACAGTTATATTCCGACGGAAATATCCGAACTTCAATAGAACGGTGCGCGACGCTCGTTAATATGCCCGCGTATGGTTCGTTACGCAGAAGAGCGTTTACATCTGCGCGACGCTTCGCGGCTTTTCGAGCCTTCCGCCGCGGCAGCCGCGCGAATTGCCGCGATTGCGTATGCATCTTTCATGCAGATCCGCGCGAATGTACTTATATACACGTACGTATGCGTGCGTGTGCATAGACACCATGCAATTGCGCGCGTAAAAGGGAGCTTTCTGATTGCTTTACATTCCGCGGAGACGATTAAATCTACCTGCATGTCGCGCCGGCTCCCGCGACCGATGTTCCTTCCCGTGGTAATTCACGACGGAGTGCCCCGCGCATAATGCGCTCGAACCTTGTTTCGGGTTCACGGTAAAACACGCTCTTACGAAACGGCGCCGCGATGTTTTCTCGAGAAGTAACAAATTGTAACGGACTTTAATTGCCTGCCGGCTCTTCCACGGCTATAAATCCGTCTCTATGCGGGGCCCCCGTTGTCAGCGCGCGTTTGTACTCCGCCGCGAACAACAGCGGCGTGGCACGTGAAAAATAAAATAAGACGAAAAGGGGGGTAAAAAAATAAAAAAGAGGACGGAAAATAAGACGGGCGATGGCGCGGCGAATACGTCTCGCCATTACGGCTCGGGAGCAAGTATGAGCGACGTGGAAATAGCGAGCCTCGGAGCTGTAATAAAGAAGATTGAGCACGCGTGTAAGTAGCAACCGCGCGATTTAAGTATCGTTCACATCGCATTCACGGAGGAGGACTTTTCCACCGTCTCATTTCGCGGAACATCAAATATGCTGGCGGAGTAACTGAGAATCTAAAAAGGGGATATTTATCGCAACGAAATTCCCTTCAACGTTCGCGTAATAAATATTTCCGCGGTATTCCGGGCGTGAATCCGTAATAAAAGAGCCCCGAAGGTGATCGCGTAATTTATTTCTTAATTATTTTCACGTACCTACTGCGGCGACGGTTGATGCCTTTTTTAAAAGTAAAGATATCGATTACGTAAAGTATATTCAATGCCGTCGATTAAATTAAACTTTCTTGAATCTTGCGACGGCGAGATTAAATATCACTTCGCTCTTTTTTTGTTTTTTTTTTTTGCTTTCGTCGTTCCTCCGGTTACATATTTGGAGAGGTTCGACATTCGTATCGAATCGGCGATGCGGTTGGTGACTCCAGGGCGACGCGGGTACAATAAACGCGGGAGTGGAGACCGCCGGAATGCAACCGCGGCTCAGTCTTGTGTGAACGATACCTCAGTGCCGAAGAATAATGCCTCGGCAATGGCGGCGAAGACAACGTTGCTCCCAGAGACCCGGTGGAACGGTCGCAACAATCGCGCGGCGCACTCGTCTAGAAAGGAAACAGGCTTTCGCCATTCCGCTTTCCATGATCGTTCAATTATTCAACGCCTGCCCGTCCCGCCGTGCAGCGCGCGTCTCCTCTATTCGCACGCGGACAAGTGTAATGGAATATTAACACGGCGTAATTAGAATTAAATTCGACATTGCTCGATGCAACCCGGATTTATGCGTTCTGGACTCGGGGAAGTACAGAGTACCGTACGAATCCGCGGAGAGCCATTACTCGGCGGCGTCATTAATCATCTATGCGGAGCTTAACGTGTAAAATTAATTTCCTGACTATATTACGCGGAACTTCGTGTTAAAAAGGAGACGCGGAAGATTTAAAAGAATTCCTTTCTTTTTTAATTACAACGAAAATAATGCGCGCGGAGCGCACGCTTTTGCGGCGTCCAGTTATAAAAAAAAAAAAAAAGATAAAAAGAAAAGAAACGAGAAAAAGAATGACGAATGGCAGAAAAGCAATCACTTTGAAGAATAAATTAGCGAAGCTGTCCGTTCGCAAATTTACGGCAGGCTTAAAAAGATCTGATTTTCCGCTTTGTCGAAAATCTTACACTGCGCGAAATTAACTTGGAATGTAAATATCAAGTTCCTAAATCAGTCAGACTTTATCGGGAGATAAGATACAGAGTCTTTTGAAGTTCTTACATAATCGAGGGGGCTTACCAGAAACCTGTGTGCACCGTGAATAAACGCCGGGGAATCGAGAGTTTTCATAATCGCTATAAATTGCACGCTTTGAACGGACCCTTTCCCACGGTGATATCAATTTTCGCGCTTATGTTTCTTTTTTTAATCTGCGCGGTTTATCGCTTAAATCGATCTAAGATCTCTCCCGGTATTATTGTAAAGGAGTGCGAGTGCATACGGAACGCGGCTTGTGCGAGTATTTTAATAGGGGTATTAGCGATAAATTTAGCACAAAACGCAGCCGAGATCTTAATCTTCAGCTCGTTTAAGTAAACTCATTACGCGGTCCCTACTTCGGAGGAAGTAGCGGTAGCATCGTTAGCATAAGCGATGACCCCTTCTCTCCGCTCGACTGCCGTGCTACATGTTAATAAGAAGCTCGTTCTGTAAAACAAAGGGAATAAACTACCTACGCCGCGAAGGAACCTGTCTTTGTTTCCGTATTAACGCGTTCGTCAACATGTTGGATTAATTCTACAGATTAACGTCATAAATAATGTACGTCTTTAAGATTTCGTTTACGGCGCGATACGGATTCTTTTTTCTTGGTTTTTTTTTTTTTTACTTGCTGGAAAATTGGAATAAAAACCGCAACTAGTTTATACGACGTTTCGAATAAATTTATTTGATGAGCTATGATAACGAGCTCATTAAACAGGATTTGCTACTGATTTAAATATTAATTAAGGTCTTTTTTTTTTAACGGTCATATGTGTAATTACATAAGCAAGATAATAAAGATAAATATTCTTTATTGCTTATAATCTTGGGGTAAAGCATACGTAGAGATAATACTATCCAGAGATATTTTTACACTTTTATTGCGTATTACGAATTAAAATTTATCAACCGGCTTAAAGAAAACTCACGTGATGCGCTTGTAAAAATTTAATTTTAAACGTCCCGCTGTCTCCTTAGCGAAACTAATTATTCTAAAAAAAAAAAAAAGAGAATAAATTCCTCTCTTCGCAAAGCAAATCGAATCTTTTTATTTCGTCATAATCCTTCTCTCATTTACCTCCCTTCGCAAACCGTGATCACTGATCTTCAAACCGAGGTATTTCACGGAGGAGCCGTTTTACTTGCATTCGTTTACCGAAAGCGGACTCGTTAGCCCCCCGGCGTCTCCCCGCATTCGTCTTCGAATCGTGGCATTCGCGGGTTAACTCAACTCCGTTAACAAGGTAAATTCTCCCCCTTTCCCCTCCCGGTTCGGCCTCAGTGGTGGACTTCATTGACGTCATTACGATCGGGGTTCGCCAGAATGCTTGCGCCCACAGCACGGAATAGTTTGGGCTTACCAATTGTTCTCCCAGGAATGCCGTCAATCTCCATTCGTGGGATTGTTACGAGGGAGCGTGGAGGAGTGGAAGAACCCCTTCCTCGTTGTCTCGGCGACTCGTCTTCACCCCGGCCGATGTAAATTGCACCGGATATTATTTTCGTCGCGAAACTCCGCGAAGTTCGCGCGATTAATCACGTAACTTAATGCGGAAAGGGTACGGTGTAACCTTAAGGCCCCGGTGGGTGGGTGGGGGAAGAGGGGAAGTTTCCGGTCTCCCGATCGCGCGACTTTGCGACTTCCGTCCTTTTCCCGATTAACTTTTCAGCATGCATCATCTTTTTTTTTCGCACCGTGACACAGTCTTTGTGCACGATCCGGAAGTACAAAGTACCGAAACGCATAACTTATACGTTCTTCCACGAGGATTTTCGTCTCGACGCTAGACGTCAGACTTTTTTCAATTTTATTTGTCTTCCACCGAGGTACCGCGTAATAAAAATGAAATAACAGCCTGACGTAACTGAAAAAAAGTGATGCAGACCACGAATTTACGCGAGTTACGTGTAACCGAGTATCTCGGGTTTTTTTTTATACGTAAATTTTTTTAAAAGTTTACCTTTTCCGATGAAACTTCCGCGAGAGTTCATTTTAGAGTTCGTTTACACGCGGGGCTATAATCACGCGAGGCATTTGCGCGTCGGTCGATAGACGCGCTATCCGTCTATTCAACCTTAAAGGGGAAACAATCAAAATAAGAGTAACGGCGGTTCGCCGTGGCACTAAAGCCGGGGTATCGTCTTTGTCGATTTTCTACACGCCGATCGAGGGAACGTTCGCATGAATTACTGCGGAGTGGCGGTCGATTGGACAACAGTTGATGCACTTAACGATATCGGGTCTATAATCGTCAAAGAAACGAGGTGAAACGGAGAAACTGCGCCAGCTATTTTTTTTCTTCCTTTTTTTTCTTTTTGTTTCTTTATTTCTTTTAGCCTGACCGTCTTATCTGCCACTTAAAATTTTTTTTTTTTTTTTAAGATCACAAGTAGCGTTATAACAATTTTTTCTTGCGTCCTGCTATTAAATTTAAGAGATTTCGGAATTCATGGAATCAGCTGATCACGCGGAAGTGATCGCCGATGCAAATTGACGCGCGCATGCCGAAACATTATATTGAATTACATTAAAGAAAGTCCGACAAGTCATCCCTGGTAATTTATGTTAATTCTATTCGCCGATCGAAGAAGAAGCCGTTGCTCGCATCATTTATCTCCCACGTAAATAGCGGCCTGTTTAATCATCCCACTTTTGCGTATCCGCGCGCGACGTACGCGTATCGATACCGTCACGGCGGAATTTAGACGGCTTGTACACATTCATAAAACTTACCGGCCGTAAATCACTGATCTCAAATTATTATTCTTTTATTCCGGCGACAATATTTTGTCGTTCGTTATCCTTTGTTTTCTTTTGACAAAAAATTTTTTATTTATTTCCTTTTTATTTATTATCTTTTTCTTTTTTTTTATTTTATCTGCCGCGTTGACCCGTTCGGGCCCTGCAGTCGTGTGTCATATATTCCGAGAGGACGCGGTTTTAGAAAGAATACGGGATAAATTCTACTGTACCTTTCTATCGGGAGATCCCGTCGATATATCTCCCTCTCCTCGTCGAGATATCCTCGTTTCTCTTTCTCGCGCCGGTCGTTACTGACGCGGGGCAGTTGGACCGCGGCCAAAATGCCGCCGGTAAAATTAATCGTTGCCTGACACGAATTCCTCTCTAAGTGGGAATACCAATTTGTAGGTGCGAAACCGAGCGCGGGAGATAGAGAGAGAAAGAGAGGACGCGCGGTCCCGGGGAGGACGCGAACGTTGCGCCGCGCTGCGCATCCGGGGTGAAAGCCGGAAGGCGGTGAGGAGGAAGAGGAGGAAGCGGGTGGGTAGAGCGGAGTCTCTAAACATGTCGTTATATCGAAGCTAACAACCCGGTTTACGTCGGAGCTCTCGGACTCGTTTCTTGGGCTCTCCCAGGAGAAACGCCGCCGAGCAAACGTAGCTGCGCGCTTCGCGTTTCGCCGGGCCATTGGCCGGCGGCCAAGTGCCCCTGAAGACTTATCCGCTATCAAGCATTGTTTATGAAAGCGACGTGACTACAAAGCGGACTACGCGCCGGAGTCTTCCCGAGTGAACTGGCCGCGACACCGAATTAGCGCCACCAAATTAATTGCCCGGGATTCTTAAATGCGCGGGCCCACTTTGTCTCAATCGCGGCTCGACTCGTCGCGCAGCACGCCTTCCGTCTCGGTTCCGCGGAATTTTTTTTCACTCTGCGAGTTATAACAGAGTTTAAAAAAGCAGTTAATTAATTTTCTTTGTTATTACTTTATGCGTTGCGCGTTAAAAATTATTAATTACTGAAATTTAAACGGAAAACATTTTTTATATTTAGAATTGTTACGTTTAAAAACGTAAATTTAAGTTTGCAAGAGCAAATATGTAAAAGTTAATTGAGGCGTTGTGCGGTAATGCGGCTGATTGCCCGTCACAAAATTGTGTGGCAATTTATACCGCAATGTAGGTTATTATCGTACTGAAATATCTGTGGTCATCTCCGTCTTCTTTCTAAAACAATAATTATGCCGCTGGAATGCGTCTCATGTTAACGGCGAGCGGCGTATCTATCAAGCTAAGAATGTGCAGGCGCATTTCAGCGTTGTTTTACAAAGAATATGAAACGGATTGAGCACGCTTAGCTGTATCGGAGTTGTTCCATTTTCGTGACATTTATTTCTACATTTCGCAATAACCCATGCATCAAATTTTTAATAGAAAAATAAAATTTTCATTAAATTAAAAAAAAAAAAAAAAATAGGTTCCTATAAACTTTGGCATTTTAATAAATGCAGTTATACGAATGTGACGAAAGTTTAATTATAAGCGTCGAAATCTGCTTCGACGAGATAATCTTAAGCTAATCTTATTGAGCGATAAATTAATCGTTACACGTTTAACGCCTATGACATGATTGGGAATCACTTGTGTGTTACAGATCGGAAGCACGTCGATCAGCCGAGGCGCGGTTCCGTCGGGAAATCGAAGGGAAGAGCCGCACATTAGGCTGACGCCGACTGGGAGGATTGCTTCCGGGGACATGGCTTAACTCGCGACAAGTCGGAGACAGGTGGAGGAGCCCACCATCCTCGGGGTGTCTCAGGATTCCGAGAGCGCGGATGGTCGCCGAGATTTCAGACGACGTTGGAAGTAATCGCGAGTGGTGTCGGATGGTGTGTTCGTGATCAAAGAAGGGGGGTTTAGTGGCTGTGATCGTGGTGTTGTGCCGGGGGATCAGTGCGTCGTCGGTGAAGAAGTGGTGAGAGGTATATCGGGTTACGCGTCTCCCGTCTACGTGAAGTAAGAATTAACGACAGGGAGCCAAGTGCGGTGAGGAGAAAATCAAGGTGGATACGGTGCACACACGATAACCGAGGGATAAAGAGAGAAATATATTGAGAGAAAGAGGAGGAAGGGAAGAGAAGAGAGATACGACGGCCGGATATATCGCGAATTACGTCGAGCGAGAGTAGAAGCGAGAGAGTGAGTGATGTGTTCGATGGACGAGGCGCGTCTCGCGGGCGGTGGTCGGGGTAATGATAACGCGTGCATTCACGCGCGCTACCACTACTACTACTTGGTATCTAAAGTGAGAAACGGCGGGCAGTCGGTGACCAGGCTGGCGGGCGCCGGGGAAACGTTTCCAAGGGCATGGCGACCACGCCACTAGGCGGTCGCCTCCCTAACGTAAACCGTAAAGGACCATCTCCGTGTATCGGTGGTGGTGGTATTAGTAGTAGTAATAGCGGTAGTAGTAACATTGGTGGTAACGGCAGCAACGGCAATACCAGCAACGGTAGCAGCAGCAACAACGGCTTAAGTAACAGCAACGCGAACGGTGGTCAGTCGAGGAGGCAAGAGAGAGCGCTGGTCGGCAGGGAGCATCGCGATCATCGTCACCATCACCATCACCATCATCACCACCATCATCATCATCATCATCACCATCAGGGTCGGGACAAGTCGTCATTGTCGTCGTCGTCGTCGTCGTCGTCGTCGTCGTCGTCATCGGGTCAGCAGCGTGAGTCGAGTAAAGCAAGCACAGTGGCTGCTAACGCCGGTGAACTGGATCCGGCCGCGACGAATGCGACCAATAACTTCGAGTACGACGACAACGAATGGGACATTGGCATAGGTGACCTGATAATCGATCTTGATGCGGACATTGAGAAGACGAGGGACGAGAAATTGAGCTCGGGGACAGGCATGGCTTCTACGCCTGCCTCGGCAGCATCGGCACCGAATAACGCGAATCATCATCAGTTACAGAACTCAGCGAGTGGTCTCAACTCAAACTCCTCGTCCTCGTCCGTCCCGTCGACTGGCACGAACGCCAGTAGTCAATCTTCTTCGTCCTCGTCGTCGTTGTCGTCGTCCTCTTCGTCATCCTCATCTTCATCGTCCTCCTCTTCCTGCGGCGTAAACTCGTCGGCGCGCTCAAATAGCCCCGGAAGCGGCGGCAGCGCAAACGGCACCGGCAGCGCGAACGGCGCTGGTAACACGAACGGCACCGCGTCTGTAGTCACCGGTCCCAATAACAAGCAAGCGTCGGGCGTGAACGTGAGCGGCGTAAACGCCGTCCACGGTAACCCCGGTAATCCCGGCAAGATGGCCGTTGAACACTCGGCCACCGTCGACAAGGGCCTCAAGATGAAGATCAAACGGACGAAGCCCGGCACGAAGACCAGCGAGGCCAAACACGAAATCGTCAAGTCGAACGAGATAAACGGTACCGCCTCATCCCAGGACTCGAACAACGGCACCGCCGCGTCTTCGACATCCTCGTCCTCGGCCGTAAGCTCGGCCTCCGCGTCGGCCGCGGTCGCCCAGAACTCGCAGAACTCGGAATGCGGCGCGGCTGGCGGCGGCGGTCAGTCGTCCTCCTCGAACAAGTCCAAGCCGAGCCACTCGCCGGCTTCGGCGGCCGGCACCGGTGCCGCGCCTTCCTCCACCGCCGGTTCCAAACGCGGATCGAGCGGTCACCGTCGCGATAAAGCGCGAGACAAACACGACAAACCACAGAGCAATCACACACCTCAGCAAACCAAACCGGAGATGAACGGTACCGCGCGGCCGGCGCCGCAGGGCCAGAACTCAGCCGGCGGCGCGACGCAGTCTCAGGGCCCGACGCTGGCCGCCACGGCGCCGCAGCAAACCCAGGGACCACCGCCCAGTTCGAGGACAGGTTTCTCCGTGTCGCAGGGTCCTGGGCCACCCGCGACCAGCGCGGCGGCGCCTTGTCCGCCGCCGAGTCCGGCGAGCGCCACGGCGGCCGGCGCGCCGGCCAAACCGGAACAGACCAAGGTTGCCGCAGTCCCGGCTCCCCCGCTCACCACCCCCGCCGAGGAGGCAATGGACACTGCCGCTAGTCCTCCGCCAGCGAAAAAGATGAAGACGGAACCAAAGGTGAGTCCCTTACCACTTTTTTATTACCACTCTAGCTGTTTCTCTATTTTCATCGTTCGGTGACAATCGTCGCATCGCGTTCTCAATTATAAAACGTCTCTTGTCGGCGGAACCGCGGTCTAAAAATAACTCGAACGTCTGCAATTCATTTTTCTTCTTCCTCGGAGAAAGGACTAGTTGAATTAAAGTTTACGGATTTCCTTTTCCGCACCAAGTTGCGCGTGCAAACTGGGAAACGTGAGTTTTTTTTTTTTTTTTTTCTTCTCTATCACGACGCTTCCCGGCCGGATATGTAATGTTGATTTCCGGCAGCTCGTTAGTCGCCACGAGCCTCGAGGCAGTCCCCTTTCTGATCGATATCTTCGTTTCATCGGCGGCGACGCGTAACGTTCGTACGCACCTAACTCGCTCGCGGCAAGATGAGAGCCGGCACGAAATCAATTACATAAGTTCATATGCGTGAAGCGCGAACGAACCGCGACCGAACGATAGTCTCGCGTGATGTATGCGCGCGTGCATGCTTCAATACTGCGTTCCGTTGCTTACATCGGAATAAGTTTTGCATCCGAGGAAAGATACCGGGCCATTACGAGAAGAAAAATGTACTCAAAACGACTCATTACAGACGCGCACGACATGCGTCGGTAAAACAATAGATAATAAACAAGATAAACTTTACCATGAAAATGAATAATTCAAAGCGCGAGTAAAAAAATATACATTTTTTGTTTTTCTTTTTTTTTTTTTTTACAGCAAGAATATTTTTCAAAAAATACGATGCGTGATTTTATAAAATGCGCAAACATGCATTTCTGTTTTCAATAAATACAAAAATAAAAAAAGAAAAAATTACTTGCAACAGAAGTAAATTTGTAATTTAGATTGAATTTGAGTTTGGATATTTCTTCTCGTTTCATACATGCTCGAAAGCGAAACGGAAAATATATTAATGAAAGTATGGGGAAGGCGCGGGCAATATTTTTCTATTTCCATTCAAATAGAAACTTCAAAGAATCGATATCGCATTGACACGCTTTACGTATTTGCTTCCGTTTTATTTCACGTCGGGGCAGACTATCGCCGTGACACTCGAATAAATAAATCCGCTTCTCGAACGCGACGGGGAACGTTATTGTAAAATACGAACTTTGGTTTCTGTCGCGAGCCCCGCGAGCTCGCGGCGCATATGTATATCTGGAAATAAACGCGAGGCGAAAAATATCGTTTGCGAGATACGCCGGAGCGCCATAAATAAATCTCGTCTCGGCGCGCGCCTCGTTCCCCTTGATCCGCAGCCATCAAAAGTTGTGCATTATTTTCCCTCCAAGAAATCTAGCGGCGTTATCGCATTTTACGGTCGGTTGGACACCGCGAGAGCGCGACGGATCGTCTTATTGAACGTGCGCGACAAATTTTTTTTTTCTTTTTCCCCTCCTCGAACTGGATTTATCTCTAACTTGACCAGTCGCACGAGCGTTCTCTCAATCTCGCATTTTTAATTTTTTTTTTTTTTAATTTATTTTAATGTATACAATTTTCTGGACGTTATTTAAAATGCACAGTCAAAGCGGGTGTCTCTCTAATTCAAGCGGGTTCACGCGCGAATGTTAACCGTGATCTCGTTCAGCAAAGTATTTTTGGAATTAAAAAAAGAAAAAAAAAAGAATTTCTTTTTTTAATTCGCGAAAACGCAAAAGTCGACTGCGGGTGCCGCAAGGAATATTTCACGAATTCACCGTCGTTGCAATTATTTCAGCGCGCACACAGGACGCTGTCGTGAAATCCGCGCGCGTTTTCCAACGGACCTCGGTGTATCTCTCGCCTTGGCACACATCGGACCGTCGTCGCTCTCGTCAACGTCGTACATACGTGCTTCGTTCGCAACCTTGTTCCCGAGCCGTGTTACGTCGCACACGTATTCGCGCGCGTCAATCAACTCGCGTACGTGTCGCAGATGCGCTCCGCGGGCTCGGCCCCGGCTGCAACGAAATTGGGAAGGTACGCGCGTAACGCGCCGCGCGGAAACTCCGGCGACACTTGGGCGTAACGTGTCATAGTACGACCTGTTAAGCATTCCGGCTAACTGTAATGGCGTTCTTTTGTACGGCGCAAAAAGAGAGGGAGAAAAAAAAAAAAGTTCGCCGCGTGGCAACAAAGTTGCGCACTCACGAGCAAATTGCAGCCTCGCCGCGAATATCAATTTTCCAAATGGACGAGGGAGGACGAGGCGGGAAGATGTAATTGTGCGCTAAATCGCGAGAGTAAAAAAAAAAAAAAAAGATAAAAATATTTTTACAACAACTTTTGCAGTCGTCTTTAGCGCTCATTTCACAGTTAAATGATAATAAACACTTTTTGCGTACTCGTACTGCCGGGTGATTCTCTCTCTCTCTCTCTTTTTTTTTTTTTTTTTATCTATTTACATATGCAAACCGTGCACTCTGCAGGCTGTAATTTTAAATGCAAATTCCACGTATCGATTTTAGAGACAAATACCGAGCAGATTACGATCAATATACACTCTTTGTCAGCATAATAGGCGGTACATGGGAGTTTTCTTTTTTTTTTTTCTCTTTTTTTTTTATTATTTTTATCCGCGCGGATCTCGCGGGTTTAAAGTTCAGCCAAGATAGAAATTGGCATGGACTATTTCTGCTCTTTGTGCGATGATTGCAGCGAGCATTTTCACTTGGCGTCCTCTCGTCGCTATTCACGGTTCATGGCAGTCGCTTTGTCGAAGCAGTTTTCGAAAGTATATACCGACACGTCGATACACCGCCGATTGACTCGCGTCATCTATTATTCGCCGACCGATTCGGCGGGGTGACGTCGATACGACTGCTCTCTATTGTAATAGCGGTGTCATTATTTTTGCACGCCACGATTTACCGGCGGTATTATTAATGATCGCCGCGCTATCCCGGGAGAGGTAATATTTAACGAACGTATATTCTCGCGCGAACGAACGATATTTAATCTACATTCCCGCGGTCTATTGTTTTCCGACTTGTCATAGGTACTTCCAGGCATTGCTCTCGAATCGCGATCGAACTTAATTCCTTGCTCTTCTTTGACGTTGCAGCCGTCGGACTGCTTAAGATTTAATTTACAATTAATTATCGAATTAAAAAAAGGAAAAAAAAAATTCCTTTGAAGTCTCCCGTTCTCTCAAAATCGCGCTCGTCGTCGACAAGCTCGAGAGATTAGCCGCGAATAAATTCGGATTATTAGAAATTAAGGATTATCGTGCATGGGCATGACCGATTTCATTCGATTTCGCGCCGATAGATTTTAATAATTCGGACATGCGGTTAATCGAGCCGCGATGAATGGCGCGGATTAACGGGCGGGGAGGATCCGCTTGACGTGCCGTTTGATAAATATTTTTGATCGCGCCCCCGTCGACTCGGAATTGACGCTCATCGATGTCGAAGCGGGTGCGGAGGTTGGGCGAAAGCCGAGGGACATGGCATGGTGGCCTGAGCAAAGTGGCATCGTCGACTGCTCTATGCATCGAGGGGAATAATCCGTTATATCCCTAGTATAGAGAGAGAGTTAGGGGTTCTCAAACTCGTTTCGCGCGAGAATATTATTCTAACGTTTAATTGAAGCAAAATTAATATTTTTTTTTTTTATTAATTACCGTAAAGTACTTTCTCATTTATTAGAATTTTAAGAAGATATATTTTTACGGACGCGTATCTTAATAGTTGGTACAACGATCTAGTTTGGAATGAAAAAGAAAAAGAGGAAAAGGACGAAATAATACAAATATGTTGCACGCGATACCAAGCACGATAATTCGATATTATTGGCATTAAATTTCTCTTTTAATACCGCGGGCTTAATTAATGTGGAGGGTAAATTTGCTACTAGATAAAATCGTTTTAGTCTATATAAATCCTTATTATAAAACTCGTTAAACCAAAAGTTTAAATTGTTTACTGCAAAAGCGCAGTTAATTAAAAGTTTCATTACCCTCATGTTCATTCGAGATGCTATTAAAAACCGTATTGTCTGACGTTTCCGCTAGTTACACCATGAAGAGTCAGTATATGTCGATAAAAAGGACCGAGTGATTAATCACAAGTTTTAATTGTCATAAACTTTCGGGTCAATCGAATTATCGGTTTTTGCATCGCGCTTCTCTCTCTCTCTCGCGCTTTTTCTCTTCCTCCTTTTCCTTTTCATGTATTGCAAATGTTTATCCCGCGCCGCATTATTCATCGCCTGCCCTGTGCTCATAAACTGCTTACAAATATTGGACGTATGAGAGTTTTCCAATTAAATGAACCGGAGCTTGCAAACGTCAGCTACTTCTCTCTCTCTCTTCGTCTCTCTTTCTCTCTCTTGTTCCTCCCACATCCGCGCACTCCCATCAACTCACGTTTGCTACAAAAGCAACAGCGGAATAAACAGATTACATTCTCTCCGGAACACATTTTTGCCCCGAAATTTACTCCGCGATACACACCCATTTCCCGCACGGTGTCACCCACCCGCGTTCAACCCTTCTTCGCGTCCGTCCCCACCCTCGCGGGGTCGTCGCGACGTCGATGCAGCCTGCACAGAGTGCCATCTTCGCGTCCGCGCTTTCGCCTTTCCTCCTTTTCCATCGCGAGTTTCCCCCAAGTCATTCCCGCGTTACCCTTCTCGCTCTAACCGACGAAACTCTCTCTGTCGTACTCTCTTTCTCTCTCTCTCTTTATCTCTTTCTCTCTTTCTCTGGGGTACGTACACACGCGCGCGAACAGCTCTCGCGGGGCTGGCTCACCAGGTTGATTCGTTGGCGAACGGTCGGGCAAGGTTTCGTCTGTGACGGTCGACGAGCCCCTAGAAGCGAGCTCCACTGGGATATGTCTCGGTGTTGGTGCACCCAGAGCCGGCTCTGGGTCTTTTGCCACCCCCGATAAACGAATCGCATGACTGGAGAGCTCTGTTTTCGGAAAGAGCGGCATACATTAAGCTCTCGCGGCACACAGAAGCTAAATTCACATTCCGCGAGGTTTTTAATTATCGGGGCGGCTTTATTCTCCGTTGAAAATATGAATTTCGTTCGAATACTTCCTTGCTCGTTTCTTTCTCGCATGGAATATTACGTAATTGTGTCTTTATATATTTTTTTTTTCAATTTAATTTTACTCTCTTGTAAATTTTGATATATTTGGTTCGTTTATTTTAAAAATTGCACGAGCGATAATTTGATTTTTTATTTTATATTATACTTCCATTTACTCGTATTTTAAAAAGGTTTAAAGAATTTAAATACAGCAACGCTAAGAATTTAGATTTTTAACTGTAATTACATTCCGTGCATAAAGAGCGAAAGAAACACGTGGTTATTTGGAGAAGAGGCAAGATATTTTATATATAATTAAAAAGTATAAAAATTGTCTTCATTCTCTGAATAAAAAGTTATCATTTCCATAAAAATAGAAATACGTTTAAAAAATGAAGAGTATTCTTTTTTGCGAGTTTCCGCGCATTATCGAAAAAATGTCTTTCTACAGAAATAGCATCTCGGAGCTTATAAGTGTGGAGAAAGACATCTTGTCGTTTCGCATTTTTCTTTTCATAGTATTCTGAATAAAAGTCATTTGTCGAGTTTTTTTTCTCTTTTTTTTTTTTCTTTCTTTCTTCCCTTTCGACGAAGTATTATGTATATGTCGTTTCGACGATTATATTTGTTCAAATATGTGGAGATAAAGTGGATTCTGTTGCTTCTAGACCCGGCCCTGATCGGTAGCGTCGCTACCACCAGTGGTTCGAGTGAAATTGGGGTGGTCGGGAGAGAAAGAGCGAGCAAGAAAGGGATGGCGAGAGAGGGCTGGTGGCTGCTCCTACGACTCTGTGCTGGTGGGGAAATGTTGCAGGCGCGGCGACGGGGGTGCAAACGGCCTGGGCACGGTGGCGCGAGGGGTGGCCGACGGGCAAAGGGAGGGACGGGGGGTGAAATCAATACTCTGCGGTCTCCGCCCCCGGGAGTACACGGATGAATACACGGACAAACACGAGCGCCGACGAGGGTAGCTCGTCGGATTTCGCTCGTGGTGATGCGCCGTTCCGCGTTCCGTTTTCGCCCTTTTCCCTCCGCGCCCTCCGCGCATCTTCAGGCCCTTTCGTTTTCCCTCCCTCTCGCCCTCTCCCCCCGGTGGCTGTTACCCCCCCATTTCGTTACCGCGTGTCGTCACTGCGTTTCCCGCTCGTTATAGTTGACTGTCTTACTAGTCGAGGACGTCGACATGCGAGATGCATCGTCGAAAGTGGGATTGGCAGCCGGCCAATCGCGATCATCGGTACCGTTTGCGGTCGTTTGGGGATAAATAACAGGGATGAATTGCGAAATCGTTTCGCTACGCTCGCCCCCGTTTCTCCCCGTCTCCCCCTTCTCGTTTGCGCAAAAATGATTCTTCAAAAGTGATCCCCCGGCGCGGGTTTTTCTGTCTCTCATTTCGCGTGCATGCGCTCGACGGTAACAAAAGCGACTAATGCAATGCGATGGGATAACCGAATTGTTAACGGAATTCAATTGCGTTGAGGCTTGAAAACTCGTCAATTTTGTGTTTTACACACTTTCGAGATTGCCATTTGTAATAAAAGATTCCGCGATGACATACAATTCACTTTTTTTTTTTTTCCCCGCAGCACGCTTTGCTTTGCCTCGTTACGTACTTGACACGGACAAAAAGCCGATATTTTAGCAGTTTACTTTCGCGCTATTTTCATACGCCGTGTTTCAGATAATGAGCTCAATGTTTTCGATTGCAATTAAACCTACGGTTACGTTTCGCGTACGTTATTTCAGACGGCGTATCTATAGAAATGTTATGTTCAATAGCTGTTCTTCGCATGTAGCGGCCTGTTTTTTAGGTCTTTCATTTAGATTTTTCTTCTGATATAATAAGGCAAAACGTTCATTGTTATTATGCTGAAATGTTCGCCCGCTCGTACGTATTTCCCTGAAAGATTTCGAGCATACTCGTGAAATTCGAGAACCATGAACGGGATTTTAAAACACGGCTCTTCTCATCGCGGCGAACATTATCTCCACTTAGTGGATAATATTCCCCTCCCTCCTCCCCGTTTTTTTTTTTTCCTAGCGCTGCCACCATCCGCCGCCGAGGTGGCTTTAAAATTTACTTCGCGTACGCCGGAAGGAAAGTCCGCCCGATGCCGTTTCAGAATTACGGCGCGGGTTATAAAACACGCCGGCGAGAGAGAATGAGCGAGGGAAAGAGAGAAATGCGCTTTCATCCGAACGACGTCCTAAAAAGATCTTTCATAGTCGTAGCGAACGCCCGTTAGCCCTTTTTCTCGGTCACCGGCCCTCGTCCCTTTCACGCGACGTCGCTCGCGCGATAATGCGAGCGAAAAACCAGTGCTCTCTGAATCGACGTCTTTTTTTTTTCTTTTTTTTTGCGAAAACCACGTAATCTGTGAATCGTACATCGTTTATTTAAGTACTTGTACGCAAAACGTTTTACTTTACCGGTGGACAGTCATACATAATTCAACGTGTCGTACATTTTTTTTCTCTCTTCTTTTTAAATATATATTAGATATATATATATTTTTTTTTTTTTTGCACGTTTAATAATTTTTTTCTTCGCCGCTTTTGCTGTAGGTAATCATTTGCGCTCTATCGTTTTATTACATTTACCCGTTATCGTTAGACACTCCTCTGTTCGCTCTTCTTGATAACATGTTAATTTCGATTTACTATTTTGCAAAGATGCAATGCTATTAAACGACGATCGGGAAGGGCAGTTAAAGACGGGCGCGGCGATAGAAGCCGCGGTATTATTACCCAATGCCTCTATCTGCGGCATCAACGTATCGATTCTCGATTTTCGATATACGATACCCCTCGTTCACGAACGGTTTTATGGCTGGTCGACGCGATTTCGCCCTCGTCGCACCGCAAAGCCGCAACTTCCATCAGCCAGCCCCCGACGATATCAACGGCGGACGCGGGTATTCACATTCGATATTTCGAATACATCTATCTCGCCTGTAACTTCGCGTTTTCGGATAAATTTGTCGACTCCCTCCGGTGATCTCTTTCGACGATATCGACACGACGTCTCGGAGAATGCGCCGCCGGGTCTCTCGAAACGCCGAGATTGAAGCTTACGGAGAAGAGGCAATCGTTTAAATCGCGAGGTGCAAAATTAGAAAACTAAAGGAACGACAATTATATTGTACAAATATTTTTTGTAACAAAGAATTAAAGACAATAAACATAATTAAAAAAAATTTTGTTTTCTTCTTTTTTTTTTTTTAAAGAGTATAAAGAGAAAAAAAATTTTATAACGCTTGCGTATGTTAATTCCGGAACTTGGAGATAAAAAGTGGCAGCTACGGGTTTCAGTGTAACACATAGGAAAGCATTTTGCAAAGCATTAATTTGCAACAAAGTAGACTGGGTTGGTAATTCGGACGACTCGGGTTACTCTTAACTTAACGCGGACGTAAGCACGCGGAAAAAAAAAAAGGAAGCTTTGACGTGTCGAAAAGTCCGTAGATGCCACACCCTCGAGGCAAGGCGCTCTCACGTATGCACACCCAAGCGTAGCGGCTCGCACACAAACGCGGGGGTTGGTCGGGAGATACGATGGTGCAAAAGGAAGGAACGAAGCGAGAGGGAGAAATGAGGGCGAAAGAGAAAGAGTCTCGGAGTGCCATTCCACTTACAGAGACACTCGCCCAGGGACAGAGTTTCAGATATCTGCACGTCCGGAGGCAAGCTTAAAAATCGTGATCTCTTTATATTTAGTTCGTTTGCATTTAGTTTTTTTTTTTCCTTTTTTTTAATAATATTCAGTAATCGGTGCATGAAATAAATTCGTGTATTTTTATACATATTTTGCAGATTAATAAAAGATTAAAAAAAAAAGAAATAAAAGATTTGCGTTAATATTAATGTGAATTTCGCGCGATATCGGCAGCGATATTAATTTTAATGTCGATGTATGATATAAAGATTTATCTTTGAGGTATTATAACAGCTTGTACGTTCGCGTCGTTTATCCGTGCTACATAAAATCATTGCGGGTATTCTTATGCGTGATGCATCCCGAAGCAGCTGTCCCCGTGATTACCGTCTAAAGCCGCCACTGCGTTTCATCCCCTTGTTCGCCGTGAGAGACGTACGCAAACAGGCGCGAAGGGATGAGACGTTGCCGGTTACAAGGGGAGGGAGGGCGAGAGTGTATTGAGAGCGCGAGATTTCGAGAGAATGGAATCTGCCATGAGAACGACTGCGAGACCGAGAGCGTTCTTTGTGCATGCGTATGCGTAGACGCCTGCGTGCGTGTGTGTGCCGAGGGTGAAGCGAGGGGCTGAAGTACAAGGGATTCAGTGAGGAGTTTTCGAGGGTGTCAAGGGTGTCCACAGGGAAATCGGCGATTCCCTTCCTTTTCCCCACCGGAGCCGAGGGCCCGAATAATACGCGAATTTCTCGAGGAGGAGGGTTCATGATGAGCGATCGCGGTAATTAAGCGTCCGTTGTAATTAAAACGCCACTTGCTTTCAGCCCCGCTCTTTTTTCCGCCGTTTCCCTCCCCCCTCTCTTTCGGCGGCTGTTCCTTTTGAGATCTCGATTGCGACTTTTGACGATCGCAGGCGGGACGCACCGCGATCGAATGTGTAATTATAACTCGCAATTCGTGCTGTAGATTGCGTTATAAAATTTATAGTGTGGATTTTGTGCTTTTATGCGACGGGAATGATCACAGAACGTTACCAAGAAAAAAAAGACAGAAAGAAAAAAAAAGAATCCGCACAATGAGCATGAAAATTGTTTCTGAAGTAAAAAAAAATATTTTTTTAGCTTCTTTTACTTCAGTTTACGCAATAAAATCTGGGTCTTTGAAAAATACACGGAACGACTTGGGATCGCTTTCTCCCGTGTTTACGGATCCTAAAAGTCGAATTATTAGTCTAAAGAAAATAAATGAGGACTTCCTGTCGGCCCGTCACGTAAGGCTCCCGTTTTTTTTTTTTTCAGCTAAAAATTCGAAAGCGACACTGATTTAAGGACGCTCTCGTTTGCCGCTAATAGATTTGACCGTTCCGCGATAAGGGGGGCCCGGCCGAGCTTTCGATCGAAAGAAACAGGAGTGAATCTCGATTCTTTCCTCGATAGGTCCTAGACGTCTATCTCCAGTACGTCGCACGGGAAACGGTAAAGCCGTCGGGGCTCTGTCGAGAACAGTGGATTACCATTACAAGGTGGAAAAGGGGAAGAGGCCGACGGAGTGGTTCTCCAACGTGTCGAGTCTCTCTCTTTCTCTCGCTCGCTCTTTCGGAACTGTTTGAATATTAATCGACTCATTTGACTTATTTATCAGCCCCTTCGTGCCGCAGGCACGAACGGCGCTACCGAATCTACAAGCACACACGGCCTCGAGTAGGGAACTCTTTTCGAGGGACATAAAACGACTGTTCCACGACCGCAAGTGAGACAGCCGAGGGGTAGTTGTATGCTGGCCGCGCGCATAGGGTGTCTCGAAACGACGCTCGTCATGCATTATGAACGAGCGTAGGAACAGGGCGGAGGCTGAGATTAATTTTATGGCGACGGGCACGCGGGATTCCGCGCCTTTTACGGCGCTCGATCGAGCAAATGCGACACACGGCCTTTTTAAAAAGCGTCGACGACTCGTGAAAACAAATGTTACAGTTCGCCGATGAAACCGGCAGGCCAGATTTATCCGCCGTTCCGACGGCCAGTCCGATTTGAATTGCGCGACGATTCTTAATTAATAATTTATTTTTAATAGACTGTGAAGTCAACTAGCACCGGCTGATAAAAGGCGAATCGCGACGCGATTTATCTCTTTCTCTGCCTTTCGAAAATCGCGCAGAGTGTCTTATCTCGCGGTCACGTGGAGACTCGGTCTTTACGACGTGTTCCGCGACGTTCGTCGGTCTCCGCGAGATGCTCTTTGAGCGTCTTGTGACGTATGATATACGATCGCGGGCGTGTGTGGCCGGTGCCTTCGGCGATACACACAACGGACACGGTGAAATAATTTATCGGTTTAACCACCCTTCTCGCGTGTACGCGCCGTCCGTCGACGGCTAGGTTTTAGGGTCCCCCTCCCCCCCTGTCATCCGCGGTTAAGCTCGTTACATCCGAGCACGCGAGCCGGCTTAGTCATGCGTGTCTCTTACGCAAACACGACCGCGCCCCGTGCAGCTACGCGAAATTACTCATTTGTCGCCTTAATCGCCGCTTTTGTGTCGCGCTTCGCAGCTCGAAACATTGGAAGGGAGACGATCGCTAATCGGCCGTGTCCACGCCGAAGACCTTCCTCGGTGCTCGATACTGCACGCCGGTCACGTGTGCATTTCACAATACGTTAGATAATACTTAACTCGCTCGGCAAACGTTACGGCACTATTCTTCAAGGAGTTTCACGGGATATTAACTGGCACATTTGTTTGCCGTATAAAAACATGTAATAAAACGGTCGGGTGTTAGGTAACGGAAAATAATAAAGTAACGAGTCGCGCGTATATATAAACGCGGCCCCGGATCGCTGTATTATTTAAACTTCTCCCGGCCTGAAAATCCTTTGACGCAAACCGTAACTTTTAAAGCAGCTTATCCCGCGGTACTTTTCCGAGAAAATTGATACGAGAAACACTCCATTTCGAGCCATTTCGCCCCAGAATTCCCGAGCACGCGAAATCGGAAAAATGATGGGCGGAAAGAGCCCGCCGGAGATGTAATGCGGCAAGGAGCATCGGGAACTCTGTTTGAGTTATGGTCCTTCCCACGTCGCACAATCGTCCGGAGGCTCGTATTCGCCTTCCTTATGTTCCTTCTCAGCTCTACGTCTCTGTGTATCGCACATATGTATCCACCGCCGTGAGCAACAGCACACGAAAGCGGTTATCTGTGTAAACCGAGGAGATATAAGCTGTAAGGGATCTCCACGGACGCTTTGCTTTGGTTTCGACCTCGACAATTTGCTCGGCGAATTTGGAATCGAGATCGCTTCGTTAAAAAATTCCGAAACCCCGCTTTTTTTTTTATGTTTTTGTCTTTTTTATTTTTATAATTTTTTTTCCTTTTTTTTCCACGCGTTTCAAATTACGTAACCAGAGTCCCGATAAATTTCTCTTGATAATTTTATTGCTACAGCGTGCACAGTTCGTCATTCCGCGCGCTTTGATAACTTCCGTTATCTGTAATTTATCGGCAATGCGTGATCCCCGGGACAATTCAGGCGTACGCGAGCGAATACAGGGCGCAGAAGTAACGGAATGGAATGCGAGTCGCGCCCGGATTTTCATCGCGACTCTCGTTGGCTTTGAAAAATAGAGCTGGAATGTGGGTAATATAAAACGGAGCATCCTAAGCCTGGCTGGAACGCGCTGTTATTAAGTGCAGCGGTACCAAGTCTAACGTTCGAGAGATTAAATTGTTCGTTCGTGATTAATGGTTTCTCCCTTCCTCCCCATTTGCTTTCATTAATTTCGCTTTGTCCGCGTTGAAAAGGTCGACTTCCGCATCGTGAGGTCTGCTTTCTTAATTACGCTAACTAACTTGTTATAAAAGGAAAAAAAAATAAAAAAAAAAAAATGAAAGGAAGGAAAAAAGGATTGTTGTGTAAATACGTTTTCATCGGTTTCACTGAAAAGACGACGTTCACGGCGAAAGAAGGGAAAGCTGCGAGAACGAATATAAATTCTCCTTCCCGGGTACGAGCAAACGTAACGCGGAAATATAGTTTTAAAATATTTATTATGCTGCATTAAATTGCAATGTAATATTAAACCGCGCCCGAGAGCTGCTTGGTTAGCTCAAATGAAGTCAAGGTTTGGGGGCTCGAAGCGCGACGCCTTGTAACGTTAATTGGAAATTGGTATGACGTAAGTTTTTAATATTCAAAATGCCAATCACAAGACGCAATAAACTTTCCGGGCGCAAATGCGGGATCGGTGATGCTACGAAGGGAAGAATCACGGTGAAATGGCGCGCGGTTCTGCATGTTACGCGGCTACATGGATGTGGGTTAATTACATCGGGAGACAAACGACTTAATTCCTGCCGATTAATTAAGGCCGTCGCGCAATTTCTCCATCCGGTCCGGTGAGTCAGTTACAAGGCGGCCGCGGCGGGTCCTACAATTTTTCTGGCGGCCGGCAGAAGAGATGTCTCGGTGGATGTCGACACGGAGGCTACATTAGCACTCTAGAATTCCGGGAAAATAACAGGAAGCGCGACATCAGCGCGATGAGACTTTTGTAGCGAGCGGGGAAAGAAAGAGAGAGAAAAAAAAAAAAGAACTTCGTTTCGGTTCATTATCACGGCTAATTGCCTTTTCTCGCTTCTCTACCAATTTTTGAATTATTTGCCCGGAAAACTATTTCGAGCGCATCCTGGGAGAGCAACTGTTCTATTTATCTCTCTCTCTTTCTCACTTCACATCGTCTCCACGTTGACCCGTGAGCTAATAAAGTGCGACGTTGAAGATTTGCGAGATTGAAGCGGTTTATTTTTAATATATAACCGTCCACGCGTTTTTTCTTTTGTTTTTTTCCTCTCTCTCGCCTCCTCTTATTTACGCCTTACGCGCCTACGTTCCCTCGCGTGCGCATAAAGTACTTTATATTTCATCCTGATATATGCTTAGCGAAATTGTACGAGGGCGGGGAATATAAAGTCCTGGGCGCGATGAAACCCGAAGGGGAAGAAAGGTGCTGATGTCAAGAGTCACGGTCCATTTGCAACGTGTACGATTATCATCCCTTACCCCTCGCGTCGCCGAACCTTCTCCAAACAGGTATCCCCCCGTGCCTCGTCTGGCAATATTCTTAATAAAACTATAACGGGACGGTGAATAGATTCGGAAAGGGGACTGAAACCCAAGAAAAAGAGAGAGGGGGGAGGGGTGGGATATTGATGTCGAGAGTCACGGTCAATTTCCAATATGGCCGATTGCCTTCCCTCCCTTTCGCGAGAACCGAGCCACCCCGTTTACATGGATATTTTATGCCCTGTCCTGTTGTACAGTTTTCAGGAGCGATATGTTGTACGGGATCACCCTCTACATATAATCTTAATAAAAATGCGCCGGATAGAACGTAATGCCGGGGGCACGAGACTTGACGGAAAGATATCGATATTGTTACAGGATACTCGTGTTTCGAGCAACATTCCATTTCCGGTATTACCGTACCTTCTTTTATCTATGTAAATGAACGGCATCGCGCGTGTACGTGCGTAGGCACTTCTGTCACGTTATTTTTTTTTTTTTTTTAGAATAAAACCGCAACGAAGTAAAAAATCGACGCGAGAGAGAAAAGAATTAATTTAATTAAATCTCTCTTTTTTTTTATTTAAATTAAAGCATCTTCTTATAGTTGTTCGATATTTTTTTGTAAACATATATACGTTAATTGGCGACATTGATTCGATTAAGCAGGTATTAAATAAAACGTTGAATATGTCAATGTTAGTGATTTTATTCTGGTTTAAAATAGCGTGTTTGTTTTTTTTTTGTTTTTTTTAATTACGAAAAATAGTCGGCGAGTAATTAAGAATATCAAACGAATTTATCATTATTAATATAAAATCGCTCGAGCGACCCGCCACTCGAGTGCGAAATTGCCCGTTGTCGATCGTTACGAGCTGGCCGACGGATATAAACATCGATAAAGCATCGTAAGAGGCTTGATAACGGTGATAATGAGTGTTCGCGCTCTTTCGCGCGCGATAACGCACGCCGCGAATTAATTCTCCCTGTAACGGGGGCCGTTGAGCGTTCTCGCAATAGGAGCATCGATGCCACTTAAGGTCGATTGGTTAACATTAACTACCATTAACCCCCGCGGTCTAATAGAGCCTCAAAGTAACGTGTTACGTGCAACCGATAGAGGGGGACTTCTATTTCCCTCCGCATCGATTTCGGCTGTCGCGCGATTATAAATCATCGTGGCCCGAATTCCCGGGAAAAAAAAGAAAAAAAAAAACGCTGCAGTCGGCGGGATAAATATGTATCGGTTTTTATTAATCCAGTTACAACTGGCGCGGACACGATTTTCCGTACGTGCAAAACGACACTCCATTCACGGGAGAAAAAAAAAAAAAAAAACGGGGCGAGTTTTCCGAGCTCGAATCGGAATTATGAATTAGAAATAACGAGAAGCCGTTAATCAGAAAAGCGGATAATACGGTCGGATGTAGGGAATCTGGCCGCGAGATGTATAACATTTCGGATGGTCCGCGAGCTGGACGCCGGGATGGAAGGCACGGCGTGTATTTAGACACTGCGAATTGCTTGGGAAATGATAATTCGGGACGCGGGCCGTTTCCCCGAGGTGTTTTACGCGCCGCCGAGCGCGTTTCGGGAAGAGACGGGGCGGGTATTTTCGAGCGGCGCGATCTCGCGAGATAACGTATTTTCGGCGGCTGTCCCACTTCGAGGATGTCGGAACTTTTGCCGTGTCCTCCCCCGTACTTTGCCCTCCCGGACCGGATGTAATGTGCCCCGGAGTAGACGCGCTCACATACATACATATATACATGCACACACACACACGCCGTCGTGTGGCGCGACTCGCTCCGCTTTAACAGCTGCTCGTATTTCACAGCCGCCGCCGCTGACACCTGAAATACCAGAACGTATTTGCCTTCTAATTATTAGTTGTACTCTTGAGTTATGACGACGCTGATAAGCCCGCGTGAAGACGTCGCTTGGGAGATGCGCTCTCTCGGGCCGCGATCTGTATTTTCTCAACGGCGCTGATTGTCTCGGAGAACCACCGTTGAATTGTCTTTTTATTCACACGGCTCAATTTTATTTTATTTTTTTTTATCTTTGCGAACAATTTATTTCGGGTTACTTCGGACTTTTTTTTTTTTTTAAATCTTATCGTAACATTTAGAAGACGAATACCTTCAGCTCGCGTTTGAGAAATTCAAAATGTTATCTAGAGAATTTTTATCTGACAATAAATTGATGCCGAGCAACGCGATTGTCTATCACGAAAACGTATTTCACGCGAAAAGTGTACTGCACGCTGAAATATCTTTAGATTTATATTTGCAAGAGATTGTGAAGTGTTAGAACGCATTGATACTTCGTTATCGGCATTATCTCGCAGCTGTCAATATCTACTTAACATCCAATATCGATATCAAAGATACCTCGTAAAAAGTAAAGTACTGATATTGATACTGTGACATTTAAGCTGTCTTAACACGTCATATATCATATTATTTACATTGATACACGTACAGAAAGAGGCTTGAAAAAAAAGTTCTTTCCCGTTCTCCAGAGAATAAACGCCTGCTATAAGAGATTGATCGGGATATCTGATAACGCTATCTGGCGAAATTGTTCGTACGTTCGATCGTTATCAGCGAGAGAGCCGCTCGCGATCGGAGATTCCGCGCTCGTAGGTCCTTCTAGTAAGCGGTATTGGTGACCGCAGTGGGTTCTCCAGACCGATCGATACCGAGTCGCAAAATCGACGAGACGCGGCAGGGGTCCCGCGCGAAAAGTCTTCGCGGTTCCGCGCGCGACTCGCGCGGCGCGGAGTGTTTATTTGCGAGTACGCGGCAAATATTATCTAACCGCGAGAGCGAACCGGGGTCGGCTTACGAAACTAAGCCGAGCGCCAACAGAGTCTATAATGCATATACGGCTGAACAGGAACGGCGGGCACCCCCTTCGGCCCCCTTCCGATCTGTACCGCTGACAGATGGCGCGGGAAAGCCTCCCGCGCGAGAATCAATATTCCTGCGGTATAAATTCCCGGTCGTATATATACTGACCCGTAACTGCCTGGCCGCCTGTGTGCGGCAAAGCGGTCCGCACAATCTCCGCCGCGCCGCGTACTACATTCGCTTTTGCGGTAAGGGATTAAATCCACGGCTCCCTCGTCCCCCTTTTCTCTCTGTCTCCCTTTGATCCCCCTTTCCCTCCACCCCTCGCGCTTCACTGACGGCCTCGTAATAGTGATTTTGTAAGCGCTCCTTCTCGCCACGAAAAGTACGCGCGAATTAACCTTCGTGGCCCCCCGGGGGTCGAAACCCTACATTACGTTACGTTAAATTGCACTTTGGTACCGTCGCTATTACCGTGCGCGAATGTTATACCCACCTGTATTATGAGAAACAGATAGCCGATATGTATAATTTCGCGGTGCCCGAATGTTCGAGCTTCGTCGACGCGCGCCTCGAGGTTTGTCTTTGCGGAAATTTACACGGTTAATAAGTGACTTAATTGGTAGCGGTTTCCTCACGGTAATTTGGATCTTGATAAGAAAGTATTATATATTGTAAATATATATTTTTTTTTTAATAGATAGCAATACGGCTAGCTAGAAAACTAGGCCAGTCGCGATAACGAAATTGCATTTCTGTATTAAACTCAAATAATTATAAAATAATGTTAACCAAGAATGAACCGTGCGGGAAGTAATAATTACTATTGCGCAACAATAATCGTCTATTTGGTACTTTCAATACCGTGCAGCGTTACCGAAATAGTCGCGCGTTGTCCAGTACACGTTTAACGAAATTAGACAAAAATTTTTACATTATAATTATTACAATTTTAAGTCGCGCGTGAAGCTAAGTACGCTACGTTAGTTTCAGCCGAAAAAAAAATCGGATTAATATACGAGAGATCGCCGCGCCATTTTCAATCATTATTAATTGAGAGAAAACCTTCTCTGACTCATTTTTACTTGCTTTACTTTTGAATACTCGATGCCGCACTTTCAAAGTTCTTTTGCGTTCTTGAAAAACCACGCCGAGGAAAAAGAGAGAAACCGAGAGAGAGAGAATCGGGCGATTTTCGAACGTTAAATATTTTCCGACGTTTCCCGTTCTTGAGGTCGGCAAAAAGTAAACGACCGGGCGACTTTTTGAAGGCGTGCCGAAGTGCCAGAACAGTTTCAACGGTAATCACCACTCTCTGCCGGCACTTTTCATTGTACCTACCTACCGCCACGTCTCTTCGCGCCGCTTTGGGAGTTTAAGTACGTTGATGTGGAAGTATCGGTGGCTCTCTCGCTCCTACGCCCTGCCGGCGTTTCTTCCTCGTCTCGCTCCGAATCGTCGGAAACTTTGTTCGCCCCGTACCCTCGTCACGAAAGTTAACCGTTCAACCCCCCGGAGCAACCCCTGCTGCTTCCCAACTGCCCTCACCCTCCCCGCTTGTTCCTCACCCCGTATGTATTAGGTTGTTACGGAAGTTCCGGCCGGTTTTTGTGCAGTAACAATCGCATCTGCAGATCCGACGGCTCTGCGGAGCTCGGGGGAATAGTCGCGAGATAAATCTGACAATGCGACGAACCGTCACTTGAACTTCGAGCTCGGAGCGCCACAATTATGAGACAGTTTTGATGGATTGTCTTTTTCTATCGAAAGAACTTATTGAACCGTATGGAATTCTCTTCCCCCGTTTTCCTTTTATTTTTACGTACGAACTCGTGCGGGGGAGAGAGATAACTAAAACACGGATAAAATACGATAGTTGTTTGACTCGAAGCTTTTACATTTATGTAAAAAAAAGAACGAAAAAAAAAATGTATAAATATTTTATCAATTAAAATATTAATAATTTTAATTATTATTAGTCGCTGATAAAATCAGTCGTTAAACCTTTTAGTAGGAAGTTAATAAATAACGCAAGTCAAATGAGCATACAAAATTCATATTAATTAAAGATATTAATGTATGAGGCGCAAGTGTGGCGTTCGTGAAAATTGATTTGCCGTCGCGCGGCTAAATTATTATTACCTCGGCTTCGTTATTTACATTAATATTAATAGTAATGTGACAAATAGCGTAATATTAGAACCACTCTAGCAAATCGGTAAATAATTGAGCTCGATAATCAATAATTCTTGCGGCACCGTAAAACGCGGTGTAGCTTCGCCGTTCGTTTGCCTCTTCAATTATGCCTTATACTGTCATTCTTTTTTTTTTTTTTTTTTCTTTTCTCAAGCACCCTGAAATTATTCCCATCGATCGACGTTATATCACAGCACCGGTGTGTCGCTATTAGAATATCTCCATCTAGTACCTCGGTGAAGAAGTAGACCGAATAAATAGCTGATCGCGCGACCGACCCGACGCAATCGGTGTTAACTGAACTTTTGCCAATACTTTCGCACCTCGGGAAAAGGCCCCCCCTCCCCCCGTTCACCCCCTTCGGGCACCCCCGGGGAGGGAATTCTCCCGCGAGATAATAGAATTTTCCGAATCCGAAAAGCATACCGGCATCCCGGAATTTCCAATTCCGAGCGACACAGTTTGCGATATCGACCGGCATCGCGGCGTTGTGCCCGCCATTAGAATATCTACATCTAGTTTGTTCGCAAAGTAGTAGAACCCACCGCGATACTATCGCGGCATTATACCGCTATTAATTCTAACAGCATACAGAATGTATGGTAATCGGCCGGGTATAGACCAAAGAAATATTGATTCCTCGTCATTATAATAAGAACTTGTGTACTACCAGAGTTTTAAACGATAAATAGCTGAAAACGTTAGCGGAACGAGCACCGTGATTAACGGCTACTTAATGCCTTCATTATTTATCGACTTAATGTAAATGTGTCGTGGCGTTCAATACGTTTCGGAATAATAACGACAGATCGTTTCGCGCGCGCTGGTATTTATGGATTCTTTCGGAGATAGCATTTTCCGCGATTTCTTTGGGCGGAAGGGAATTTATTTTACAGTGGAAAAGTTGCGTTTTCATAAACCGAGGAAATGCGGCTGTAAGAGTTAAAAAAAGGAATTTTTTTTTTAAGACTTTTTCGCTACTTTTATATTTTATTGTTTTTATCGTAGCTTTTTTTTTTTACTTTCTTACTTTAGCGTGTTTCAATAATGATAGGTGGAACTTTGTCTGTTCTGTTTTTTAAATTACGGCATGTTTTATGGAAATAACATTTCTTTTTATTGCAAATATATGTAATTTGATATATAATTCGTTGTGATTTTCCATTCTGTAATTAGCGAGCTTTCTCTTTACATCCGCATCTGGTTTATTCGCGTAGTAAGTGGAACGTGCGCATGATCGCCTTGGGTGGTTTCAGTATCATTTTTCCAACGTTCATTCACAAGCGGCCGGTCGTTTATCAGCTGGTTAATTAATCGATACGATAGTTTGAAAAATATATATCGCGCATGTTACATTCGCTTTATCGTGCGCATAAAACCGTTCGCGGTGACAGAACCGAGCATTATGCCTCGATCCTCTTAATTTCATTCCATCACGTCAGTAATTTATTTACGAAACTTATATTTTCGAATCCCCTTGCGATAGTATAAAAATAATAACGTCCAACGTTAGCCCATTTCTTCCTATATTATGTTGAAAAAAAATTCTTGATATCTTTTTGATTAACGCATTTTAAAGATTAATCGAGCTAGTGTGAAAAATTGATCGATCTCAGCGAAGCTACGTTCACGGTGCGGCGCTACGTTTGCTAAAGTCGTTATTGATAAATCCATTGACATTTTCAGGATGCAGTTCATATCGCCGCTTTACGATGAGCGCGTGTAGAATCGACTGCGTGACCCCGGCATTTCTTTTATCGCGTTATTATTTAGTCTCATTATCGGCCGATGCGCACTCGGTTAATTGCGGAAAAAAAAAAATTACCGCTGCCGTGTCACGCTTCACGAGGGCCCTCCGCCGGGCTGGCCCGATATCGTTGTTATAAAGTCGCCCGGGCGTTAACGATCGCGGCAATTTATTGCTTAACGCCGGGCAAGATAACGCAAATAGAGACACGCTCGAGCGTGACGAGTGAGCTAACCGGATAATTAGAGTATCGATACTTGGGAATTCAGGCTGCGGAGTCGGACGAGTCGTCGGCCGACTTTTACAAGCGGTCGCCTTGGCTTTTCCAGACGAATGGCGATGCTAAACGTCGGTTAATGGCACGCCGGGCTCGCATTTATAACCGGCTATCGACCCCGTAATATTGTAATAATTTAATTTATTACTCACGAAATAGCATGTTATTTCGATATCGCAGATTAGAATGTTCTAAATCTATTCAGACGTGATCGAGGACATTTGTTTGCCCGCAGTTTCTAGTTGTTACGAATACAATTTATCTTCATTTAGTTCCCGTAAGGAATTGATTATTATCTGTGGTGTTTTTCTTTTTTTTCTTTTCTTTTCTTTCTTTTTTTAGCAGCGTTTTTATACGAATTACTTCGTTACTTTTGCGAATAAACATTTGGGGTTGGCATTAAAATAAACTTCTCGGTAAAAATTGCGCGCTGCGATGCATCGAGAATTTTTTTTTCGCCGCTATCGCATGCATCTGTACGAGAGTAATTAGTCAACTTTTTCCAACGGCAAAAGTTACATCGCGCACCTGCAGTGATTTAATGAGTTTGGACATTCGGTCATGCCTTCGAAATTCATTTTACACACGCTACTACATGTCGCGGCCCCGAAACCCGTTGTTTTAATTTTTTTTTATTAATCTTCCGCGTTTCTTAGCGCATTTTACATTTTGACAATGTTGCATATTTCACATTCATAATTTTTTCTGACGCAAGTATTCAAGCCCCCCAGCCCCAGTATCTCCGTTTGTGCGGTTTGTATTTCAAAGATATAAAATAACCTTTTGAAAGGAGCATAAAAATCTTTTCTAACGGAACAAAATAAAACACTCTGTGTTTCTTTGTGTATTTAAATGCTCGGAAAAATATACGTTTAGATTACGGATATTTTACAAAGCTCGACGCAAAAATGGAGAAAGTTCCAAATTACTTTACTCCGTTAAAATGGTCTACGAAATATCATTCTTTATCGCTCGAAAAAAAAAAAAGAAAAGATTCTTTTGCCATTTTATTTCCCCGCGGCAGAAATTTTTCTTTTAATATCGCATTTTCCTTCGCTACGAAAATTTCTCTTAATTCCCCGAGTTTTTCTTTTGAAACAATTTTTATAAGGGCACCGTGAATATATATTCCACATCTTCGGTTAACTTCAAAGCAAATTATGACGAACGAGGGTAGGAACGACTGAAAGAGTGACGAAGCCTCGGTAAGACTTCGGTATGCGTTTAATGATTTTATGGAAGTACGTGGGGGAGTTATCGTAATTTAAAACGGGAGCTGGATAACTTTGAGAGACGAGTTGTATAATTAAGATTTGAATCCTCGGGTTACTGATAGCGTTATCGCGGAAAGTGCGATATAATTTTCTGTCCAAACGAAATTTCATTCATTTGCGACATTATTTTCGACAACTTTCGCAATTCTATCTCTCTTCATTATGTAACTTTCGCGCGAGTCTTCGTTAGATCGCGTTACAAAATGCGTCATTTATTGCGAGCAATATATCGCTTAAAAATTAAACCTTTCTTTGTTCCCAAAAATAAAAAGAAAAAAAAAAACACGATAATTTGTCTGAAAGTATTTCCGCCGCTTTTCGCAAATTATATTTAAAGTAGAAACGTGCGACTCGCGGTCGGGCTGGGTTAAAATAATTCACAATTAAATTTACGTTCTTTCTACGTCTTCGTAGCTCGCCTTCTACGTTCTTTTTTTTTTTATAATGTTTTATAGTACCTACAAGCTAGCGACTTCTACCTCGGTATTTTTACGAATTTTATGTCAAGATTCTCAAGATTGTTCTCGAAATGTCGTCTTTTAAGTCGTTAAATATACGAACAGTGAGATGTATCTTGTAAATGCGAATTGCGGTACGTAATCTCGTCTTTGGACAGAAAATCCCCTCGGGCGGCATGTATAAAGGGCTATAACTGCACAGCCCCGTTCACCGGCTCGCGAACGAGAGCAACACGAACTTGGGGTCTGTTTCCAGAATACCTTGTGGATAGACAGGTACGCGTGTAGAATCGTGTGTCAGACGGCATTGTAATTGGCTTAATATCTTATCGGATAACAAGCGTGCGCGCACGCTCGCTCGATCAAGTGGACGGACCGCGCGGGGCGGGACGGGAGCACGTCGATCGGTGTTTAATCTTCGCCTTCTCGCCGCCGATGGAAGGAAAGTGATATTACACCGCGATAAAAAGGGACACGACGCGAGAATGCCTCGAGAATAATTAAGAGTAACCGTGACATTTTAAAAGCCCCTTTTTTTCTCTCGATCCGAGCATCTTCCGCGCCGCTAGTTGAAATTTTAATTTATATATAATCTTCCGTCGATTATTATTATTATTTTATTTTATTTTTTTTTTTTGGGGGGGGGGATCAAACGTGAGAAATCCCGACGTCGGTGTCGATTTGAAATAATTCGAAAAACTTACTCGAACCGCCGACGTTCCGTCTGATTTACGATCGAACGTTTATCTTTAAGGAAACGGCAATTCTTATCGCAAACGTTCTCGTTAACGTTCAATGGAAATTGATTGCAACAAGAAGCGAATCTCGTGTACAAGCCGATGGGGCTTTCGGTGCAATTTCTCGCGAGGCCTTGGAGGCTCGATCGAGTAAAAAGTCGACGTGCACGGCTCCTCTCTCCGTTTTCCTTGAAGAAGACGCGGGTATCCCGAGGAGTCTCAATTACTTCGTACACGCTGAATGCAGAGGCGCGCGCTCAGCCTTGAAACGGTATATAACTTTCCTCATTCGCCGGGCCTTTACACCATACTAATAACGCACGTCTCTTTATCACCGTCCGAATCTTGGCGCAATTACGATCGTTAATGCTGCGTTTCGTTAACCGTTCTCGCAACGTCTCTTGCTTCCGCGGCAATTTCTCAAAAAAAAAAATAAAATAAAATAATAAAAAATAAGAGGAGGAGACGCGGGTCTCCCTTTAAGTTCTTTGTCAAAGATGAACGCCGTTGCAGCACAGAGTAAATTATTTTACTTTAAAAAAAAAAATTTCGCGAGTGACTTAATTTGATTATTAAAAAAAAAAAAAAAGGAAAAAAAAATTGTTTTTACGTAACGAAGATAAATTGGATGAATTTTGATCCAATTACCTGACGAGATAATAACAGGCGTGTCATATGTCCCCTTGTAACTTGATATTAATATTATCGAAACTTTACATTCCGATAGATGGAAAATTATTAATAGCGAAATGCCCCCTATAATTATTCATTATTCAATTAGTGTAACAAGCTTCCGCAGATTACTCGCGGGAGATTATCTCGGATGAGAAGGTTTATGCAAACACGTACTCTTCTTTGGCTTCGTTATGTATCACTTAAGACAAACAGGTTTCACGTACGCGAGAACGACGCGAGAAAGTCCCGGGCAAATAATATGAAGACGGCCGCCGGTTGGATTTTCCGTCGCCGCGGCATCTTAATTCGCGTTGCCCCGTGCCTGGGACTTCTTATCGGCATTCGCGTCGCCGATCCCAGCGATTTTTACGGGAGCGGAACCTCCGCGGCGCTCGGGCGCGTTCGTCTTTCGCGAGATATCCCCGGCGTGTCGTAATCGAGGGGAGGCGAAGAAACGATATGAGAACGCGCGCGACCATTCGCGATGTTTAACATGCACGAGACATAATTCCCCGAGCTGAAACACGTGAGCATGCACGCCGGGTCGCCGGGCGGAGGTAGAGCGGGGTCGGTCAGACTCGGAAAACGTGTTATTCAAATGAGGGACTCGTAATAAAAACGGCAGGTCGTAATGAAATGACACATTGAATAAACCGAGTTTAAAGCTTGTCCTCTTTTCCCTTGTGTTGCTGCTAATATTTCCCCGCTTTGACATTATGATTAATATTAAGTTTCCCGCGCGCGCTTCTCTTTTCATTTGCGAAGTTACTTTTTTTTTTTTTTCTTTCTCTGTTTCACTCGTCAGCCGGGAGAGAAAATGGACTTTTTCATTGTTATCATATTTAGCTTGAGACCCTTCTTCTCGCGCCCGTCGCGCGCCACGAATCCCTTTCTTAAATACAAATAAAAATGCTGCTCCAATAAATAGCGAGGATAATAAAGGTATTTAAAACGTTTAATCAATGTTGTTTCTGGGTTGCTTCGCGCGTATACGCGGACCGTTCTCTCTCTCTCGTCGGGATTAAAAATGAAACGATAATAAATCCCGTGCGTGGCGAGATGGCTTATCTTGTCAGGCCGGCCCCGGCGATATACGCGGCCACCGTCGCGGAATGTGCGGCCTCGCAGGACAAATGCGATCGTTGTCGCGGACCCGCGCGGTCGCGTCAAATTAGTTTCGCCGGCACGGCGGAGTTAATATCGATCCGTCGCCGGTAAGTCGTTCATATTGTCGGAGCTTTCGCTCCGCTCCGTGGTGCGAGAGTTATCGCGACTTAGCGGAAACGCGAAGTTATAATCCGCCGTCCTTCGCGCCCCAAGAAACCCTGGTAATCCTCCATCCGGGAATTACCGCCTCTGAAGCACTTACGGCGATTAGTTACAGCGGAATGCGACGGGGGTCCCCTGCCTTGCGGAAAGTAGGATCCGCATCCGACGTGCATAACAAAGTGCGGTAATGGCGCCTAATTGAGTCCTTAACGAAACGAGTCCGAAGAACCTTCCGCGCGGCTCGCGGCTTTTATCAATTTTCTATCTTTAATACAAGTGGACGTAACGAGAGCGCGCGCTTTAACGCGGGCGTCGATCCCTCCTCCCTTGTTTCTCAAAGAAAAACGATTTTACATTTAATAACTTTCGGGAACGGAACCGCGTCTCCGCGGCGCGTTTATCCTCGCGAGCATTTCGCACGATTCACAGCGAAACCTACCGAGATCGCGAGGAGGCATTGTCGTCGCAAATTGACCTCTTAACGAAAAGCGTATTTCTTCGAAAAGGTATATGGGACTTAATTATCATTTATTACATCCATCGTTCTGGAAAGAAAGACGTTACGGGCGCAAATGACGGGCGGCTCAATGGCGAAATAGTTATTTTAACGCTCCCGCAGTTTTCCGCAAACCACGGACGCTCACGAGCCACTTACAATTCATGACGTGCCTCGTAAAAATGGCAGTCTATTTTTTTTTCTTTCTTTCTTTTTTTTTTATCTCCGCATTGTCTATGCTAATTTGTACAAAGGCGAATCGTCGTCGGGAAATAAAATAAAGAACCAAATGCTAGGAGTGGCGTTGTTTTGCCAGGAAATATCACTCGTGCCCGGGAAGCGTGAACGCGACCACAAAGAAACTTGGCTTCGCGCGTATGGAATAAATTTAAAGGTAAGCGCGGCTGCGAACGTTACGTCCACTTGGCATAAGATAATGTTTCTGCAAATCGACGTACGAAGAATACGCGTGACTCGACAACATCTAAGAGCCGCATCGCTGATTGTCGACCTGTCACTTCGCGGATTAAATATTACCAACAGTTGTAACTCTCGCAGCTCTCGGTCGTCTGCGTTGATCTCTGCTATCTTTTTTCCTTTTTTTTTTTCTTTTTTTTTTACCGAATAATAGCTTCGTGGCGTTTAAACCGCGGGATTTAACTTTAACAATTTATTCAACGAGAAAATATATAATTATCGAATCGATGGAAAGTTATTTCCCTCTGTCTTCAATTAAAAATTAATTAAACGACGATTGGGTGACGGAGTTTAATACACTTCGGGATTTTCGTGCATTTTATCGGCGACGTTATTTCACGGTGCGTTTGTTCGAACGGTATATACGATTAAACTTTTTATTTAAAGACAAGTGTGATTTTTAGTTAATAATTCCGACCGATTTGCGTCGAGCAAAAACGCCAAGGGAGATAGGCCTTTGTTGCGCTCAGGTGTCAGCGATTAAATATTAACGATCAACCACCGATCATCTACGGAATCGATACGGACGCGGGCTCACGCAGCTGCAGCGAGCACCGTGCAACGGTGTGGGCTTAATCGTGTGTCATTTCGTATCGATCGGACGGGACTTATTATCGATGTAACCCGCTTTACATCTCGGCGGTAGCGCGCCCCTGTTAATAATCTGCCTGTCGCTCGCTTAAAATAAGAGGCGAGTGTACACTCGACGATCTCTCTCGCGTGTCCCCGTGCTTTTCAATTCCAGCATGATTGCGCTATTACAGGGCACCGCAATGCCGAAGACTCGCCGTTGAAGAAACGGTTCCCAACGTTCGCTTAGGCTAGATTTTATTCCGATAATGATTACGGCTCGCCTTCTTTTCTCCCTTTCTCTCTCTCTGTCTTTCTTTCTCTCTCTCGCGTAACGTTCCGTATGAAAACTATCGTGCTATATTAAGCTTCACGTTTTCTATAAATAGTCTGACGTTGGTCGGGCCGCGGGTATCACGACATCGGAGGATCACGCCGCTGATCCGCACTTAACGTGTTAATTACGCCCAACGATTTCGCGCCAATTGCCTGAAGTCATGATCGTTTCGCATCTCCGCGCGTTGACACGTTAGTTATAGCCGTCTCGTACTCGGGGCATACGCTAGATTTAGTTGCACCGTCGTGCCACGATGCCAGCCTGGCAATTACGAGAGCGTGTACGAGATCCCCGCGAGATCCGTTGCTCCGATCAATCTTAAGACCAATTCTCACGAATCCCTTTTAATGATTGTTTTGATAAGCACGCGAGGGAAGCGCATCTGATACTCGCCACGTGGAGAAACTAACTCTAATTGTGCATTACCGACTTTGCTTAATTGGACTTGGATAACCCGCGTGATCTTATTACATTTTTTTTTTCTCTCTCTCTTTTTCTTTTGTTTTTCAAACTCGAGTAATTGATAATTTATTAACGGGGAAGAGTTCAAATTTTTAAGATTTTTAAGAAACTTAAGGTTTTCGTGAGATCCTTAAAACGCCTCGATCTGTCGTATCGATTTTGGGAACGATACTTTGCAAGTACCGACTTCCGAAAGATTACTTTTAGCTCCCCTGCGCTCCCTTGATGGATTAGTGCGGAATTAAAAGAGAGATCTTAACGCGCGAAGTATCTCGGCGCGAGTTACGCCAATGGCGAGCGCTCGCTCGGGCTACGGGGAATGCGCGGCACCTAGCCACCTGCATTTTATTGCTTCCATTAAAGTCGATCGCCGTAATGCGCTCCCGGGTAACAAAGACGGGTTTTTCTTGTAATTGCCTAGCAGTTAACGAATCCCACCGCGCGCGTCTTATCGTTCCGATTCCTTCGTGGCCCTTTGCTCGCCGAGGGATACCGAGAGAGAGATCGCGATTGTACGTACGCGTACGATCGCGTACAACACCACAGACACGGGAGGCACACGTGCGCATTGCGTATACGTCCGCCGTAATTATCCGGCATTTTATCTATCGACGTGCCGCGGCTTACGTGGAAACAGGTGCCGACTTAATGTAATTAGCGAAGATTTCTGTCTCGCCGTCGCTCGCACTTTATTGCTTCCTCCGTACGCGCCGCTCGTTCATTCTCTTCACCCCTTCGAACTTAAACCGCAAACCCGTGTTGCGCGCGTTACACCCTGGATCTTCCGCGTATCGTCGTAGGCAAGGGAAAAAAAAAAAAAAAAAAGAAGAAGAAGAAGCGCGACCGCCGCGAGGTTGAGAACCCCGGGGGGGCTTTTGATTATACGGAAAAATTGAACGCAAACCCCTCGTAGGAGAGAATTTGCAAAGTCATTAAAGTGCGAGGCGATGCCGTTGGATATTCTTTTACGCGCCGCGACAATGCGCCGTGGTATCTCGATTACACGCCGACGGTCACGCTTGCACGGCAGCGCGCGCCGACCGGGAGGATCCGCGAGTTACACGGTTTACAGGACCGACGGGGTCGCCGTTACAAGGCGATTAGTCCGGCCGCCTCATTTTTCCCTCCTTCTCTTTCCGTCTTTCTCGCCGCTCTCGCCACGTTCTGCTTTAACACGTCGACGAGTCACGATCGGCTCGGGCCTTTTCTTCTTTCCACCGTACGAGCCAGCTGCTATTAGACGGCCGGGCTCTTTGCAGCTGCCCGGCGTCACTTGGTTATAAATTTTACAGTCAACCACTATGTCGAGCGATCCGTCGGTTACTTCGACCCTCTTTTTTTTTTATTAATTTTTTTTTTGCTTTTCTTTTTTGTAATATGTATTTCGCGCGGGGGAACAGTAGCGAGCGCCGTTCAATAAATCCGCGGAACCCTAAAAGATGACGATTTAAATTTCACAGCGATCCCATCGTCACGCGAATGACTTGAACTTCTCGCTGCATTTCTGGAGGTCAAAATGAGCCCGCATGCTGCATATAAATATCTTATCATATCTGTATATTCGCGGAGTCGTCGAGTTATGTATTTTCGTCGCACCGGCAAAACGCGGTCGTATAAACTTCGAGTTATTCTCGTTTACTTTACGCGAAGATCTCGACAATAACACGGAACGACTACAATCTGTGACAACACACAGCGGCGGATTTTAACGCAATTTATTTAAAAAAAAATAAAATAAAAATAAAAAAAAAAGAATTGAAATATCCCAGTCTCTTTGACGACTCCTTTTTTTTTCCCCAAAAAAGTTTGCAGTCGTTAAAGGATTAACGTTCGGAAGTTTCGGCGATTTTTAGCGGTCGGGATGTACTCGTTTCCGAAACATGTATTTTTATCCGGATTTACGGTAACAACTCGGTTGTCATTTTGTGGCGGTGTGGAATTTTTAGGTCGGCGCAAAAAAAAAATGAATGATGCGTTAGGGAGGTTAAGACCTTCATCACCGGCCTGATAACCGGTTTCCACGGTGAATCGCTTCTGTAACTTTAGTTTCCGACTCGGTCTCGTTGGGATCAAACAGCTCGTGTGCCCCCCGAGGGTCTCTTGTTCTCGGATTCCTGCACGCCACGCGTGTGATTCGAAAGAAGTGAAAGACAGATATTACGGAGTAACTCGTACTTCGGCTGCACAATATTTCTTATTAAGCGAACTTTGACGTGCGTTTCTGGTATCGCGTGTGCCTCGCGTTTTCGAGAATTATTACTCTTAATACTTCGCGTCTGCCGTGGGACTTTTTCTCTCCGGTTTTTCTGAGCCGGCTTTTACGTAGAATTTCTTTTACGCTCTACTCTCTCGTCACCCCAGATACTAAAAGCCACTTGATTTAGGCACCCCCTTCCTCCCCTCCGGGGTGCTGAATACCTGCGCCTTTCGGATCCTCGTACCCTCGGGTTCTAAGTTCTCTTAATTTCAAAGTAAATTAGGGGATTAGAGCGAAGCATGATGTTCAAATCCCCGGATTCTTAATTTTTAATCTCTAAATTCCCAGAGATTTTTGGATCTCGTCTTAAGATTTTGGGGACTCCTATCGCTATCCGAGTTCTTATCGAAGACCGGTGAATGAGGCAAAAGGAATGTCTTTAGTTCTTTTTTTTTTTTTTTTTTTTTATATTTTATTTTTTTATTTTTTACTCGTCGAACTTAACGACAAAACCTAATAATCAGTGAACGTGTTTTTATTACGAATATTACTGTAGCTTTTTTTTTTTTAACGAGAGATGCGACCGATTAGAGATTTTTTTAACAAGAGATGTGAACGTGAAATAATCACAGCAGATATTAGCGGCGAGCAGAGTTTGCATTCATCGGCAGATCGTATTTATGCACGCAGCTCCCTTTTGGCAGCACGCGAGTGCTGAAATCGAACGGGGGGAGGTGGGAGAAAGGGAGATGTTATGAAAACTCGTATGAAATTCGAGCCACACGACACGCGGAGGGAAGCGGCGCCATACAAACGCGTACGCCACAAAGAGCAATCCCCGAAACACAGCCGCGCATTATATCGCCGCTAATCCGTCCCGATATGCGCTCGTACCCTCCCGTCGCGCATTCCCCGTGTGCGTGCGTGCGTGTACGCGTTTAGGTATGCGTGAATCGCAGATTAACGTCGTGCACGGTGTTACTTGTTAACTTGTTACGCGTTTCGTTCTCGCCGTGCATCGCCCGTGCATCGTCACGAACGAGGGGCAGGGGGGAGGGAAAGGGGGACGGAAGCGCCGAGAAGAGAGAACGAGGCAGGGGGGCCCACCCCGCTCGTGTTGGTGCACACTTGTGCGACTCGCACCTATGAATATATTCATGAGAGATGAACATGGCGCCCGCAGCTCCCCGCGGCCCCCCCCCTCCCCTCACCTCATCAGCTCCCATCTGTTTCTTCCTCTTTTCTCCTCAACGCGATACTTCTCACCCACCCGCCCCACGCGACCGTAATCGAATCATTTGATCGGCAATTAAATTAATAATCTCGCGAACGCCCGACCCTCCGACCTCCCCCTCTTCGTCGCTTCGATTTTCGCGCGGAGAATCCGGATCTGCTCACCGGATGTCCGAGCGTTTATCGCCCCCGGGTGCCCGGCACCGCCGTTGTCGTTTAAAGATCATTACTTGCGCTCTTGTTGCCGTCGCCGGAGGAAGCCTGAGAGCCATATTGCAGTCGGAAACCCTCCACGGCGCTCTCTCTTTCTTACGTCTCTTTGTCCGATCCGCTCGCTCTTGTTCTCTCCGTCGTGCTTTTATTCGCGTCCGGCTTCTTCCTCGCGTTTCCCTCCCCTCCCCCCTGCTCCTCCACTACTTGCGGTTTTCTATGTACCGGGTGGCGCGCAACGTGTCGCGCACGTGCCGCCGAGGAGTTTTGTGCCAATTTGATGGAAATCGCTCTCGCGTGTCTGAAATCGCTTCCACGGGCGAATTTTACGACGCCGAGTGTCGCAACCAACACCGACGCGCTCATCGTTATGCTCAATATTTCTATTTCTATTTCTATACATTGCATCAAATATATATCTCTCCATATATCGTTCTCCGTGACGATAAAACTGCCACCGCAAAAAAATTGTTCTCGGTGTGAAACTCCGTTATCGCAAAGCTCGCGCTAGATCGTATTTCGCTAATAAAACCTTAATCATCCAACTAGAAGGTGAACAATTTTCAACGTAAAAATATTCACCGGGTAAAATGTAAAAAGATAGCGGGGCAGAAGTTTTCTTCGGTAAATTAATTCCGTTATTACCGGAAGCCCTCATATATTTTAATAAAGCTTTAATATTAAGCCTCGAAATAACTGAACTGGGAAAGCTTTTTCGCGGGAGAAACTTCGCAGCATGCAAAAGTTATATTTTCTTTCTTTTCCCCCTTTTTTTTTTTTTTTTTTTACGACTCACTCGAGAAAAGTGCCGAAGAAAATCCAGACGCGTATCTAAAATGCCGCGCGATCACGATTGAACGACCCGAGGCGGAAAAGGCACGCGTGAGGCGGCGATACGCGACATGTAAGTAGAAGGGTAGATGCGCGCATGAAGTTATATTATATGGCGGCGACGTTCGTGAAAGGCTTTTGAAAGAAGGTGTCGGCCGGTCGTCGTATTCCGCGGGCGAGCGCTCGCCGGGAATTTCTTTACACCCCGTATTTCCGTTCCTCCGTTTCGCCCCCACGTTGTCCGCAGCGACACTTTCCTCTCTGTGTAAGTAAATTTACGCGCCTCTTTCTTCGCCCCTCTTCCATTTCGCGGCGCGTCTGCCCTCGTTCCCGAGCTTCTTCTAACCCACGCCCTTTCTTCCTTTCCGCGCGCACCATTACGGTCCCTTTCTCTTCCTCCTTCCCCGTATTCCCTCTTTTATTCTTTTTACACGTGCTCTCTCTTTCCCGTTTGTCTTCCGGAAAACACGTGATACAGCGCGTACGCCTTCTCCGCTTTAGCTTTCCCGCCGCTCGCTTCTTTTTCCCTTTGCTCTCTCGTTACGTACAGAAATTTGTGAGACTGATTCCCGAGGCTTTCTTACGTGCGACGGCCTCGTCTCCTCCGGCGAAAGAAAACCGCACGCGAGAACGTCATTTCATATTGCTTTAGCATTTACCGTCGTCTGCGTTTTTTTTTTTTTTTGCGTTTATCGCGTTTGTTCTCGATTTTATTTCTTTCAAATATTTAATTGCTTAGACAAATAATTAAAAACGACTTTCATACTGGGCGGCGAAGCATTTTTACAGACCGACGAGGCAGATTTATCGTTCTCTCCCTTTCGCGAGTGCTCTCGTTCGGTCAACCGTACGCGATTTATATCAACTTGTACGCTACTTATACCGCTAGCACGCTCTCTGCGCATTCACGTTTATCTCTTCTCGTGTAACGCAATCGTATCGTGTGTCATTTCACCGTATGCTCGAGGCCTGGGGTCCCGAGGCGAGATAAAATTCCCTCCCGCTTTCCCACCTCCGCGTCGCGAGGGACAAGAAGGTCTGGATTGACTCGTGCTTCCCCTTCGCGTTCGTCTTGGGGACCCTCGTAAAGTCCGTCTCCCTCGGGCTTAGGGGAACCAGCCGAGGCCCCCCTCGCAACGGCGAGATTTCTCTCACACTCTCTTCCCCTTACGACGAAACTACCTATCGGAATGCCGCCGGCTGTTGCCGTGACACCATACTCGACGAGCTACATGCGACGCATCTTCTACGCGGATACGTTCTCGCCGGCGATTCTCGGGGACGAACGGCCCGATAACTCTATTATACTCGACCTACGGACCGGGCGATCTTCGCGCGAGGTGAAAGGAAACGTAACGACGCGCCGAATCGCGCGCGTTGTTAAATCAAGAAAAAGCGGATGTAGCCGGGGCCTCAACGGCGGGGCAATCCATTGGGAATTCGTCGCTCGGTTATTCCTCGAAAACGGCGTCGAGGTACGTTGCAGAGAGAATAAAAAGCAACGAGTCGAATAAAATGAGAAGCTAGTCGCGAGAATCGGGGCGTATTGCGAATAAGAGAACGTTGCGTCGTTCAATGTTTTAAGAATAAATTTTTAACGTCGTTTTATGCAGAGGAAAAGCAAACGCTCGGCAATATTCTGTGTATAGAGTACAAATTGTAAAATGAATGAAAATAAAATAAAATAAAATAAAAAATTCCTAGAGTCTGTTTAATTACTCGGGGATTTAATTGAGAGAGCTTTAGAGAATTAAGTAACGATATCACCGATGGCTTTCGGCTTTCGTCGTTTGCCGCGCAAAATCCCCGTATTCGCGAGGGTCATAAAAATATCGGAGATAGCAAGGGCTGTTACGTCACATGTAATACCCGCTAAATGACCCGTCCACTTTGTCGACGTACGCACCGATTGATCGGCTATTTTTAAGGGACGTAAAGTCGCTTTTAGATAGACATCGTATTTATACACGTTGGACAAACGTCGCCGGGCAGTCATCGCCGTCGCCATCGTCATCGCCGTTCACCAGCCCTCGATCGATAACGGCGACGACGATCGTGCGTCGCTCATAAATAAAAACGTAAGGAGAATATAAAACGCCGATATTACACGCCGCGTGTGTGTATGCGCGTGTGTGCGGTGCGCTCGTACGATTCCCGAGCACGATACACCGGGTATATACTCTCGCCATCTCCTGCGAAAGCCCCTCCCGGTCTCAGCCCCCGCGTTTTCCCCTCGCTTATATCCACCGGTCTGCCGATCTTTTCTCCCTCGCCCTATCTCTCTCTCTCTCTCTCTTTCTCTTTCTGCCACGATTTCCTCGACGCTGCAGGCTCGAAACGGCAGTAAACCCGGTCCTCTATAGCCGATCATAAAATAGTTACAACTCGCCCTCGCCGGCCCCCTCGCGCCCCTACGCGCACAAAACGCAGCGAACTAAACTGCATACGTGTACGTACGTAAATGCAGCCACCTACACGTGTCGGGACGCACGTGTAGTCCCCCATGCCCGCGCGCGGGTGTGCACGCGCCCGTGTACGTGTGACTGCGGCCGCCCACACGCCGCGACGCGTACGCGTGTGTGCACGTAAGTGCAACCGGGCGCTCAAGCGCGACGCAAACACATGTGCGTGCCCGTCTTGCTTTATCATTTCGCAATTGTCGACGTGCCGCGAACTGTTCCTCCGTAAATTGCATCCCGGGCGAGCTTCTTCTCCGCGAAGAAGAGCGGTTATCATCGCCGATAACGATCGCCGTCGGCCGTCAAAGAGCCCGCGTCTGTCGTTTTAACCCTCCGCCCTCCAGATTGCCCGCTCTTCGATTTTACGATCGCGTTGCGAGTCCGTTACGAAAACGCGACGTTAACTGCAGGTGAAAATTTCACTCGAGCCCCGGGGGGATAAGTGGTATCTCGGTGGCGCGCGATATGCACGGAACGGGTTCAACGAGCGCGTCAGCTCGCGTCTTCGTTTCTGAATAAATAAATTGCCGTTAACGAATCGATCGGCGAGGGGGGAGGGGGGGAGCTCGAGTATACGACGCGCATTTTTGTCGGCGTAACGTGGGTGGTGACGTTATTCGCCCGTGTAAACGTTTGACGTGCGAGCAAATTGAACGAGCGTTGTCAGCTCATAACTTCATTTCGAGATAAATAAATTACAATGAATCGATTCGCGCGCTAGAAATATAAGGGGGGGGAGGGGAGGGGGAAGAGGGAGCATTTTTATCAGCGGTGCATAATAGACGTACGTACGTACGGCACCGCGTGTTCGTGCACACCGGCGCACACACACGCCCGCGCGTAACACTTTTGCCACATACGTTATATCTTTAGCAGCCGATGTACACTTGAGAAGTTCTAACATCAATTTTCTTGATTGCTATACTCGATACCAGACTTTTGTGCAGTACAGTCAGCTACCACGCGAGTTGCATCGTGAATGATTGATCACCCAGAAGGAATTTAATGAAGAAACCGTTATAGAGCAGGGAAAATTGTACAATAACGGCGGAGTATCGCGGGGAAAATATTACGGCGGCGTTTCTAAGTATTCCGCGACGGTTAGATCCTAAGAGGATGTCGTAGCATTTCCGTAAATGGCTCGCAATTTACAGCGGCGGTTCCTTCGCCGCGGCATTCGCGCTCGATGGCTAAACCCCTCGCGCCCAACTTTTTTTTTTTTTTCCCCTCCCTTCGTCCGTCCGACAATTTCACCGAAGTGACTGCGATAATGGACAAACGTTTTACCCGCGCGATATTATTTTCGCCGTTGCAATTTATTACACTATCCATCTAGCCGTCAATTTTGCCGGCGATAATGGCGCCGGCGAGCATAAAGCGACGATCGTTGCCCGTTCCGATGCGTCGGAAATTTCCCGACTGCGTGGGCGAATTTGATTTTTCAACTGGCGGAACGCGTCGGAAAGAATCGTTCGATCGGCGAGGGCTCTCGAAAATGGTATCCGCGCCCATATCCGTCCCTTTGATTCCTCGGTTTTATTCCCGTTTTTTTCTTTTTTTTTTTTTTTTGTGCGACTGTTTTGTATTTTTTATACCGGTCACCGCGAGTCTTCCTCTCGACGTTTCTCGTCCGGTCGCTCCGGTTCTCGTGTAAACCATTCGGTGCGCTTCCGCGGTGAAGAAAAAACAGAATAATCAACGACCCAGCCCGGAATCTTATTAAACCGATGAGCGGAGATTAAAACGACAATTGGTGAAACGAGTCGGGGCATTCCTATTCACGCCTGTCACACGATTAAACAAAGCCGTTTAAGTTCTAACGAGCGCGCTCGACGCCCTCGCGTCGATACGGGTGACACCGAGCGGTATAAAAAGTGACCGTACGTCTCTTTAGTATTTTTAATATTTTTTCGACGGTAGCCGAAAGCTATGGTTACGTTATTCATTGTCCTCTTATTTTATTGTCAAACATCTCCATGACATTTTTCTAAAGAAATATCGACATTTCGGTATTATTGAAGCTTCGCAAGCGGTTTTTTTTTTTACTCTCCCTCCCCTTTCGTGCTCTGATATCCGTCGAGTAACGACGGGCGATGTCGTTTTTCTTTATTGCCACGACAGGCTGCGCAAGCTCGTTGGCGATGTATTTCCTTCCTCTCGCAAGCTGTCGCATCTCGCGTTTCACGGCTGTCCTTCCGCGTCGCCGACTCGTCGTCGTTCTCATCGTTGTCGTTCGTCGTCGTCGTCGTAACACGGCAAAATAGTTTCGCGCCAGAACAATGCCGCGATTACGTCGGTCCGTGCGCATTGTACATTATGAGCGGGTAACGTGAAACGCGCGCGCGCGCGCGTCGCGCTTCTGTAATTATGGAAACCAAGCATAAACTCCGCGATTTGCATTTCAAACTACCATTGTAATCTCGGGGCCCGACAGGCGGCCGCGTAGCTCGTTCCTCCGTACTTTTAGCTACCCACCTATCTCCCGCCCTTTACCCCTTTTGCCTTTAGAACAATTCGGAATTGCCTCTCTTACTCTTTCGACGGGCGGGGATCCCCGACCAATTTGGAGTCGGTTCTTTCGCAACTAAAACACGAGGAGTCTTGTGCCGCGGCTCGCAGAGACGCGGTGGGATTTTTGGGGGAAATTATAACAACGTCGGGGAGAAACAGCGAGGTATACTTTATCGTTTCTCATTTCGCTGCCAGTCTCGCGGAGATGTCCCGCCGCCAGAAATCGCGAAAATTTCATCAACCTTATTTCGACGTTTGAAGCTGCAAATTTATCAAAGGGACGGAGAGACGCGTAACGAGTCGCGGGTATATTTCGCACGTACACGGCTGGGTCGTTCCCCACATACTGTCACGCATCTCGATTATTCACGTTAATGCGTTTCGACGCATTCAACCAAGCCGCCTGTAACCGCGTTTCCGACACAAATTTTATTCCACGGCGAAAGCGCCGTCGAAACGATAACACCTATATAAATTCGTCCGGATTAATATACGGCCCGTGTACACGGTCGAGGCTATCTATGGACTGATTCACGCACGGGAACGCAGATCGATCTAAACTTTTCGGCGTGTAAAATCGAATAAAAGGCCAAAAATAATATAAGCAATTTCGTTCTTCTTGTTACTTTTTTCTCTCTGTTTTTATTTTTTATTTTTATCTTTTTTTTTTTAACCGATCGGTTCAAGTAATCGAGTCCCACCCTCGATTTTCCGCCTACGAGGAATTTTGTTATTGAGAGATGCCCCCGGCGGATAACGGAGATATCGGGCGGACATATGGCTTTGTGCATCGTTTGAAAATCCGTTCCGCGAAGCCAGATATTAATATCGAACCGGCGGATATATCGCGACATCGGCGACATTTAAATCCCGCGGGGTGAATAAATGAAAAATCCCCGCGGCGGCGCCCCCGATATTCCCGGTTTTCACGGGGCGGTGAGGGTGAAAAAGGAAAGAGGAAAAAAAAAAAAAAAAGGTTACGTCCGCATTACCCAAAATTACGCCGTTAATTAGCGCGTTAATTATGCACGGCATCGCTAATTGCTCTCAAAGCTCTCTGCCTGGGCTGTGCGGCGATTTTGTTTTCCAAAATGGAAATTTGTTTGCATCGAGCCGCGAAAATTACCGCGGTCGGCGGAGCGCATTCGTTCGGCGGACATCTCGCTAATTGCTTTTAAACCCGCAACAAGCCGGCTCCGCGGGGCTGGGTTTTCCATATTACGCCATATTTATGTGCTTAAGTGTGCACCGCATGAAAACGCATAGCGCGCCCGTGTATGTAATAATAAAATAACAGTGATAAATAAAATGGCGGTACCTCGCCGGTATTAATAGTAACGTCGATAATGAAAATACTACAATGGAAGTTATATCGTATCTGTATTTGCCGGGCCGCATCGCGGCATATTTACCTTGATTCACGTCGTACCGATCGTGCTTTTTATCACCGCGTAAAAATAGGCAAGAAACAACTTTAATATGGATAAAAAAAAATAAATATTTACAATAAAATGACGCAAGGCGAACGGGGGGGGAGGGGTGGGAGGGTGACAGAGTTTTGCCACGCGGCCGGAGATTCCGTCGAACACGGTTTGTCCCGCGGGCGTAAATCAGAATCGATATGCGCGTTGTATATCCGTACCGGGAGTGACATGTCCGTCAATTTCCAGCGGCGCGACACGACCGGCGGGGTTGAGCGCGGCGAACGTTGTGCGAAAATCAGCCGTCGGCGTCGCGTTTCTATTTGCGAGGCCGACGTAAACGCTGCCGGCGGCAGGAATCGCGTGTGCCCGACCGGCGAAATATCTCCGGCCGACCGATATTTCTATAAACATCGCGCCCGAGCGGTACGGCCGACGTTAATTGAACCGTCTGCAATTGCTTTTATATCCTCGACTGCGCCTCGTCGCGCTTCGAGGTGCACGGAGGGGGAGGAAGGGAGATGCATTTTTCCGCGGCGTCCGCGCGCATTCGGCCGCGGAATTACATCGATTTCTGAAACGAAACGCGGAAGCGATACGCTCTCTGCCGGTCGGTGTTACGCGCGGACTGTTACATCGCGCCGAACTCCGGGGCTGATATTTTTGAAAAGCACCCACCGAGATACCGAGCACGACGGGGCTCGTTAACACCTCGTCCGAAATCGTGACGCGTCAGCGAAACGGTCGCGCACCGTGTATTACAAACAGCTGGAGCGCTGCGCGAAATGTATGGATGGAAAAAAAAAAAATGTATATTTTCACGACGCGAGACACGCCGCGCGTCGGATTTTATTTCGCGCCGCACAACTGCGAAGAGTGGATGAATTGAAATTAAATGTACGCCGTGCATATGCATGTCGGAAAAGAAAGAGCGTCGCGAAAATTTTCGGACACCTCTTTTTTTCTTTTTTTTTTTTTGGCCCTCCCTTCTGTAACCGACGTTTATTAAACATTAATTTCACGTATTCGCCGACGGGATCCGAGCGCGGATCGTTAGTTAGCAGCATCCTCATCACTCAGTCATGTTATCGCGCTTGATCCACTCTCGTGTGGACTTAGGAGACCGTGTCGTAGTTAGAATGCGAGTCCCCGGGCGTGTTTCGCGAACCGACTCGTAGTTGGAATGACAAGTCCCCGGACGTGCGAGACTATCTCAATCTAATTACGAACGATACATTGTCTCTCGCGTCAGTCAATGTACAGTGACAATCTTTGATACCCATGTTATGTACCTACGCCCGACATGAAAGAGAGATTTAGCATCTCGATAGAAATGCACGATGATACGCGACCGAAATTCACGACGAAATTTAATATACTCGTCTATCTTAAGTGTTACTTATATGGAATTACGTCACGTTCTATTCGCTGTTGCTTACGGTCAAACTTTGTATTACAGGACATGTCCGACGTGTGCGTTGGGACCAGCGTGGGGACTATTACGGAGCCGGAATGTTTGGGGCCCTGCGAGCCCGGCACCTCCGTCACCCTCGAGGGCATCGTTTGGCACGAGACCGAAGGAGGTAAGAAGCTCGTTACAGCTTAATTCGCCCATTTGCCTTCGCGGAGTTCTCTACCTCGGACCTCCGACCTTCTTGTTATCCCCTTAGCTCTCAACTTGGTAGAGGATTAGGTAGCGAAATTAATCTTGGAACGATAGCGCGGAGCATTGATTTTTTATTTTATTTTTTTTTTTTTTTAATTTTCTTTAGACGATTATAATTCCCGTGGGTGAAAAAAATCTCTTTCTCCTCGTTGGAAAGAAGAAAAAAAATGTATTTTTACGTAAATTGATTTCACATTAATTTTCGCAAGCTATCGTCGGTCTTTTTGTAACGCATTGTCATATCGCAGTTAATGAGTTCTCAATTAAAGATAAATTAAATAATATTAATTTAAAATGATAATTTTCCGTGTAATTTCGAATAATGTGTTTTCCATGCAAGAGTCAGACGAATACAAAATGTAATTATAATTAATTCTATTTGATATCTGAAAAGAGCAGATAATATTTCCATTTTGTTGAAATTATTTAGTGATATTTTTCAGTAAATTATTTGCCGTTCTGTTTACCTTATTTCGCCAATAAAAATAATATATTTTTCTCTTTATTGGAAAAAACAAAAAAAAAAGCAAAACGTGTATTCTTGTACAAATTGCAACTCGTGCACTTAATTTATTTTCTCTTTTACGACGACAGTAATCAAAGGCATACATTTTTTTTTTTTTTTTCTGAAGCTAAATCAACAAACGACTTGCCCATTTTTCAACGATTCGTTGAGAGCACGAAAGATTTAACTACCACCGCCAGCGGGCGTCGGTGAAGTACGAAGAATTTGCATTTAGGTTATTAACGATTCATGCACATTCCCAGTTACTCGCTTGTCAAATTTGCTTCCATCAAATTTGCCCCGTTATTGCCCGAGGCACCTCGGATAAAGTCATACACGGTGCTTATTGATTTATCGAATTTCTGCAATTCCCCGGATAACAGTAATAACACTAATGGCACCGCATACAGAGTCTGCGTTATTATTATGGAAATAACCGTCGTAAGGGGACGTATACGTGGCCGCATCTTCTATCGTTCAGCGTAAAATCACCGCGCGTCTACCGCCCACTTGTTTTTCCCGGGATATTAAGTAATATCGAGCATCGTTAGAGTTGCTATACATAAAATGATGCTCGCCGTTAGCCGCGCGCTCAAACGAGAAGAGCCGCGGCGAGAAACGGGAGATTTTCCCCCGCGATATAATAACCAACGATAATTGCGCGAAAAAGGATTACGTCCGGCACTTTTCCGCGGCGGATAGAAAAATATTTATTCTCTCGTGACCGAACAACGTAATAATTTGTACGGCGTTTGGTTCAATTTACGTAATTAAACGTTATTTGCATCGCCACCGCGCGCGTTCTGTGCAAATCTTTTTATTGTCGTTCTTTTTTTTTTTCCCCTGATATTTCGTCAGTGATGCACGTAATGTCTGATAAATGTAATTGAATATAACGTCTCGAGCGTCAGACACGGCTTGATATGTTTTCCCAAGGATAGCCTTTTAATTTTTATCGCGCTCGAAGTGAACGCGAAGTTTTATCTGCCCTGTATTTGTCACATATTCACGTGACAAGTGTCATAGACGGGATAAAATGGCCAAATGGAGAGAGCTCAATAACGGAGACGTGAATAATGTATCTCGCGATAAATTTGAGAGATGGGTCGACATTATTGCGAAGATTCGAATAATAGACTAATTATACCAGCGGTTACCGTCCTTATCGCACCAGTCGGGGAGCGTAGACGAAGGTAAAACTTTTGTTCCGCGAATTAATATCACCCGGGACTTTTATCGTAACCTGATTTGCTTTTACGAATTACGATCGAGACTCACGGTTTTTTTCAGACTTGGCTCTCTAGCCGTCGAATGGTCCTAAAATAATGACCGACGGGATCGCGCGATCGGTTCTGCTCGTTGTAAGCAATATCGCAAACGCTACCGCCGTTGCATTTACGCGAATAAATAATAACCGCCGTTTCCATTGTGGTCTATCGATGGAATAAAAGTTGTATCGGCTCGTGTCGACTGAAAATAACTAGCACCGATGATCAATCAATCGTTTGCCCCGGGTAAACATTCGGAGAGCACCGATGTAATAGGAATAGCACTCGATCGATCTTGTTGCTGCTCCAATGATTCGGGGTTATAAATATCCGTCCGATATTCCGCCGGTCGGAAAAGTCGGGTAAATAAAAGCGCGTTGCAAGCCCGACATCATTATTTCGTTTGAGATCGATCGATTGTGATTCCAATACACGTATAACAAAGAGAGAGAAAGAGAGAATGAGAGTACCGGAACTTTGCACTATATTCGTATCTTTTAATTGGCTTTCTTGAGAAATCTTTTGTCATTTATTTATTTATATATTATTTTTTCTTTCTTTCTTTTTTTATTTTATATCCTCAATAAAACTTTCTATCGCGCGGGAAAAGAATTAATGCTTTTCGCGCGATTGTCCGGACTAATTTGCCGCAACGTTACGCCGAAATATAGCACTGCCGCGTCTGTATTTTCACGAGTAATGAGTGTGATTAGAACAAACGCGGACAAACTACGTAATTGGATCGTCTGCAAGCTTATTAAGATCATTTCGACAGTTGAAGTAGCGGTAACTCGATAACGATCACGTTTGCGAAGTAATGCAGATTAATTTATCCGGGGTTTAAGCTTTCATGCTCGTTAGCATACGTTTCGCGAGCTTAACATCCGCCGTTGTTTTACGACCGGTGCGCGTCGCTAAAGCTGAATCGTTAATTCTCCAACTGCCGCCGCGCGGAAACGCACCAGCTATTGCGTGCGGAACAATGTAATAACGCCGAGTGTTGATAAAGAAAATATTTAAATATTTAAGACCATGTCCGTGCATGCACGAGGCTCCATAATGAACGTATTTTCTACGTGCCACTTATTTCACGCTTTAATGAGAAAGTAACGCTCTTAATAAATTAATGCGACTCGCAGAATTAATCGACGATGTGTCGGGGGGGAAATGAAAATTTATATGGAGATCAATAACACGTTTAAAACTTGTTTGACAAACTTATTTTTTTTCTTTTTTTTTTTTCTCCCTCCCGAGAGCCGCAATGGACGCTGGACGTGATAATTAATAAGACATAAATTTACCGCACCGTTTCGATTCATACTCCCTGACTAATCCGACTTCGTCGTAATTTATTAACTAAAACGTCGCACATTATTTACGACGTGTGCGTTAAAGATAACGCTCGATGGCATCTCGATCGATTTTTCGTTATCTCCTCCGGCAATTACTACTCTGCGAGTTTATTAATGCTTTTTTTTTTTCCTTTTTTTTTTTTTCCCTCTTTATCATCGCGCGTATAATGAGCCGCGATATAACAATACGATACAATAATGCGCCGCGACTCGCACGCGAGATAAAACCGATGTACGTGAAATAAAATTAAAACAAAAGTGCCGGGAGACACTCGCCGGCGGAATAATTAATTCTATCGCGGGCGGGCATAATTAATACCAATTTCGCTAATAGACGAATCCCCCCCGGGGAGAAGTAGGCCTCCGCGAGGCGCCTCTATTCGCCGCATGCCACAGCGACGATTTTCTTCGTAATACGATTAAACCGATCTGCGGAAATTATAAAGAAAGGCCGCACGCTACGCGAGTTTGCACGCGAACACCTCGCCCGTTTCTCTTCGCCGCCGTTAACATTTCGTGACAAAACGCGACGGCAGCGCATAAAACACGCGTTCATGAATACAAATAAATTTCCACGATATACGTCGAGTTATTTAAAGCCTGTACGGAATACGCGAAGTTACTCCTCGCTCTCCGCAGCCCGAATACTTCGAAAGTACGATTTATATACTTCAACGGCGAGCCTCGAGGCAGCTACGCGAAACAATGTAACGAAGTGTGGCGCGCGTACGCGCGTAAGTATGCAAACGTTATAATTACGCTGAATGAAATCGATAAGGGGGTTCACCCTTCCCTCCCTCCCCCAGGTCCTCGCATGCGATACGCAAGACCTCGCCCGGCTTGACCGTTCGGGACAGGCCTGCAATTAGTTTCACCCGAATCCTCGAATTCTCGAGCTACACTCGGGCACACGCAACCGCATATACGGCTTTATGCATGCCGTGCGGTAAGCCCCGCGTGCACACAAAAGCGCGTGTCTCTCGCACACACGCGACTACGACACAACATGGGTAAGGTAGCTTGTCAGACAGGTATTATATGTAATGCCGCGGTCGTGGTTGTCGTCGGGTTAAACTACATCGTGACTCTCTGCCCGACTGCTCCTCTCCTTTCTACTCTTTGTCCCGCTCGCGCGCCTCTGTCTCACCCTAAGCCTCCCCTTTCACCCTCCGACTCCCCCCCGGTCTCTTTCTCTCGCGTGTTCCCTAAGCGCTTTTTCTGCCTTCTTCTTTGCACCCACCGCACCGTAGGGTCCACTTTATGATCGTTCCCCCGTCTCCCCTCCCCCCTCCGCCTTTCCCTCGGAAGGCAGCCGAATCGAGTAGCTGTTTTTCACCGGCGGGATCCCTCTTCGCGAAGTAAGGATAAATGAACGGCCATTACGTGAGAGGAGCCAAACGCTTCCACGTCAAAACTGAGAAATGGAGTTCCAAAGTTTTCTAAAGGGGGAAAAATGCGCGCTACCGCCGCCGTAGACGGTAATTCGTCGGATTCTAATGTAAAGTTTAATCTACTTAATAAACGACCGTCTTGAAATGTAAGTGCCTCAAGTTCGAGGTAAATAAAACCGACGTTGGTGCCTCCGTACGAGAGCCGCGTTAAAAGCTCCGCTTGATTTGCGGGCGTGTATTTCTTAAGCTACTTTCCTATCGGTACCTCGGACATTTTTGCAAGGAGAGCGCAAAATTGAAGGGATAAGTCGCGTGATAAAATTGAACGCGCGGGTAAAAATCACTTTTAACCAAACGTGAATCCTACGCAGCGATTATCGAAATACACGCGAAAAGAAATGTCCGCGATGTATTTAAATAACGTCGATGTAAGTAAACCTTTTTTATTTTACGGGGCGAATATTACGTTGCCGAATTGACGCGCGATTAGACCTTCGAGGGCATCTGCGAGGATGCGTTCTCTTTCCCAAGCTCTGCCCGTTATCGAGGGAACAAACGGCGCGGCGAAGCTAGACACGAGAAGGGAGTTCGTAAATGGCCGTCTATAATGGCAGATTAGGAAGTCCATAAATTCGTCGAATTCCCAATTGAATGGCCGACCAATCTGTCCGAGCCTTGCTATCCATCTAAGTTTTATTACTTCGCCGTTCGCTGATATCCTGCTGCTACATTCTCCCTCCCCTTTCACCTCCGAGCCACGGTCCCTCCCCCTTCGCTCCTCACCTCCCGCGTCCCTTCAACTCCTCGCGTCGCCCTTCGCCTCCTTTCTTTCTCTCTTTCTCTCATTCGACTCACGACTCGTCCCGTCCTCCTCCACCTCTTTTCATCTCCTTGTTATTCCTCCACTCTTTACTCTCCCCGGCCGGTTCCATCTTCGACTCCCAGACGAGACGCGAGATAAAGTTCAGGAAAGAGAGAGCGAGAGAGAGAGAAAGAGAGATAGAAAGAGAATTCTACCAGCATGTTATTATCGGCGAGAGAAATAAAACCGCGACGGAATCCCGAGCACGTCTGTTCTGGTTTTCGCGGCCGCTGCCTCTCTTCGCGCCGCTTTGCTTTACGGCAAAGTCCATCCTCTACTGCCCTCCCCGTCCCGTCCGAACTTCCGTTCCGTCGAGACCTACCTCACGCCTAAGCTGCGAATCGCGATTACGTTTCAGAAACGCAGTAATCGCCCGGCTCGTGGAAATTTACGTACGAACGTACACCCCGCGAGTCCCGAGAAACTCGGTTTTATTCCGTACAACTGCCCGGGAGTTTTTGCAATCGAGAAACAGGATTTCGTCGTCGTGTTTTTCTCTCCGGTGAGCTTAATTCGCCGCGGAGTCCTTTATCGCTGGTCTTCAATTAAAGAGAAATAAACGCACGCCGGCATTTGCATCGGGCGAGAATCAATTTCATCCGAGTGTCCGGTGCTCGCGACGGTGCGCCGGCCGCGATATGCAAATCCGAAGGGGGGGAGTTGTGGGGGAGAAGGAACTCGTCGATTCGTATTCTTTGCGGCGTCTCGTGCTTATCGCGTGTTAACGAGACACGTCGTCGATCCCCGCTCGTAATAAAGCGCGTTAAAATCTCTCGGCTCGGAAATTTTCCCCGGGAAGCGGGAGCGATTAAAAGAGGGGCCGGACGATTTCTTTCGCGTGTACGCGAGCCACGCGCTCGGTAATTGCGTAAGGCGGTTCGACACGCGCGGATAAGCAAACGGAGTCAAACGAGTTGTATTTTCAGACCGCGTGCGCAACGACAATGACGACAACGACGCCCCGTGCTGCCTCCCCCCTCCCCCTCGATCGGCCCCGATTTACATCTCCCACTTTATAAACGCGGCACATTAATAATTCCGCGAAGCTAACAGGTTAATCTCCGGCAATAAATGTCATACGCGCAAATGTGTAATTATGCGTGCGTGCACGTGTAACTAATGATCGCTGATCGGCCGACAGAAGTACTAAACCGCCGATAACGTGTATCGCAATAACACGCGTTTTCGTTACGTGTGGCAATAATACAATCGCCTTTAATCACGCCGAGAATTATCATTCTTTTATAAGCGATTTTACAGCTTTATTTTGTTTTAACATATTCCTTTTTTTTTTTTTTTTCTTTCGAGTAACTTGCTCGATAAACTGAAGTAGAATATAATTAAGACTTTTATCATTCGAAGTACTTGAGATAAAAATATAATTCTCGCAGTTGATAGAGGTGATTTTTTTGCTCGCTTTTATTATTTTCTTTTTGTTAGAATTTTTATTTAAGAAAAAAAGATGCGGAGATTTAATTGCTGTCGCGATCGCTACCGCTTTTCCGTGATAGTAATTCGTTATTTCGTTTCTTACTTTGTGTTGCGAGGGGAAATATAATCTTGATACTTATTATTTTTTAAGTTTTAAGTACTATTACTTTCTCGCGTGTAATGTACTTTTCCCTAAAATGCTTCGTTAAGGCGTTTAAAATACCAGGTATAATATATTCATACATCCGAAAGTAGGGGACGGGTTTTTCAGGGATCGAAAAATAATTAGGGACGCCAACTATGTCGCGAATAATTGAAAAAGACGAAACGTCTGTACCTGTGGCATTATTGACTCAACACAGTTAATAATAATTCTCGACAGCTGCTCGTAATATCCTCGCATTGACTTAATTTTGACAGTCAATTTAGTTTAATTATTTTTATCTTTATTATAATGCGATTAAGCGTTTAAATTATATTTTTTATTACGGCACGTAAACGAATTAATAAACGATATTTATTATGAATCGGGAAGTCGATTACGGCGCAAGTAGTCAGTCGAAAATATCGACCACGCCGTATGTAACCGAGAAAGACGAAACTTAACGTCTTTCCATTTTCTAACTACACTACTTTTCTACTTCTACTGCAATGCAGGCAACGAATTTACGAGTTGTAATAAATCGAGATAACGAGATTACGTGTAATAAAAATTTTTAATTCTACTACTTTTAATTAATATATCTAAAAACGTGGATTATTATTTTTTTTTTCGTAAATTCATCGCCTCGGTAAAGAAAAATCGACTCACATTTGATGCAACGCAGGCGGAGTTCAGCTACGAAGTCCAAAGAGGATACGATGATATTCTGTAACATACAAATAGAAAACTTACATGAAAAACGTGCTTAAAATAATATCGATTTCAAATATAATTTAATTTCTATACGCGATTTTAATTCATTCTTTCAAAATGATATTTAATGATATGATTATTCAAATGACTATTCGAAAAGATTTTCTAGAAGAAATAATTTTTTTTTTAATAATACTTTAAATCTTTTCCTTCACAATTATTTTTCTAATTATTGTCGGGGTGATCGGTTGACTTGAATATACAAAAAAAATTGTTACTCTGATAATGAGAAAAGATATTTACCTCAACGTTGCTCCACCGATGCCCGATGTCCATCCGGGACCTGCTCCTCCTCTCAGAACTCAGATCCATCCATGTGTCACTCGCGTCACTACCGAGATTCGCGGATGCGCGCCCGGTTTGTCCACTAAATCTAATCGCGCGACACTGGCGGCACTCCCGTTTATAAAAATCTAACTATCTCCGGTCGCCCGACTTACTTATTCGAAATTCGCGAAACGACGAACCCCGACCGTGGTTCGTATATTCGATTAATCGGCGACGATACTTAAAATTCTTCTAAGAGCTGTAACAAAACTACATAGATAAATAATGTCCAATCAATTAATATGAAAGCACTACTTTCTACTTCTACTGTAATATATATAAATTGTTTTTTACGCGGGGAACGCGGTTGACGCGAAGTATCCGGTTTTATTAAATATAGATTCATTTTTATTAATTTTTTTTTAATGTTTAATATGATTTTCCCACCCGAATGTTATTTAAAAAAGACACACAACTCACCGACCGATGACTGGCAGCGGAGTTGATGTAATAATCTGTAACAAATAAATTAAAACATAATTAGTAAAGATCTCGACGTTCAGTTTAGATAAAAAAATTACTACGCGCTTCTAATCGATTTTTTAATTAAATAATGAAAAAATAAAGCTAATTGCTATTAAAACGAAATAGTAAGTAAAGCAAAAAGTTATCCTTACCCAGGGGTTGCTCCGCTGGTGCAGGAAACCCTTCCTGGGCCTCCTCCTCCTCTCAGGATGTTGGATTGATTCTCTCTTGCATCTTCATCTTAAACATAAAAATTAGATTTATAATCAGATTTAAATTCTAGAGACGTTCAGCAAATTAATATTTGCAAAAAGAAATTAAAGCAATTTCAAAGAACAGAATACTAATTTTATTTTAAAATGATACTTACCACAACGTTGTCCGGTCGAAGCAAGATAGATGCCTTTTTTAGGCCTGCTCCTCCACTTAGAAGGGATCTCGTCCTCTGGTTTCTCGCAAAAAACACGTTCGAATAATCATCTCGGACTGATACATTTTTATTCACGGCCAGGTTGAAGCACCGGTGCCCAAAAGCCTTCTGGATCACTTCGTCTTCTGAGTTCTCGTGGTCTAGATCGCTTTCTCACTTCAGCTTCTGTAATTTAGATCACGTTCTATAATATTCGCCACGAAAATTTAGTACTTTGATCGCGAATATTACTGCTTCGATGCTCGTGTATCGTCGCCCAACTACAAGCACGCGAATATGTCCCGGGGGAATAAGGAACAAGGTCACTCACTTTTATTTGACCGATTAAATGCCGGTGGATGGACACGGGCGGTGTCCCGCGCGGCACATCGTGGTTCACAGGATTCTTAAGACAAGGCGAGACATTAGGACGAGACGATTAGCTGCGAGAGAACACGCAGATCCATCGATTTCTCCTCCTCGCGATCTCCACGTGGCCGGCGTATCGTCTCGACTGCGCAGTGGGTCGCGTAGGCCGGAAATGATCAGGCGATCGATAGAGCGCTGTGATTGGTCGGCGGCGTTCAAGTCACCCATCTCTTCCCGGATAGCTTTTTGTACTTTCGTGCTGCTTAACCTGAGTGCGATCACTGGTGATAGCGGGTGAGGCGCGGTGGGGTGAGGGGAAATCGCCGAGACCGTCTTCACCTGAACATAATAATTAATTAATTCGTATATACATGAGCAAATCACTTTGGGGTGTAAAATTAAATAATTAATTACATATAATTATGAATATATAAATTGCAAAAATAAAATATAGCTGCGCTTTAAATTACGCTTGTCCTGCGTAAAGTATTCGCTTCGCGGATACTCTGATTTTTTTACAGATACATTAATCATCAATCGCGAAAGTCAGGTCGCCTCAACTCTAGTATTTCCATTATATTGTATTATTCGCGGTTCAACGCGCTGCTCGGCAATCGACCGGCCGGCCAGCTGATCTAAACATTCCACACTTTCACGTGCACACCGCGAGGGTCGCGTCCTGCCGGCCGGCCGATCAACACATTGCAACGCTATGGTACACACATAACGCAAGTTGTGTGTACCGCCCAGGCGACTGACCTTGCTCTCGCTTGCTACGTAACAATTTATATTTAATGCTATTCTGACTATATCACGAATGTATGCTTACCAAAAATTACTCGTGCGGCTCCAGTTATCAAACGGCGGAGCGAAAAGCTAATTAAAATATGTACATCGCCGCGACGAAATCGTAGTTATGAACAGAGGGAATAATACTTTAATTATATATTTCTGAACATTAAATAGAATAACTGCGGCCGCGAACGTCGAGAACTCTGCTAGCTGCGTATTGCGTAATTCGAGTGATGGACCTCTGGATGCGGGAACAGAGTGACGTCACGTTGCATGAGACACGTACGCCAGACGGGTGCTCGTGGTTCAAGGTTGAACCTATGGGCGTACGAAATATTTTACAAAATAATATCAAACTAATCGAAGCAGCAAATGAATAGCAATCAGACACGGGCCGAACTAATACTGCTACGTAATTTACTATAGAATATGATCCGGCGAAATACGTACGTACATACGTCGCACGTGTTCTACGCGTAAAGAATGATGCTCGGGAATCTAATTAACGTTAAAATTCGTACCTTTAATCGTTGATTGAAGTCCCTTTAACGCCGCGAACGACGAGAGCTCCGTCCGCTGCGCGCTGCGATGTTAAAATGACTGACTGCTCTGACTCTGGCTGCGGAATACGGTGACGTCACGTAACGTGACGTCACGTTGCGCGAGGTGTACTACACCTTCAGGATGCTCGCTCGCCCATCTTGGTTATGTTCTTCGGACGATAGCTCCACCTGAAAAAGAAAAAAGATACGTTAGTAAAAGAATTAATACACGGAATATTACATTGAATATTGAATGTATGGCGAGTTTTTTAATTGACGGACACCTCGCGGTACTTGCCGACTGTTCAATTATTAGTACTGTACGTAAGTAAACTAATGAAAGAAATATAATTAATGTTCCAACATTTATACGATTTACATTTAAAGAAAGGAAAGCGTTTGAAATATCGTGTAAGATAAGATAGTACGTGGCGTCCGTAATTCGTTAAAAAATTATTAAAATAATTCTCTTTTTTAGGTATAAGATAAAGCGAAATAAAATGACGCGCTGCGTAATGCCTAGTGAAATAAAGAGGTTATATTGATGAAGGATTTATATCCAGTTAAGAATCTGGCTCGTCTGATATCTTGTGAGCACGTCCCGGGCATCTTGTACAGAAAAGCATTACGCGAGATTGTGAGGAAGGCCGCACGAACGAGCCACTAATACAATTACAGATACCACTGCGAGCGAGGTGTGTATCGTAGAGGCGTCTATCTCCCATCGGACCTGGTTTTGTCGATGTCAGGGTAGTTTAGTTGGATCACAGAGACGTTGATGAAAGGATGCTTGTCGGAGACGCGACAGAAAGGGCACGAAGGAGGAGACGAGAAAGGCCAGGACGAGGGAGGCGAGGGGGAAGGAAAGAGAGAAGTCTCTCTTTCCCCTCAGAGGGAAGCTAGAGTTATACAGCTTGTTATCGATCTTCGGAACATCTCCCGCTTCACCTCGGCGGAATTCAGCTCTTGCTCCGTTCTTAGGCCTCCTCATCCTTCTTCTTCTTCTTCTTTCGCAATCTGCCCGTATCTCGCCTGAATGTCGCCCTCTCGATAGCCCTTAACGAATTTCGGAATATCCGCTCGTGCGAAAATATGAAATACAATTTGTCAAACTGATTCGAGAAATTATTAAGCAAATTTATCGTACGGTTTTAGTTAGACAAATATTTAAGTAGATAATTAAGAATTAATACGATGATGATATCGACATTTATTATTGCAGGTGGTACGAAGAATTATATGTAATAAGTTAAATGTCAGAGGACGATATCGAGAGGAAGGAATGCGCCTTCTGGGACACGTATATCTTTTTCCACTTAGACCATCTGACGATCTTGAATACATCTCGTTTCTAAAAGACCTCCGCCGTCGCGACTCCGAGCTCTCTGAAGTCGAAAAGAAAATCCACTTATTTCCAGACCCCGATCTCGGGTTGGCGTTGTCTCTGGGCGCCACGGGCGACCGCTATTCGGCGAGGACAAATAATGCTCGCCTCGTGATTTCACGTTTCGCCTGGCAGCTGCACCGCTTCGTTCCGCTTCGCTCTGCTTTTGCGGATTTTATCGAGCGCGCGATATCGTCAGTATATTAACCGGGTACATCGAGACTATCAGTATCTCTTCTCCCCTTCGCACCCGCAGCCGGAAAACGTCCGATATTATTTTTTTAAATACAATAATCAAAATTAATTTCGCAGACGTTCCTCGTACGAAAATGTTGAGTATTAAATTGAAATTCTGTTTTAAGAGCTAACATGATTGTCGATTACGCTTGCAAAATCATTAGTATTTTTTTTCTTTTTCTTTTTATTCAAAATCGAGTTAAACGCGAAATGTGCGCGCGCTCTTAGAAGCTTAATACCGCTCCTTTTGACACGACAATAAACGAGACACCTGCTCGGGTCTCGGAAGAGACTTTCGCGACGAGTTTTCGGCGCGAGGGGAATTTCCCGCGTGCACGGAAAGCAATCTCTCTCTCGTTTTAGAGCAACGACCGCGATTGTCGTCGCTCACAGAGCTGGCTAACGTCAGACGTGATTTCGCGTGACAGCTGTTGTAACGAGCGCGGAGAGTCGAGAGGAGCTCTAGCTTCAAGATATCGCCGGTCACGACGCTATCGCTCGGGAAAGAGATTAACTCGTCGCTCTGCGGCGCGCTTTGCGCGGGTTTTCTTCTCCGCGGTTTCCCGGGTTTCCTTCGACCGCGACCGCAAATCTCCCGCTTCGGAAAAGCGCTCCTTTATCGTCCGCCGGGAAAGCCGAGTCGGCGGTGTCCGCGACTCCTCCGCAAACGTGCGACGGGGCAAATAACGTCTGGATGTGACTCCGCGGAGCAGCTGCCGCGACCGCAATCTCTTTGGGTCGGAACGCGCGATTATTCGTTTACTGTGTCGCGGAAAATTCTATTATCTCTGCAAGGAGAAGGCCCGACCGCGAGGCCGAATTGTAAAACTCGTAAACTCATTTAACGGCTATTATTATATAAGTGAACGTCCTGAAAAGACCTTCCCAGGAAATGACGCGAGAGAGATCGCCGGGCCTCTTTGCATCGGATTATTATTTCTTGCCATTTCGCCGTTCCCTCTCGCAATCTTCACAATAGCCGCGCATCAAACGCGTCATCAAACTGTTAAAGATAATCAGGTTATTCCGCGCGCTCGTCGCCGAGGTTCGCGGGAAAAGGGTTAAAAATTGTAGAGGGAAAGTAACGCCCTGGTTTGGGGGAGTAATAAAGCTCGCGTACGGACGGGATGAAAAGGCGAATGACGGGGGTGAGACGCGTGGATTTATCATCCTCCCTCCTGCCGGTGCTCGCCCATACGTTTATCTTCCGCGGCAAATGGGAATGACGTCGATGCGCGAGGGGAAGACTCAATCAGCCAAAATGCCCCGAGGTTTCCGACGCGCGGCGAGGAGGGTGAAGGGCGAGGGGAGGAGGCCAGGGCGAGATGAAGGGCCACGCCGCGGGGTAGAGAAAGGAACGGCGAGACGTCTCGCCCTCGAGACGGGAGAGAAAAAGAGCGAGGCGTGTGCATCTGACAGATGGAGGAGAAACACGGTGTCATGTGGCTTTTAGAAACTCCGGTCGCCTCGGAGCTTCCGCCGTTTTTATTGTTCCCTTTGTGCGCGCCTCCATTTCGACCCCCCTCCGCCCCCTTCCCCCGATCGGCCGGTTGCCCCTTTATTTTTGGTTCTCGATTCACGAGTCCGCGTACACGAAGAGGAGGCTCGTTTCGGCAGATCCGCTTCGCGGACGTTTTCATCCCGCGTGGAGGTATCTATTTTTAAACGACACCCCGCCGAGAGGAGAATCGTCTCTCGAAGAAAGAGTTAATCCGCGTGACGAAAATAAAAAGAAAAGAAAAGATCCTCCGTTGTCGCATAGGCCCTGAGCACCGTCTCCCAGCCTCGGGTATTACGCATTTAAATTACCTTCTCTCTCGAACTTAATGGTCCCTCGTTTCGAAAGAGCTAGCTCGAACCTTCTTCTTCTTCTTCTTCTTTTTTTCAGCTATGCAATTAATATTCTCGCGTCGTCCCGATGAGCAGCGTCGATGCGAGGGCTATCCCTTTCGGTCGCCCGGGCGGTATCACGTCGGTCCGTTCCTCCGATGCTTTGACATTTGAATCTGGTTCGGCGTCCCGCGGCGTCGATTCGATTTACGCCGATTCGACTCTCTCTATTATACGAGCGCGAAAGTAATTTAGCCGCCGCGGCTCGCGCGGAGTTCCGCGGTCGGAAACACCTGCAGCATCATCATCGAGATCACCTGCGAAACGGCGCGATTTTCTTGCACGTGCACAAAGCGAGATATTTTCAATTAGCGGTGCTGGTCGCGTAAGTACGAAAGAGTTGCGAGGAGGAAAAGAAGGGACGGATGCGAGTTATCTCGTCACAGGTTGCCGCGAAACTTATTACGCGATGAAACTACTCGGGAGGAGCTCCCCGGAGGAATAAAAACTGCTTTACTTTAGGACCGGTTTTTACTTCGTATAGTTTTACCGCGTTGTTTCGCCAGAGAAGCGATATATTGTTTTTTTTTTCTTTTTTTTTCTTTTTTTTTTTCTGAACACAGCCAGATTATCGTCGCTCTTTTTTCTTATCACTTGTTTTCTCCGAATCGGTTCGAGTGTTCGACAGCAATCGGTTACAGTCTCATTTATTAATTTTCTTTATGATTTATTTTATTAATGTGAATTAAACAGATTTGAAGAATCTGTTTTTATTCAACAGCGCACTGACTCTTTTTATTATTTTCAGGTGTATTAGTGGTGAACGTTACGTGGCGAGGTAAAACGTACGTCGGGACGTTGTTGGACTGCACGCGTCACGATTGGGCGCCACCACGTTTTTGCGACTCGCCGACCAGCGACTTGGATGCTCGCACGCCTAAGGGTCGCGGTAAACGCGGCCGCGCCGCGGCCAACTCTACGCCCGGCAACGACCTGAGCAATTTCACGGAGACGAGGAGCTCCGTGCACAGCAAGCTGCGTAACGGCGGCAAGGGTCGTCGAGGTGCGCAAGGTTCACCAGCGGCCAGCCCGAGTCCGGCGGCGTTTGTGCCGCCGCGACCGGACCCGGCAGCGAAGCGGAAGTCGCGCGGACCCGAAGAAGAGCAGGACAAGAATAAGCGGCGAGCCCCACCTCCGACACCGCCGAGTGGGTCACCGCCTGCTAGTCCAGTGCTGCTGGAATGTCCCGAGCCGAACTGCAGTAAAAAGTACAAACACATAAACGGACTCAAGTATCATCAGAGCCACGCACACGGCTCTGCTGACGATGACGACACTAAGGAGGGCATCACTAGTATGTCGGAAAATGACGAGAGCAATATTGAGGCGCCGAGTCCCGCCACGCCGGTGAAATCGCCAGCGGACAAGCCTGAGGGAACGCCGGTGAGAGCAGCGAGCCCCCCTGCAGCGGTATTACCACCGGAAACGCCACCGCCGCCACCTCGAGTTCCGTCGCCCAGCATAGAACCGCCCACGCCTGTGCTCGCGGACAAGAGTATCGTTAAACCGGGCGTGCTCAGGTTCGGTCAGGATGATCTGCCGGCACCTACTTCCACGGCGCCGTCGAGGCAGCAACAATCTGTACAGCAGCAGCAGCAGCAGCAACAGCAGCAACAAAATCAATCGCTAGGCCCGTCGAATCCACCTCAGAGTCCCAGTCCGCACCCGAGTCAATCTCCCAGGCCCGTGCCTTCGCCGCATCCGAGCACGAATATTCCTCAGCCTCTCAATATACCGCAACCACCGCAGCCGTCTCAGTTGCAGCAGTCGCATCAGTCGCAAAATCCTCTTTTACAACAAGCACAGTCGTTGCAAGTCAACCAGCCACCACCGCAGCAGCTGCAGCCTAGCGTCGTAAGTCAACAACAGCAGCAGTTGCAGTCGTCTGTGCAACAATTGCCGCCGGCACATCAATTGCAATCGGTGCAGCATCCTTTGTCGGCTCAACTGGGCCAGCCCGCGCAGGCCCACGTAGTGCAGCCGTCTGGATTACAACAACAGCAACAAGCCAGTCTACAAACCATAGCGAGTCAGCATCCAGGATTACAGAATCTTGCGAGCCAAGTGTCACAGCAGGCAGCGGGTCTACAGACGGCACCGCCACCGCCGGGTCATCCGGGCCAAGGTGTGCAATCACATTTGCAACAATATCCGACTGCAGTGTCGTTGCATGCTGCCGCAGCAAAGATGCCGCAATTCAAAGTGAAACCTACGGCCGCGCTAATGCCAGAGCAGGATAAAAACAAGACGAATGCAGACGCGCGCACTCCCAAGCCGCAGGGGTACAAGAAAAAATCTCGAAAATCGCCTGGAGGCAGCCCGCACCCGTCGCCTCTTGAGGCACCTATCGTCGATTCATCTCGAGATGATGTACAAAGTCCGGCCTACTCGGACATATCGGACGATGCAGCGCCAGTTCTCGAGGCAGAACCTGTGGATAAATCGAAACAGAGTCAAGAGAAGGATAACAAGGCCACGGCGCCAGCGCATTTGCCTGCGCATTTCAGCATGTATCCGTATTATGGTCAGTCACCTTATTTGGTGTCCAACGTTTCGGACAACAAGCCGGTGGTGGACCAAAAACCGAGCGATCTTACGCCCAAGCAGGAGATGAAACCGCTTAACATACCACAGATGCCTTCGATGGCGAGCTTACAGAGCGTCGTGTCGGAAAAAGAGAAGAAGGAGCTGGGCCAGCCGGTACCTCAGCCGCAGCAACAGCCGCATTATTATGGCGGTTACGGTGGTTATATGCCTCCAGGGTATGCTTACCAGCCACCTCAGCCAGTTTCGCAACAGCAGCAACAACAACAAAGTCAACAATCGCAGGATCAAGAGCCGCATGAACAGAAGGCTAAGATTAAGCAAGAGCCGCAGCCACAGCCAAGTTTGAAAGATAAGCAACACGAGAACCATCAAATACTCAAAGAGAGCATCGAGATGAAGAGTCAGATGAGTCCGTACCATGTATATCACAGCTCACAGAGTCAACGAGCGGCGCCGCCGCCTCCTCCTCCGGGACCTGTTCAAGACGATAGAAGGTATTATCTGTATTCGAGTGAACAAAGGAGAAAAGAAGAATCGAGCAAACAAAGCCAACAAGCAAAGGTGCCACCGCCAAGTCCGAAGCACCAGCCGAAGCAGGAAAAGCCACAAGATCTTGGCAAGAGCGAAGACTCAAAGAGCAAGCAGGAGGGCGTAAAGCCGACGATGGAAACTCAGGGACCGCCGCCGCCGCCTACCTCGCAATACGCTTACATTCACCCCAGTTATATGCAGCCACAGCATTATGGTGCGCTGCCATTCGATCCGGGTCATCCGGTCTACCGCGGCCTCAGTCCCATGCTGGTACCGGGCCCGTATTCGAGTAACCCCTATCTTCACCAGCTACCTAGGTATCACGCGCCAGAGGATCTCAGTCGGCCACCCGGTGGTAAAGCACTGGACTTGCTCCAACATCACGCCAGTCAGTATTACTCGGCGCACAAAATACACGAGCTTCAGGAACGTGCGCTTAAATCACCTACGCCCAAAACGTCGGCGGCCTCTGCTAGTCCGTCTTCAGCGGGTCCGACTCCTGCCCGGCCACCTAGTGGTCCTCCTACGTCGGTAGCTGGCCCGGGCCCCCCGCCAGGCCAGGGTCAGCAGCCGTCCGGCAAGCAGCAAGGTCAACCTGGTGGTCAACAGCAGCAGCAAGGCGCAGTGGATGCCAGCGGCGGAAACCTCGGCAAGGACAACAGATCACCACCTCCACAACGACACGTGCACACGCATCATCATACTCACGTGGGCCTGGGGTATCCTTTGTTGACGGGACAGTATCCCGCTCCTTACGGAGGTAAGCCTCTCGTCAGACCCTGACAGTAAGGCGACCCGCGGGACCCAGTGAAGCGAGATCCAGAAAGAACGAGAGAGAAGCATGAGCGTAATGGCGTGAGAACGAATACATACGTGCTTTAGGACCGTTTTCGTTTGCGTCGTTGGCGTGCCGCGTTTTCTGGTGAACTCGAAGAATGAATGATGACGAAGCGAGTCGAAAGCGTGATAAAAGGTGCCGAGCGTTTGCGATAGACCGCGTTGCGAACGACAGAGGTGAACTTTTATAATTATACGCTTAGACTTAAAGGTGCGGTGCGTTTACGATAATATAATAGATTGCCGAGACGTGGACTCGATATTCCTAGGCTTTTTATTAAATCCTAATATCTTCGAAATGACACTGTGAACGAAATTAACAGCCGGCCTCTAAAAACATTTTAAGTGTATAATGTGATGCGATTATAAATGCGTTTTAAATATATGCGTTTGCACATTGACTTGTTTTCGATTCGAAGTCAAATTGGACAGTACAAAGTACGACTTCGGCGAATAAGAAAGCGGTAAACGGCCAATTTTAGTTTCGAGACGAACCCGGACGAATGTCCGACAAAAGAAAACGGGTAAAAACTCGGCCAGGTATTATTTAGAGCCTGAGTGTCTAAACCGTACACCATATTGGTGCATAAAATTTGAGAAAGAAGAAAAAGGAAAGGAAAATAATTGTGGATCTTGATGTGCAACAAGGAACTCGCGCGTCAAGAACCCTCTCCGTTCGAGAGTCGATCCGCGTGCAGAGTCTCCGCCGAGGTACTATTTTATTACCAGACCAATAAGAGACGCGCTTCTTCTTTTGTACAAAGGCAAAACTATTAAAATGTGTGAATATCGATTAAACCTCTTCTATGTGGGCCCCGCGTTGAGGTCCCGAACAACAATTATAATTAATTTATCTTCAATTGTACATTCTGCGGGCGTGATTTGCTCGCGCTATATAGCGTTGCATTTTTTGAACATATATATATATATATATTATATATCTCGGTCGCAGAATTCGTGCGCGTTCTCTCTATTACAGATTTTCAAATATTAATTTACCATGGCAAAAATTAATTCTTCTTTAAATTTGGCATCGAATACTTTGACATAAAAATTTATTATGTAAGCACAAACGCAAGGAACAGTTCAATTTTTAATTGTATCTATCTAATTTCTATCGCAAATTTATTTTTAAATTGGCATACAATTATAAAAGTATATTTTAGATATTCTATTTAATATCGTCAGTGTCTGTAGTTGAGAGAAGATACGATATTTGAAACATTCCGTGTGCATGTACATGCACACAGAATGTAACGAGTCTCGTAGCGACGAATAAAATATTTTGGAACTATTAAAGTATAACTGCGGCCGTGTGTAGATTAGCCATGTAAGCTGTGTACCGTAAGTAGGGCGCAAGTAGGGATTAGACGTATAGTTCAGACTGTGATAATTATTTATCGTGCTTCTTTTCGGGACGGAAAAAGAGTTAACAGGATTTTGTGAGCAAAATCACTCAACTGAAAGTGATTAACACTCGCTGTAATAGTAACGATGACGATAACGAACCTCATCGAGCTTGATACGGATATCAATGCCAGAGTTAATTGATTATGATATGCGTGAGGAAAATGCAGTCTCTACAATTGAATAATAGTACAAATTAAAAAGTCTAGATGTACAAAGTAGAAAGAAAAATGTTCTAGCTTCGAGTAACATTATTTTTAACGATAAAATTAAATTGTAATTCTTAATCATAACGTTATTTGCAATCTTAAAATATAATTTAGTCAAAAGTATTATTTTCGAGTTTATTAAATATATAAAGATCAAATTTATCACGTTAGAATTAAGTTTACTTTGTAATGAAATTAAGACTTTGGTATTTAGACTTTTTAATTTGTCATATTTTATATTTTCATGAACGCGATACGTATTCGCGTTTGTATCCACGTGTGTATTTTTCGTTAGACTTCGGTAGTCTTCCACAGAAGCTTATTTTGCAGCAAAATAGCCATCAGGATCTTATAGTTTTGAGTTTTACGTTTAGTCGCCAGCGGAGTACGGTTTTTGTTACGAGAACGTCGTTTATAATTTGTAATAATATCGTTCTTTAATTATTTAAAAGTGATACTTGAAAATAACGCGGCTTTTATAAAATCTTAAGATTTTATATTAATAATTTTCAATGTTAAAGATAATGATATAAGATATTAAAGATATAGAATGTATATTTTTTTAAACATCTTTTAAATAATTTTTATATCTAACTTCAATTCTTTTCTTTTCTTAAGTACGTTCAATTTTGTATTATCTTTTTTTTATTACTTTCAATGCTGCAATATTTCGTTACAACGATACAACGACGTACTCGTATGCAAAAAGCGATCGCCAATCAGCGAACTTAATCGACCAAGTGTACGCTTATGGAGCCAACACTGCCAGGACTTTCGCGTGAGCAAGGGAAGTCCGTAATCACGCGATTAGGGAATGCATTGTAGGTGCGAGATCATTGAGACAAAAGCAAGAGATATAGAAAACAAAAAAACGATCGCTTAGGTACACGCCACTTTGTATGCTTTCCCACTTCTCACACATATCCGTCGTCATTTCTCTTCGAGTAGTGATGAAAGTAGCTCGATGTTTAGATATCTCGAAATATACGGGTTTCTCTTCAAGCACGACTTGTGCTTGAAGACACGAGATGCCTGGAGGATTGCTTATTAACGATCGTCTCGAAAAGCTTACCTACCAATGTGCGATTTTCACAGCCACGATAAACAGACTTTTTGCTGCGTCTTAGAATCAATTGCCAGGATTTAATGATATCTATAACAATTGAATATCGATTCGTTTAACATTACAATCGAATAAATCAAGCAGTGCAAATCTATTTAGAACAAAGCGAAAGTTTCATCTGCAAAAGACACTTTCACTTTAATCATGCGTATTACTTTTTTTATTTTTATTTTTTTTTTATTTACTTATATTATTTTATTTAATATTTTTTTTTTTTAACATCTTGAGTGTAGTTAAATTGTTTCACATTATGGTACCACAGACGATCGATAATCAATGCTTCTCTATTATTCTTGGATCTATTACGCCCGTTTAATCGTCTCTTCGTTATCTCACGCAGAAGTAGTATCAAGTGCTCTAGTCTTCAATCAAGTTTCCGACCCCCCTTCTCGCGATTTCGCTAAACGCGATACGATCTTGTACTACGTAATAGAAATCAATCAACCGACGAGAAAAACATTTTTTTCTCTAAGTACGTTTTCTAGTGAGAGAACCTTGGTTTCTCTCTTCTTGGTCCTCGATAGTTCGGAATACACGTCGCGTTAGATCTCGTATGCGGGTGCCGCGGGTCGCCTTTCTTCGTACAAATGATTGGAGAGCAAAGACATGCGATTATTAGGTGCTCCAGAGTAATCGTGACGAAACATTAATGGCCTGCTGTCTCTCTGTGTGTGTTGCAGCGGCAGTGCTAGCGAGTCAGCAGGCCGCCGCGGTAGCCGCCTCGGTGATCTCGCCTTTCCCGCCCAAGTGACCCGCGGCCCCCGCGCCCGTCATACCCGGCGGAACCGCCGGGGGCAACTCTGCACAGGCCCATCACCCGCACCCGGCGGCGGCAAGCGGAGCGCCCGGTGCGGGACACCCGCATGGTACCGCCGCCGGCGGCGGCAGGCAGCCGTAGGAGGCATGGACACGAGCGAACGAGCGGCGTACCCGACGCTGAGGCAGGGCACGTTTCGTACCACCTTGCGTGGCCTGGATCAGGACCAAGGTGTAACCGCTAGAAAGAGACACGGCTAGATTAGGACCAAGACGTAGCTATAGGCCGAGGCTCTTCGCGTACTCTGCCGCACGTTCTTTCGGTGTCGCTCGAAGTTGGGATCCTGGAAATGATAGTTGAATCGTTAGGAACACGGTGCGATGAACGGCCAAGACGGACGGGTATCGTTGCTCTTCAGCAACGCCAATGTTTAATCGAAAATACTTGAATTCGAGGACTAGGTAGAACGAAAGTCAGGTTGAAATGTTATTATGAAACCGAGGGGTGGTAGTTGAGTAAAACGGGTAGTGTGATGTGCTATTCGTTTGCTCCGCGATACTGAGACTTTAGAACGAAATGATTGTGTGGTATTATTCGTATTTTTGGAGACTGGATTGAACAAGGAACTCTAGTTGTACGAAAAATAAATTATGACTATACTGACGATATTAGGAGATTTGAATGAAATTAAGAGACTGGTGGATCGCGTAGATCCACAACTTTCCAAATCAGGCGCAAACGTGGAAAGTATTATATGCTGAAAATGTTAAAAAAGAAAAAGTTTGTTCGCGTCTATGAATGAACACGGTAATGGTATATTTTTAGCATTACAAGCGTTGCACTCCGGTTTCGTCGAATTCGACGGAAAAGGGGAAAGAATATTTATCGAGGGCCTCTTATTAATTCCATGTGTTACGTAGCAATGTCCAATGTTTAAATTTGAAAGACGTACGAAGACCGAAGAAACGCTATTGACGCTATACCGATGCTACCCGGCACAAGGAATTTTCAATTGTTGTAAGCACGGCCTTGCGAAATAGCGCAGTCAATTCTAGCGGAATTGGAAGCCTCGATAAACTCGAAGAACTGAAGGAAGAAGTCTATCAGGTATACCGAATTGTATTTCAGATAGCGGGGGATAATAGGAGGGCAAATCTCGCGTTATAAGCGCAGGCAAACATAAATTATTAGTCACGTAACATATTTAAAAAAATATCAGGCCATAGCGAAAGACGCAAGTAATATCTTGTTGAACTATCTTAAAATTAATTAATCAATCATTATCATCTCCTTCATTAATTGTAGATCGGCATGCTCGCACACGGAGCCACATTGTCAGCCTCTAGGTGAAGATACTGTATATCGAATTTAGAAGGTGTGAAGAGACTGAACTCGATCCGACGCACAAATAGACGTTGTCCATTCTCGGAGAGAAACTGTTAAGCTGACCGCGGTAGGCTCGGCGAGACGATCGTGAGCAAGCAATCCTCCAGATACATCGGACCGATGTTCGCACGACGAGCGGACGAGTTTCCTCCTTACGTATCCTCCTGAGTATCGTGAGGCACCTCCCACACATGTCCATTGCGGATCCATGACCTCTACGTGCAGACGAAACCAGCTTGCTGGATATCCTCCTTCCTGTACATAGTGTGTATATCTAAGGAACACGCGCCGCATAATGTACAGACGCCTTCGGTTAGTATAAAGATATGTGATTAGGAGCTCGATCTTAGCTCCGTAGATTAAAACCTCTGACGAATTTCGGGAGGTACGAGAAGCTACCTTGCGAAATAAGGTTTCTTCGAGCGGATCGAGCGATTATTGCCCCGTTTCGACGTGGACTGGGTTCGCTCAGCGCCACCCAGAAGTCTCATTAATTCCTTGCTGATAAAATCTTCTCTTTTCTTTCTAGAGTTTAGATCTAAACTTTGTCTATAGGCGGAACCATATAGCTTGGAATGAAATGAAGAAACGTAGATCCAGAAAATTATTATAATTGACGAAGGATGTGACTGAGGACGTTAGGACGGGCCAAGAGAGACCCGGTCCATCGAAACGAGGCACGGGAGAGATACGCAACGATGGTCACGAGGAAACAGGCGTCTCGTTAGACTGAAGCACGTGAGGACGGACGACATCGTTCGTCGTTCTTGCGTCCATGGAGTCGCGCTGGCAAAAGAAAAAAAAGAAAACGGAAAACGTAAATTTAACGCGTGCCGTTTCGTGCAAGCGTGGCTTCACCCCGACTCTCAGACTCGAGTGTGTGTGTCGAGGTGGAATTTTTATCGAGCATAGAGAAGCTTAAGAGCGAGCGAGCGAGCGAACGTATGTAAACACGTGCGTGTGCATATATGTAAGAGAGAAAGAAAGAGTGAGCGAAAAAAAAAAAAATTATATATATATATATATATATATATATATATATATATATATATATATAACGATTATACATAGGATACACGAAAGATGTAAGAGAGTAGCGAATCACGTGCGTCGACTGCCTTGTACAAGCATAATGCATGCGTGGATGGATGTGCGTGCGTATAGATTCCGTATCGATGTATTTTATTGTAAAGAAATAAGACGGAGAAGAGTTTTAGGCGTGCGCAGACTTCGATTTTTGTAGAGAAATTGTATAACTTGCTGATAACTTATCTCTTAGGGAAACGAAGAATTCATAATTGTGCGCGCTGGACCGATATCGTGAAATGCTGATAATGCGATCAGAGGAGACTCGTCTTTGACGCATGAACGATTTACAATGGCGAGCCGTGGCGGACGACAAAAGGGGAATTAAAAAAAAGGAAACACGAGGCGACACGTAATGCGTTGATTCTAAATAATTAAGTGGCGTTAAGTGACTGTAAATTTGATGCTAGAACGCTATTTGTTTACTAAGGTAGCCAGTGATGTGCGACAAAACCCGGGGTGAAAAAGGGGAGGCCGTGGGGACGCAGAAGGGGCGCAGGGGCGAGAGCAAGAGTATGGGCGAGAAAGAGCAGCGAGACGTAATAATTACGTATGCATATGCAACTATATATATATGTATCTATAAACTACGTAATGTTTGTTCAGTAACTACTATCGTCATCCATTTTATATATACTATGCGATTATTGATTATTAATTATATTATTTTATTACTATCGTCAGTGTGACATAAGGTAGGAAGAAAGATAAAAGGGAGGTGAGGAAAGAGGAGGTAACGGCGGTGCGAGAAATTTTATAGGGCAGCGTTTCGCAAATGCCAAATCAAAAGATACGGCCGATATGACGAGGAGAGAAAAACCCAGATATATTAAAAAAAAAAGAAAAAAAAAGAAAACGTAAAATGCATCCATTTTACTGAACATAAGCGAAACCGCGATAGGGAAGCGCGCGTGCACTCATGCGAATCAAAGGACGTACGTGTACTTGCCTCGTGTACGTGTTCTGTGTGCGTGCGTGGATACCTGCGAATGAATGGGAGAAATAAAAGGTGATCGCCTCAGTTTTAGTGAGGCGTTCGGCGGACGAAAGGGGTGGGCTTTAAAAGAAATAAATGCTGGTGCTGCTCTGTGATTTTTGTAAAAAAGAAAAGAAAAAGCAAATAATAGAGGGAGAGAAGGAGACCAGAGAGATAGATGAAGAGGAGAAGGAAACCAAGAGAGTACACGAAACGACTGAGGGACCCCGATATCCTACGGGATCTCCACGAGCAGACAAAAGAAATGAGAAAAATAAGGAAAAAAAAAATAAAATAAAAAATGCAAAAAATAAAGCAACACGCAGAGAGATAGTTTGAGTACCTGTACCCTGCCCTGGCCCGCGCCTACCTCCGGAAGTGGAGGTGCGAGGGAAAGAGAACAAAAAAAAAAAAAAAAAAAAAAAAAAATGAACAAGTTGAGAGAAAGAGAAGTGTGTGGAGAATGCGTGAGAGCGAATTAAGAGTGTGCCGCGTCGTTTCACTCATTTGTACAGGCTGTAAAATGTATTCGCTTTCAGTAAGCAAGGGAGAAAAAAGAATTTTAATATAGATCGTTAATCGCTAATTAGGGGATATACGTAGAGGGAGAAAGATATAAGGAAAAGGATAAAGGCGAGGGTCTTCGTCGCCGGCTTTTGTAAGCTCGAAGAGCTTTATTGCACCTACATTCGAATCGCACATTACCAGAAAACGGGTTACAAGCTTTGTGGTTCGTGTAGACGGCTCTTGCTCTCTCCCCTTCTCCGCGCTCCTCCCGCTGGCCCTACTTAGCCCTTGAGGGAACGGCGAAACCCCCTGGGACTCGTGCAACTCGCCCAAGTGTAATAGGGAGCGTATGTAATTAGCAATCGGAGAGACAGCCTCCGTGTCCGAAAATACGACACTGTAGAGAGTACTATGCATATTTGCCAGGACGTTGCATAATCGATTGTGAAAATATCGCTAGAGAAAGGTAGAGGTAACGGAACCGGGTGGGGAAAAAGAGGACCGCGAAAGAAAGGCGAAAGAAAGATCGTGTTAGGTAAAAGAGTGAATAGATGCGCGTATGTATGTATGTACGTATAAGCGAAGTATGAGAGCGGACAGAAGCGAATGATAAACGATGCTAAGAGAACTGAGACATATAACATAATAAACAAGGACCCTTATTCTCGTCTCCTTTTTTTAGAATGATAAAAATAGTGAGTCGTTACGCTTTATATATTATACATCTCGAGTATATGAATATACGAGTAAATCATAACGTACAGAAGAAGCAGGTGCAGAAGAAGAAAAAAAAAGAAAAAAAAAATACATGCAGGCATCTTGTCGTTAAATTGTAAGATATTGTGTTCAAACTCCAGAATGTACTCTGATCCCCTTCCTCAGACTACTATATATTAAATATATTGTGCACTATGCTCCAACTTGTCCATACAAATAAATATATTCAAAAATCTCAAACATCCTTCGGCTTTACTTTCTTTTCACTCCCTTCGTTTTTCAGATTCTGAAGGATCGAGTCGATTAATAGTATCCGAGATGTAAATTATTTAATTTATTTTATTTTTATTTTGCCTTGCTTTTTGTAAGAAAGAAAAAGGAAAAGCAAATAATAGCGGGAGAGAAGAAGACCAAAAGAGTACACGAAACGACTGAGAGAACCCAATATTCTACCGCATCTCCACGAGCAGACAAAAGAATTGCTTAATTTTTATTTTAAAGTAGTTAATTCATTAGCATTATTGGCGCGTTAACTCTTGCTACTTGCGCGATTTGACGACTGCTCGTAGCGGATTTTTTCGGAACAAGCTAGCTGAGCGCCGTTCCCGCGAATTCCGTGACCACGCCTTTTTTATAATGGCATCTGACCACCGAAGTCAAGAAATTAGCGGGAACGACACCCAACTAGTTTCAAGAAAATCTGCTACGAGCCGCCACCAACATGATTCTTCTATATTCCTGATAATTCCCAAGTGTTTTCAGATACTCGGCGCCGTGAAACCTTGGGATAAAATGTAAAAACAACTTCTTTTTTTGTAAGAAAAAAAAGGAATAATAAATAACGCGAAGCGCCCGCTTGTAATATCGAGCCTGTGTTTTGAAAGACGCGTTGTTATAATTAATATGCAGGTAATTATTGATATTGCTATTTAATTAGGAACGTAACAAAATAATTGTTAATAATAAATATTTTATATAAAGACAAGTTTTTAAATTAATTGTGAGAAAATTAAATTAATTAAGAATTTTGTTATCGTATCAAAGCTGTTGGAATATTGAGGATAACCTCAAATATGATCGCATGCTTCTGCTGATAGAAACCGCTGATACTTTGCACACAAAGTATGTGTAAAATTTTACATAAGCAAAGAACATGGACGAAATTGATTATAAATTAAGATCACAGAATCCTACATTGATATCACATGTAAGTAGCAAGAAAAATTATTTGGTTTTCTACATTTGTGCTGCAACTGTATCATTATTTAATTGTACCCACAGGCAATATCCAAACTCATTGAAGCAATTAAAAAGAAATTGGAAAAGAAGGAAAAAAATATTTCAGAGGTAAATCATTTTTTAAATAATTATAATTATAGGGCTTTCTTGATATTTACCTTGCTTTCAATATATGTCTTCTTTTTTTTGTAGATATCAGAATTTAAACTGCTCTCATCTAAATGTAATAGTGATAATTCTATAGTTAGCACATCTGCATGCCAGGCATTGGTTGTGCTTGCTGAAACTGGAATATGGGATATTAAATCTGCATTGGCAACATTTATGGCCTACTTATCTTCTTCAAGGTATATAATTAATTACATGTATTTTATGAATGTATTTCATTTTTTTTTTTTTTTTTTTTTTTTTTAAATAAATATTGTAGAAATAAATTTTAATTATTGTCATCAATTTTAGGAATTATCAAGCAATCACTGTGGCAGTCAGTCGATTGTTAATATTAGACTGGAAGGCGCACGACAAATGCAATGAATATACTCTCGAAATTCCTACTCAGCATCCATTTATCGCGATTCTAATTCAGAAACAATTAAGCTGGAAATCTGTAGTGAATCAAATTAAGCTCATCATGCATTATCACGATAAACAGTATGTTTAAAGATATACAATTCAGAGAGGATCGTATTAAAAGTATTATAAAATTTCGATGTGTTCTAATTTTAGAATTCGAGAGCAGAGTGTAGAGCTGCTGCGGCCAGTGTTCGTGCATATATTGTGTAATCCCACCATGGATTTGTTTGAGAGCTGCAAACAGGACACGTGGCAGCTTATAATTAAATCGAATAACACTACAGATTTACAAATAGAAATTTTACTCTGGTTATGTACCAATCGTGCGGACACTTGCATCGACGCAAACTACCGAGTCCTCGAGCTTGCAGATGTGGCGTTATTGAGAAGAGATAAAGAACTTTGTACCTCGTTAGTGCCTTTCATTGCGTCTTTGACGGTACAGCTTTTGGAATATGGTCATGAACCAATGCAAAATTTTTGTACGATACTTAATCTCTTCGAATGCTGCCACAATTACATAGGAAATATTACGTTACTTCTGATGGCAGAAATAATTTTAATATGTCCTGCGGCTTACTTACGTGATGCCCTTCAAATATGTAAGTATATTTATAAAAATATATGCGAAATTCTAAAGAAATAAAATCACATAGTTTTTTATAGGCAATATAATTAGTAATATACTTTAAAAAAAAATTTACGTGATTAATTTTGATCAATTTGACGTAGGTACAGTTATCGTGGATACAATGCCGTGCCACGTTATATTATTCAACACGTTAGCCGCATCTTTGTTGAAGTGGCTGGCTTACCCGTCGTTATTGTGTTCCGATGCGCTCGTAGTAGCGAAAGAACTGTTAATCAAGATAATGTCGCAAAAGGAAACGGACAGTGGTAACGGTACTATTTCAAACAAGATGCTGCTCATATTCAGCTATAGCAACCGATACATTCAATTTTATATGGAGCTCATCCGCAGTATATATTCTCTGAAAGATGGAACTCTTTCATGGATGGATAACTTATCACTTGTATCAATAGATTTAAGATACATGTGTAAATTAGTCTTGTGCGGTATTTTCCTGCACAGCAACGATCCCCCCGTTGTGCAAAAAGCCTGCTATATTCTTGTGCAAATTGCGAGGGAGATTAATTCCTTCTCATCACACATGCTGTCCCTAATACTGTATAAATTAACAAAGACTCGCGACAGCTCCACGTTAAAATATCTATTATTATCTGTTCCGGAGTTTACCATGACCAAAGAAAATTTACCGATCGTCATCCATACATTAGATACGCTTCTAAATAGTGGTAAACCGCTAAAATATTTTGCAATCCAGCTTTATTTGAAAGCGTTGGAGAAAGAGCCACGCTGTTATCGTTTTATATCTACTGCTTTAATGGATACTATGGAAAAAGATCGTAGCTGGCAGTCGGACGTAGCCTGCGCTCGAGCGATAAAACATATTTGCGAGTATAGACCCGAGCACGGTGAGGAACTTGTCCCGTTGCTGTCGCAAATCTTGAATCGATGCGTTGACCTGAACAGTGGTGCAGCCAGTGCGCTCGCCCTTGACAGCATCTCGGCCCTGTGCAAATCTACAGTGATAGGTATCTTACATTTCTAAACATAAAACTTTGTTTTAAGGCGTTATATTAATTTTCTTTTTTTTTTTTTTTTACTATTATTGCGAGCATTGTATAATTATTTGTAAGTTATCTTCCGTAATTAACATTTGACTGCTTTATTTGACAGGCATTTACTCAACATGGCAGGTATTAGCGCCAAAGATGCGCAAGGAAAAACGCACAGTGGTCTTGGAAAGCTTATGCGATCTTTTTGCCAACATTCCCTCGTACTTATTTCGTACGAGTGAGGACTACGACAAATTTATCGACGACGTCGTGACACATTTGTGGGGCTACACGGTTTGCGATGACGCGAGAGTTGCGAAAGCGGCGTTCAAAGCACTCAAGTTTTATCAAGTGGAACATATTACTTTGAGAGCGTTGCCTCCAAGCTTTTTATCAGGCATTAAGATACAACTTACACCCGGGAAATCAAATGACGAAAATAGTCAATTAATGTACTCACTGCAATATATACCAGGCACTTGTTGGATCCAAATGTTAAAGAATATAAACAGAAGTATTTTATCGGCGGGCGGAGACCTTCTCATTTTCTACATTGAGGAAGAATTAAACGGTTTCAGATCGCGAATATATACCTGGCCGCAAGGAGAACCACAAAACTTTAAGTACCTGCCAGAGAGAAGTGTAATAAGAGCAATCGGAGAGTATTTGAGACGAAGCGATAAGATTGATCAAAATAATTATGCGATCGCAGTGGAGTGTCTGCGTGTATTTGCTCATAAATATAAGAAGCCGTTACCAAATATAAAATGGGATTTTTTGAAGGAAACCATGCAGATATCAGAGGCTGCTAAAGAATACAGTTTGTCCATTGTTAGTCGCCATTGTCAAATCTCGAACTCGGCGAAATTACTGACGGAAAGTTTCTTATCTATGTATACATCCATATCAGAAGCTGGTCGATTATTGCTGGAAGAAAAGCACATAGTGTTTTACTCGAATTTGGAGGAACTGTGCCAAGCTATTCAACCGGCTAACTTAAAACAATTTCTTGAAACTTCTATCCATTACGCCATTGATCAAATTTTGTTGAACAATCAGTCAAACTTTAAATCTTCATTAAACGACAAATCAGTTAATCTGTTCAATCACATTATGTCCTCTTATGTCACTGCTTTAAAAAACAACGAAATACAAATAGGAAATCGTACGCTGCTAACTACAATATTGGAAGAGATATCGGAAAAAGTAGACTTAACATCTAAATATTTCGAGAAATATTTTATGGCTGTGATGGAATTATTAATCAAGGATGTCGATAGGATGACATCACCTAACACTTGGTGGGTGGTAACGCCGGAAAAATTGAAAACTGCTGTCGCTATAAGAATTCAGTCAGCTTTCAAGGGAAATATCAACGCGCCATTTGCTTGGTTGAATGAACTTGTCAATACGACCGAATCTAATCCTGAGTAAGTATTAATAATTATATTATTAATTACAATGGCTCTCTTGCTTAATTTTTTTTCTATCTTTTTAGAATGCGAAGGTATTTGTTACAAAGTATACAAAAAGTGCACACTGACTTAAGAGCGGAGAAATCCTGTGATCTAGAAATGCAAAAAGATTGGATTTTAGATTTTATAAGACACATCGATGCGCTTATGATAGAGACGCCAGATAATAATAACAATATTATCTTTTACTGTGATATTTTATTCGTCTTGGTTATCTGTTTGTCCGGTATGGAGTGTTTTCTACCGGAAAAAGAATTGCTATTTACTTCACAAGATGTTAGAATAAGACTGTTTCCACAGGCGATCTCTACACTTATTGATCGACAAATTTGGAAGTCCATAGCTCGTCAGGTATTCGTCTTTCGCTACAAATATTTTAATTTATAAAGATAATCCTTTATCTTTAATAATTAAAAAACAATATATATATATATATATATATATATATAATTACAATGCAACTTTCATACATAAATGTACATTACATCGCATTAATTTTTCAGATTATGAAATGGCTAAATTACATGAGGAACAGTTCTCTACCCGATGTATATAAACTTGCGTTTCAAAGCGCATTAATTTTATTAAGGCATGAAGAAGACTATAACGCGGAATGGAAAAATTATTTGTCAGTCAAAACTCTTATAGAAATATAATTAAAAATAAAAATTTATGTATAAAAAAAACGAAGTTTTTAAGTTGAACTGATTTAATTATTTACATTACTCAGCCTTGAGTGTTACTAATAATATTAAATCTTACAATTATAATAAACATCTATAAATACACCTCCACCCTTATTACTAATAAAATAACAATCATATTAAGCTTCGACAAGTATATACATACACTTAGGTCCATATCCTCATGGCATAATTAACACTCAATTCGTTAAATCGTTAAAAATGTCTAGATTTAAACAGTAATAGTGTAGAAAGAGATATGCTAATCCATTGTCGTTAATTAAAAGATAAACATCTATAAAAGATGAAAGAATAACTTTCTATTATCTTTTAATTATCGTTGACATTTTCCTGAACTTTATTAGATATGTTGATCTATATGCGACTGAATATATATATATATAAACTTTCATATTAGATTATTTGTGGAGTTAACCGGGAAGAAAACGTACGATTAGCGGTTTATTGAAACTTGTTCCTACTACCAATTGTGAAAAAATTACGTATGACTAAATGGACGCTTTAAAAAGATATTCTTTTACTACTTTTCTAATCCGGTGAAACCTACACACCGTTATTTCTTATATACAATAATATCAGTACTCGTGTAAAATATTTTACAAGCGATACTGGTGCGAAGAGCGCGAAATTTCTATTTTATAAGGCTGATTTTATATAAATGTAAATATATAAGTATCAAATAAATCACAGAAAGAAACGTATTTACTCGTTGTATACAAAATATATGTCGTACGATACGGATACGTAACTTGAATGGAATGGCGAGCTTGAGTGCATTTATTAGTAAAAGTAAAAAATGCATATTAATAACTCCTAACTAAATCGGACGTTCGATTTGCGCGTGATTTAATATTAATTACTGTCATGTGTACCTATCTATAATATGTCCTCGTCACATATGTTGTATGTGACGGCAATCATAATGCTACACGGACGTCTCGCTATTGTCTAACGTCATTACCGTTAAAGTATTGGGTCTTGCACCAGTTAAGATTTGTTCCTCAGGCGGGCGCATTCTCGGTTCCAGAATATTTCTCTTTGTCTCTGCACTCTTTTTTATTGGCGTGCGACTCGGGCTGGACTTTCTACTACTCGGATATGACTTCAATAAACGTGCTCTAAAAAATTTAATAATTATTACGTAAAGCTTTAAAGTATTTTATTACCTCCTTTAGTAAAAGTACCATCTGTTTTATGTCTTCTTTAATGGAAGATCAATAGTCGTTTCGGATTAAACTTACGCATCCATCAACTTTAGAAACAAGCGAGTGTAGACTTGATACTCCTCGTCACCGAATTCGGTAGGATCATGCCTCGCGTGCTCGTACAAATCACAGAATTGATGAATTAAACGCTGGCCACTTCCATTTAACGGCGTAGCGAGCGTGGTGAGCAAATATGCCCTCAGATTATCCGAGGGATGTCTTTTTGAACAATTGTCGAACCTCGTGATCTCCGTCTCTGCAAGCAAACGCAACGTAAAAATAGAGTCGACCTAGTGATGGCACAATGACTTACCTAAGGTTTTAACGTCGTCCATCGCCTTTAATCTATAATAGTGCGGTGGAGCCTGTCCTCCTGGAGTCAATATATACCTAGGGTCGCTGATCAACTGCGGTTCATACTGGATCCTCGGTATCACTTCTATTCGCCTCTCTATTTCTTTTTTCAAAGACTGAAAAATATTTTTAACACGTTAGACAGTGATCTAAAAACGCAGCGAGTTAACCTCAAAGTTATACGTCCGAACGTAAGATGCACACCTTTTTCGCATCGTGTCCTATAGGAATGTGGGGACCTCGGCGTGATCTTAAAGCGAACCTCATGATCTGCCGTTTCGCGAAGATGAATAGCAGCAATATCGTCAAAACGCCCGCACCTATAAATATCACTATGGTCACACCGGACAATTCCTGTGTCATTCTCGCGCGACAATCGACGCCTGTCCCTGCGAATAATTGTCACCGGGCACTAATGTTTACGTGATAATCGTACGCCGCTTCGTGACAGTAACGCGGACGGTCATTCGAACTTACGAATAAAAAAAGGGTCCCCGGTCAGCTGATCGGCGCATGGAGTCGTATCTCGCGCGCATCGTCTTTCATCCGATTATATTAGTTATTAATATCTGCATCGCATCATTGGACAGTAAATTTGCGCACGGGATATAAAAATAGAAAATTTTCACAAATTATATCTAAAAAATAAAATTTTTTTTTTATATTAAGTTATAATCGGAGGTGACAATTATTCGGATCTGTAGATGTGAATACTTTTATAGCAATTATATACTTCTTAAAATATTCTCTATGGCTTTTTTAAATAGCGTTTCATTTATAGCTGCGATTTCGGTCATCATATTTTTCTGTTCTTCGGACAGTTTTGTATTAATTTTTAAAAATGACAGCACGAGCTTCCCAAAGTTTTTATCCTTGGAATAATGAAGTGCTTTGCCCGATAACAATGCGACAATTTTATCGATCACGTTCTCATCCAGTCTTACGGATAAAAAATTTTGAAGCAATGATATGTGCCATAATTTCAAGTCCTTGACATGCTCGAGAAACTCTCTGTAAAAAGTTTTAATTTTTATTTTTAAAAGTATAAACTTTTTTCCTAATTAAATAAAATTACACACTTAAATATAAAACAATTTTCTTAATTTAATTCCAGACTTTAATTAAAAATATAAATTAATCTTACGAGTTCTATATTAAAATTATATATTCAATGATTGCATAAAACGTACTGTAAGATAATTGCTTTCCTTTGCTGGTCAAACGTATTCACAATAGAAGTGATGATTGATGTTTCTTTCAACTCGTTATTAAAAATTGGCACAAGTATCAACTGCTGGACCTCGCCAGGGAATATTTTAGCATATTCAACCATAGTAGATGACAACAAACGAGATGGTTCCTCCAATTTAATTATCTGCAAACGCAATGTAAATTAATAATAATCCAAAAAGAAAGTAGTCGCGTAAAATCAACGTGTATTACCTTTGGTAGCAAGATATATGTGCAAAATATATTAAGATACCTAATCCTCTGCTCTACAGTCGTGTCATCCATCGACTGGCACAGATTATAAACACCTTTGAGACTCAGCTTCTTTTCCAAATCACTTACTAACGGTACGAGATCTTCGTCGGCTAGACTTTCTAATTGAACAAAGTCTAATCTGCCATTATTTCGTTCTAGATTCTCACAGACGCATTCTAAAATATCATACTTTTGCGGCAGTGCGATATCAGATCTCTTAGGCTCCTCTATTATCTCAGCCTGTGTAAAGTAAAATTGAGTAGACTGTAGTGGCAATGTTTGATTATGCGTTGTTTGAGCTTCGCTATCGTTTATTGGCTCGTCAGTATCATCACTGTCGCTATCTTTATTTTTTGAACTCAATTCTTCTTCATCCTACAATAAAAAGTACATTTGCTAATAAATAGTATATCAAATTACCTGTATAATTGTTGATTGGAACAGAAATTTGAAAAGCTCTAACGTTAGTTAATATTAGATCATTCTTTTTCATAATTAAAATTATAACGTTAGTTTAAAAATTAATTGACTGTGCAAGTTACATATTGAAGTTTTATATTCTGTACAATGTAAACATCAGCCAGGGTGATTCTAACCTGTTCAGCTATAACCTTCCATAGTGGATTAGCTCGGGCGATGTCATCCTTCAACGCTTCCCTCAGAGATTCGAGTCTTGCCATCGTTTCATCCGATATCGTGTATTCCTCGAAGAAAACCTCCGAATCCGTATTTTCCCGCATCATTTTACTCGCCTCGCACGTCCCGTCTTGCGCACTCGCCGCACGTTTACTTGTTTCAGAATGTTTGGATGAATGTCGTATCTTTTTTTTCCCACCATCCTGTTTTTTGTTTTTCTTTTAAATACATCTCTTATCAGAAAGTTATTTCTGGCCAATACCAGCCGAACTGTACAAAATTATAATACATTCCTTCTACGAAATATGTCAGACATTTAAAAACAAACATGCGGTGGAATAGATAAAATCGTGAATATACTACAATCACAAACAGTGATCCTGATCTATTAAAAAAAAAAAAAAAAAATTGTTTAAACAAATTAAAATCAATGGCTAGAATCTTGACACGCTCATTGTAGATCAACTGCTTTTCGTAATTCAAACGATAACCTAATAAAGTAATAAAAAGAGGTAAAAAAAATTAAAAAAAAAATAAAAATGTAAAGAGAAGTATGCATGCACTCCTTCCAAGTCAGTCAGGCGGGTCGAGGGGGGCGCGTTCGTCATCACATCATCAGCCGCGAGAGGAGTTGGAGGAGCAAGTCAGTCGTTGGTGACTGCTGGTGACCGACGTGTGAATTGAGTTAGTGCATCGTGGACTATCGTGCGTCAATACGCGTTCGACGACAGCAACGGGGGGTCTTCATCAGCCAGTTCCATGATCACGCCCGCGAGAAACGCCGAATTGCCGGAGCGCTCAACCTTCCTCGGTGATAAGGCAAGTACGATTACGCTATTGCAGATTTACCGGATCTTCGCGCGGCGCTTCTCCGATTAGAGTCCCGAGCACGAGTGGAAATAGTCTCCTCGAGAGACTTCAAGATCAATTTTTCAAACGCGAAAGAAAGAAAACCTGGAACACCCTTCTTCCTTTTCGTTCTGTTCATCGCGAACTCCTCGAGATCGACGACGATAAAACGTAACGTGCGCGAATATACACGTGAATTATTAAAATTGCTTTATAAATACACGTTGAATCGCTGAATAATGATCGATTGGCAACCGCAAGTAATCGTCAACAGAGGGGAGACAATTATACTTTTGTACACTGATAGCGATCGCAGAAAGTTCCTGTAAATAAATCTTTGTTAATTATCCTGCGTAAGTAAATGGTCCCTTATCACCTTCTCTCGTCTCTCGCGTAGCGATCTAAAATTCCATACGGAAGTTACCTAAACCTAGGTAGCTCGCGAAGTCGCTTCACCTCCGTCGCAGCATCCGCAGCGCGAAAATAAAAAAAAAAAAAAACATAGCAAGATGCGATAAGGTGCCGCAAATCAATTCTGATATCCTATCCGTCGGATAGCTGGCACTAGCGTCATTTATCGGGGTTCAACAATGATCGATAAATTGCTCCGTGTCATACCAGATAGCTCCGCTTCGTTCTTGGTTCCATCTCGACGAGGAGAGAAAGCAGATGACTGCGGCGCAAACAAATGATACACTTGAGACACTCGAGTGCACGATTTCGTGAAACAATGCCCCGCGTGCCGTGCACAGGCCTCACTTATCGCGACTGAAACCGAAACGCTGGGAGAAAAAAAATCGTACCCGCACATTTCTACGTTTTATAATTAGATTGGACCTCGAGATCTGTGGCTACGGCCGTTTCCTTTTCCTCATCCGCGGTTTCCCAGCCGGGTATCATTTGATTATTATTGCAGCTTGTACCGCGTACTTGAAACTAAACACCGCCTTCTTCGGCTCTACGCGTGAGTTCGCCGGACGTACGTTTTAACGTCGAATTAATTTATTATTGATAAACAATAATTTATTATTAATTATTAAGCTCGACGGTTAGCCACTGGGCTGAGAGTCCGGTCGAGATTAATCTCTCCTACGTCACTTTCATTCATTCTCTACGCGGACAATAGAGTAAATAACGCACGTTTTTTTTTTAAACATATATACTTTAGAAACTTAAACGACTGTAAAAACCGCTTTGGTTTGTACGACGCGCGATTACGTTGGTCGATGGATAATTAAATAGGTGAAGGAGCACGTTTTTACGAGCTAAAGGTCGATAATCAGGCTTGATAATCTTGCTAGATTACGCGAAGCGTTACATTGATATACATTGTACATTATACATTATCATAACCGCGTAAGAAGCGGCGTCTACGTCGAGCGGGGACTCGCCTGAAAATTATACAAAGCGCAAATTAGCCGAATTAACATTAACGCTCGACTGTTACGTAGTTAAACCACCTCGGTGTAGCTGCGAAATTGAATATTCTCCGTTCCCGGCGCGCTGAAAATTTCGGCTGCGCTCGTAACGCGCAAACAAAATTTGCAGCATCCACGAAATTAATCCCGCAACAATATCGCGCGCCCGGTGACAATTTCAACGTGAAATACTGCCGGGAAGGCTTTGTCTTCCGTTCCGCGTTTGTCCTACGTGTACTGTCAAAATCATTAGCATGGCAGGCAGCATTGGGAACTGGTTTTACCGCTGGAAAATCCAGACGGCAAGGCCGCGCTACGTGCGTCTCGTTCCAACGATCCACGGTGTCACCGGACCGTGCAAACAGATCTTTCCAGCGACACGACGGTAACACGACTAAAACAGTCTCGCAAAAAGTCTATTTTTAGAACAGTCACGTACAATTTAAACTAATTTTTTTTATATAGAATACGTTTTATCAAGAATTTATGACGCCTGTTTATTTATCACGACGTGTGAACAATCGACCGACGAGTACCTGAGCTGTCGATCACGACGAGGTAATAAAACTTAACTGTTATTTTTTTCTTTTTTCTTTTTTTTTGTTCTTATCTTTATCGTAACTGTCGCTACATATATTAAAGCTGTGGGAAATCTAAGGATAAATAACGTTGGTTGTGTATATTAGAAATATAAAAATCGCACGTTATAAGTAAGTGTCGATAAAATTAAATGCAAGGAAATTAACTTTTCCTGGATCAGGCATTTTTGTTGCTCCTTTCAGTATAGTGCTGCATAATGTGACCGTACATTTTCCTGTTTATCGTGTAGCAACGCAAAATTTGTAAAGTACGTAGATATAGACATTATAGGTCACGGTTGAAATGATAGCAAGCATCGTATATTCATGTAACAGCATACAAAAACAGTAATATAGTCAAACAAAATTGTTTTTTTTCTAACGTTAATTAAAAAAAAAGAAAAAAGTAAATTAAAAGAATTGTTCTTTTTTTTTTCATGATTGCTAGTACTTTACATTCGCGACATGCTTGTGATTAAAAATATAACGCCTTCAACAAGTACATACGCAGAACTCGCGTTATCGGTACAAATAACGCGATTTCCGGGAAGTTTGCATTCGTGGTGCAACGAGAACAAATTTATACTCGTCGACGAAAGTACGTACTACATAAATTACGAAAAGTTTAGGAATGCATCCGATAAATTTCCAAACAAGACTGCTTCGTGATAAAAAAAAAAAAAAAAATACTATTCAACGTAAGTGTTTCGTGAAACATTTTTTTTTTTAGACGATGGGAAAAGTTAATCGACACTTCTTCAAAAGAAGATTATTTTTCGCTGCCTGTCGCGAGTATGTTTTAAGTGAATAAAACACGAATGTAATGATAATATAAAAATATAAATTAATTATCGAACCGACGAGTTTAATTATTCGTACGAGGGATTGGCGGATCCGTATCGATATTACACATGAGAAGCGAAGGTGAGAAGTGTGTCAACTGATAGAGTCAACTGATAGAGAGATTAACCACTTTGATATCTATTTGCACATCGCGAATAGTTACACAACAATATTTCACCCTGGGTCAAGTTATATAAAAATAACTACGGGCAAGGAAGTCAACGTAATCTTTAGTTCTTTATATCAGCGTACTTTTATCGATGGAAACACGATCAAGAAGAACGTCGGGATTTCCAGCGATTTATTTTCCGATCGCGAGAAGAATCGCTCACTGATAAACTCAGGTGAATCACGCCACGCGCGAACCCGACGTTTGCAGAAATTATCTATTTATGCTAATTGATATAAAAGTAGCAATGCGAAGCATAGGAATTACCAATATTCAAATCGCCTCGTTTAAAAAAAAAAAAGATAAAATAAAAAAAGAGAACTTGGGATAACAGCCCGCTGCTCGTTAGCGTTTATTCCGTCATCTTTACTATTTAAAGAATTTCGAATCAGCCTTTTAACGTTAAGATGTTATTTCCAGGCACATCGAGCATTAAAGAGAATGCCGATCTTATCCCAGCTGTCGCGCCGATTTCACATGCTGACGACGGACGCGAAGCCAGACCCGCCGCGTACTGGCAGCTACATGCACAATCTTTCGATACCCGAGGACGAGGAACCGGCGAAGGCGCACAACGACGTTTCCCAATCGACGTCGATGCCTGTCACGCCGGAAAAGGAACAGGACGACGTGACGCCGTCGGTGCAAAAGCAAAGATCAAACGACGCGAGGCCGACGACACCCACCGACTTTTGCACGAAATCGGAAGATCTCGGCGACGCGAGGTCGACGAGCGAGTCGAAGGAACCTAAACGACCACGCACGAAGACGAAGCCGAAATACAGCAAATACTGTAAGCGATAACAAGCGTTATTATCAAGAGGAACGGTATCGTTTTAAACGCGAAGCACCGTCGGGAATTTTATTTCGCGCCCGAGCACCGTTTACTATATTTGTATTAAAATTTATTTCGACAGAGTTGCGAAGAGAGATTGTCAAGGAGCGAAGTCGCGTCGCGCAGATATCACGGTTCACCAAAATCAGGTCGAATTTGATGAAACGAAGATCCCACTCTATATCTCTGCCATAAACTTTTCACCGCCGAGACACGTTATCGCGATCAAATATGTAAACTTGGGGGAATACCGCTGCAAATTTTTATTTGCAGTATATAAAAAAAAAAAGAGAGAAAGAGCGAGTAAGAAATATTGCTTTCGGCTGTTTTAGCGATTGATGTGTGCGAAAAACCGTGGTATAAATTATTACGTTCAGTAAATATTGGTATTTTTTTTTTTTTAAATTCGTAACTGTATTTTTTTGTGCAGTGATACGAAAGAATCATCCTCTGACCGATGAGAATTTATATCATACAATTTTTATTAATAATATTGAAAAAAAAAATTGCAAAATAGTTAAAAATTTACGCGTCGCGTGAATCTTTCGTTCGAATTAAAACGTGACGTTGAAAGAATATTTAATGTAAACGTTTGACAAACGTGTTGCTTTTTTTTTTAAAGCAAAAGTAACTAAAGGTTTTTCTTTAATTATTTCCTGAAATCTATTTTCAGCACAAGGCGCGAGTATCGTAAATTACAACATAATTAATTCGAATGGAGTGAAGATCGGGTCGCGCACGAGTTACATATGCAACGTAAATCAATACCCGGCGAATAATGCGCCGCAATCTGAATCGGCTTCGAAGCCCAAGTATCGGCCAATGCCCGAGAATGTGGAGAACTTGAGCACGTGCGAGGAGGAACTCGGGTTTGACGACATGCTCGTTATTAAGACACACGTTGGGCACGGATGGAGAGATATCGCGAGAAGACTATCGTACTCAGACGGGCAAATCGATCAATTCGAAGAGAATTACAGGCATAAGGGCATCGACGAGGTAAATATTACTCTACAAACTGTATGTATATGTCACATCGGATGATTTATCATCGATCAGTGTGATCACCAGTCTGCAATCTTATTTAAACAAGATCAATCGATTCAAGATCAATTGTCATTAATAAAACATCAAGTTCATGGAATTATAAATATTTTACATTAAACTTATAAGTTCCTCGTTAATGTACACTAATATAAAAAGCGATTCGTGCTAATTTTTTATATATTTGCAATGATTTTAGGTAATCTATCAACTGTTGCTCGATTGGAAGCAAGCCAATACAAGAGACGCTCAACTTGGCATGTTAGTTAGATTATTGTGGTCTTGTCAAGAGTACGACTGCGTCGAGCGATTAGCTTCGACTCGCAAAAATTCTTCTTAGTTGATCGCGTTATAGAAAAATCTCTATATAATATTTATGCATATGTTTATGCGAACGATTGTGATGTTCTTTTTTTTACTCAAGACAACATTGTTTTTATAACGGTTTTTGCCCGTAGTTTATAGACACACGATATGCACATTCCGACTGCAAAGACTACTTATATTTGTCTGATATGTCAGAAAGAATTGGCTGACGCAACTGATTAGCATTCAGCGTTTGATTTGGCATTGTATGAAGTCGTAGCAAGCCTACGTTTTAAGCAGAAACATGATTTGGTTGGCAATACGAGGACATTGTAGATAAATATAGCGTCGCTTTGCGTGATACACGTAATATAGCAATATGTATGCATGTATATATATATATATTATATTCCAATGTACTTTTTATACCTATTAGATACTACAAAACGCGCGTTGTTTATTATATATTTTTTTTTTAAAGAAAGCTATTTTATATTTAATTCGATTCGAGCTAGCACGGCTTTTTAAAGACAGTTTTTCTAATACATTTTGTTAAATCTATCAAGAACATGTAAAAATATATAATATTTTCAAGATATTATATATTTCCAAAAGTTGTACAAATCAATTTACATTCAAGATATATCAAGTATTACACACTGAAGTCTTGCGTCTTAAAATTGAAGTGTATGCATATGCGTACAGCTTTGATCGATAATAAACAAAAAAGATTTTATTTTCTAAATTGATGTGTTTATCTGTTCTTTTGATATATTCCTTTTACATAACTTATTTTTTAATATTTTACAAAATTTATTTTATTAATATTTTAATATACATATTTGCACGTTTTAAGAGATGTTTTAATAAATGATTTATCATCTTTTATGTAATATCTTTGTGTCAATAATTTTATAATCTTGTTACTTTTTACTCGAAGACAAAATATCTTTTAATTCTATTTAATTCTGCAAAAGCTTATTCAATCATTCAAAATAATTCACTTATAATAATGATTTTTGAACAATTAACAAATTAATAATTTGATAATATACATATTGCATCAAATATACATGTTGTCAAAAAGTAAATAAAAATTGAATATCAGCAGAATATGAAATTAGTACTTTACTATACTTATTTAATTACCAATTGCATCAGAAGTAATTAAATATCCAATACTGCATGTTTGAAAAAAGAAATAATTTAAGTGATAAATGCAGTCCTTAAAAATAATATCTTAAATAACAAGCCTACTAAACTGTATTAAATAATTAGTATAAATGCATACGTACGTTTCGATCAAATGTAAATGATATTTCTGATTATTCAATTGCATTACCAATAATTTAATCCGAGGCGGCTTTAATTTTGGGTAGCACGTGATTTGTAGATACCGCAATCATCGTATTACTTTCGTCTCTATCGTCAGTCGTTTTACTGAAAATTTCGTTTTTACATTTCTCGAATTCCTCCACCATTTCGTGAAGATCTCGATCACCGTTTATGGTTATAATTGGCGAAGGTATTGGCTTTAATTGATGATGATACAACCAGTCGTCATGAATCTGATGAACTTGTTTGAGATACTCTAACGAGACAGCATTCTCTTCCTTTCGACCTCGTTGTTTCATTCTATCGTACACTATCTCAGGTGTCGTTCTTAAGTATACTATGTAACAATGTATAAATAACAATGGATTAAAATTTCAATTGTAACAACTCATAAGCGTCATGAATCTATACATACCTATCAAATCAGTTTTTATATTGGCATTTGTCAAGCACCAATCATACCAGTTCTCTAGAACGTTAACTTCAACGTCGCGCAGAATATTTTTACGTTTTAAATTTTCGATGAAGCACATTGCGCTGTAGACGGACCTTTCCATGATCTTATATGGAGCAGGTGTCTTGCAAGTATGCAATTGGAGCATTGTCAATTGTACGTAAGATTGGAACAAGAAGGCGTAACGTGATGGCTCTCTATACATTAATTCCTGAAATGTAATTCTTACAATGCCTATTCCTCCTGCTATTAATATGAACAACGAATAGTAAAACGGTGTGCATCTTTCACTCCATGAATAAAAACTTGAGATATTTTTTAACAAAAGTAAATTGGGAACCTGTTAATATTGTGACATAATACTTGATATTAAATAATCATTGAACATGGGTAGATTTTTATTGCTACTGTAGTCTTTGCAAATAAATATAAAAGAGATTAGATATTAATATTTTCTTACCAACAAGTTTATCCCAGTTACATCACGCCAAAGTTCTACCGGTTCTTCCAACACGGAAACGTTGTCAAACTTTTTAAAATGACTTAGAAACGTTGTTTTACCACTGCCTATATTACCCTCTACGCATACAGTGAACGGGCGTTTATATAACTTGCCGATGGACCCGGACATCTTAATAAAGGATTCAAGAGCTGCTTTACCTGAAACGGACAATGCCCTATCACTAAAGATCATTACGAATTATTACTTACCTAGCTAGAACGTTTTTGCAGCACGAAGAAAGTAATAAATAGCACCGGGGATTGTCACTTCGAAGTGTCCACTCCATATTGTCACTTCGAAGAGAAGTCAGCCAGATACATCTTGCAATAATTCAATAAAATAATATACAGCTACCGATTAGATAAGCAAATGTCTGCGATTCCATCGGTTCTCACTCACCGGGTGAATAACGCAGGTGTCAGCTTGCGATCCGAATAGCGACCGATACGCGAGTCGGAGAACGGCCCTTGAATTATCGGCTCTAAAAATCGTTGGCCGCCCAAGTGAAGAACGAGACAACAATGACACGCACGAAACAAACGCGGGAGAACGGTGTGCCCGTAACGCCGGCGTAGCTTTCCCGCCGAAACAAACCGGAGCGCCATCTCGAACGGGCGGGCTGGCGATCAGCTGTGACCCTCTCACGTCCCGCTACCCCGCGCCATAGTTCACCAGCATCAGCTGATCAGATTCGAGTGACTCAAAGCATGATGCGACTATTGTAACTCTCGGAAAAAAGGAAAAAAAAAAGAACAAAAAAAAAAAAAAGAAACGTGCTAAGAAGATCGAAACTGATGTAACAGAGTCTACAATGAGGAACTGATCGATTAAGAAGAAACAGACAATAGCGAATTTTTATCAACTAGAAGACTCGCAACGATGTTACTGGACGGCTGTTGTTCGTGGAGGAGGCATCTGATTTCTGCGCTAGTCGAGGCCCGATGAAATCGTCGACGATTATTGCCTCACGTTCATCTAATCACGTCACCGACGCCGGCGCGCTAGTATTTATTTATCAGGGTCGTTATCGAATAATAAAGAGCAAGTAAAAAAGAAAAGAAGGCAAGCGCGTCGGCGGTGACGCGTATCGACTTTGTTCGTAGCGTGCTAACATATTCCGCTGCTAAGAATCCTGAATCGATTAACCGGCAATTGAGGTGCTACGATTAATTAACTTCGCTGCCTAGCGGCGAATCGTGCTTATCAGCGTGCATCGTACTCACCGGCCGAAGCCATCGTTCGATTCGCCCGAAAGGAAACTGGGAACCCGCGAGACTTTTCGTCGTCATGGAAAACTCGGCCTGATATTCGACGACAATTTCCGCCGCTACCACGTTCCTGGATTTTCCGATTGTTTCTGACTGTTTCCGACTCAGCAGCTGATGCTTCCGAGCGTGCGCGCGAACACGTAACGACGCCTCGTTGTTGGACGCGTCAACATCAATCTGAAAAGAAAGGCTCGTTCATCGACAGCTGGTAGACGAGAGACCGTCGTTTACTACATTGCTGTCGAGGGCAACGGTATTAGAAAATAATAGTCGACTTTAAAATAAAAAAATTAAAATAAAATAAATAAAATTACAAATAAAAAAAAAAAAAAATACTGTGAGAAAAAAAACGAGCATTGTTATTTAGAATAAATATATGTAACAGCAGATTCAATTGTATTATAGATATTAAATGAAATTATGAAATAAATGGAATAAAATGTTTTTATAATTGTCAAAGTTACGTAAGATTCTTTTTCTTTTTTTTTTATAAAAAACAAAGACGACCAGTTGCAGGATAAAAATTAAGAGGACAAGCAAACCGAAGAAGCTCGCCTTCGGTTCGACGTTTTAATTTAGAATTTTTCCACGAAGTTAAATAGAGAATATCTCCGAAAGCGTCAAAATTTAATTCTTTATTCCTTTCACGGTGCTTGTCAAGTCGCTGCCGGTTAACGAATTTAACAAGAACATCACCACGCCTTTGTTCGCATTTCAGTGATCTCTACGCGCCTTTACACATCAGCACATATGGTCGACTATAATTTCCGTCAAAGTGCGCCGCCTCATGAGCGAAAAGTGGCACAAACGCGGCCCGTTTTTGATTTATAACATCGAGAGCGGTCCTAGTTACCAGCTTGGAAACGTATATCCGGGGACGAGGTATCTGGGACGGGACTGTGCGCGACTAGCTGCCATAAAGAATTCCTGGCTTTGAAAGTGGCCGCAAACGCAAAACTTATATCTGCTAGATGACTTTTATTAGAACCCACCCGGCGTGCCCTTCTTGTACGGAAAAAGATTTAACGATACGTCCAACGTTACAATATATTACGTCTAGAATTTTATTATGGAAGATGCAATCAAAAGAAATCCACTAAAATCTCGACTCTCGCTTTAGAAAACGAAAAAGAAGGGAAAGAATAAAAAAAAAAAAATACTAATAATCATTGAATAATAAAAGTAATGATACAATTTCATTCCCGGCGTGATTAGCAGCTGGTCTCCCGTGCTCGTTCGGGCGTTACAGATCTACATTCATGTAGAACGGGCAGGAATAATTCTCGGTGGGGATAAACGCGACGAGAAATTGGCTCAAATCGTCGTGTCTTAAATCACTGAAGGTGCACGGAAATATTTGAATTTCCGTCGAGTTCCGGACGATTCCATGCGACTCGCGACACGGACGGTCCAATGTCTATTTCGAATCCTGGGGTATTTATAAGCTTGCCTTTACCGGCGCGAAGTGCAGCGTGACCTTTGCGTAAATGGAATCCCTGTCGATCTCGTTGCCGGTCCACTTTTCGACGCTAGATTAACCGAGCCGATATCGCGGTTGTGATTATTTTATATCACACCCGCCGAATTAATCCTCAAAAATTAGTACTGCCGACGTAAGTTTTATACGTAGATCGGATCGCTGAATAAATTACTGCTGAAATATAATAAACTGTTCCCTTTTCTCTCACGCGAACGGCCATCAATTAACATCTTTGGCTTTTATTCATCCCCATCGGTCATCGCCGACGGATATAAATTTATCTCTATTTTTGATTCCTCCGTTTCTCTCTGAAGAATTTCCTACCTTTTTTTTTTTTTCTCTTTTTTTTTCCCATTAGGTTTAAAGCTATAAAACGTCGAAGTAACTTGTCGGTATTATTCGAGTTAATAATTACGTCCTAAGTTATTTACGAACCTCTCAATAAAATACCTGGATTCTCTTTTTCAAGGACCGACGACGCGTGGAGATTATTCATCTCTCTCGGTCCACGGTCTTTACATTCATGCGGCCCTGCGGGGACAAGCCGAACGGTCAGCCAAGGGGTTCTCGAGATAATCTCGGAAAAGCGGGATAAATAACCAGACGGTCGGCAGACTGATCCGTTCAACTCGTTTATATTTGGAGGACGATGCCTGACTCCGCTCATCGTCGCCGGCCGCGAGCAAATTGTATCAGTGTGTCATTCCGCGTCGTGCGGTTTTATGAAATTTCACTGACGTCCGCGCGGCTGCTCGCCTCAATTCAAGTTAGACCCGGTGCGTCGAAGGTGGCAAAATCCGGGCAAGTGCGATCCCGACAGTTCCCGTCGCGCGCGTAACAGCGTCGTGAAAAATCTCCCGAGGCGAATCGATAAAAGAAAACACATTTCCTTTGCCGGTGCAACGTGTCCCCGCGTAAAGCGTTTCGCATGTATTTTTGCTTCATCGGAAATTTTTTCCTCCCCTCCCCCCTTCTGCGCGCAAAATATTTCCATTGCCCGCGAAATATTTCCACCGCCGCGGAAATATTTCCATCGCCGCCGAGTCTTTCCGTCGCCGCGTAATATTTCCACTTACTTTCGAAAAGTTCCCCCGGTATTCGTTTCGAGCTTGATCCCGCGCGACTGGATCGTGGAACTTGGATTACCGCGCAATCGTGATTTATCATTCGGCCGAGCGATGCTTTCGGGTGATCGGTCGACGTGCATTCGTCAAATCTTTTTTCTTTCTTTTTTTTTTTTTTACTAGCTTTTGTCGTGAAACGGGAACGTAGCGCTAGAAATTCGGCGACGACCGAGTTCTCGCCGAGCGAGAGCTTCTCTTGCGCGCATTTCCCATGACAGGACCGACGGATTCGTGCCACGTGATACTGTTTTGACTGATATCCGCCTGCCAGTGGAATCCCGTCGCAAGGAAAAACGAAACTGGAGATCTACCCCGGGAGAATGAAGCAGAAAGTGAAAAAAAAAGAGAGAGAAAGAGAGAGAGAAAAAAAAAGGGACTATCTCGCGACTTGCTCCCGTGGGATAAAACACATAAATGCTTCCTCGATATTCTTCCTGTCGCACGAAAACGTGACAAAGAACGTCTCGGAAAACACCCTTTAGCTTTTTTCTTACCGTGACACGATTCACAGTGTGGAGCGGAGGCTCTAATTATTAACATTCGTCTTAGTGTCAGCTGCCACGACTTCTTATAATAGACAAACCGGAATGTTACGTATAGTGTTTTAAAATAAAAATCGGATTTTATTCTTTAATTTACAGATGTTTAGACTGGCTTTATTTAAATAACTTTAATTTTTAAATTACAATACTAGAAAAAAAAGGGAATTGTTTCAACGCGTATTTTAAATTTAATTTCAAGAAAACTTCCTATTCATATATATATATTTTTTTTTTAAATATCGCAGTTAATTAAATGCGTTTGAAAATGCAATGAGAGTTGGCGTCTAAAATTATAACGATTTCAATGCGTTTTTTTGTTTTTAAGCTTGACTTAATAGGGTACTTTTTCATTGTAATGCAAGTCGCAATGCGCTTGAGAGCTGTTCCCTGCGGCCCTCTGACCCTTGCCAATTTGTGGAGCGACCCTAAGCACCAATTATGCGAGATCGTTTCGTGTTACGGGTTAAAAAGCGTTCCTTTACGATTCGACCGGACGGCGGGTGAGAACAAACAATTTATAACGCCCCCTTTTAATTCCCGGGATTCCACTTAGACGGCCGATTTTACACCGCCGGTCAATAAAACTGTCGACTAATTGTTGCGGAGCGTCGTGCTCATTACTGCCGTCTCGGATTTCAAAAGGAGGAGAAAAAAAAAAAAAGGTCCTCTTCGCATTATCGGGAGTACGCGGATCGTTCAGGTCCAGGTTCCGAAAACACGTGTCGATCTATATATAGCCCGTTAAAACATTGCGCACCCTTCAGATCTTTGCACTTTGAGCTCGATAATGGCACCGTATCGAAACACCGTGACATATAGACGTTTCCGTTGTACATTATTAAAAAGAAATCAGTTAAACTGATACGAGAATAGCATCTCGCTCGATAACTTGATTGAAATCGTCATAAAGTCAATAACGATACTATCCAGAGTTCGAGACTCGTCTTTCGAAAGTGAGAATTCGCCTCATCAACGTAAAAAAGAAATATATATATATAAATATATCATATTAGGGAATAGCGTAATTAGGTGTTAAATGAGTGGATGTAACTCTAGGTATCACGGTACTTTGATCCTCATTTTATTGGAGGTTCAACGTCAGATGTTTCGTACGCGGTGTCCGACGTTCGCTAAGCGACTTACGGCGTTTGCAGCGTGCGTCGACGGAAATAGCGGTGCAGCGTGCACGACCAAACAGCACGCAAAGAGAAGACGGTAAAGAGCAACGTGAAGATGAGCGTCATGCACGAAGAGGCGAACTCGCGAAGTTCTGTCCGTAAGGCAGAAAAGAGCGAGAGAGCGAGGCGTAGCGAAATGAACGCGAGAAGAACGACGAGGAACGAATCTCCAGAACCAAACCGTGGGGGACGAAAAGCGAGAGAAGTTTTAAGGGCAAATGGTACTGGCGGAACGGCGGTGAGGAAACGAGCAAAGCAAGGGCGAAGAAAAAAGAAAGAAACGAAAAAGGAACGGGAGGGCCATGGCACGGAGGGAGCAACGAGAGGCGTAGAAACTTTTCCTTTTTTCGCGGGACAGGTGTACGCCTCTATTTTGGCGATGCCGGCCGGCAAGGCTCGATCCAATCTCGGAAAGCAAAATCGCGACATTCCGCCGCTCCAGGCGTGTGAGCCTCCAGCCTTCGCCGCAGCTTCTACTCGTTTATCTTCGGCCTGCGCCTTCGCGAACGTCTTTACAACGCGCGGCGTAGTTTTCCAATTTTTCTACTTTTCTTCTTTTTATTTTATTTTATTTTTTTTTTTTTTTTTATAAAAATTAAATATAAAAATTGTACAATATGTGCAGTCTAATAATAACCTTCTAATAAACTTTGGTAGATTTCAATGAGACTTCGTGAATTTTAAAGCGATTTTATACATCCTCGTTCGAAGCTCGAAAAAGCCTCTTTTGTAAATGTAATAAATTAATTAATTTTATGCGGGCAAAATTTATGCGAGCGTTTTATCATATTTCGACATTTCTAGTCGGGCGCACGCATAAAAGACTGTTATTTCTGCGGTAAATTTTGGAGGAGAGATAAAAGTTCCCGAAATACCGCGGGTCCGAGAAGTTCGGAAAATCTAATGTGACTTCAAAGCACTCGTCTAAGTGGACTTCTCAAAGGCACTGCGTGCCGTAATAACGTGCAAGGTGTTACATAAAGTGATAATTGAATCAATTAAGCCTACTACATATTTTTTTTTCTCGTAAATTAAAATTGGATGCACGCGAAATAAATCAGCTAATTAACAAATGCACCGCGTCGCGCATGTACGCGTGACACATTACACAATGCAGTTCAGCAGGCTTTTCAGTATTTTAATTCAACTTGTATATATTTATTTATAAATAAAACTGTGCCGCATTTACCGGCCATCGCCGGTGAATTTTTCGATCGCGACGGTGGTGAATATTAATATAAATTAATATGTAATTGGAGTAAATAATTAAGTACGTCATTAATATTTATAATAAGAACACGCTCGTGAAAAGAACGCTTCTGGTTACAGCCTTGCTATTTTAAACTTTAAATGCGGTGCCCGGTGCAGTTTAATTTTCCTCATATTTCACGTGAAATATGGAGAAACAACAAGCTCACGGCAGAGCTGATACGCGTAAAACGTTGTAACTTACGTCGCGTTTCACATAACTTTCAACGATGAGAACGAAGTTAAAAAGTTCCCTCGCCACGGTTTCTTTCATTTCGTTTGTTTGCCGTGCCCATCGATGGTATATCTTTCTCGTCATGTTAAAAGCGAGCGACAGGAGGGGGGTGAAAAAGAAAAAAGCTCACGCCCTCGGTAACCGAATCGAGCGGCGGAAAGGGGCGCTCGCGAAAAATCGAGGAATTCGGGAATGCTGAATTCCCGGCGCCAGAAAACGGCGAAACGACGGGCGTCTCCCATCGGCGTCTCGGCTGCCGACGCCCGTCGTTTTGTGTTCCGCCTCTTTCTTTCACGGCTGCTATTTTCTAGTCGCTTTACACGCCGCGTTATTCTCGTGCGTGCCGAACGTGCCACGCAATCCGCGGTCGAAATACCGACGCAGGTGTATATCGAACGCTGAAGAATTCCGTCCTAATTAAGGCGACGAATTTTCGGCAGAGGGTAACCGCGCAAACTTTTTTCCTCTTTTCGTCTTGGAACGACGTAGCGGATATTTTTAATTAATTTTAATTGAATTTGCTCTCTTACGTCACGACTTTTTGCTATTCCTTAAAAGAGAAATATATAAACGAGTGCGAGATCTATTTCTTTTTTATTTTTTTCTTTCTTTCGCGCAGTCTTTAAATACGGCCGTTTAATCTTTTTCTTCTGCCGCTTTCCTTGATCTAGCCGCTTCCTCGTCCTCATTAATTTCGTGCCACGGATGACCGGTCCGAGGGTGGACCCCACGCCGTTAGAACGCGAACGAAAAATGTTGGGCGCCAGCGGGAAATGTGACGGAATCGGGACACGTGCGTGTGCGCCACACGCGTGTACGCGGTACATGCGTGTAGCGTCGAAGTCGCAGCATGTGTCAGTCGGGCTGAATGGACGCCTTGAAACGCCGGGGAGATTTATCGATGCATTAGTGCTCTCGAAGTCAGTCGGGCGAGTCGCGTGGCCCGACGCCTTCTCGACCGCCAGCTTCCAGATTTATCGAAGGTGGATTCTCAAGGCCGATCGGCCGGCTCGTATAAAAAAAAACCTGATTTTGCATCAGCCGCTTAGGGGGATACGAACGGTACCAGACAAGCGTGGCAAAAAGTAATGGAGGAGCAAAGATACGCCCGAAGAAATGCCGAATCGTGTAGATAAACTAAAACGCGAGTCCGCGAAATTTGGAACGAGAACATTGCGCGTATCTCGTACGCCGTATAAAAATAGCCAAGTTTATGGCGAGTGATCTTAAGTTCGATCTCTCTCTTCCTCGGAAGAGCTTGCGTTAAGGCGCCACTTCGAGATGGATAAAACGTATTAACTTTCCACCACTTACGGGCCGAGTTATGAGTTTCATATTCACGGGATTTCGCACTTTGGAAAAGGTGAACGTACGTAAAAAGCGTACCGCCTTCTAAATAATATATTCTTCTTTCTCGTAATTAAAACGATTATAATATTTATTTTAAAATACTATCCGAGTACAACGATGTTTTCCAAGTGGAAACAATACTCGTTCGCTTTTTTCCTTTCGGAGGACACTAAATGTCGGAAAAAGAAAAAAAAAAAAATTTGACGCGACAGTTTGATCGCATTAACAACGCGCGATACAATCGCGAAGTGACGGTGGCAACCCCGTTCGCGAGATCGATAAATCCGCGAGGACAGCGGAATAAATCGACGTCATCGCGCGAAGCCCGTTAACAAACGTATTTTCCCCTGAACGAGATCACGCGCGGTGCGAACACCTCGATATACGGTCCCGCGAGAATCGGCGAGTGTGTTTACGAGTAATCAAAACCGCGCGGCTCACCTGGAACAATTAACGGTGACGGAGGGTTCGCGGGCGGCGCGACCGGCCCGCACGGGATTTCTGACGATTCATTCACGCGAGCGGGATATACCCCGCGGTAAGTACGGGAGGGGGATGCTTTTACAATTCGTCCACGAAGGGGGGTGGCAGGAAAAAAGCCTGTGGGCTCCGTGAATCATAGCGCCCACGCGAGAACACCATAAAAATAATGCAGCATGCGTCACGGTATGGCAGACGTGACTCATCGCCCTTACGAGGCGCGCATATGTATCGCGAGATTGCATCGGGCGAGTCGCCTCGCCGCGAGAATCCCCATCTCCGGCGACGCCCGGCGTTATGTATCTCGCGGATGGAGGCGCAGCTGCGTACGCGGGTGGCGATACGTCGGCGGGGCATTTCGGGGGCGCGCTTGCGGGGAAATGCGCGGCGGTAAACATTATCGTGACCCAAAATTGGCAAATGCATGCGCGCCGGCGAGCCTAGGTGGGTAAATCTATTGTCGCAGAACTTCACCGCGACGATTAAATCAACGAGCTTACGGACCTGCGTAATTTCGGCTGCGACGAGCGTGGCGGGAACGGCTAATTAATTCGACGGAGGCGTGAGAAACCGAGAGGGGGACCACTCGGTCTTCCGCGAAAAAAATTAAGAGAGATTCGCCCGGAATTCTGTGCCAAGCGCGAGAGTGGTAAACGCCGTGAATTAAAATTTAACGTCCGCGCGTCAACAAGTCGCAGGTAGAAACCGTCGAGCTTACCTCTCGGACACGAGCCGGGAAAAATTACGCTTCGTACGGATGATTAATTGATCGCTGGTGACAGGGAGGAAACGCCGGTGTGCGCCTGGAACGTTAACGATAGCGCGACGGGGCTTGTCATTCCCGAATCGTTTGGATGTGATATCGACCGATCCCGATATTTCTTAGTCATCACGAATGTTTCGTGCTGACCGGCCCACCGGGCGGGAGCACGAAACGTTTCTCGTGAGTCACTAATAAGAGAGCCCATTTCCAGTTAGGTGCTTCGCTCATACGCAACGTCAAGCAAGCGCCAGATGCAATAAACGTCTATCGTCGGCTCGCGCGGCACGAGGGTTCACAATTTCGACGAAATCGTGTACGACGTTCATTCCAAATTTTCCGTGTAATCGTTTCCGCGCGAAGAACGCATTTCCGCATACGCAATTCGGTATTTCTTATTAGTGACTCGCAGTCGAGCAACTTATTTTTTTCTTTTTTTCCTTCCGCTCCAAATGAGCAGAAAATGCGCAATAAATATAACGACTACAAATGGATATTCGAAAAATATATAAGCCGGGAGGATAAAAGTGTTACGTGAAAATTGCGAATTAATTCGAACGGAAATTCGTTCGGTAAAAAAAATTTCCAATAGCCCAATTTATATTCATTCGGAGGAATAATATTACAAACTCTTCGCTTTTTTTTTATTTTATTTTATTATTTTTCTCTTTTTTTGGGAGTTGTAAATTTTTAGGGACGTTTCATTAATTATTTACGAGGCTAGCCGCGGGTTTATTTTCGTTCTGCACAAAAGAAACGGACGAATATGACGTATCTTGAAACGAGCTGGACGGTAATAACCGAGCTTAGTATCATCGTCTGCCCCGGGGGGATAAATTGGAAGTAGTAATTTACGATCTTACGCACACGCTTTGAACCGGAAGAGCAATTTTCGTAGCCCGCATAAGGACGATTAATCTTCTAAGAAACCGAGAAGGCGTGCGTGAATCTACATAAGCAGCCAACGACGCTAATCAGGTTTTCGTCACGGACAATTTGTTAATTTTATTTGTTAACACGCTTTGCCGCACGTTCGCCAAGTGAACGGCGTGAAGAACGCGTTTCTGAATACCATCAAAAATCCATTTCTACGCCTGTCTCGCGCTCAAAAGAAAGAACATTAGCGTTTTTGTGCGAGCAGAGCGGCGCTTTGATATTGTATGCGTTTCCGTCGCGATAAAAAAAAAAGAAAAAAAAAAAATAAGGGAAAAGAAAAAATAATTCAAAAACCGAGAGACAAAAACGTTCTAGTGCACTTCGAGATCGTCTCGAGTGGCTCTTCGTAGATCTCTCGTGAGGCGAGTCCAATCCGTCGAATCTCTCGAGCGATCGCAAACTTTTCCCACCCACCGAAGGCGGAGAAGTCTCAAACGAGCGCAAAAAACGTGCCGACGCCTTTCGAACGAGATTCGCCGAGATCGCGAACGGGAACGTAACCCGATTAAAAAGAGCGCGCGGCTCCGAGCTATTTCGACGTAGACGTATCCAATTTTTACGAAATTATCCGACAGTTCGCGACGGAGACATTTGACGTCGCGCCGGACTCGATAACGGCTTGATTTCGTTTGACGAACGTGCGCCGTAGCGCAAACGAGATAAAACGCGACCCGGGGGCCACCCACCCCGGGGAGGAGGGGGGGGGGGAAGCCTTCATAAATTACGCCGGCAATTCGTAACAATTACGTCGCTCCGCCGTAATTCTATTATTTATGCCCGGCAAGGGCTAACGGCGCGGGTCTGATCTGCCGTCGTAGGGACGCGGGATATCGATCTGCCTTTTTCTCGTGCCCGTTCCGCTTATCGCCCGCTCCGGGCACACACGCTGCGAAAACGCACGTGCGTGTAACCGCTTTCGACGTCTATCGGCCGTAGGAAAGGGATCCAGTAGGGGCAGCTGCGACTTAAGTCAAGCGAGGGGATGCGCAACCGCCTCGTTTCGAAACACCGCGGGCGAGTAGATGCCGCCGCCCGATAGACACCGAGGCGTTTGATATTCGAATCCCGTCAATGAATCGTGAGATAAGCGTCACGTGCCTCTTCTCTCCTGTTATCGTATTCGCGATCGCCAGGCGTAAACCATTAATTGATATGTCATTAAGCGAACGTCGGTAGATAGCATCGGCGATAGAGAAGTAATAAAGAAGCGCCGTGTACCGCAATTTATGAGACGCGTGCGGTTCAAGCTGCGACTGTTACGACGTAATGAAATATTATCAATTGCAGTGATATTAAATTTCCCGCGCTCTACGAATTTCAGCCAGATATACTAAATAGAATTCTGTAGTTTTAATATTATTTTTACTAACCACGTGGGGTTATTCGATCTGTTTCGAATAACAGACCTTTTTCGGATAAAAGAAAATAATCAATTTCTCGATGATGGTGATTATTTGTTGAAGCACATAAGCGAACAAAGAGATACGGATAAAAATCTCGAGAGTCCTCCAAAGTGCTCGCGCTATCTATGCCGCCCTCATGCTCACTTCATCTGTGTATAAATAAATCGATAGCGAGAGAGATTTGTGTGGCTAAATAAACTATATGCTTGATAAAAAAAAAAAAAAAAAAAGAAAAAAGTTAAAATTACTATCAAAGTGAAGCCTACACCAGTTTCGCTGCGGCAGCGAAACAACCGTTCATCGAATTAATAGTACAAATATTTGTCCCTCTGCAACAATTACGCCCTTATTCTGGACATTTATTTAGCCGGGAAAATTGTAGCGGCCGCTCGAAAATATACGAGAACACGGATTCATCAATGTCGCCATTAATTTCCCACATCTACGTAATTACGCTAATTATAATAATTACATAAAAATGTTCCAAAGTTTTGATTGTGATTTTATGAACGTTTAAGTTTCACCTTTTACGAGGTGTCGTAAAGCTAATTTTCTTCAAACCCCTGATTTTTTTTTTTTTTACTCCCGTCGAAATGGACCATTATTTTCAATGTATTAACGACCATTTTCATTACCGCTCTATGCGCCGACGATTATGCAATTTGCTGCACTTTTCCGGATAATCACTTACGGGGGATTGAACCGTGGGCGAGGGCAGGGCCATTGGCCAAGAAAGCTTCTCTCGCACTACATCGCTCGTATTTACGCAAAAGAGTGCAGATGAAAAAGAAGGGAGGAAGGGTTGTAAAGGCACGGTATCCAACGAGAAAAAGCTCGCATGGAATGGCAAAAAACCGCCAAAAAAAAAAAAAAAAAAAAATATATATATCATTTTCATGAGAACAAGTACGTTACCACAGTACTTTTCTCTTGAGACTCTGCTTGCGTTACCAACATACATGCACACGAAAAGTATATATATGTATATATATACATATATGTTTTTTTTAGTTCTCATACGTGTAAAGTACATCTTCGTGCTACGTAAAGCTACATTTCGCCTAACTCATTGATCAGAAAAGCATGCAAACGAGTATATCGCAACAGTATTTCTTATTTTTTTGCCTCTTGATACTGCGAAGCGAAACTCCAAGACTGGAAGGTTTTATTCCCGCACCGCGGAAACTGCGGCCCTGCGTGCCGGTGCGCGAATGCGCCCGTTACTACTTGTTTCGCGGGGACGAAATTTGAACGGAAGCGTCGACGGAGAAGAGCGCGTGCATTTTATTTATAGGAAGTTTACGCTGGCGGAAACGGGCGCGCAAACGCTCGCGAAAGCGCGAACGCGCGCTAGGGACAACTCGAAAGCTCGCGTTTCTCGGGCAAAACTCGAGGACCGCAAATGTGCCCAGCGAGATCATCTAACAAGCGCAACCCACGGTGAGTAATGGCGGCGAGCAATAACTGCGACGAGAGAGAGCACGCCTAGTGGTAGTAATAATAGTCACTTCGCATCCGCGAGATGCGTTTGCTAAACTGGGATACGCATTTGTGTGCTTGCAAAGCGGTTAAATTGAAATTAAAGTACTTGTCTCTCGTTTTAGCGGAGGTCCGCGGTAAGAGTAAACATCATCTCTGGGAAGATATTTTTCAACCGCAAGTGCTCGCGGTCACAAACGGGAATCTATGACGTCTCGGAGGATGCAACGCGTACCAAGAAAAAAAAAAAAAAAAGAAAGAAAAAAAGTAATAATAAGAATTTAAATTAATTATAAGAAAATGCATATTCAAGATGAACACGCTTAATTGACAGCCGGTGATTATTTTCCTTCTATTCGAGAATTTTATTTACAGGAATCGAAGACGATCGGGGAGCAAACACGCGATCCTGGCAAGGGACGTGAAATATTTTTAACCGGCGGAAAATATGTTTATAGTCTCCGGCGGCTGCGGAATGCACGCTCGTCGATCGGGAAAGGCCAGCTATTTGAGAATTCTGTTTTCGAAAGTCGCTCTTCCGGAGAGCAAACACAAGCCGGCGGTCTTGGAGGAGGATCTCAGAATGCTTTTTCTCGTTACAAAAGCAAACGAGAGAGCGCGGGGCGCGCGTGACGGGCAGGAAAACGTCGCACGCGTGAAAACTGCCCCGGGGCCGAACAATGAGGCCCTTGGGCAAACAAGCTGACTCCAGAACGCGTCGCGGTCGGCGCGAGCGCGGCTTGACGCCTCGAAAACACGCCCGGGTCCTTTCAGGATAACGTTCCTTGTCCGACCCTTCGCCCGCTCACCGGAACCCAACGGTTATTCCCTGCTCCACCCTCGGTCAGTTTGAGATCCGCTGTAGCCGCGTATTCCAGCGTCCCCTTCGGCCGGGCATCGCGTAATCGTCCGTACGATGACGCGCCAGTAACCCACCCCTGTGCATTTATTCCAACGCACCAGACTGCTTGGGGGCTGCCCTTTCCGTGACGGAAGAATCAGGGAATGGAGACGCGCGCGCGCGAGCCGGTGCGAAACGCGTGTGCGTTACTGCGGTGTCCGACGTATCACGCACCTTTCGCAATCGAGGGAACTGTAGCCGGGGCGGAATTTCGGTGCGATTCAATTTTGCGATACACCGCGGATACGCATGGCCTGCGGAGGCAGTAAACATATGATTCGCGTCGACTGTCCGGCGGTGTTTGTCGCGGGCGAGCACGTAGATCGCTTTCTATTGTCCCTGGGACTGAAATCCAAACCCGGCGGAATTACGCCGCGTTCACTAATTGATCTAGAGTAACTCGGTGGAATTTGATATATTTCGCTGCAGGTGAAACCTATATTATGCGCCGGCATTCGTCCGGAAAACGGACAACTCAACCGCCTCGTTACTCTAGATTCCGCTACGCGCCGCGACTATTTTCGGGGGAAAAATAAAAAAAAAATAAAAAAAGAAAAAAAAAGAAAAAAAGAATCACGAAGCCCGTATAAAACTCTCCGCGAAGAAATATGCGCCCACCCTAATATGCGTACAAAAATAGCGAGGTAGAGTTTCGAATAGTTCGCCCTCGGAATGTTAGATGATCCATTGTCGTGGGGTAGAATAGGAGTCAATTTATAATTTCATCCCTCGACGCGTGGTGTATATAAAAATTATTTGCAAAAAAAAAAAAAATTGATACAACAGATTTCGCCGTCGCACTCTATCGCGAATTGCAAATTACCACTCCCCCCTTCCCCCTCTTCGGAATTACAAAACGCAGCCGGTTATACGTTGCAGTACGCTTCGCGCAAGCCAATAAAATTTACAGCCCTCACGTAACGCAGACAAATGCTTCGTTTTACGTCCTCACTTTACAAAAGGGTATTACTCATTGCGGCATTTGCATGCGTTACTTAGACTCTTATTTAGCATTACACCCACGTCCGCGCGAAATGCACCTATGCGCCGGGGAACCCCGGCCCGTGCGAGTGTGCAAGTCACTCTTACGCGCCAACGCGGCCGCGTGCTCGCGGCGAAGGCGCGCGTGTGCGGCCCCCCGCTGCACGCGTGTAGGTGCGTGAACCGCGTTTACAGCCCGTGCGTGCGTGAAGCGGAGTGTCGGTGCGTGTGTCGCCCGCCGCGAGAAGGGCGAGGGTGTCACGGGTAGGGGAAACTAAACGCGTGTCTTCGGTTTTGGTTTTAGTTTCGTGGCAGTCGCTGCCGACGACGACGACGACGACGACGTCGATGACGATCTCGCAACGACGGTCCATCGAAGCCCGCGGCGGTACCGATCTCGCGACTACGCGCGAGAACACGACGCGTACCTCGTTCTCGGCAGTATCGCCTCTTAATTAAATCTGCGTCGAACACGTGCGCGCGCGGGGGGGGTGAACGAACGGGATCCTTCGCCGGTACCCCAGCTGCGAGCGCGGCTGAAGCTAAATCCGAGAGTACGTCAGTGTCGCCGATCGCACCTCCCCTCGGTGTGCGAGGATCATCTTGCTAGATAAAGATTTATACGTGTCGGAGCACCGCACGTGCTCCGTTTTCCCCGCTCGAAGCCCTCGAATATAGAATTTACGCGTTTCCGTGCGCGACGCGAAATTTAAATTTCCCTCGTATCTCTATCGCGGGTGTGTGCGGCACCGCGGGACAGACTGCGGGGACTACTGAAGCTGATATCGCGGTGCTTCCGCCGAAACAAATTTTTCCTTTTAAAACTTCGGAGTGCTCCGATTGCTTGGACAATTTTTTTCCACGGAGAAGTCCCTCCCCCGGTCCCGAGTCTTACTCTCAATTTGTTCAGTTCAAAAGGCTGGGATTCGTAGAAAGCTTCCTCGCGGAGTTAAATAGAAACGGAACAATAATTATTAACGCGCCTAATAAAAAAAAAAAAAAAAAAAAAAAAAAGTGTGAAAGTAATACGAGTAGTGCCACCTGACCGTATCTCTAAATTAAACCCCGCACGGCGTGCAAAAGGAAGATCGCCTACCAAGAATAACATCAGAAGCTAAGTGAAAGGGAGGGGAAGAGATTGGTAAAGAAAAAAAAAAAAGAAAAAAAAAAGAAAAGACGTGCAAAAGGCACGCGTCCGAGACGCTAGGATCAAAGTTGAAATTCCTCGAGAGGGCGGCGAAAGCGGTGGAACGAAGAAGAAGCGCGTAACGCCGAGGAAGTTAAAGCAGACGAAGAGAACGATGGCCGAGTCGGGCGAGGCGGGAGTCACGACGGAAAGGAACAAACGTGACGAAAGACGGGGACACAAAGGAAGCGGGAAAAACGCCGGCTGGTTTTGTTAATCAAAAGATTTCGAAACACGCGTCCGGCTTAATAACGAGCGAGGGGAAGCAGAGCGGGCGGCAGTGAAAGGACTACGTTGGAAGAACCAGGAGATCGTGAATTGTGTCGCTGGCGCCTGTGCTTTTTGTACTCTTCGGCTGAATAGAACCGACAAAGGACATAAGGGCCCACCCTTGAATAAATTGAATGAATATTATTGAACCGCAGACGAATGCAGATAACTTCGCGGAAGATTGAAAAGTTTGTGAAGCCACCTTTTTTTTTTTTTTCGGGTCGTCAGTCGAACGTTCCGCGTTTTCGAAAAGGCAGAAGAAGAGACGGACGCTGCCTGCAGCTTCGTTGAATTTCAAAGTGGGACGTTTAATTTCAAACAGGGTTAAAATGGAATTACGACCTGGATCAAAATCATATTAGATCGCGTGCGGTGATTGAAATAATATTAATAATTATTTTTTAAATATATATACATATATATATATCTCAATCGTTATAACGCAGAGAACCAGTGCAACGGATAATAATAAAGATTACGGGAGAATGCCGGGATTCTCCGGGTCCTTCGAGTGGTCGCGATCGATCGTGGAAGCGGCGCGATCGAGTTTGTTCTCGGATCCGCGTTTACCTCGCGAAAAGGACTGCCGCTGAATCAATTCTGCGCTTATTCCGGAAAACTCAATTCGACCGATCGAGCTCGAATGCTGCTCTCCGTGACGAGAGAGCGAATCCGACGTGTTGAGTGCAGCCATCGCGACACCTGAGCCTCGGGTACGAGACGATATCGAAATGCGCTGCGCGTTGGGTTACGTATTTCTGACGAGTTTGCTGTTGGTGTTAAGAACTCGCCGAATGGGCGCGGCGGCGGAGGAGACGTCGGAGTTTCAAGGGAAAGGTACGTGTATAAGTAATCACGCGATCTTACGTCGACGCCCGAAATTACGTTTTTGCAAAGCCGTTTGCCGAATTACGCTGAGGCCGTCGATATGCTCGAAATATCCTGCGTAACATCGCGTCTATTTTCGAGCCGTCAGCCACGATCTTTGGTTCAAGACGAAGGTATGTAAGCGCCTTAGCCCTCGTTGCCCGAAACTGTCAGAAGATTGACATCTAATTAGCAGGTCAGATCCGTCAACGAGGCTATTAACGGGGGTATTCGCTCGAAGTTCAACGCGCTCCTCCAAGTTTACGTTTACATTTACGTTTACACGCTGCCTCGTGAACTTTGCACCACGTCACGGGCATGTGGAACAAATGACTTATAGTCAAGTGTTCGATATTAAGTTCGTCCCCGTGCAACATTTAGGTATCGTTACATTTTGATTTTTCCGATAGAAGAAAAAACTTCCACGAGAGAAGAGCATAAATATTGAAAATAAATAATTTTTTTTTCTTCTTTTTTTTTGGAGACCAAATAGATATCGCGTAGGGGGAATAAAAAAACCGTATTATTTTCATTTAACTCCCGAGGTGCATTGGTTTTTAACTGTCAGAATCGACCGGAAGGATTTAAATAAACCCGCAGGCCCGCATGTGACCCACTGACGTTTTAGCGTTCGTAAAATTCAATCAAGGCAACATGTTTGTGTGGGTCTATCTCCGACGTATCGCGAACAGTCCCATACGACTCGCCGTTTCCTGCTTATATTATTCTGATACGATTATCTGAATTCGCGCAAGGGAGGAAGCAGATAATACGATCGCGATTCGCCGGCGCGGTAAGGAACGCACGGCCCGTGAATTCGCGGCGCGAGTTTCATTAATCGCGCACGCGAGGAAGAAATCTGGCGGGCGCGGTAATAGCTGCGCCACGACGGTGGACAGGTAGACAAAAATTGAAACGACCGTCTGAAATAGACGTCGGCAGTTTAATTTGGCGAGACTGCCGACATTCGCCAGTATGCCAGAATAATTACGTTATTAGTCTCCGAGTCGCGGGCGCTGTCGGAAAATCGCGGGGACAGCTGTGAAGAGAAGAGAGATAGAGAAAAAAAGAGAGAGAGACAAAAAGAGACAGAGAGAGAGAAAAAAAAAAAAATTATATCCCGCAGTATCCGGAAGGGACCACCACGGACAGCAAAATGTGTAACAAGAGTGAAATTAAACTCGTGGATTTCTGTGACAATAATTCATAAAACTTTAATCGCAATAAACGAAAATGTTATTTCGCGTTGTAATGTTTTCTCCTTAATTATACGAAGTAAAATTAAAGGTAAAAAAAAAAAAATATTAATTATTTCCATTTAATTAGATGCGAGAGAAATCGTTATCGAGGAGGAATTTCAATTGAGATAATAAAATAATAACGCCGACGTACGCTAATGCTAGTCTATTAATTGCGGACGCACTAATGCGGGGAAAATGCACCGCGTGCAAGGGGGAAAAGAAAAAAAAGAACTAAATTGCACCGTTGTTAAGCTAATGAGCGACATAATGACCGCGCGTCCGCCGCGTTGCGACTATTAAGATAAAGCAATCACGCACGATTTATCTCCGTCCGCGAATTATATCCCGCGACGGCGACGACACCCGATGGAACCTCCGCCACGTGGAAAACAGTCCGATCGAAAATAGGAAACGTCATAAAGCGCTAGTCAGCCGGCGGATATTTTCGTCGGGCACGCTCCTCTTGGATGCCGACGCGGGAATTCGGTATCGTTTCGATTTTGCGTTTGAAAGTATTAGCGCGCGATTTATTTTCGGCGGATGGAGGATAGGAACGCCGTTCGGGAAAACCTTGGCTTCGCCGTTAAATTGCGATCGCGTTACGTACAACCCGCGGGAGCTGTTACAAATTGCGAATCGACGTTGCCAACGGACGCGCGCGACGTTTATGAATTTCTTCGTTGCGCCCGTTGCGAGATACGAGAGGACCCGTCCGTTTTATTCGGACACATTGTTGAATAATCATCGCGGCCGAACGCGCGCGTGCACGCGCTTGGCTTGGGTAAAAATATGAAGCTTCGATGGACCTCGCGTTATCGAAACGTATGATCGTTTTATCGTTTGATCGCGCGCCGGGAATGAAAGATGATGAAATCTCGCCGTTTATCATCCGCGGGCCCCCGCGTATCGCGGAGGCGCGTTACATGTTTGCCTAACAGTAAAAGTCATGCGGAACGGCCCGTTGCGAAAGCAACACTTTCTACGAAATGAAAATACATAAACTAACGCAGCGGGCGTCTGGCGCTTGGAGATCATCCCTGCATCGTTGCGTCTCAAACAACTCTCTCGATATAATGCATGCTAATCCTCCGACGCGTTGTTCAATTTGTAACCTATCCGCAACACACGTCCGCGACGGGCAGAACTTTTCATACAAGGAAGAAAGTGGGCTTTATATTAAATTGTTTAGAAATTTTCTTTCTAAAAAAAAAGAATATTCGATAAGAACAAGTCGCGTTCGAACGTCTCGATTAAAAGTGTGATTAACGCAGTTGCGTTTTACGAATATTTTCCATCATCGTGCACCGCGGTATTATTATTTAACATTCATAGTCGCTTCGTCTTTATTGATTCGAGTAATCGTTGATTCATCAAACAACGTCCGCGTTGTAATTAATTGCCGGGCGATTTGACATTTGTCCGGGCCGCTTTACTGATCCTAAACTCTAGCATATTGTGCGTGACACACGTCGCTCCGCGTCACGGGCGAGGTTGATTGTATGCACGAAAATTGTATGGAAGATAGAGATAATAATATAGATACGTCAAATATGCACGATGCAATTTCAGTGAATTAGATACTAGGTCTCGTATCCGCTATTCGTTAATTTTCTATTGACGTAACAGTTATAATTGTCAGCGATCTGGCGGGGATTGTAATAAACCGTTTCCGCGGATACGCGATCGCGAGAGCATTTTAACTTTTATTCAACGCAATTCAGACCCACCCTCCCACCTCCCAAAAAGTGTTAAATTGTTAATTTCGAAATTATTCATGAACGCAGGTTTAATGAAGTGCCGAGAGGTGTTACACGCGTGAAAGATAAAATCGCAATCGGTAAATCGTCCCCGCTGATCGCGAAACATTGCGTCGTTGGTGTTTAAACTCGAAAGCGCTCAAGGGTCGGATAAAATAGCGAGGTGGAGGACGAGGAAAGGGTTGCCCTTTCAAAGCGGAGCAGGTTTGACTAATGTAACGAGGAAACCACGCGGGATACGCGGGTCAGAGCATTGGTGAAATTATCATACAAAGTGGTCAAAGCGGCCCCGGTGTAACGTTCCTTTTCCATCCCTCGGGGCGACCCTTGGGACGGACGGCACACGCAGGGAGGTCGAAAGGAACAGAAGGTGGTCGACCGAGAATATCGACGTAATTGTCGGGTTGCGTGCGCGGCTCGTTATGTTGAAATAGATCCGGATAATTTAGGTAGGTGGCCACATGTTTCTCGTAAATAATTGCCGCGCATCGAGGCGAGATATATCGCCCTGTCTCTCAACCAGGAGGTTTTCCCGATCGCTTCGGCCGTCGTCGATTTTAGAACTTCCGTTACGCGCGCGTTGGATGTACGTCACGTTGCGGAGCGCGGCCGCGAATTCGATTCGCGAAACAGTCGATGCCACGATCGAGCGAAAGAAAGGGCAGGGAAAGAGGCCAGGCTGCGACCTGTACGGAAATAGATACGTGTCGCCGGAAGCACGATTTCCCAACGAACACACGATACAAAAATAGCGGGTGTTGTCCCTCTCGGTGGAGTATTATTTACATAACCATCCGATACGCGAGCGGTATTTTTTTCGATCTTTAGATCGACTCTCCTGGAAGGCGAAGGGAAAAAAACAGCGGAGGAGAGAGGGAAAAATATAATTCTATTTCTTACATTGACAAAAAAAAAAAGACAAAAAAATAAAAGAAAAAACAAGAGGAACGTGCGCAGCGATCTACTTTGAGGTCCGTGAACTGTACTCATTTTCTTTTCTTTTTTTTTTCTTACGTGGAAGACAGGTGCATGTAGTAGCCAACCGTTTAAAAACAACAGATCTGTTCTTTTTAACCGTAAGCTCTTACGTTCTTTTTTTTTTTTTTTTTTGCGAGATTGAAATGAAAGAAATATATACTCGTGCCGTAAAAAAAGAGTAGAAGCGAGAATGGCCGGTTTTCATTGCAGAGAGGGATTGAAGTAATAATGAAATACTGTGAACTGTATCGTATTTTATTATTAAGTCGTTTGCCAGTTTGTAATTTCGAGATTTAAATGAAATAATACGCTCTCGAAATAAAAATAAATAAAAGTAAAATAAACGCGCTGAAAAGTATTAATCTCGGCTATTAATTTCGCGAACGCCTGGCGGGATGAAAAGTTAAACGTTGCAAAATATTTATCAATCTTTTTAAATAATTTAACATGTAAAATTATGTAAGAGGGTAAAGCTCTCCGTTCTGCAATGAATGCTTCAACAGGTGCAAACGCACTGAGCCCACGGCAAGAATGTCTAACCGGCAATGTAAAACTCGACAGGGTGCTTAGTTGCAAACCCTTCTCGTCAGGTCTTAAAGGCTCGTTGAGGGCGATGAAACATGTAGCGGCGTACTAATGAAGCGGTTCCTCGCGAATGACACCGTCGTTACTCTCGCGTGGATGCTGCGCGCGGGAAGAAATGCATCCGCTTTGCCGAACGCGACTGAATTTTAATAAACAACGACGTAAAAATTAATAACCTTTGTTTCTTGCTTATTTCTTTTTTTTTCTTTCTTTTTTTTTCCCCCTCTGGACCTTCTGCGGTTAATACGGAGAAATCTTTTCGCTGCCTCGAAAGTATATTATCATGAAAGAGCGCGCCGTAGTTCTATCGGATTCCTTGGTAGAAGAAAAATTTCGATAAAATATCCCGACGAGACGCGTCTTAAGATGCGTGCGTTCGCAATGGAAGAAGTTATCAATGGCATACCACGATGTGCATTAACAGCAGCGCGCGTCTCGTGCACGTGCAGCGACTGTCGGCCGGTCGGTCGCTCGGCTTACGCTATATCGTTTCTATTTTCTGTCCCGGTACTTCATAACGATGTGGCGGGTCTAAGTTTAAATCGCGCCCTGAGAACTGCGTGAAATCGTGGACAATAGTGCATCGAACCGATGCACCGGTGCGATCGCGATAAGCGATAGTTGCAGTCGCGGTCAAACGCGAGCAAACGCGAAAGAGGGTGAATAGGACCGTTTTTCATCGCGTTTGGTTCTCGACATGTTTGCGTTAAAATATATTACGTAAGATATGTCAATGAAAAAATAAAAAAATTGTCTTTCCAGTGCCCGTGAGACTTGTCTGGGCTACCGAGGGCGACAATGTCGAGCTACCGTGCGACATCACACCTCCGACACCGAAAGATTCGATTAACATGGTTCTCTGGTTCAAGGACAACGCTGGGATACCGCTCTACAGGCGAGTCTTATTTCGAAAATAATCCTACCGCGATCTTATTTTTACGTGGCGCTAACGCCACGAAGATAGGACGTCAACCCAACTGAATATAGCTCCGCGAAAGATGCCGCCATTAATTTCGCATATCACAACTAAGCCGCGAGGCGCTAGTCAAAATTAGAAAAAGGGAAGCGGGGATAAGCGGAAAGTCCGCTTTTTAAATTTATATGCAGATCGAGCAGTAATTCTTTTTTTTTTATATTTTCTTTTAAAACAGAAACAAAATTTTATTTGCTTTTTTTCTTTATTTAAGTGCGCGGTTTTAAAGCTTAAAAATATTCTTCCCGTTGTCAATTTCCTGCCTTCTGAGAACTCGTGAAAAACTGTTTTGCGTGACTGATTTTCTGCCGAACGTCTAGGTTCTCGTTATTGGGGAATGGGATGCCATTGTTCTGAAGCCGCATCTCGAAATATCTCGGGCACAAGCCTAGGCCCGAGCATGAACTCTCATTATGGACACCTCCGACGCGCCCCGATCGCGACATATAAATATCACGGGCTCATTAACGGCTGACGTAACTAACGCGACTCTCGTGCCAATGTTAAAAATTTTCTTTAACAATTATCCCGGTGATTTCATATAAATACTAATTGCCAGTTCTAATTATCCCTAACTCAAAAGTATTTTTAAAATAATTAGGAGCGTCATATAAAGCCTGCATATGAAATATATATTTCCAAAATTAATATAAAGCTCTAGTTAAAAAAAAAAAGAAAAATATTTGTTTCATATATTTGCACAATATTTTTAATATGTCCAAAAATAAAATAAATTTTATTTATAAATCGAGGTCTCTGCGCGCTGGATTTTTATAAACGCGCCCGAGAACCATTATTTATCATCCTGTCATATCCACTTCATACAAATTTTCCTCCCGTGGACGATTATAGAAATAGACGCGTTGCGTATTGGGGCGCACACGAGGAAATTCAAGTTAAGCTAGATCAGGATTGTATAAATAATTCAACCGAATTTCCACGATCGGAAGTGTAGGGCGATGGAATTTCATAACACAGATCTCGGGCTTCAGGAATAGTCGATCGACGACCCTTTTCAGCTGACACGGGCGTTAAACAGAGCGCCGCTTATTTACAAAAACGATCTCGGCGGTCATAAAGCAAGATGTTCCCTCATCAACCACGTCTATGAAAAATAAATAGCGCCGTGTATAAAGTTCGTGTGTTTAAAAGAATTTTTATCGCGATTTTTTATTATTTTGTTACAATCTGGTTGAAAAAAAAATTTTACATTCAGCTGCTTTGTTTTCTATAGATTTACGATTTTTAATAAATAAATCGCTACAATTTCAGAAACCTCACATTTTCATATATTTCTTTACACGAGTTTCTCTTTCTAAACCAGAAATTAAAGAAAAATTACGAGAAGTGAGTCGCGTTAACAGATTTTTATCAAAAGTACGTCCCGCTTAGACATGGAAATTTTTTTTTTGTAAATCTCACGGAAAATCTCGGCAAGGGAAAATATAGATAACTAAAAATGCAATGTGAAAGGCGCGTCGCGCAATGTGGACCGTGGGGAAACTGTCAACCAGTGGTTATCAGAAACGTAATAGTTATAAGCTCGCGAGAGAGAAAGAGAGCGCAAAGTTCCGCGTAATATCAAAGGCTCTTCATAGAATAACTATAACAAGCAAGAGGGAATCGTGGCCCGTCAAAGAGCAGCACGAGCGAGGGTAGCGAAGATGGATAAGCCAGTCCCTGGTTATTTGCGCCTTCAGCTGGTGAAGCGTCTCTCTGCCGCGAATTCGTATTTCCGATGGTCGTCGAAGTGATCGCAAAATCGCAAAAAAAAAAAAAAAAAGAAAAAAGTAGAAAAAAAAGAAAAATTAATTACGCCGAGTCGAGAGGATTTTAACCGCCGAGGACTCTTCGAATCCGACGACAAAATGTTTCATCTTAATATTAAAAAAAAAAAAGATTTCATATCGCGATATTCAAAGCGAGGCGATTTTTGTTCCGGTTTACTGACGGATTTAAAAAATCTATTCATCGGTATTCAGGACGTCGTCGAAATCGCGACTCGGGCTCATTGAACGCGCGTGATTTCGAGTTACGGTTGGTCCACCGGTCGCCCTTTTTGCGTTCTACGCCTCTACGGGTTCCTCGTAAGAGGACATTTCGTGCGTTCGGAGAACTGTCATATTCTCGTTTCAACGAGGGAATGGCTCTGCTCAATTTCACGGCGCGTAATCCGAGTTACATGAGATGGAACTTTCCGCCTCCGGTTGCTTCCGAGTCGACTTTGACGGCGTATTTGGCAAAGATCATCGTTAGCCAGCGTATCAACGGCGAATTGCGCGGACGTGCGGTAAACAGGTTTAACGTCATCTACTTTTTCCCTCCGCCGGTTTTTCCGCCGCGCGCCCGGAACGATTTCCTGTTCCCGTCATTGCGCAATACTCGGCTCTCTAAAGTTAAGAGGATCTAAATCCGCGAGCGGTGAGTTTGCCAGCTGTCCCTTTTTTTTTTATTTCCTATCTCTCTCTCTCCCTCTTTCTCTCTCGCTGGCCGCGAATAGACGCGCGGTGCACGCGGATTTAGTCACCGACAGTTGGCCAATTGGCGAAAGCGCGATGTTTACAGAGTTTCCGTACCGGAAATGCTCAGGATCGCGATGGAGAAGCTTAGATTAGAAAATTCCTGCTGACCGAATCAATAACGCATCTTGAAAGAGAAATTCCTTAAATAACGGCACGGGTAAATGATTTTATTTTTAAAAAAAGAAAAATAAAAAATTAAAGTTGAGACGCTTAAGTTTTTTATTTATTCGCAAAGCTGAATTTGTTTACTAAAGCGAGTTAGCTCTACGATTTGATTTACTTGACGTTAAAAAGAAAAAAAAAAAAGAAAAAAAGAAAAGCAGCTTAAAATAACCAAAATAATAATTTACCAAAAATCAACCACCGTGATTGTAATATTATTTTCATATGACAGAATAATTTAAATCGCGCATTATCGTTTAATAAATTTTCTTTCTACAGTCTGGACGCGAGAAACGGTAGCGACGTTCACTGGGCGGTCAGCGACGATCTCGGGAGACGAACCTACTTCCAGGTTGGCGACGGCCACCGGGCGAAACTAAAAGTCACCCAAGTAACGTGGAAGGATCAGGGGGTCTTCAGGTGCAGAGTGGACTTCGTTAATTCGCCGACGCGAAACTTCCGCGTGAATTTGACTTTAGTTGGTAACTATCGCGTTACAAGGCGCGACGCGAGCGAAGAAGAGAGAATCGTTAACGCTGTCGCGGCTTGACTTTTTTCAGAGCAGCCAAGTAGGCCTGTGATATACGACGCCCAAGGACGAGAGGTGACGGGGGTGAGCGGCCCTTTTCTCGAGGGCTACAACCTAGCACTGATATGTCAAGTGGCCGGAGGTACGATTTAACATTTTTTAAATCACCGCTCGCTTACTCGATGCGCTTAAACGCCTACGTTTACGTCTTGCGAGCGGCGTGAATTTTATTAAAAGTTTATTCGATTGACGGAAAAAAACCACGTGTGCGTTGATTGACAGGTAAACCTAAGCCTTCGGTGACGTGGTGGAAGGACGGCGAGCTTCTGGACGGCGTGGTCGATACCTCGTCCATCGGCTCGTCGAGCAGATTTACGGAAAACCATTTGTTTATCGACAAAGTCACGAGATCGCTGTGGGGAGCTAAGCTCGAGTGCAGGGCGCAGTCCGGACCGATGGAAAAACCTATCGTCCGCGAGATACCTCTCGACGTGTACCGTAAGTGTCGCGTTTAACACGAGGCAACGTTACGTATTCAAGTAGTTTGGAAATATTTAAATCAACATCGGGGAATGTGTCAAAAGAACAAGACGTAGCTTCGCGAGCTGCGCTTCCGAACGTTCGCCACTTTTTTTTTACCACGACTACGCGAGAGCTCGCAAATCATTCGGCGATTACGTTCTATCGAGAGCTACGGCCGAGGGGACTCTTCCGCTTTTTTAACTTCTCTTCCAACGATGAAATGCAAAGGGGCGATATTACCGGGAAATGGATCATAAATGCCGCGTTAACGTGACATCTGCTTAAAATAAAATCGAAGAAACGCGCGCGCACTCTCCAAGGCCGTTTCCTCGATCCTAAGCACGTGCTAAAAGACAGTCTCAAGCGGCGCGTGTTAAAGGGCACTCTTGGCACGTTTTATTCGATCGACACGTCGCGCATCCGTTCCCGCGCCTTCCTCTCGCATTTATTTTTAGGCCGAGCTAAACAGGAAAATCGTCACACTTTGCATCCGCAAGAGACACGAGGGGGGAGGGGGCGAACACTTGTTGCAATCCTCGGAGAAGGACGGCATTTCGAATCTAAGCCGGGGTTACTTCAAACTATTGCGGAGGGAGCGAATAATCTCGAAACGCGTGCGAATTATTCGCTTCAATCGCGCCAGGTGTGAGCTCTTTATATATTTTTTTTTATTGCGTCGCGTTATTTAAGATTTCTTGTTAAAACTCGGCTCGCGAGAAAATTTTTTTCTACCCCTCCCCGGTATATTTCGTAGCGAAAGAAAGAAACTTAAATATAGTCCGCGGGCAACCGACTAGCGACGGAAGCGAGATGAATTCCAACCATTTCGCGCGGGTCTCCTTAACTCCTTTGACGGTCGTATTTCGCGGAATTGTCGTCCGAAAGTAAAAATACGCGGTTCGGGGCGGCGGGCATCTGGTCCTCCCTCGAGCCGTTATTTTCGTGGCCGCAACACGCCCGACGACGAGACCCCTCGGGCTCGCCCCGCGTGGTTTTTTGCATCCCGCAGGAATCATCTGTCGTGCCTACATCCGCAGATGTAAATTTTTAGCGGCGAAGTATGTTACTCGTTAGACCTTCACGGGCCGCTCGCGCTTTCTCATACGACTCGAGACGCGTAGACGATCGAGAAGAAGTAACGGAACTGCGAAACGAAGGCTCGCGAAGGAAGCTCGATGTCTCCGACCGTGCGGTTTAATTTTCACCAGAAATTTCTCCTTTATTACAGTTAAACCGGCGATCGTGAAGATCACTCTGAGCGAGGAGCAGATCTTCGCCGGCCGTCCGATCACCGCAAAGTGCGAAACTTGGGGCAGCTCTCCGGCGGCCAGGATTATTTGGAGGCTCGGCGAGCACGTAATAGGCGACCCTAACGTATCTACCACGCAAAGAAGTAACTCGACGATGAGCAAGCTGGCCCTGGTTCTTAACAAGGACGACGACGGTAAAGAATTGGCATGCCGAGCCGAAAATCCGAGGTTTCCCGGAGGCGTGCACGAGGAAATCAAAACGCTACGCATTTCCTGTGAGTTTTTAATTTTTCTACTGACACAGTGACTCCTTTATGACGCGATATCTCTGCGATTACAAACAGATGCCCCGGTGGTCGTCGCTCGTTTGGCTAATGGCTACGTCTTGGACACGTTGAGGGAAGGCGACGATCTCAAGCTGGTCTGCGACGTGCAAAGCAATCCGCCGCCGACGCGGGTGACTTGGTACCACAACGTAAGTGGAAGCAAGATGGGAGGAAAAAAAAAAAAAAAAAAAGAGAGAAGCTCGTTATTCGGTTTAATTGACTGTTGCTTATAACCTCGCGTTTTTATCTGTAGAACCGGCAACTGGAGCACGACGTAAGCGCCGGAATTCTACTGGCTTCTAACTCGCTGACTCTCCGCGTGCTCGCGCTCGCACACGTCGGCGAGTACACTTGCGTCGCTACGAATGCTGTGGGAGAGACTCACAGCCCGCCGCTTTTTATTCATATGAAATGTGAGTGGTCGGTATATTTATTAGGACGCCGCGCGAGAATTACGAAAGAAACCCTCGCCCGCCGTTCCAAATAGTTATATTTATGAGATATCAAATTGGCCGGTCGCGTAAAAATTTTTCTAATTTTATTCGAGCGCAAGGTGGGAAAACTAAATGATTTACCTTTTCCGACTCGAATCTCGCGATGGAGATGCTCGAATATGCCAAATATAATTTTATACGTTAAAAGCATTGAGATTTATCATTTGCGGATAAGGAATAATTGCGCGTAGAACGTCTCTGATTTTCTTAAAATATATTTCCTGACAATTCAAAACATTCGGCAGACGCACCGAGATGCAGGGAAGACAACGAGATGCGAGAGATCGCCGTCGCTCGACACGAAAGCGTCCTGCTCAAGTGCGAGGTGGAAGCTTTACCCGACGACTACGTACGATTTTCGTGGACCTACAACGGTACCGTCGGCGACGTTCTGCCCATGCCGAACTCGAGGGTCGAAAGTAAAGGACTAACGAGCGTGCTGGAGTACACCCCTAACGCCGAGACAGATTACGGCACGTTAGCTTGCTGGGCGAGCAACAGTATTGGACGGCAAAGAACACCCTGTATATTTAACATCGTACCTGCTAGTGAGTCATCAATCTATTATCAGCCATTAATTACCGTATCTGACATTTTCATAAGTTCCTGTCTAAAAGAAAGCTTTACGTCGCTGAGGAAAATCAAATTTTTCGACGATCGAGATATAAATTTCTCAGCCAACGCTGTTCAAAGACTCGCTTGAGAGAGAGCCGGTGTCTTTATTGGAACCTAAATGCTAATTTTTTTAATTTCTTTTCTTTTTTTTTTTATTCGATCAGAACCACCGCAGCCACCGCTGGACTGCGCATTGTACAACGAGACCACCTCGCTGGAGGTTAATTGCGTCCCGGGATCGGACGGTGGCTCGCCGCAGCACTTTTTGCTCGAAGTACGAGGATCTCTCAAGAATTCCGAGATCGGTCATATCGGCCCTCACACGCTTCAAACGCCGCAGAGCGATCAGGGAACGGTCGGGGAATTTCCGCCTATATATCAGGACATGAACCCGACGCCGAACTTCCAGCTTCACGATCTCGAGCCGGGGTACGATTATACGGTGTACGTTTACGCGGTGAACAGACGTGGCATGAGCGAGCCGGCGCTTCTGGAGCACGTTAGAGTCGTCGAGCCCATTGGCGGTAAGATGGAGCGCAGCGGGATTTTCTTAGAAGATTTAAAGAAAGCGCTGCCGCAAGCGAGCTCCGAAAACATGATCATCGCCATCGCACTGACAGGTACAGGTAAAATCGACGTCAATAAAGTTTTCTTTTTTTTTCTAGTTTTATTTAATGCGCTACTTTCAAAGCGAATTTTTTTAAAGTTACAATCTAGTTCGCGGCGAATGAATCTAAATCGAAAGCAATTATTTCCGTTGAATTTTTTTAAAATTACATTTATATATTAGTAATTTTTCTTTTCGTTTTTTTTTTTCTTTTTTTATTTTTTCTAATTTAACCACGAATTTTAAAGGCGCTGCGGCATTGGTTCTTATCGGTATCGGAGTGGTTATCGGGGTGGCGGTTTGCAGGAAGAGATCGAACACTCCCGTTATAGAAGGCCCGGACGATTTTACCACACCGACTTACGTTCCGGCTCAGAGAATTGAGCCCAGAATCAGATATTCTAACGACAATAGACGTTCTCAAAGAACGAGCCTCTACGTCGAGGAAAATCGTAAAGGTAATTTTTTTTTAAAAAAGAGAGAACTATGCTCGCCTGATTTTCGAATAACACCTGTATTTATATCGCGATATTTTCTTTCAGAGCCAGATTTGCTGCATCGAGTCGACCTTGATTTGCATGATTGAACGACCTGGTTCCGTACAGTTATGAATAATCCAGACGCGAAAGTGCAATGTTAGAATTCCATACGTAAAGTTCAATTGGTCCTCGATATTCGCATAAATTAAATACATCCCATTTATCGGATTTATGTAAAAAAAACTGAAAACGTCGCGGTTACCGAGTACAAGAGTGGCCGCTGACCATACATATCGGTATTATTGACTCGAGGAATTATTAACGGAGATACTTTATGGTGCTCCTTACGTTTGAGCCGGAAAATCCGCTGGTATTGAATGCGAATCGAGGAGTTACGAAACATTCTATTAGTTATTTATGTTCGCTTTACGCGAGAAAAGTAAAAGGTCGCGTACTGTAATTTTTACGTTGATTACAAAGTTATTGTATAGATTCAGTTAAAATAATGTTACAAAATGTACAGCTATTTTTACAGCGTAGAAAGCTAAAGCGGTGTATTCCCGTATATTTGTAAGTATTAGTGTATCGACGTCGACCTAAAAACGTGATTTTATGTACCTTGTCGCTTAATAGAGACTGTTTCAAAAAAAGAAAAAAAAGAAAAAAAGAAAAAGAAAGAAAAAAAAATTATGTTAGTTTGTTTAATTAATTGGTTTAATTAAATAGAATCTACATAAATTTAATCCGTACGTAATTTGTGAATTTCGATGTTCAGTCAAGAGACATAAATTTGTTACGTTTACTTTACATTGTGTCGTACTACAACATTTTTCGGAATTATACTTTTTTTTTTTTTTTGAAACAGTCGATAGTTCGTGAATTATTAGTGTTTAATATGTATAGTTGTTAATCAGCGTATGTCTTACGCTATTCCGTACAATGATGTAAATACTGTATTCACAACTCGTATTGGTTGATACGCAGAGACAGACAAGAAAGAGACCGCCACGTTGTATTATTAGTTATAAATAAAATTAAAAATTTCTATAAAATTAAGAAATTTGTAAAATTAGTCCTCGAAATAAAAGATACTTCGAAACGTGAAAAAATAAACGTATGTTAACACGTAAAAAGACTTTCTTCTTTCTATTCCCTGATAACCAAAGCGTGATCTGTGTTATCAACTATCAGTACGAAAAGCAATCTCGGCTCTATGTAATCATACGTTTGATAGCGCCACGTGTGCGAAGAAGCGATCTATATACCAGCATTTATCCGTAAACGTAATTATGAAATTAATTAACCTCTTTTTCTTCCACTCGTTCGACATTAATGATATCAAATAAAAAAAAAAATTAATATTCTATTTTTTTCAATTTAATTTTTTAAAATATTTTTTAAAACCCTTTTCTTCCCTCGACCACATCAAACTTCACAAATTTTAGATTATCGATGCTAATATTATTTTATAAATTACAACGCAACGTCGCTGTCGATTTAAAAGAATTTTAAATGCAACATTAAGCTGTGACATTTTAGCGTGTAGATATGCCGCGACGATATCGACTAATGCATGTTCGTTTTATATTCGTGAGATCGAACACTTTTCCATGAATACCAACAATCTATTAATGAAAACTTCATCAACGTCGGAATAATTATGTCGCTGCACACGACAGCTGTCCCATTTCCGCAAATTGCCTAGCACCGGTTGTGATTTAGAGCTATGAATTAAATATCGCGCGATATATACACAGAGAGACACGTAATAATCCTTCGCGAAACGTGTGTTGGAACACTTTCGCTAGCGTGCGTCAGACATATAAGATATATCAGCAAATTGAATTACCCGGAGCTTTATTAAAAATATAATTCTATATCGGGGCTTTAATAAAGCTCTTAAAATGATTAAAACGTTTTAATATGCAATAATTGTCTCAGCACCAATATCGAAGTATAATGTAACGAGAGGCGCTATTTTCGATTACGAGGACGGAAAAAAAGAGACAAATAAAGTAAATTTCACCACAAAATAAATTATTTCCAAAACGCGATAACGTTGCCTTCGGTCAGACGCAATATCAGCGAATAACGTATATACACATACGTATAATAAACTCGCAAATGCGGGGAGGGGGGGTGGAAGGAGCTGAACTAAAAAGCGTATAACTACCAGCGTGACTTTACCGCTCTTATCACTTCCCTGTTTACTCGTTTGCTGACGCAACCGCGCGCGCGAGATGTCGAAATAAATATTCAGCCACTTCGAGATCGCGGTGTTATACCGGTCGTGATTACGTGACACACTTAAACGGCTGGAATCGACGATACGGCCAGGAAAACGGGTTCGCGCGCGTGCATTTATAGCAGCCGTAATGAAGATGCAGCCGACGTGCACCATACGTTGAATGCAATTGCGCATTACGCGGCGTAGCGCGCGAAGCGCCCGCCGGGGTCGGGGGAGGAGGAAGGGGGCAGATAATTAGATTATACTTTGCCGTGCGCGTTGGGACCGGGCATTATCGTTATCGTCATGGGAGATGACGGCTGGTGTACGTCCCGGATAATCCCTGTTATTTTCAGTAACGCCGGCAATTCGTCCAACGTTATACTGAGTGCTTGGAAAATTAAAATCCCTGCTATTGTCATTAGTAGCACTTGACGCTACTACATAAGTAGAAATATGTACGAGAAGGGGAGAAGAGAAGAAAAGAAGAAGAGTAAAACGCTTTCTGAATGCGGGAGGAGGCAAATATTTCCGACAAAGAGCCTCAAATATGAATTATGTATCCGCGTTCCATTATTTTGCGATATAATTCATTCCTGGCTTTTAGATCTGTATGAGGTGGAGGCGCGAGACAAGCCGGAGAGGATATGCTTGAGCAAAGTGAAAGTTTGCATAGTAATTTTATTTGAATAACCTGCCGAATGCACATAGAAGGGAGACTGTGACAAATAAACCCGGCTTTTGCCCCGTCGTCGGATGGAATCGCGCGCGAGTAACACGAATCGTCCCCAAGATTCGACGGCAGGGAAAATATTGGATTCTTTTCTCGGCGCTATCCAACCCCGCCGTTCTCTTTCTCAGGAGATTGAACAAGAGTGCTGAATCGCGCCGAATGTCTGGGGCGAAAGGAGCGAAGCGCCGCGGGGATTCGCAAATTCACCGTGAAATCTTCCGCAAACGGAAGTAAGGTAACTCATTTCCGTTTCATCGGGACTTTTCCGCGGCATTAAAAGAGTTCGCCCTCGGGGATGGAGGGCCGCGGGGGAAGGGGAGGGCCGGGCCGAGAGGAAGTAAAGAACCCGACGGATTAATTAACGTAACGTAATTACGATGTGCATTGTGTAGCACGTCGCGACGCTTCAGGGTTTCGGATGAAAGGATCAGAAAACTTCAGCCTTTTCATCGTTTCAGGATTCTAATGTCCCGCTGACACGTTCTCGCTCCCGTTTCTTTTTTTTTTTTTTTTCTCTTTACTTAAACACGCAAAACTCTGCTGAACGTGATTCACAATTTACTTTACATTAATTATTTTTTATTCAACGATATTTAATTGCACAACATCAACTCAACTGGGAAATGTCTTATTAATTGTAACATTCAAATAAAGTCTTTAACGTAGCAACTTTTTTTTTTTTTAGTACAAAACGCGCGCTGTGTAACGTTTAGATACTTAAAAAATTTGCATAATAAATAGTTTACTAAAATATTTAAAACGCGCATTTATTCAAGCGATTAAGAAAGCTAAGAAAGGAGGTTTTCGTTCAAAGTAAAAAATATTTATAATACAACTGAGGATATTAATTAATTATAATACATTCTATATAATAGTTACAATCTATGGTCGAGGACGTGTGTTCGGTTCAAGAGATCCTAATTAAAAACTACGGAAAAAAAATGATGGGACTCACCGATCTGCATGAGCTTCAGCGGAGTTGTTGAATTCTGGCGTTGGCTGTAACAGAAAAAAAGAAAATTATTGTAGACAAAAATATGAATTAATCAAATTAATAAAAAAAAAAATTAAAGGCTGATATTTAATAATGATTTTATAAAGAAAATTTATGCTCACCTAAGAGATGCTCCGCTGGCGCAGGATGCCCATCCTGAGCCTGCTCCTCCTCTCAGTTTGGACGTCGTGACGAGTCGTCCTTCCGCGCACTGGAAATTCGCGAACGCGTCCAGATAAACTACTATCGCGAAAAAAAATGAACACTGTCGCGCGCAATTTTTCGGCACTCCCGTAAAAAATAAATAGTCGCAAAAAAAAAACGCCCGGTGACTGCGGCACTCCCGTGACGGCCGACGAACCGTTTGCGGTTCGTATTATTATAAATAAATCGGCGTGCGGCACTTTCACTAAACGATGCACTTCAGCGAAGTTCCTCTTGAGCTGAAACAGAAAAAGTAAAAAATTATATTGTAGCTGTATAATATGATTAACTGAAATGACAAAAAAAAAAACGTTATGAAAAATCTAAATTAATTAATTCCAAAAGAAAATTTATATTTACCCTGGGGTTGCTTCGCTGGGGCAGGATACCCTTCCTGGGCCTCCTCCTCCTCTCAGTCATCCTCTCAGATGGGGTGAGACGTCCTTCCCGCATCCTGGACACTCGCGAAATAGTCCATGCACTCCCGCATGATCCGCGGACCCGACACAAAAACCCGGCCACGACGTAAATGTCCGTGAGTCGTCTCTCGATTCTCCGGGCAGTTCTAGTAGACGAAACGAACAATGCCGAGACTCACATCGAGCAGCGAACGAGCCGGGCCGCGATACGAATGTTCCTCGTGCACTTTATTTTCCTGGAGTTCCACAAAGATCACGCACGAAACTGTCCTCGGCCGCGACGAAGAAGATGGCCGAAGTGCGGCTGTCGTTTCCCTCGCAATAGCAGTCACCGGAGCCTGCCGAAGGAAATCAAGATGGGAGCCGGGAGTCGAAAATGTCCGAGTAATACGCGACGAAATTCACGCCGGACGCTTCGCGCGCGCCGCGTCCGTTACCGTAACCTTACTGTTCCGATGCATTTTTTCGACGCCCGAAATCGAACACACAGCGATGATCGGAATGACGAAGGAGCACAGAAATGATTGTTCGCACTCGAGCCGACGACGTTGATACGTTTTCGTACGCGAGACTGTCTTTCCTGCGATCGAATATACGCGAATTTGCAGAGCGATCGACGACACGTCCGCGCGCCCGTGTCTCTGCAACTAGACTGAGTTTCGGCCCTTAGATAGAGGGGGACAGCCACGTAAAAAAGTGAGACGGCAATAGGTCCGATCGTCAACTGCACGCTGTCCTTCTCGCACGTTCTCTCGCAGTTCTCGGAATCGTTTAGCTCGACGTCGAGCTCGATGCCGAGTTAATCCTTTATTTATGTTTTGATTCTTCGGTCAGTCAGCCTTCGTCGGTGGTAAAAAACGGCGTACAAAACTTTCTCGAGACCGGTTTAGAATCTCAGCTGCGACGAAACAGGTGGCAAGCTGCTGATCTCGTGCTCGCGATATTGATCTTAAATTTAAAGTCATTACATTTTGATCGCGAATATCACTGCGTCGATGCTCGCGTATCGTCGCCAGACTACAAGCACGCGAATATGCCCCGGCGGAATAAGACACGAGGTGACTCAATTTTGTTCGACCGATCGTACGTCGGTGGATGGACACGGGCGGTGTCCCGCACGGCACATTGTGGTTCACAGGATTCTTAAGACGAGGCGAGACATAAGGACGCGACGATTAGCTGCGAGAGAACACGCAGATGCATCGATTTCTCCTCCTCGCGATCTCCACGTGGCCGGCGTATCGTCTCGACTGCGCAGTGGGTCGCGTAGGCCGGAAATGATCAGGCGATCGATGGAGCGCTGTGATTGGTCGGCGCTCGGGTCACCCATCTCTTCTAGGCGTCCTGACTTTTTTGCCGCTTAACCCGACTACGATCACTGGTGATTGCGGGTGAGGGGTGAGGGGCGCGGTGAGGGGGAAGGAAAACTGCGAGGACCGTATTTAAATAGATATTTAAAAAGTTTTTCGTCGCGTACTAGTCTACTGTTGTTTGTTAATCTTACGCAACGCTCGCTCGACTGCCGAATTCGCCGGGCAAACCGGTTCTCGCCGCCCCCCGCCCAAGCGTCCTCCACCTAGCGAACTTGAAACGCGACGACCTGCCGGCTGATAATCTTACGCAACACTTGACTACCGAATTCGCCGGGCAAACCGGTTCTCGCCGCCCGCCGCCCGCGCGTCCTCCACCTTGCGAACTTGGTACGCGAAGACTGCCGGCCTGATGCAACACACGCACGTACTCACACTACCGCAGGAACCGGTCAGCCCGATGGATTCGGCAGTCGAGTGTTGCGTTAGGTCAACACGCAACAGAAAACAAGTACGCGGCGGAAAACGTTTAGATATCTACCGTTTCTAACTCGTTATCAGCTCGTAATAAAAGTTTTGCTAGACAGCCACGAGATGTACCACGAATTGGCTCGCTAATTATTAAATAACGGTGGGAATTAATTTCCACTCGGGACGTTTCTAATCCAAGCCGAAGTGTCCGAATTTAATTTCCCGTCTTATAATTGTCAGAAAAATCTTCGTCGGGCTAAGTTTTAACCCGGCGCGCCGAGTTAGCGTCGCTAAAGTAGATCGCGGAAAATCGAAGATATAACGAAGCCGGCGCTTGCAACGAAAGTCGATGGCCAGTCTTGTATACACACGGCAGCTCTTGTATCCGGTAACAGAGTCAAGTGCGAGCACTCGAATTAAGCCGCCGGCCCCGGGTCGCCCGATTTGTCGAGTGACGCCGCCGAGGGCGCGAAGCTTCCTAAGCCTTCTCTCTCTCTCTCTCTTTCTCACGAGCTTGCGGTCCCGGGCGAGCTTTATCGAGTGGACCTTTCTCACTTTTCGAGCCGGGGCGGATTTCCGTTCGAATGCGCCAGAGGAAAGAAGATTTACCGAGGCGATCCGGAACCGGCTCGGCAACGACGGCGGCCTCTTCCTTCACGGATTACGAAGTTGACTTTCGCCGCTCAGCGGCGGTTGTATAAAACCCACTTCGTGTTGGAAGAACGGATTATTGATTGAAATAGGTCGTCCCCGCGGGGGTGGCCTCCGCCCCTTCAATCCTACTTCTCCATTTGTCCTCGCTACTGGCGCGGCAAGATCCCTTCGTTGTTAACCCGTTTGTTTTTTCTTTTTTCTTTTTAAAAAAAAACCTAACTCGCTTTCTTTCACAGTAAAATTTCGCGGAAACACGTGTAATTTCTTCGTTCACCCTTACAGTCATTTTTACGACTCCGCAATTTTCTAAAGCGATAAAGATCCCTTTCTTTCCCTTTTTTTCTTTTGCCGCGTTTCATTGAAATTCATAATGCCGCGACATCGGATAAGACTTTCCGAAAACAAGGGGGTCTCCCTCCGCATATTTTCTCTCGTAGATCCTCGCGCTTCTTTTTCCCACGGCGGCAAACAGAAATGAAAAGATCTACGAGGCGCACAATCTTATCTGGCACCGATAGATTTAATTCGCCGACAAGTGGATTAAACCGTAGTAAATCTCGGCCAGTCCGACAGTCGAAATCAGACCGCGAAATAAATGAGCGCTCAAGGGTATCGCTTGATATTATCTTCCTCGCGCGGCTATCGGTATATTTATCTAAAGTCCCTCTCCTTCCGTGGGATCCAAGCCTGTACGTCAATGCCTTTATTTTCCACAGATTATTAACAATTCCGACGTGATACGCCCATTTCAGCGCAATCCGATACACGTGCTCGTTATAATCTCGCCGCGCAACGAATAAGATAACTTTATTAATTAGCCGCGGTCGATGGGTAAACACCGGTGTTTAATTAACACGGAATAGACATCGAACGCCAATCAATTTCCTGATGGCTTTTACAATGTTGACGTTCTATTCTCATAAATATTGGAATTTCCCGGCGGCGCGGGCGGAGGACACGATATCGAAAACGAAATTATATACGATGCAACTTTATCCCCGGCGTCACGAGTTAGGCTGGCGTTAAAAGACGAGAGGGTGCATCGAGGCGAAGCCGTAAAACCAACTGGAACTGCCATTAATAACTTCGAACGAGAGTGCCGAAGTTTTAATGGAATTAATGTGGCTCCGAGGACCGCTGCTCCCGCGCTGCTGCTGCTACCAACGTGCCGGCATTGCCCACGTGTATAAGCACGCACGCATTGCACAACAGGAAGCACAATGCATCATTTACGTAATGTCGCTCAGCGGCACCGCGAGTATTTTTTTGCATCTCCCCTCTCTTCTCTGAAAACACATAAAAAAAAACAAAAAAATTTTTAGTACAGAGTAATGGTGCTTTGTCGTTTTGGGCGTCTTTCGCGGATTTCAATTTCGTGAAATTATCGTATAAGCGAGATGCGAGCTCGCTGAAAAATTCTACTTCTTTTCGATAATTTCCGCGTACTTACGATTCAACGGAGAATTTTTT